>NW_020799097.1:78121220-78302413 GCF_003259725.1 Athene cunicularia
GATCCCTTTCTGCCTTTACAATCTCACTCTGAAGGACAGAGCTATTCAAAGCAGTAACACCTCATGCATGTGCTTTTGCTCCATTAGAGACACTCTGTGGGCCCTTGCATTCAGTGGGGTAAGGAGGTCGGAGAGGGGACAGATAAAGCAAGCTGCCATGTCATAAAATGAATGTGGGCAAGGAGACTTGATGGATGAGTAATATTTTGAGGGGGTGAAAAGTAAGCAGAGATGAAGGCAATGAATGTGAGAATCAATTCAGAAAACCTTGGGAATCTCTTTTCAAGGTAAGACACAGTTGATGGACACAATAGCAGTGGTTTTCAATCTTTATCACTGCTAGATCCTTACCAATTGTAAAAAAAAGAAAAGAAAAAAAAAGAAAAAAAAAAGGTGTATATTTCTGGTCTAGTCTTTTTTTGTTAACCTATGATTCCTGAAATAATATGCTTCCACTGAAGAGGATGCTCACATTGTATTTCCATCTATTTGCTTTAAAGAGGATGAAGAAACCAGAGAAATTATACTAACCCATTTCCCACCTCATGTCCTTTCCCCAATACGTTTTCTAGAACAAGGCTAAGGTGAATCTTCAGCTATGGTGAATCTTCTTTTTGTGTTGTACTGCCAATGCTCCTGCTAATAGCATCTAAGGCAGATTTTCATGTAGAATTGAACAACTCAGTTTTCCCTGGGGACCATGTGAGCTGTGCCACAGTTGTACAGCTTCCCTGCAGGGTCACCTCCTTACACTCCACTTCTGGGCAGACAGAGCTGGGACTGGGACTCCCTGCACCTTCAGGACACCTGGTTCCCCTGAGCCTCTCCAGAGAGAGAGAGCTGCCCTGAGACCTCACCTCTGCAGCTCCTGAGCAGCCTGCCAGGTGGCTGCGACAACGTCGAGGGCCCTGCTCATGAGCAGAGGTCAGGGTCCAAGGGTTAAAGGACCCAGAGGCACCTGTGTCCCCAGAGGCTCAGGTGACAGGTTGTTAGATTTCATCTTGAGGTGTTATAGTGATCTGGCTCCCTCAGGATTCACACAGCTGGCTTTGGAGGCAGGATGAAAAAATGCTAATTTTTGATGTTCTTACTTTTTAGTATTGGCAAATGGGAGGATATTTTTCTTTGCAACTCAGAGTAAACACATAGACAGAAAACTGAAAACAGTAAGAAATCTGGCAGAAGGCATAATACATGAAGGGTGCCTCCAGTTTTTATGAGTAAACTAGCATTACTAGAGAAAATATTTCCAATAAAATGGTCTATTTTGATGGTTCTGTATTTTGTGAGACAAGAAAAATAATTTTAAATGATTCTTTGTAGGTAATGTAAGCAATCTTCCAGGTCTTACAGTTGTGCTTTTGATTTGACACCTCCTCGTGCTTAATTAAGCTTGTGTATAGGTTTACTAAATGTCTAATGTCCATTTATGAAGAAAGTGACAAGGATGTGATGCAGAGCAGTGTGGAGCTCTCTGTGGGTTTGATATATGGGTAGTGAACAACATCCATACTATATTTAAGGTGTGGAAGAAAGAAAGAGTGAAAGACCCCTCCACAGGGTAATTCAGCTTTCCTGTATTGCATGTGTCTGTTGGGGTGACCTATGGCGATACCTATTTTTCCATCTCAGTACTCCTTATCTTTTGAAAATGTATCAGCCAGAATACCAATAACTCCCCCACCACCTGAAGATTAAATTATGGGTATTAGTAGAGAGAAACAGAACTGAAGTCATACAGGTAGAATTTGATTCATGTTATCACAGAATCTAAGTATTAGAGCTTCACATGAAAGTGACCTTCCTGTAGGATGTGGTGAAGTAAAAGTCTCAAATGTGAGTATTTAATCATGAGAAGTATGGGTTAGGTGATACTTGTCCTTAGCTCTGAAGTGATGGTGTCACAGTGATTGGCTGCAGGACAGAGCTGCCACCTAGAAGGAAGCTGCACTCTTGGAGGTGTATCCATCAGTGGAATCCATAGCAAGCCAGGTTGAGAACCACTATCTGCATGTCCACTACATGCTGGTTTGTCCAGTTTGTAAAATGCATTGCATGCTCACCAGTTAAAAATACTTCAGGGAATATCCTTTTAACGTCATTTTTAGTTTCATTTAACGTTTTGAATGCTATTAGTTGTTGCCCCAATAGATTCCTGTTCCTGGTATCAGCTGCAGACATCACTACTGTCAGTCTCCAGTCCTGTGATTTCAAAAGGAGTTAACAGAGTACAGAGTTAATCAGTGACTTGTACCTTCATTCCTGAGTGAATGCCCTATCCAATTTGCTAATATGTTGCATAAAGTTTTTCTGCATTGTGGAAAGACAGCCTGTATCTGTTTGTTTGAAAGGAGTTCCACAGGGATACAAACATGAGCAGAAGTAGGGGAAGAGTCATAGAAACAGTGGAAAATGTTTTTTCACAGAGTGAAAATATTGCCTCAGAAGACATGCTGTTTTCCTACAGAGGTATTTTATACCCTGCTCTAATTAGCAGCCCAGAAACTTTGGAAGCTCTGAAATCCTTTGAAACCAGGAGCGACGATGTGATTCTAGCAGGCTATCCTAAAACAGGTGAGTGGTGTTTTCTTGATAAGTAGTCAAGTACACAATGCTGCAATCCAGAAGTTTGTGTCAATATTTAGCACAGCAATAATACCCGAGAAATGCTTAAGGTGATATCAGACTTAATAGGATCATGAAATTAATTTCTAAGGCATCTCTGGAGGTCAAATAATACAATTTTCTACTCAAAGCAGTGGAAAGACCTAACCTTCAAAGTTAGGTTTGGTTGCTCAAGGCTTTATTCAGAAGCATTTTAAAACTTTGAGGGTGGAGATTCACCACCCATTGGAAATCTATTGCAGTGTTTACCCACTATAGTGTTTTTTTTTGGGGTGGTGGTGGGGTTTTTTTGTTTGTTTGTTTTTTTCTTTTTTACTTCTATGCTGTCAGCCATCCCCTTGTTGAGATTTGTAATGTGCATCTTCTGTCATTTCCTGGCCAATTTTCAGAAGAGTTGGTTCTCTATTATAACTTCCAGAAGTGGAAGACTGCAGTGAGATTTCCCCCATGCTTTCCCCCCCACCCCCCCCAGCCTGAGCAAAACAAGCCTTTCTATGCATTTCATTTGCTCCAGCTCCCAGTGATTTCATGGAAGTTCAGCAGGTCTCGCCTCAGATTCTCAAAATTGCTTGTGCTTCTTGCACACAGTATTCAAGTGTTGAACTCACCAGTGCTGGGTAAAGCAGAATAATCACATCCCTTGATATTCTGACCGCTCTTGCTTATACAGGAACATATGTCATTACCCTACTCGCTGCAAGGGCAATACAGGGAATGTATCCTGCTAACAAGGGCAGAACAACTGCTGTTTCCATAGACTTACTGCATTGAGGAATGCAGGTGATTCCCTTGAATCTAAATGGAGCAAAATACATGAATGTCATCAGGACTCTTGAATTATTTCCTCTTTCACTATGGACATTTTAGATTCCTTTATTTTTTTTCCCTATTCACTTTAGAGAAATATCTTAATAGATCACTTGCAGAAAAAGAGGACCTGTTGAATTTATCCCCTTTGTGTGCAGCCTGTAGAGCTGTGCAGAGGCAGAAATGGTTTAAAAGTGTGAGGGTCCACTTAGACATCTCAGAAGGTGTTGAAAACTGAGACTTGCATGTACAAACCCAGTCCCTCACATATCAGTTTTGCCGGGTTGCAGAGGCCAAGATGGCTAAGCCTGGTGCAAAGATGCTGACAGCAACTTGACAGTCTGGTGGTTTGGTTGATGACCTCTTCCGCTGCCAGTTAGGGAAGCCTATGGGTTCTGGGAACGATACCAAACTGTGTTGATCAAGAGACTGTAAACTGAAGCTGGTCAGCAGGAGGGAACAGAGTGTTCCCAAAGACAGCACTGTAACAGAAACAGCCAAGGGACAACTCAGCTGGCCCTCTGCTAGGAGATCCATTGTGCTTGAGTAATTTCCACAGAGAGTAGTCTGAGGTGACCAAAAAGTGCCAGAGCTGGAAGGAGCAATAGAGATCTGCTTCTGTTTCACTGAGGGATGGGATATGCTCCTGAAGCGACCAGGGTAGCACTACACAACATCTGGCTGGCAGCTCTGTCCCTGTTGGCTTTTGGCATACCCTTGATTATTGCCCAGTGCCATGGTTTAACCCCAGCCAGCAACTAAGCCCCACACAGCTGCTTGCTCTTTCCCCATTCTGGTGGGACAGGGATGAGAAACAGAACAATGAAAGTGAGAAAAGTAATGGTTGAAATAAGACAGTTTAATAGGTAAAGGAAAAGCTGTGTTCACAAGCAAAGCAAAACAAGGAATTCATTCACTACTTCCCATTAGCAGGCAGGTGTTCAGACATCTCCAGGAGAGCAGGGCTCCATCATGGGAGGGAAGACAAACACCAGAGCTGCCAGCATCTCCCCCTTCCTTGTTCTTCTCCCAGCTTCTGTTGCTAAGTATGACACCATATCATATGGAATATCCATTTGGTCAGTTGGGGTCAGCCAACCCAGCTGTGTCCCTTCCCGACTTCTTGTGTACCTCCAGCCTACTCGCTGGTGGGGTGGTGTGAGTAACAGAAAAGGCCTTCACACTGTCTGAGCACTGCTCAGCAATAATGAAAACATCCTTGTATGATCAATACTGTGCTCAGCACAAATCCAAAACATAGCCCCATACCAGCTACTATGAGAAAAATTAACTCTTATCGCAGCCAAAACCAGCACAAAACAGGCTAAAGTACAATATGGAGCCAAACGGGTTCACAAATGTGAACCAGTTTGACAAGATATCCCATCAGGTGGGTTGACATGTAAAAGTGCAGTAAAATGGTTGTGCTACTGGTGTCTTTATCCTTTCAGGAACTAACTGGGTTGGCCAAATCATTGAGGAGTTGGAATCAACAGATGCCAAATACACAGAAGAAGAAATGAAAGAGAGAATAAATGCTGAAAAGAAGCTAGAGACATTTCCACGTCTGGAATTTGGAGATCCTGGGATATATGAGGTTGGCAGGAGCTGAAAATACCACTGCTCTTCTTACAGGTAGTAATAGCTGAAAGACAGTGGCTGATCTCAGAGGTAATGGAGAGCTTAGAGCCTTAAAAACAGCTATGGTATGCACAAGTAGCATGTGCTATTGCCCTAGGTGTCCCAATGTAAGGGCCTCAGAGCACAGACAGTGCTGAGAAGCCACAGGGAGCTCCAGCCCTGGACCCAGTGGATTTGATCAGTAAGACCTTTCTCTTGGGCATCCTGTCCTCAGGCCTGTCTCATGTGAAATGGTGCTCTGTGGCAGAGGCTGGCAGAAGTCTATACCACCAGTGCATCCCTGTGGGTTTTCCAAGAGATAAGATCCTTCTCTGGTCTCACCTTTTCTTATTACCTACAAATTCTGAAAAGGCACATGTCATTGATTAAGCTACTTCTGTCCTGTCACATTTCTTCCCACTTGTTTTAAAGAGGATGAAGAAACTGCCTTCCAGAAGAATTATAATAACACATCTACCACCTCATCTTCTGCCCCCATCCATTCTCCAAAGCAAGGCTAAGGTGAGTCTTCTCTTTGTATCACACTGCAAAAGCTTTTCCACCCCAAATTGGCTTTCCTCTGTCTGTGTGAGATGTGTATTCTGCACTTTCACCTGAGCTGGTCAGTACACAGGCAGATTTCCAAGGTTGAAGAGGCAGAGCGCTGTGTGCTGAGGCTGTAAAAAAACCATCATCTCCCAGCAGCAGCTTTGCTGACTCAAGGGGTTACTATCAGTAGGCTTGTCATTGAGTGTCACTGCCTCTTCAGATCTCCTTCAGAAAGATGCTTCCAAGTTGGCGTCAGAAAACCGAGCAAAGCAATCAGTTATTCTGTTTGTTTTAACTTGCCTCCAAGACCAGGGTACCTGTGGAAAGCCCACCACAGGTTGAGGCTAAGAGAGTTTTCAATGGGAATTGCTGCAGAGAGTAGCAAGAGTACACACCCACAGCCTACTTGTGGCTCTACTGTTCAGTAGTCCATGAGTTCATTTCTCTGGATTGAAACTACCTCAGAACTATGTCCCAAAAACATTACTGAAAAGCATCTTGTTTTCAGCCTGAAGCTCACATTAGCATCAAGTAGCCTGCCAAAGCTCTGATTTCTTGCTCAAGAAAAGGAATTAAACCAGAATTGTATGGTCTGGTGGGTGTTAGTGGACAAGTAAGTTTACAGACACGATGAAGTTGGGTGGGAGTGTTGATCTGCTTGAGGGTAGAAAGTCTCTACAGAGTGATCTGGACAGGCTGGATCGACGGGCTGAGGCCAATTGTATGAGGTTCAACAAGGCTAAGTGCCAGGTTCTGCACTTGGATCACAACCCCATGCAATGCTACAGTCTTGGGGAAGAGGGGCCAGAAAGCTGCCTGGCAGAAAAGTACCTGAGGTTGTTGGTTGACAGCCGGCTGAATATGAGCTGGCAGTATGCCCAGGTGGCCAAGAAGGCCAATGGCATCCTGGCTTGTGTCAGCTATAGTGTGGCCAGCAGGATGAAGGAAGTGATCGTCCCCCTGTACTAGGCATTGGTGAGGCTACACTTTGAATACTGAGTTCAGTTTTGGACCTCTCACTACAAGAAAGACATTGAGGTGCTGGAGCACATCCAAGAAGAGCAATGAAGCTGGTGAAGGGTCTGAAGAACAAGTCTTATGAGGAGTGGCTGAGGGAACTGGGATTGTTTAGTCTGGAGGAAAGGAGGCTGAGGGGAGACCTCACTGATCTCTACAACTACCTGAAAGGAAGCTGTAGCAAGGTGGGTATTAGTCTCTTTTCCAACATAACAAGTGATAGGATAAGAGGAAATGGCCTCAAGTTGCACCAAGGGAGTTTTAGATTGGCTATTATGAAAATTAGGAAAAATATTAGGAAAAAAGGGTTGTCAATCATTGGAACAGGCTGGCCACATCTGGGAAGTGATGGGGTCACTATCCCTTCAAGTATCTAAAAGATGTTTAGATGTGGCACTTAGGGAGATGGTTTAGTGGTGGACTTTGGTTTACAGTTGGACTCAATGATCTTATAGGTTTTTCCCAACCTAAATGACTGATTCTATGTGATGTGTTGAGAAGATGGCGTTTTGATCTGTCACTGAATCAGAACCAATTTCTGTGTTTTCTTCCTCTAGATCCTTGTGCTAATTCGGAATCCCAAAGACACAGCTGTCTCCTATTACCACTTCTACAACAACATGCCAGTGCTGCCGTCCTTCTCCTCCTGGGATGAGTACTTTTCAGCCTTCATGAATGGGAAATGTACTTTGCTCTGTATCCTCTGGCATTCATCCTTACATGAGGGGCATACACAGGACCCTGTGCATGGAAATCCTATTCCAACATACCTTACCAAGGCACTCCCAGGACAGGCAGATGCGTGCATGTTAGGGAAGAAACAGGGAATACCAGAGAATGAGAGTTTCTTTTGTCTCTAACTCAGAGAGTACATGAGAAAGCTTTAGTGTGACTTTTCCATTCCTGCAGTAGAGCTTGTGGTTCGATGCTACATAGTGGCCAGAGCTGAGGGTTCCTGCAATGACCTCAGCTGAAAGAATAGACATGTTGAGCCAGTCACCACTTCACCATCCCAGTGCCATGCTTAGAGCTGTCTGGGATGACTCCTCTGATTTGATACGATCCTGTTTTGGGGAATACTCTACACAATTATGTCTCTTCTTTGTCTGCAGTGGCCTGGGGATCCTACTTTGACCACTTACTGGAATGGAACAAATACATTGACCATGAGAGGATCATGATAATAAGCTATGAGGAACTCAAAGAGGTATGGTATCTCATCCAGATCTTCTTTGATGAGTGCACTGTGCACCCCTCCTGATATGTATGGCTGTGGGGAAGAAGAAAGTCTTCTGTCAAGCCTGTCTGCCCCTTTAGAAGGCTGTGCCTTTCTGAGGTCATCTTATGATTGGGGGAGGCCCATGGGGTTTAGGAGGAGGATAGCCTTGCCTGTTCTTGGAAGAGGACATATATGGCACAGGCACAGTTACTTTTGGGAGGGAAGAAAAGGTCTTGAAGTTGAGGCCACCATGTGTGGGTTCTATCTCTCAGAGCTCTTAGAATTCCTTGGTGATACTGTGGGAAACAGCCTCCTCTGCTGGGCTTCCTACAGGGTTCTGGCTCCCTGCCACAGCCACAATGTCAAGTCTTCTGGTTTCACTTCTATGCTATGTTCCTCTGGCCAGGATCAGGTATTGGGAATGAAAAGAATTGCTGCCTTCTTTGAATTCTCCCTGTGTGAAGAAGATTTTCCCAGAATAGCCAAGAAGACCACTTTCCAAGCTATGAAAGAGAATTCCAAGGAAACCCATGGAAAGTTCGGGGACATCCTCTTCCGGAAGGGTATGTCTCTGCAAATGAAAAATCTACTTGCTAAAGTAGAACTCCAGAAGGAGTTCTGAGTAGGTTTCCTTGTTCATCCATGAACTCACTGGGCTGTCTAGGAAGGGCAAGCATGGTTGAGTTCTCTCCTGTGGCATCCTGTACAACAAGCTTCTACCACTGATGGGATCTGGGGGCTGTTTGTGAGAAATGTAGCAGAGAGCCAGGCTTAAGAGCCTCAGCCATTGCTTCCATGTTGCTCTATTTCCCTGTGGCAGCCCCAGTTAGTTAGACAAAGTGAGGTGGGAAGGTGAGGGCCAACACTGGTGTAGGTTATGCCAACAATTCTGCACCAAATCTGCTTGGGCAGGATGCAGTGTGGCTGTTGCCTGGTGGTCAGGTGATGAGGCTCCCCTGGCTCCAAGTCAGACCCACCTTTGCACCAAGGCTGAGCCAATTAGCTGTGCTGCTGCAATAACATATTTAAGAAGGGGAATCTGGGAGGAGGAGTTGGAGTTGTGAGGAGGAGCTCTGAGGAGAACATCTGTGTGAACACTGAGGTCAGTGGAAGAAAGGAGGAGGAAAGGGAAGAGGTGCGTCAGTGCAGATCATGGATTCAGGCTGCATGAGTTGCTTCATGGAAGTCCCCTTTGGGAGGAGGGGTGCTGATGGGACAAAAATCTCTTGAACCTCAAGGGAATGCATTACTCACTGCTCTGCTGGCCTCCCAAGCATCTTCTTGCTATGCACTCAGAGCTGAGGAATAGTCTCATATGGTTCTTCTTAATAGACAGTGGTGGCCCCAGAGATGACAGAGTTGGGGCCAGGGCCAGAGTTCTGGCAGCCCAGCTGCTCCCCATGATATCAAGAGTCTTTGGTTTTTTACTACTGTGGGCATGGGCTTCCTTTAATCCATTTCCTTCACCACTTCTTTGGAAGAAAGATTTAACTGCTATCCTGTCTACCACCTACCCCATGACTCCAAATAACTTGCCCCTTCAGAGGGAGGCATTCATGAATGATCCTTCCTTTGTGACAAAATCAGGTTCCCCACTCTTCCATGTAAAAGCTTCATGAAACCACCTTGGAAGCCCTCTCTGGGGAGGAAAGGCATGCAGGCAGCCCACCGGCAATGCTCCCTGTGGCCTGGGTGCAGCCTTTATTTCTTATCTTTACTATCCTGTTTCTCCCAGGCAATCAGAACTCTCAGGGGGATAAACCAGATCCTTCCTGACTCATGTAGGCAAGGATTCTGCTTCACTGCTGCCTAGGTATTATTCCCTCCCAGGAGTGGCTGCCTTCAGTTTCTGGTATTTCTTCTTGTACACAGGGGTTGTTGGGAACTGGAAAGACCTCTTCTCTAAAGTTCAAAATGAAGAAATGGACCGAAAATTTGAAGACTGCCTAGGAGGAACAAAGCTGGCAGCACAGATGAAATATGATATGTACTGCAAGGCCTGAAATTAAGCAGATCAGCAGCACAACAGCAAAAGGTGATCTCCAAAGGTGGGCAGCCCTCATGTTTCCTCCCCATGAGAAAACAGAGAAAACCCTCAGAGATCTACCTGTCATCTCTAAGCATTCAGGTGGTAATTTTTAGTCATGTGCTGGCCCTGGGGCAAGTGCTTTGCTTGTCACAACCAAATAAAATGTGTCTATGCCTTGAGTGAATGTCTGGCATCCTTTCAGGAGGGAGACAGTGCACAGGCATCATAGAGTGCACAGGCATCATAGCACCAGTCTGGTGGTGTCCTTGTGACTGCTTCATGGCCTGAGATGGTGAATGAGTCCCCTGTGGTGCTCAGTGCTGAGGCAGCATAAGCAACACAGGGTCTCTCCTCCCAGCATACAGTGGGCTTGACATGGATTTGTGGTGCGGGTCTGAACCCCCATGTTTGTGCATGGAGACAGCATGATAGTCTGGGTTTCGATCCACCATGGCAACCACGGTGTTGACATTTGTAGAGTCAGGTCAGAAATGCCTTTGACACTTTGGCAAATTCCTCACTTCTTTGGTGTAAGGTGGGACTTCTTGAGATCTTACTGCCACAAACTCTTAAGTAATGAACAGCTATATGTTTTCTGATGTGTTTTGCTCCCCTTACCTTCTATGGTAACAGTTAGGTAAGTGGCAGGTGGGAAGAACCATGAGTTTTGAATAGAAAGATCTGGGGACAGAAGCCCCTTGATGACCCTGTTGCTGAACTATTGAAGCTGCATTTGTTTGACAATAAATGCATTTATGCTACATAGGTGTGATTCCCATACCCTCCTTGATGGTGTAGATGTCTTTGCTACATATGTGCAGAACATGCTGTGTGACCTCCCATCTTGGGTTTGAGTGAGTGGTGAGGGCTTTTGTAGTGGGGAAGGGGGCTACAGCAGTGGTCTCCTTCTTGAAGCTCCCCTGGCTCCAAGTCAGACCCGCCTTTGCACCAAGGCGGAACCAATTAGCTGCGCTTCTGCAATAACATATTTAAGAAGGGGAATCTGGGAGGAGGAGTTGGAGTTGTGAGGAGGGGCTGTGAGAACATTCGTGTGAACAGTGAGGTTAGTGGAAGAAAGGAGGAGGAAAGGGAGGAGGTGTGTTAGTGCAGAGCCACCCTACAGCCCGTGGTGAGACAGCAGGGCAACCCCTGGCACCCACGGGTGTTCATGGTCTAGCAGATGGTGACCTGCAGCCTGTGGAAGACCCCACAGGGGAGCAGGTGACTGCGCCCAAAGGAGGCTGGGACCCTGTAGGAAGAAGCAGCCCTGCTGTCGTTATTCAGTGCTGGGAGGACTGCAACATGTTGGGGTGACCTACACCAGAGCAGCTCAGGAAATTCTGTGACCCATGGGAGTGACTCATGTCTGAAAAAGTTTGTGAAGGACTGTCTCCCATGGGAGGGGGACCTCACTGGAGCAGGGGGAGAATGCCAGAAGTTACTCCCCTCCGTGAGGTGGAAGTGAGCAGGACTGATCATAACCCCCATTCTCTGTCCCTTGCACTGCTGGTGAAGGAGCTAGAGATATCAGGAGAAAAGCTGAGCCTGGGAAGAAGGGAGGTGTAGGGGTAAGGTGTTTTTAAGATGTGGTAATGCTTCTCACTCTCACAGCCACTCTTTTGGAAAACCAGAAGAAGGCTGACAAAGGGAATTCAGTTCCTTGGAAGAGGGATTCCTCTGCCATATTCCCAGACAGATATATCTGCAAGACTCTTACACCAAACTAAGATTAAAAACCAAGCAACCATCAACCAAAAATGTAATTAAAAAAACTGGGCAATTTTAAGGCCCTGTCAAAGCCTCAACAGTCCCCTGGGTCTCCCTCTACCCTACCCACAGCCCAGGACCCCATGCCAGTTCCCCAGGGCCATCAGCCCCTGCCCCAGTGATGCTGCAGCACAGTCAGTCTCCAGCTCCTCACAGCCTGCCCATGGGCTATGCCAAGCTGGATCATCCACAGGCCCACGTTCTGGACTACCCTCAGCCCATCACCATCCCTAGGGAGGTGCCTGATGCCTGGGGCTGGGACTGCCCTGGTGCCCTGCCCCTGTCTGAGGTTGTGGGACAGGCCCTGGCTGCCAAACCCTACCCCATGTCTCCTAGACAGGAATAATTGCAGGTTCAGCTCTGATGGGCCACTCACAGCCTGCTTCTTGGTAAGATTTTCTAAACTTCTGTGCAAGAGCTGCCTGTGTGAAATTGCTTTGCATGAAGATATGTTTGTTTGAACCTGATTATTCTGAGTTTGTTGGTTTTCATTCCCAGAAGAGTAGGACTTCATCTAACTCAGGACTTCCATGGATGAAAAGAGAAAAGCCACCATGCCCCATAATTCTGGAATTAGCAACATTTTAATTGATTCATTAATACATGCCCTTTATTATTTCCTACCTGGTGATATCAAAAGCTATTTAGATAACTGAAAACAGTGTGCATCTTAGTGCCTGCAAGGAGCTGAGCAAGTGAATGAGCCTGACCAGAAATGGGGAAACAGTCACTGAAATATGCAAAAGACCTTTACTAAGATGAAAAGATGACATCTTAAGATCTGCTGTTTTATTTTCCTGCAAAGGCATTTTGTAGCCTAAGGGCTCCTAGCAGCTCAGAAGCTTTGGAAGCTCTGAAATCCTTTGAAAACAGGAGTGAAGATATGGTTTTTACCATCTTTCCTAAAATGGGTGAAACCAGGAGTGATTATATGATTCTCACCATCTTTCCTAAAAAGGGTGAGTCTTGCTTTCTTGATGAGGAGTCCACTGCTGCAGTCCAGAAATGTGTGACTGCATATAACACAGTGATAATGCCCATAACAGGTTAATGATGACTTCAGCCTGCCGTGGAGGCACAGGAGCAGGGTTTTTTCCATGGAGAAGGCTGGGAGGACTGGTGTTTCCATAGCCTTCCTCCACTGCAGGACATAGGCCATTCCTGCGAGGTAGGTGGAGGTACACGCACACCTGCCACCCAGACTCTAGGACCTTTTTCTTCTCCCTTCCCATGCCTTTCAATCCCATCATTTGGGATTACTGGATACCTTAATGTTTTCTCCTAATCACTTAGAGAAATATCTTAACAGGTCATTTGAAGAAAAGAAGAGGAGGTGATGTTTTGATCTGCATTATATCCACTTCAATCAACTTGAATTTTTTTCCTTAGACAAAAACCGGTATAAAGTTGTGATGTCTCATGTAAATATCAAAAGTATTTTAGATATCATTTGACATTTAAGTCATAATGCCTCGAAGTTTTAACCAATCTTAAAAGAACTGTGTTAGAAAATGCTTTATGTGACTCATTTTAAATGTGATGTGGCCAAGATTCAACCCACTTAATTAGATGGTGTGGTGGTGAATGATGAGTAAGCTGAGAGACATTCAGCCTAACTTTCAGCTCAATGGGGGGAAAGGGCTTCTGGCTTCTAAAACAACAATTCTCACAGAAATTATAGCAATATGACTTGGAGAGATGAGCTCAGACTCTCCTGCTGGTTAAAAGGCTGAAATTGGAATTGGTCATTAGGAGGTGGTGTAATGGTTGCACAGAAACACCTCTGAAAAGCAGTAAAAACCTTGGATGGGATCTAAATTCTTTTCATCTGTGATGACTGTTACTTTTGACTGATTCCTTCAATTTTCCTTCTAGTTTCAGAAACTGATGAGTTGTATTTCCTTTTGACCAAGTTGTCATTCCAGACTGTTTTGCATTTGTTTCTACAGATAATCAGTCTTTTCTGATTTGTGATATCTTATAGTTTTCCAACTCATGTTACCCAACCCTACTTAAAGGATTTCCTTCTCTGGACCTCTCAGTCTGTGTTTGCTTATGGGTGTACAAGCTGGAAATCTTGGCTATAATACAGTCCCTTCCTAAGACACATAGTTCTTAATATTTTTTCATGCCTTTTTTTTTTTTTTTTTTTTTTTTTTTTTTTTTTTTTTTTTTTAGTTTTATCTATAGTCCATGGTACTATCTATTTCCAGTTTATTTTGTATTTGTTTCCAATCCCATTAAAGAGAATGAAAAGATTCTGTTCCAGTGAACAATATCAACCTCATGTCCTGCCTCACTCATGCTTTTTCAAAGCAAGCGTAAGGTGAATCTTCCTTTTGATTTAATCTGAAACTGCTATTATTAATAGCCTTTTCATACAGATTAGTTTTCCATTTCCTGTGTAAAACATCTTTTCTGAGATTGTATGTAGGCTTTAGAGAGGCAATTATACATTTCCAAATGCGAGGTGATAAAGTGCTATTTACAGAGAATGTGAACACATGTTCTCTTGCAGCTGCAACCCTAATGCCTTCATAGGTTATTACTGCCTTCAGCTCATCCCTGCCAAAGACAGCTGCTCCCTCAAATTTTCTTGGGGAAATTTTTTCCTTGTCTAAAGCTTGGAGGTGAGCCTACCTGAACCTTTTCTTTACTGTGGACACACCATAATCACCCAGAGGGCTATAAACTTCTAAAGGCTACATTTAAGTTTAGCTAAACAAAGAAAATCAACGTTGAAAATATGGAAACATTTTTTTTTCTGAGTGAGAATAATATAACAGACCTTTTAAGGAAATCTGTTTTCTCCTCACAAGTTTTTGTCTCAGTCCAGCAACATTTCGTGTCATTTTGGGTTGCAGTAGGCTCCACACAGGCTGAATATTCCTGAGAAATTTGAGCTAGTATCTGCCCCAAAGGCTAGGCTTACTTCCCTCTTCTAACTGTAGCTGTCTGCTCCTTCTTTTGCATGAGTTCTTGTGTTTGCCTGACACCCCCAGCTTTTTGAAACAGCATGAAACACTCACTTTTGGTGGCAACGAGCTGTCAGATTGTCCCAGCTGACTTGCACAACCTCACCCCGGTGCCTCTGGGTCTCTAAGAAAGAATTTTTCTGTTGCTTCAGAGGCTTCCCTCTGTCATTTTCTGCTTCTTTCAGGCATCTCCTAATTCTGCCCTTGCCGCAGGCTTTCCTGCCTGCTGGGTCATGCACTCACGCTCCAGACGCTCCACCCTTCCCAGATCAGGGCTCTCCTTCACCCAGAGCAGAGCAGGCACAGCAAGACAAATGGGCAACCCCCTGGCCGGCCACAGAAAGGGAACAGGGTAGACACAACCCTGTGCATGCCTTGACCGACAGCATCCCTCTCCCTCATACCTGGAGAGGAGCAACAGTGATGACTGGTTGTGGATATGCTAGGAGCTATAGCCTTTTAGACTGGGGGAGAAACAAGACATGCTTCTGCAAAGGGAACTTTATACCTAAAATCCAGTGGCAATCATTTAAGGTTTATTACACTCCCTCTAGTTGTTTTAGCAAGAAACTCACTCATTATCTGAAAAAGAATTAATTTATATCTTTGCTACCAAGAAACAGCTTGCTAGCAAAAGTGTACATTTGTTATTTTTTTCAAATAGTATTGACAATTTCAGTAAATGTTAAAAATATATATTTTCTAAGTATTTAACAGCTTTTTCCCTGGCCACCCAGTTGCATACTTCTGTTTTTTTTCAGATAAGATACAGAAGTTGCAGCCATCTTCTATTTTTACTTGTACTACTGGGATGATACTTCACAGCTTTATGAATGGGAAAGGTACTTTCCATTGTCTAGAAAGATATTCTGATTAATAGTGTGTACAGGTAAAAATAGTTGTAGCTGAAGCGAGCTTAGCTTTTTGGCAATGAACATAAAATTAGAATTTGACCTTGTGTTTGGCAGATACTCCATTTTCTGACACTGTGTTATCTTTTCACCAGAAAAGTAGTTAGGCAAAAGCTTTAGGCCTGAATTCTCTGAGGTTTTTGAAACAATGCTCATGTATTTTTTTTAAGGTTCCAAAGAGACAGATGTGATGGGGTCCCACAGTGAACTTCTCTTAGCAAATAACTGAACCAGTGTTTAATGACAGGAGCTGTGTTTCAGCAGGTCTTGGTGCATTTGTCTTCTCTCCAGCTGATGCAGTACATAGTGGCTGCTGCAGCTGGAATCTAGTGAAAGGAGTTGTGGAAGGAGGCCACTGTACCTTCTTCAGCTGTTCTCGTGCCCATTGCTACCTTTCACCAACTTTCTGATGGCTGCTAAAAAGCAGATCTGGGTTGCCTGAGCAGTTTGTTTATCAACAAACTGGTCTACCTGGACTCCAAGGGAAAAGGGAAGGCTGGACTGAAATATCGGGACAGGTTGGACATAGTCCTCAGACTTCTTGTTGGACAGTGTTGTCTAGGCCTTATTCATTGTGGGCATGTAACCATTTACAACCTGTGCAAAGAACAATCTCACAACAATCAGACTGGTATAATTGTCCGAAGACTTGCTTATAAATTAAGAAAATAAATAAATAATAAAATAAAACCCCAATAAATAATAAATAAAATAAATAATTAAAAAAAATATTTAAAAATAAAATAAAAAACCAAAAACCACATTAAAAATATGTTAGTTATGTATGATTCAGTAAAAGCATATTAAAGCCCTGGTATCAAAAGAAAATTTTCACCAGGTAAGACTGGTTTATGGTATGGACAGTTAAATTCATTTTCCTTTCTTTCAATATGGAGAAAATATCCGTTACCTATTTTTGGGGCTTAGGATTTGTAAATATTCCAAAGACAAGACATGTTGGGTACCATATCCTGCATAAAATGGAGCAGTAAAATCGTTGAGAGGCATTGTTTTAGAGGGAAAAAGGGATAACATGACAATGAGAAAGACTGTTCTCACGAAAAAACTCATACTGTGTCCAAAAATACAGAGATCAAAGGTCCTGACAGGACATGTACTTACAGACATAAATGTTGTTAATTATACCACAGACATGCATGCTAAAACATTTGAAGAATTAATTTAGAAGGTTCTTCCAGAATTGAAATCTAATAAAGCACCTCTGAGTATCCCCCTGCTATATAGAAAATCTTTATTCCATCTTCTTCCTTCGTAGTCAGTTTACTGTAAAAAAACCTAAATACAGTCAGGGAGTTGGGAACAGTTCAGAATTTAATCTGTTATTCACCCCAGCTAGTGCCTGGACATTATAGTTCAGTGCTCCTCTGTTCCTCAATATTTGCTTCATAGTGAAGATCCCACAGCTGAATATAAACGTAAGGACATGAAAGGAAGGTAGTGGTGAAGAAGAAGCAGCAGCAGCCCTTCCTTCTTTACATAATTCATCTTTACTTTCACTGTTGCTGAATACTTTTTTTTTTTCTTCAACAGCTTGGGAACTGGTTTGAATGTGCAGTTGAATGAAACAGGCAGTTCAGTTATGAATATCTAAAGTCAAGCTACGAAGAATCAAAGGAGCTGGGGTTAATGTTATTTAAAATAAAGCATACTTCAACTTTTAGTCAATGTATTACTGAAATCATGGACAACAGGTCGTAACGACCCATTAACATCAGTTCAATGACACTTCAAAATAGAAATGGTCAGGAAAATGTTCCTGCAAGTGAAATTAAAAGAATGTATATTTATGCAATACAGTTGCTGGCTTTTATTGAAACCTGAAATACCAAAAAACATATTTGCAAAAAACTGGAAAATTTGACATAAAATTTTCTAATAAGTCAAAAAGCCATTTTCTCCTTGGAAAACATTTTGGTAGGAGCTCTTAACATTTACATTGAAATTTATTTTGAAAGACTGAAAGTATTTGGTTTGGATATGACATAATTCTAACAAAAGCCTTTTGCAAAGGAAGAATTTTGCTGACTTCAGACAAAAATGTGTTAAAGAAGCTAAGCTTCACAAACAAAAGCACTTTTGTATTAACAAGCCATAGGTCCAGTGCTCTCCATAATGATCTTCAGCACCCAAAGTACTCACATCTATACATAGGTGTAAATCCCCAGTCTTCTGGCAGAATCGGGACAGCCCTTAGAGGTTCACTTTGGTTCCTAAGTTGTCTGGACAATGTTGGCCACGCAGGAGTAAATTCAGTGGCCTCATTTTCAAGATTACAGAACGTTTATTTTCTATGTTCATAGTATGAAATAGCTCTTAAAATCAGACCAGCTAATGTAATCATAAAGATACATAAAGATACTTTGGAGGGAAATTTTGCCCAATATGGCTTTTTTTTTTTTTTTTTTTTTAAAAAAAAGAGGTCCAAAATGTTGTCATGGAATTTAAAATGCCTAAGGCTGAAGAATTAACTGTAGAATATGTATCCTATACATGGAGTTGAAAACTGCATTGTAGTAACATGAAATGTTATATATCTGGCAAAAATGTTTAACTACTGCTTACATGTGTTCTCTCCCATTGGTCTTACTTCAGATGAAAAATGTCATCTAAGTGTCTTCTTCAAAATGTCTGAAATAGATAGGCATGTATGGAATGCTACCCTGCCACTAGATAGCCTTCTTCCTTAACTCAATGTTTCCCCATCCACTGGGATCAGCACCTTGGGAAATGTGCTTTCTGCTCATGGCCCTGTGCCTTCCCAACACAGTCACAAATACAGACTCATAAGCTCTGTCAACAAACCTACCAGTGTTTCCTGGAAGTTAGTGGTAGTTCAGAGTGTTCTGTGTGCATCATTCTGTATGGGCAAAATAGCCTTGCATGAGGAGGAACCTCTGCCCGCTGGTTCCCTACCTATTCTGCCTCTTAGACTTCTTCACTGAAGCTGGGACACAAAGACTTTTCACAGCCAGACCACTCAGGGCAAACTGTGAAGCCTATAGAAACACTGCTGTAACTCTGCCAAAGGTACAGTGAAAATACAATTATGTACAAATTCTGCATCAGAATCAGATACTGAGCATGAGAAGGGAAGCTGAATTTTCTGCGTCTCCTTGACTGATGGAGACTGAAGCAGCTACAAAGAAGACCGGTTTCAAAGCTATGAAAAAGAAACCCTCAGAAATAAAAAAAAACCCTTTTGGGAATATATTTTCAGAAAAGGTAATTTTACAGTTCTTTGTAGGCAGCTGTAAAAATATCTGTTCTAGTTGTTAGCACTAATAATATCTGTCACAATTTTGCTTAGATAGCTTATCTCATACAGAAAAAAATTGTGGATGCATTTACAGAATGAGTAGCACTGAGGTTGTATAGGTTCAGCTACCTAAATTTAGATATCTAAGTTAGGCTAGTGGTCTAGGTATCTTCCTAATGGAGAGAGGTAAGTGCTTGCAGTGGGAAGTTCATTACTTCTAGTCTTCTGTCTTGGTGTATTACCTTTTGGAAGTACCCATTCTTCCCTGAGACTGTTTTACCTTCTGAGGAAGTATCATTCAAAAATAATAATAAAAAAATCACTTATTTAAGAATACTGTATTGAAGGGTTATGTTATGGGAAAATGGGCCACATTTTAAAAAAACTCCTTGTGAATCATAGCTTGTCAGCTGAGCAATACTGATTGATTACTGCACACTCCTGATGATATTAATCTTATGTTTTCCTCACAAAGACTAAGCCAATGAGTGACCTGCTGTGTTTGAGCTCAGCAGAATGCGCTGGAATCTTACAATTTTGTCTGCTGGTAAATGACACACAGTTTCTGTGAAAAAAAAAATAAATTATATTTTTATATCCTGGTGAGAAACTCCAATAAGTCCACAAATGTTATGTTTGCTTTTAGATGAAGATGTGTGTGACTTACTGGACATGAAGAAGGATTTAATACCTTGTATTGAGTTTAAGCAAGAAATAAAGTACAGAAATGTAACATATTTTATCCTATAAAACACAGCTCAGGTACTGCCTAACCCCAGAGGTGAAATGACTCCATTTTTGTCTTAGAGGTCTCCAGACACCCAAACTCTGCTTCAAGACATGTCCAAGAACTCTTCTGTCTTAACAGGCTCTGAGCCTTGGGGCTTCTTGAAACTATGTACAACTCATTTGATCTTCACAGTTAGATCTCATCTTTCCCTCATACTCAGCACTTCTGGAATATGAGGGCTCTTTATGAGCCTCCATCTGGGTCTCTCCAGATGGAAACAGCTGAAAATGATAATAATTTTTACAAACCTTTTTGCAAAGCATGTAGTGTTGATTCTCCAGAATAGCATTCAGTACAATAAAATACTTGCTAATACTGGTCTGCCTACACAAGCCCAGAAGAACGATCTTGGTTTTACTAAAATTTTATTTTTAGCCTGTCACTTTTAAAATGCTTTCTTCACCTCAGAATTACTTGCAGGCTGAATGGCTCACAACAGCTCTTCTGGTAATTGCAACCTGGCTCAAAGTTCTTGGCATTGGTCTGGGGAGAAATGTGCCAACCTGGGAAGCAGGGTCTTCTGGTGGCCTGAGGGGAAACATTAGCAGGAGGCTAAAGCACTGTTGGGAAAGCATTTGAAAGCTGATGGTATATGAAATTGTGTATATGTGTTGGTTAATATAGCACAGGATAATTACCTGTGTTTTTCACAGAAAGATTCAAGAAAAAAAAGAAATTCCCATTTCTAGCAGCTTCTCTTCCCTGAACCTAAGTTTACAGACTTCCTACAGAAACTTAATTTAAAGACCACTTAAGTTTTTACGACATTATGAAAGCCAGCCATTACTCAGAGATGTGTCTGAGCACAATTTTTTAGCTGCTCCTTGTCTGGCATGCTGAGAAGTGCTGTGCAGTTCCACACAGGAGTTCCAGTTTCATCCCATTTAAAGATTATCTGAGTAATATGCACTTGGGACAGCACCTTAAGCTGGTTCTATAGCAACTGGAAAGAAATAAATCCCCCTGAGTAGCAAAGGTTGAATCTGATTTTAGGTGGGTTTAATCAACTCTTAATCTCCACTGGCACTATAGCAACTGTGTTCCTACCTGAGACGCTGCAGATGCGGATGAAGATGAAGTACCAGCACTGGGCTTGTCCTATCTTCATCCCACTGGGAATGAGTGATTCTGAAGTGAGTAGGTTTACACTGCTGGTGTGAAATGGAAAACAATCAGGCCCCAAATATACAAGAGGGCAGGTAAAGCTAGCTGTAAAGACTACACCCCCTATACATCTTTGGTTTTCTGTCTTCCTGTGTGCCTTTTACTGCAACTTACCTCTGAGAACATATCACTTAGAACATCATTCGTGCTTATTCTCAATTTCTCAGGCAGTATGGACCTGTCTTGCAGCAGCAGTCACTGTTTCAACAGCATCTACTGAGATATTTTCAGTTTACCATTAGAAATGTCCTTGCCTAGTTTTCTGCAATTTGGGGAGGAAGAAAGGAACAGGTGAAACATCCTTCAATCTTCAGCAGATGGTCAACAATGGCTCCCAGCTGCACACCAGATCAGGGGAAGTCACACAGTTCAGCCTGTGTGATATACATACACACATGCATGGAGCAAAAAGACTGTCAAAGACAAGTAAACTCAGCTGAAGAATCAGCTGGAACATATCACCTCAAGAACCTTTCTTTTGAAATGGGCAGTTTTTGCATCACTGCAAAAACACCCCTGGTAAACTGTCTTTGAAAACACATAGTGTACATCGAGGTGCATGTGTATTGTCAGACATTGCACTTTGTGCTTCATTCTACTCTAGGGGTGCTTAATCTATACAACATCTGAAAGTCTGTTTATCATGTGTGCCCACACTTCTACCTAACAAGGGGCATGAAAACCTTACAAGCAGTGTATTCTGAGAAGGAGGGCTTGCTCTCTGCCTTAGGCACAGAAAATCTCTGGTTCTATAGCATCACTACACCACGGGCAAGATACCTCACCCCAGGACATGTTATCTCCCTGACCATCACCGATTAGTGTTTGGCAAGGGGTTGAATTGTGTTGGAGCTTGTGCTGGAGCCAGCTTGATAACTTAATTTTATGCAGTTGAAGATGTCGCCTGGGAATCACAGCTGGAATCAAAGGCCTGAGATTGTCTCACATGACTGTTTTAACCTGTTCTGCAATCCCACACAAGCGCAGATAGGATAACAACACTATATAGTCTCTACCCAGAAGGACTGTGTTATTAACATTTTAAAACTAGTTTTAAAAATACCTCTGATGTTATACCTTTCAGTTTTTCTAGGTGGGTTTTGTTGATGCTATAACTAAGCTTATCCGTTGAGGGCTTTTATGGTGTTAATAAATCCATGTATTAGCAGAGATGCGGTTTTCATTTAATCCCAGTTTTAAAAGACAATTGTACGGACTGAATATAGAAAATGCTCATAGAATTTGATAGGGATGAAACTAAAAATGTTCTCTAAACTAAACAGCAGAGTTATAGGAGTTACTGTAAACACATAGAGAAATATATCCCCTCCAGAGTATTTGACTAATTTTTAAAAAGTCAGCCCTATTGAATTCTGAAGAAGAGAATTTCCTATTAAATAATTGCAGGAAAAAAATCTTTAGGACTTTCTTAAGTTAGACAAAACACAGAAAAGTAAAGAAAATTTCTGCTGTGTTGTGCATATACAACTCCCACCAACTCTGACAGTAACGAGGGCACAAATCACAGTGTGGAAATGAGTCCACTGGCTAGCTCAAGCTTTCAGTCAGGCGATAGTTATTGAATCTAATGGATATGACTCTTGTTTCTGCTCTACCAATATCAATACTCGTTTATGTCTCGGGCATATGTATTACTTTCAAAAAGGCAGACGCAGAGGCCTTTAGTGTAGCTTCCAGATCCTTTGATAAGCTGCTGGAATTTTGATTTCAATAAAGCCTTGCCTTCACTGTGCCCTAGCCGTAGCAAAATAACTATGCATAGTTGTCGATGTTTTTAAGAGACATCCCTGTGTTCATAAACCGTTTGCTGCAATGTTTCAAAAAGGACACCAGGGGGCAAAAAATATTAACTGTTTTTCAGAGCTAGGCTAGCGGGAGGGGGGATGCAGAGCCCTGCGGGTCCCTCGCCCAGGTGGGAGCTGTGGTTAGGATGAGGCTGATGGGGCGGTGGAATTGCTTCGCATGGACAGACCTCACCAAACCTGGTGCTCTGGGCTGCTTCTCTACTATTGCACTGGAGAGTGGTCCTCCTCCTCCCCCTCCTGACTAAACTCAAACCAGATGGTACCTCCCAAAGTGAACAAATACTTCTTCCCTTATTTAGTGCAAGGGTAATCCATACAAAATGTTAAAAATGCAAAATACAAAAAGTGGAAAGATAAATGTAGCTCCATGGCAAAGGAGTCACATGACTATGAAAAGGTTAGATACATCTTGATAAACAATTAGGCAGCTTTAAATATCCTTACCAGGAAAAAAGAAATAAGTACGTTTTCCCTTTGAAGTTTTGTCAAGCATAGTAATCATAGATTGTACTATTTTTACTAACTCACAAAGTAATTAACTTTTAAGTTTGTTTGGTTTTGATTTTTTTTTTTTTTTTTTTCCCTCCAAGACAGCTGTGAGCAGACAGCATAGCTACACACACTTTTGGGTACTCTGCAAAAAGAAATGTTGGAGTGGCTTTTGGATATATTCTCCCATTGTCTTTTGCATTGAAGTGCAACATGTGGGTAGGATTTCCTGTGCCAAAAGAACTGAGAGGACTCTTGTGTGCTATTATTATCATCAAGAATGACTGATTCTGTTGTAGCAATGGAAATTGTAAAATATCAGCCATGATGGGTCTGATTTTTCAATCTCATACTGGAGGGTACATGTGAGGAAAAATCGTAGCCACATCTGATTAGTTTATATATCATTAGGTGACAGAAAATGCAGTGCTTTATAAATCCAAAGTACATAAACCAGGGGTTTTCTAGGGGCAAAACCAGTTTCCTCCAAGTCAGACTTGTACCCTTGGCAGCTGGTGGCTGTCACCCCCTAGATGGAGCATGCCATTTGTACAGCCCGTTCAGCCAAGAGCTGAGAAAGAACATCATGGATGTTGTTTCATCTCCAGATGTTCTATGTGACAAGTCCATGCCACAGCTGAAATGAAGCCCTTTGAGGCCAAGCATGACAATCTAAAGGAATGCTGCCAAATGTGTGAAAATGTTCCGTGTATTTGACATAAATTTGGACATCTGTGATGCTCAAAGAAGATTTCATGAAGCTCTGTAAATATTGTTACATGTAATTAGCTTCACAGCATGGGTACATTATTATTCCCGGTTTATGGCTAGGGAGATTGGCACAGAAAAGATAAGCAATTAGCCCTTGGGAAACAAAAATATTTTATGCCTCAGAGGGAAGCAGAACCCAAGCAAGTCAAGTAGTAAACCTGTCCATCTCTTTATTTTCCATAACACCATTTTGTGGAACTACTGTTTCTAATTTGAAGGAGATGGCAAACAACAATTCATGGTTACAAAGTAAGAGTTGTGCTTTATAGCAATAAAGCAAGAAGGGAAACACATTTCTTCTCAGATATCCTTCTCATAGGTGTCTAATAGCAATTGCCAATTCCAAAAACACAGGGCATAAATTAATGTAATTCATTATTCAGGCTTCAAAAAGGAGGAGATTGTTTTAAAGGCTGTGTGCTTCCTTTTAAAAGGGTATTTATCTCTTCTAGTTTCTGATTCTATATGATACACTTAAAATATATTTTTAGCTTTTCTCCATAACAACTGGGATTAGAAACATCACTATTGTTGAGAATGAAAGCTGAAACCCCTTTCAGAAAGGAGCTGGGGTTTTCTGAAAAAGGTGATTTCTATGAGGCTCATCATAGCTACCTGGCTCAGTATCATTTCTGCTTTCTTTGGTTAGCAGAACAGAGTTTTAAAACATCCGTATCTCTTCATGAGCAACATGGAAAGAGAAAGTGAACATGATCTTTCTGCTGCTCTCAGATCATGTAGCTGTTAACACTTCCATCCAAGATGTTCGATGGAGGTTGTGATCCACTGACTGACCAGGCTGGAGACATCTCCCATGTACATGGCAGTCCCCTCTGGCCCTGGCAGACACTGCAATGCTCAGGGGGCAGTGATGGCTGGAAGAAAAGTTTCCCTCTGGTATGGCTTGGGGACCCTATTCAGGAGGTCCAAGGCTTCCCACTACCACTGTTTTGATGTAGTTTATGTGACTTCAGTGAAGCAATTGGTGCTGCTCTATATTTAGAAGTTGTGTCTTATCACACCTCCGTAACCCTCACTGTTGCCTGGAGATGCACGGATGCAACCAGACACTGAGCAGTGCTGGTTAATACAAGAGCAGCAAGTCCCATGCCAAACATTTAATAAAGGGAGTCCCAACTCAATGCATCTTGGCTTCCAGATACTAGCCTGAGCTTTGAGGCTTTTGCTAAAAAGAAACAGATTTTTTTGGAAGTGTCATAATAATAAAAATTTGTTTCAAAACTTTTGACACCTGAAACAGTGTAAACCTTCTATAAGCAGATGTGTTGGTCTTCCTGCTGTGAAGGAGGGGTCCCATGGATGTGGCGAGGTTGTTTATCAGTTGAACATGAAAGACATGGAGTATCTGTGTGTCACACAGCCATGTTCAATTTCAGCCTCGCTGCAAGGATCAAAAGTAGTGGGACCGAGCAGTGGGGATTTCTGTCTGAATGCAGATACATCTCCACACCATGAGGAATGGGCAGTGGGGGTGAGAGGTCCCACAGTCAGAACCAGGGGGATCATGGCAGTGGTGAATGGGCTCCAGGGCCCTTCTGAAACTCCAGAATTGCCATGATGGGCCAACAGGGCCCAGGTCGTTCTCAGTCCCACCACCAGTGGAATGGAACCATCTCAAGCTGGCTGAGAGAAGAAGGTGGTTAAAAACCCAGAACAGCTTTCTGGAGCCAGTGATCAAAGAGTGTGGGGTAAATAAATCCTTCCTTAAGGGCTGAGTCTGAGTGAGTTAGTGCTTGCCCTTCTCACAGTGTTAGGGGAGTGAGCAAATGGTCTAAGCATAGATGAGTTTCACAAAACAATGTCTGGCAACAGGCAAGCATGGTTGCTCCTGTGAAATTTGGGCAGGTAATGCAAGAGCAGATAGTATGTTCACAATTAATTTGAAGGAATACTACCCAATTTCTATATACCACTGTATTATCAAAACTGTCAGTTACACCAACTCTTTAGAGGGAGTTTTGTAGGAAGGAAGTGTTTTGTCATTCCAAAAACGCAGCATTTTCAGAGAAAATGGCACCTAACCATTGGAAATAATTTGTTATACTCAGATTTTGTTTCTGTGGAAGGGAAAGAGGCAGAACTTGGTGAGGTAAATGCCTGCAGTCCCACTGGGAAAAAAACCCCAAAACCCGCAGTGTCCTGCAAGAGCAACTTTCCAGCTCTGGGAGAAAGAGATGCATGCTATAGGATCTCTGTATCTACATGACTTTGCATACAGGCTACAGTTCTGCCTTACCCATCTTTAGGATACCAGCCAGCTGTTAATCACAGGAAACGAAGATGGCAAGCTGTGGGGGGCTCTAAATTTTGTTTGTGGCTGTTTTTGGAAGAAGAGTAGAGACACTGCTGGTTTTTGCCTGCTCTGGGCAGATTCCCGGTGGTTTGAACAGCATTGTGTGGCGGCACTGTGGAGACTGCAGAAACAGGCAGAAGGGAAACTGCAGAAATGTATGCTCTGGGCTGGAGTGGAGCAAACATTGGATTCGCTGCACTGAGGGCTGTGGTTGCAAACTCAGCAGTACTTGTGCGTTACAGAGATGCAAGATAAAGGAGATCAACTGTGATGTTCTGCTTTTTGTGAGGCTCCTTCTGACTGACCAGTGTCTGACATATACAGTGGGAACAAAGTCATCACCAAGCACACAGTGAATCCCACTGGAGCTATTACTTTATAAACTACATGATAAACTGAACTAGAGATACTTTAAATACCTCTTTTCATGTTATTAAAGATTGGCTACTCCTTTCAGGCATGGCAGCTTTTGAAACATATTGGTCATTACAAACCCTGAATTCAGGGCTTTATACATAGCAATTTGGAAAGCTAGACCTTGGCAATGCTGTCTGAAAAGCCTCCCTAAGCCAGGAACCCAAATGATGCTTTCATGTTCAGCTGAGAACGTGGGAACATCCCGACTGTGTGACAAAGCTGCTATTGCCCCTGGCTTTCCTTAGGCTAGCACTGCCTCAACAGAGACTATCATACAAAAGTTCACATTAAAGAGCCTTACCCACCCCCCTGCAGATACAAACCACTATAAATACAGTGGTGTGACTACATTAATGATCTTGGCACTGTTATTCGGCATTGCATAATAATGAGAAAATATCAAAACCTGGCAAGTCAAAAGCACTGGCTGTTCTTGCTTTAAGGGTATGAGCACTAGGTGTCACTGCAGTCCAAAGAAAAGGCATCATCTCAGGGATCTCGGCAACTGCCAGGGAAGTAATTTTTACTTTTGAATTTGAGAAAAAGATTTTGACCGTGTCAAAGAAATGAAGGAAAAAGACAAACATGTTATAAATACAGATATAAGCATAAATAAATAAATCTTATATAGATAGCATATTTTATTCAGAAGGGAAACAGATAATTTTTATGGCAAATTTCAATCTTTTCCAGGATCATCTTTTTCTTGGTTTTGTTTTTTTTTTTTTTTTTTTTTTTTTTTTTTTTTTTTTTTTTCCCCACACATAGAGCCCTCATCTTGTTTCAGCTGAAGACACCCGTCTTGAAAAGATCTCCCGTATTGAAACTGCTGAATGTCAATTCCCTAATTAGTAGCAATTTTTGGATAACTGATATAACAAAATTTAAGACAAGTGGGGCACAAGAGATTAGGGAACACCAACATGTAAGTACAAACGATACTAAAACAGAAACAAGCCTATGGGAGAACATTCCTAACTCTCCAAGACCTCAAATTTCCTTGTTCACTCATCTTTCTTAAACTTTGGAGCCTTTTCTCCATACTTTTTTCCCTCTGCATCCTAAATTTCCTTATGCCCTCTTCCACTCTAAGTGTGTTCTGAAATAATTGCAGATGTTGTAAGTTGGAAAAATGAGAGTGTCAAAAAAGAAATAAAATTTATACTCAGAGCCAGTGAATCCTTGTATTTTTTCATGTCTGGATTTCATCATTTGCTGATTTGTAATGTAGAAGAGCAGCATGAATGAGAAACAAAGTTCTGGCAATGTTTTTTTTTTTTTTTTTTAAATTATTTTTCTGTCTTTTAACAAATGATGGCTTCTGTCAAAATAACCCCCCATAAAACCTTATATAGCTCCCTTGTGAGTTCTTCCAATGCCAATTAAGTTCAAATGAAAGGTAGTGGCTTTCTATTTATTTTTTTATTTATTAAATGTGTCCAGACAGCCTCTGGCTACCATTAGAAATTTTCAAATAAACCAGACGGCTTATTGATCTGTGTCAACTCAGCTCAGAGTCCCCTCCAGGGTAAAGTAGACATGTTCACCACCAGGTCCTCAAGCAAGAGCCTGAGCAAACAGATGAGCCATGCATCCTGCCCAAAAAATCAACAGGCTGGGATACTGGCAGACCAATGGAGGAAATTAAATTCACAGGTAGACAGACCTCCTACCAGTGAGTAGGCAGGAGGCATTTCCATGCTGAAATGCCCCTGCTAAGAATGACAGGTAAAAGAATATCCCTGCTGACCTGCAAAGAAAGAGTGGAGGGCCAGGAGGTAGTCTGGCATCTGACATACCTTCTCCCACCAGTGGGCTCAGCTGAGTTCTGCAGTCACCCACTGACAGGAGTACTTTCCACTGAAATGGGTGGGTAATGATGCATCCACAAAGGTTCCTTGCATGGTGAAGCTCAAAGGATGGGGCTGTTGATTTTGCAGTTTCAAGGAAAGGATACAGATTCAAGGCCCTGAGTAAGCTGCTCTTGACTCTGCTTTGAGTAGGGTGTGTGTGCTGAATTAGAGACATCCTACAGGTCCCCTTCTCACCTCAGCTATGCTATGATCCAGAAAGTTTTTTCCATTTCTAATTTCTAGATTCATAGGTTATGTTACAGAGAAAAGACAGAGAAGTTGTGATTCTGGTTTACACCTTCGCAGAGGAGAAAAAATAATGAGTTCAAAGATGTAGTAGGATCAAAGCACTCTAAGAAAAGAATGTTACCTTATGATAGCCTACTGAATTTGTTTCAGCTTAGTTTAGATTCTTCATCTATTTTCCCCCACGTCTATTACTTCAAGTGCAAAATTATCCTGTTAAGTATTGGTGTTAGCAGGTTAAATAGCTGCAGACTGATAAACGCAGATGTCCTCAGTCAAGCCTGATGAGAGCCACTTACATGGCACAAGGGCTGCCAACAGGACAATCTATCAACTCAGCAGGTGTCCAGACCATAACTGAGGTAAGCTGGCTGATGACAGGCAATTATTCATAAACAGGAAATAACAAGCTGTGTGACACACAGCTAATATCAGATGATGCCTTTTCCTTATTGATGTTGTAAAAAAATTTGACTGCAAGGTGAGCTGAGGTAAAATGGCAAGTTTGGGGTTGGATTTGTTTAGAGTTTAACAACTGTGTACATAATTACTGAGAGAGAAAATCATATAGTTAACATGAATTTATCTTAAAAAAATGTTTTGATAATTGGTTTTGCTGTTTTATGTCCAGGCCTTCAGAGTTCAGTTCCCCGAGTAAGATGGATATTTCACAAACAAATTGAAACAGAGCATCTTGCTGAATTCTCTCTCCTTCTGACTTTATTACTGTAGAGTATGGGTATGCTGCTTTCTTCTGACTAACTCAGTGATAGCAAGGTCTACTGTTTCTATGTCAGTCCTCATGCTTTTGGTACGTTTGGTGCCATTCCATTATTCTCCTTTCTTCTGGTTTCTATCTTGTATTTCCTCTCTTCTCACCTTATTTTCTTTCATCTGGTCATGTTCATGTCTTTTCCATAAACTTTACGTGCTTTCCTCATCTCTCTCCTCTTAAACAAGCTCTCTTTCACCAGGGCCAATTCTGTAAATATCTGTCTTGCTGAATCACTCATTAATATCATCCACACAGACTTCTCTTCAACAAACATTTCCAGTATCACATCAGCACATCATGACTGCCAAAGAATGCACTCAAAGGGAAACAAACTGCCACTCAACATGCCCAGCATGACACTAAACACATGTGATATCATTTCACAACCACAGGTCTTACTGTTGTTTTAATTTTCCCCTGCCACTTGTACTAGACTGGCAACTTCTCAAAGAATGGTTATTTAATGGCAGTTGTACAAGTCAGAGAGTCTGAGCTAGTACCTTTGAAAGCTCTGATTTTATTTCACCCTGGCCAGCCTGAGAGTCACTGACAAAGGATCTGATATAACATGGGCCCAGACAAATAGAAGACATACGACAGTGATTTCACAAGAGGAACTGAGCTTTTATAAGAAGCTTAAGGACCAAAAGGTGAACAACAAAGGTTAAAGAGAGTGTTTGGAAAGACAGTGCTTACCTCTCTTTCAGGATAAAAGGAAAAATATTTGTCTTCTTTCCTCCAGCTTGGAGGTCAACAGAGCACTCTCTTATTAGGTAGGAGAATCACATGACGAATCAAAATATGGAGCTTGATTTTGGCTATAAAGTAGTAATTCAGATGTATAGTCTCTTTCTACCTCAGCCAGAAGGCTTTCTACCTCACTTGAGCACTATCATGCATTATACATGACAGAATATTTAACCCATGCCTTTTCAACAACATCTAGCACAGCAGTTGAGAAGATCTAGATCATGTGGAGTGAGACAGATATTCTGTAATAGCTTCCTCTCTAAAAGAAAGAATGAACAGAGCCTGCCATGCTCACTTTCTCAAGATAAAAGACACTGTTATCAGTATTATGTGCTTGAGCTAAAACTCAGAGGAAATTGAATTGCAATCTTGCCACATTCTTCTCTGTGGCTTTCTGTAACGGAGAGGTGCTAGAGAGCCCAAAGATCTCCAAAAAGAGAAGGCACTAGCTTCCACTGACTTCCTGTCAGGAGACATCTCCTTCCAGATGTATCCCTCTCTCTTTTTTCTCTACTCATCAGGCCATCAGACCTGTATCTTTGTTTTGCTTATTTGGATCCCTTTTAAACAACACATGGAAGGCTTGTTCTAAGGCACTTGATCAAGAAGTCCAGCTAAGACTCATCTAATGAAAATATGACAGAAGGTGTTTAGCTCCCCCTTATTCATCAAATCCTAGTCCTCTCTAAGAGACACAAAATCTTTATTTGTTTTATTTGCTGTGCCATAAGGCTTCCTCTGTTTTTAGTCATAGAAATTCTATTTGCTGCCTTGTCTTGACAGGGTGCTTTTGATGAGTGCTGCAGGGAGATGTTAAGAGTGTGTGCCAACCCCATGCCTCTGCCATGGCCAAATATGATACTCCTAGTGTTTATGATAGCTTGAAACTACAGTAACAATAAGTTTGCACATGTGTTCAAGGCATACAAGTGCATGCATCATGGAAAGACTGAACAATTCCCGTTGTTTCCTCTGTCACTCTGTTTTGTTTTTTTGTTTTGTTTTGGTTTTTTTTTTTTTTTCCTAATAATTCAAGATATAAAGTATTTATTGTTGTGTTCATCATCTCCAATTCTCAGACAATCCACAGAAATACCAAAGTTTTCACACTGATATTTTCCTCTGAATATACTTTCTTCAATATTTGTATTCCATAAATTGCGTACCTGCAAAATCTGAGCCTGGCTGTGACATTTCTGTCATCTAGGTTTGATAAACAGGAAAGCATTTCCTGCAAGAATTGTTTCACACAAATTTTTTGTAATAGTCTCAGGGGAGAATATTCAACCAACTTTACTAACTCCTTTTCTCTGGGCATTCATGCCAGTGAAATGCAATCACTTCAATGTTTAAGGAATAATTGAAATGTCAAAGGGAAATAGACAATGGCATAAGGATGTATATTTCATTGCAGTTATAGAAGATTCTTGGATTATTTTTGCAGTTCTGATATTCTGGAATTTTAAATAGATTCATGAACACTCACAATAGATTCATAAAGAACAAAATGTCATTTTAGTTGATTACAGAAATGTAATTTATCCTCACAGATTTTATGGAAGCTTCATATTTCAACACAGGTTATCAGCACTAGTATCTGCAGGACAGAAATAGGAATGCCATGTGTTTTTTAAAGACTGATTGGTTTTCTGCTGAGTTCACTTGATGTACAAAGAAATATGCCAAATATCTCTGTATTTTAACCACAAATTTGCATTTTATCATTGCCTCATTCCAATTTGCTTATTTATCTTTCTTTCTAGAGGCCAAATGAAAATTTTCTCTTATAAGGAAAACACATTTCTCATCAGAACCTTTTATAAACCATACAAAGAAAGAGTTACAATGATAATGAAAAAATATCTGCTTTGCCTAAAGAATGGACCATCATCTGTGAACAGGATATACATTGAATGATGAACCAAAATAAATAATGAAGAAAAAAATATTTTAAATGTTCATTTGTGTTTGATAGCAATTTTCTATCAATGTCAACATTTAAGACTCTTAAGAGTGTTGCCAGCTCACACAATTTAAGCTTTAAAATTTCAAAAGTGGGTGTTCTGCTGTGAAGCTTGAAATTGGTCCAGTTGCAAGTCTTAGGCTGAAATATCACCATCATGTTGACAAGTGTGCACTGTGTGTGCAAATGCAAATTATACAATTTCTTCAGAAGACAGAAATCATCCAGTTGAGAACAGAAATGGTATCAGATGACTCAGTTTCAAACCACAGTAATCCAAAAGTGAACATTTACAAATTTCTAAATGGAGAACATTTAGTGTGTTAACATTGGGAGCAGGAGTATTAAAATCACTGGGTACAGTACGTGCCACAAACAACATGGAAGACTGTTGCATAAAAGTTAAAAGAACCTCTCAGGAATGATTGCTTCAGAAAAGTGTGTGTGATCTATCTCTTTCGCCTCTGCAAGTCAGAGTGAAGGGCAGAGGGAAGTTAGCACAGGGCTATCGCTATCCTTCAGGGTAAAGGCACCCATCACTCCTTCCTGTAGAAGGTCCATTACTAGAGCATGACAACAGCTAATGCACCTATACACTGGATGCTGTGTTATTAATGGCCCTGCTAATAGCTGGTGACAGTGAGAGAGTGAATTTCCACAGTTCACAACCCTTTGTAAGACTTCTTCTGGAACATTTCTCTCCACTATCAACACTCAGACTCCCCCTCTGACCTCTTTATCAGCCAGTGAGTGGTACCAGAGGCTTAAGACACATAATCACAGCAGTGTGCCGTGTGTGCTCTGCAGAGAGGCATAATGCAGAGGGGAAAATTAGGAAAAAATCATTGCTTTAAAAAAATACAAGTTCCTGTAAATACTTCATGAGGCAATGATAATATTATTTAGTTTGTGCTTTTGTGCTTACTAACTTCACATAAATTTTTGTATTTCATCTTCAAGTGAATCTTCACATTTATAGCTATGCAACCTGATCCAAAATTCACCATGGTCAGTAAAAGTGCTGCCATTGACTTCAGTGGACTTTGGATCAAGTCTGTATCTACCTTAGAGCTCTGGCTCCCTTGGTTCCCAGCCATGAAACCACAAGCTGAGCCTGTCTTATCTATATAGTCAAGGAATATGAAAGTACCATTAAAAGAAAACACTACTGTGTTTGCTTCCACTTCTGCCTCCCTTTCAAGAGAAAGAGAAGTAGCTGCTCATTTCAGTACTTCTGCAACTAAAGGTAAAATCAACAGCTGCAGGTGACAGTTTATTTCAAGCATGCTTTGTGCTCAGCAAACCTTAGAAAATGGAAGTTTTCACTCCATATTTTTGTTCCACGGACCAAGTGGTTGAGTGAATCCCCATTGTGTGCTACAGATAATGTTATACAGATGTTGCTGAAGCACAGTACTGGCTCTTGGACTGCACTTGATGTCTGCAGGAGCATCTGGGGTCTTCCAGGGCCTTCAAAGCCTTGCACTTGGCCTTTCAGAGAAATGTGTCTAAACACGGTGATGCTGCTGGTGACTGTAATAGGAAGGGTGGCTGTAATGTACTGCTCCATGTGAAAGAGCAGAGATATCAAGTCTCACTACTCCATCTCTTGAAATTGCCAAAGTTTCTTTGAGACACTTCATTTACTGTTCACACTATTAATGGTTACTGTACTTTCACAGAAAGCCTAAGCTGTAAGGTGGGCAAAACCATCCTGAGTATCTTCTCTCCAATAAGGGACAATATAAGAACAATATAAGTACTTGACTGTCAGTTTTTTGTAACTGAGACTTTGAGTTTGGTTATTAATACCCATGGTTTGTTTGGGAGTCTTGGGGAATTGAGGAGGTACCTTTTTCTTAGTTTTCTTTCCCGGAAGTCCCAGCTCTAAGAGTTGGGTCAATATATGATGTAGTCTGATTAAAGGCACACAAGACCTAGAAGTGCTTCTGGAAGGCTTAAGGCTAATACTGCCTGGCTGGCCAAGAACATGTCATATCATTGAAGATGATTCTGACATTTCAGCAGTTGGATGGTCCCTTTGCTCTTTCTCTGTCTTAGCATCTATTTCTGGCCACTTTAATGAAATTCGAGGGATCTTAATTTTCTCAGAGATTGCTCATCCTCTATAAAATTGATCAATGGATTCAAAGGAGATAGGGCAGGAGAAGCAGTGATACACAACCAGACATATGCAGATCATGATAAATCTCATTTCTTTATTAAATATAGAGAAAAATCATCTATCATGTTATATACTTAAAAGAGTTCAGATTTCTGCAGATTTTGCATGGGTAACATACAGCTTCCTGGGCTGGGCTGGCAGGGAGAAGCCTGAGGTAAATGGTGGTTTTCAAGCCCACCTTCTCAGTGGCTTCATGGGCAGATATGGGCAGCTGCTCTGAGCCAGCCCCTCCTTTGCCTGGGACTAGACCTTGCCAGGTGTTGGTCCCACTCCAGCAAAGCACTTAAGCACATGCTTAACTTTCAACACACCAATTACTCATGGAGAAGTCAAGCCTGGAGAAGCTGCTGCTGCAGAGATAGCGGTGAAAAGGAAATGGGGAGGTGGTGACCTTAGTGCCTCTCTTTCCCAATGGACCTGTCTGCAGACATCATTCAGGGCCTGGGGTAAAATGATCGCAGAGGCTAATAGGTCAATGACCTGTTACTCTGTCGTTGGCCTAGCCCCAACCTTTGCAAAAGAGAGGGGAAGGGAGAGGGAAAGATCTGTACAGTTTGTCAGATGTTATCACACTTGATAAGACAAAGCTTCGCTTTCAGGAATTTTTCTTTCCTAGTTTGCTGTGAAAAAAGATGGCAACCCAGAGATCTGTGGTGGCAAAGAGGAAGCTCACAATCTTTTGTTCTTGCTCTGCCATTCACATCTGTGACAGGTTTCCTTTCTCCCTTAAGCTATTCCAATTTCTGGCTCCACATGTGTCAAAATAAGTTTCCAAAGCAAATCACAAATGCATGGGGTAATTAGAGCTGTCATTTTGATGTCAGGGGAAAGCACTGCCCTTCCCAAGAAGAGTACACCTCTTGGTCAACAGCATATTGTAGTGATGATGAAGAATTTGGTATTTGTCTCTTTGGTTGTTGTTTTGGTTTGGTTTGTTTGGTTGTTTTTTTTTTTCACTTGGGGGATGGGATAAGGAAAAAGAGGGGAATTGCTTTATGCTGCTGTCATATAAACCCTTCTCTGTTTCAAAATGTCTCAGGAAATGCTGCTGAGAGGTAGTCAACTACGCATAACCACTAAAACACATAAAAGTGACCCTAGAGTCGTCTCTTCAGAAATGTGGATATCTAGCTGAATTTGAAGAAAATTTTAAAAATATGTTTTCAAAATTAACATTCAGAAAAATTGAAACACAGGAAATTGAAAGATAAGATCCATTCCTTCAGATCTCCAGCAACAGGAAAAACTTTTTCTGAATGTTTGGAGGAGTATCTTTAAAAAGTATTGCGACAAAACAGGCACACAGCCCAGATCCCCACTCTCAGAGGAGACTCTCAGGGACACATCGGCAGCCCCCTTCACAAGACTGACACAATAACGACATTCTCACCAGGAGTCTACTCTCAACTCATAGTTTGCTTTGAATGTGAGCATTTTGTAATAATGGCAACATATATGGAGATAATTATTTCAAACACTCCTCCTTTTCTTTGTGGGAGTTTAACTGCACACAAAAAGAAATTATTTTCCAAGCAAACTGTCCTGCTTTAGTTTCTTACTCCTGTGCCATACACGACTCCTGGATGTCTGTAAAACTATAGCTTGCTCCCCAGTCTTCTCTAGGACACCTGCAGCACCTCAGTCACAAGAAATTTCAATCAGAATGGAGCCAAAGCTGTTTTAGATGTGGAAAGAGTGAAAAGAGTTGGAAAGGTATCTAAAATGTGTACTGCAGGATGGGAAGAATGGACTTTTTAATCAAGACGCAGGGCACTTGCACTCAGGTTTGCTCTCTGACTGCTGTCCAATTCACTTTTGGTAAGTCATTTACTTTCAGTGCCTCTGGGTCCCCAACTCCACAGACAGAATCATTGTGATTCCTTTCTCCCATCTTTCATGCATATTTTGCATTCTGGAGTTTTTCTAGTGTGCAGCACCGAGCACAGAGCAGGGGGCCTCTCTGAGGTGCAGTTCAGTGAAGTGGTCTGTTGGTGACAGCCGTTTAAGAACTCCTGTCCGTCCCATCTGCTTGTCCCTGCCTGTGTACTGCAATTCACTGCCCTGTCAGTTATTCCACTCTGAGTTTTTCTGGAAGATGCTGAAAGCAGATCAGGAAATTTTTCTAGTTAAAAGTGTCCCCTCACCAACATCACTTCTGATTCAGGCCAATGTACTGACAAGTACAGTGTGGTCCCATCAACAGACCCTAGCACAAGGAAGTGGGCTTTGAGACATAGCACGGGGTGGGAAAAACCCTCTGGGATTTCTTAAGTTACTTTAGCCAGCATTTTATTTCACTGCAGCCTGAGTAAAACTTTTTAGGCTGGAGAAGCATCAAGTATGGCTATGAGTGTCTCCTGCTACTCCATTAGGAAACTTTGCCCTTCTGTAGGATTTCTATTCAAGTACCACAGCAGCTCTTTGCAAACATTAAGTGCTGTGTCCCTACAACACACCTGGCAGGCAGATACAGTATCCTCTTATCAGATGGGCAAAATGAGCTGCACAGTGATCACGACTGGCTCAGCCATGCAGCATGAGCCAATGCAAGAGGCAGCAAGAAGCAAAAAGTTCTAATTGCTGGACTGATGTTTTAACTACTAGGCTTCTGCTGGAAACCAGCGGCCACTGATAGAAATTGCCAATACAAAGATGCTTCAAGCAGCAATAAGAGTGGGGTGAGGAGTAGCAATGATATGACTTGCAGATGGCTTTTATTAAATGAAGTTTTTATTGGATTAAAGACACAATTTAGAGTCTAAAGTAGAACTGCTTGAAATACTTTAATCTAATCTTGAAGAGGCTTTTTGACCAAATCAAACGTTTTGCTGGGAATTTTTCAACTCCACTGAAATTTCCTGGGGGATTCTTGTTGAAACAAACAAACAAAAAATCATTTCAAAACAGTCATGTTTGTTATTTTTATCACTGAAGATGAGATATTTTATAGAAAACATATGTTTATACTTCTAAGAATAACTGTTATTTCTGCTAGCTCTTGCCAGCAGAGCTTTGTCGTGGATTATCATGAGTACTGGGCTACAAATAATGTAAAAACCAAAATGGTTTTCTATGTTAAAGTACTAACAAGAAAATAGTAACAAGAAAATACTTATTACAGTGATGAAACTAGTGTTGATTAACCTTATATGAAAGAGGTTCTCTCATGTTATATTCAGTGTTTAACCCTTAACAAATATCACTGTTTTCATAGTAAAAATTATTATCTTGTGGCATTCTTTTGGTTCACGGGTTTTGGGAACAGGAGCTTAATAGTCAAAGGATAATTGCATTAAGACAAATGTTACCATTTTTACATATAGCCATATCCTAACAAAACCTCATCAAGGAACAAATTACCTCAAATCACACAATCCAAATAAAATTATATAAAAGCTTACAAATCTATTTTCTGCCATATTCTCAGATGTTAACATAAGCTTTTGGAAGCTCTTCTTTTTGGGGACAAATCCACATAGGCAATCTCATGGATAAACACTGAAGCTATGAGTGAACAAGGTAAGTAAGTTTGCCTTCTTTGACTAGTCAAAAAAAGTAAAAGAATTGCCTTACTATGTTTTTGAGCCTATCTGTGATTGCTTCAAAAACCAAATCAACCAAAACTTTAGCTGCAATTTCCTTTCAATTTTCAACTGTTCAAAATTAGCTGTGGATCTCAGGCTCCAATACAAACAAAGACCCAAAACCCACCTAGGCTGACTTCTCAAAGACCAGAGAAATTCCTTCTGATTACAGTTCATGAAAAGAAAAATTCTTTATAAGCTCAGAAAATAATATTCATATTTTCATAAATAATGAGAACAAGTGGTAAGGGACGTTAAAGGAAGGATGGAGCTTGCAATTCTAAATGAAAGGAACAGAAAACAAATCCAACAAGCCTCTGAAAGACTGAGAAGTCCCATCAGACCAAAACCAAATGTTTGCAAAATCTGCAAAAACCTTCTGGTGTGAAATAATTTCAAGTTTCAATGAGAGTGCGGTTAGCAATAAACTATAAATCACTGCTCATAGAGTTTTCTAACTGGCAAGTGGCAAACACATGAAGGCTGTTTCTCCATACTTTTGGCTTATTTGAATACAGTTTTTTGAAGTTGTTCATAAAGAAACAAGATTTATATAATATCACTGTATTTCTCAGCCCTTTCAATCTCTCTGATCCCTGCTGGTTAACTCCAGCCCAAGCTGACAAAGAGTGCTAGACGCTTGGAGATTGTGATCCTAAATGCTCTGTGAATGTCACTACTCAGGTATAGGAAAGAAGTGCTGTGGTGGGAGATTGACTGCATCACCTAGCACCAGAGACACTAAAGAGGTGAGATCAGTAGTGCACGTACCAACAGCAGAGAAAGCTGTGGCCAGAGCTCACAGCTTACCAGACATGGGGTGTTTCAGCTGCAGAATTGAGGCCAGAAGTAGAGTTTGCTGCTCACTGAACGTATTTGGCATCTTATCATTGGCAATACTTGGGGAAAGAACCTCTGCTCACTCTCAGTTCTCCTCTTATTTTTAACTTTGCTCTCTTCTAGCTTCATCTTGAGAGAAAAGTTAAAGAACAGGAGCTGAGCAAACGCCCCTGTGTATGCAGAGATTTGGGCAGCCAGATGGTTTTGTAACAGCTGCTGTATTGCTTTCTCCTCCACCTTCCAGAAATTCTTTATTCCACAGTGTTTCCACCCACAAAGTAAAAAACTAAACATAATCCTAGCGTCTGCAGCAGCCACTGCTCTGATAGTATTGTGCAAGTCCCTAGCGAGGCTGAACCCCTCCCCAAGATTCACTGATTCCTCCTAAGGACCAGAAGGCTCCTGGCAAAATGTGCTTCATAATCTTCCTCTCCTAATCTCCTGCGATAACATTTCAGTCACAGGCAGGAAAAGACTTGTCTTCCAGTAGTGGATCCATACCAGATAGTGGCAGGAATGGAGAAAGGTGAGTGCATGAACACCAGTAATTATCTGCATTATATGAACCTCTTGAGGACTCTTCCATAAAGCCCCCTGAAAGTCAGAGTTCTCCCACAATACCTGGTGAATCAAGTTTCAGATACAACCTGTACATCTGTGTCACCAAGAGTTTAAAGCTGTTTTGGTTACCACCTGCTGTATGGTGCAGACAGAACAGCATTCAGCACTGACTGGCCATCTGAGTGTTTAACAGCTTCTCAGCAGGTTTGGAAAATTTTATACTGATTCAGGTTCCACCTGTAGCCAGTGATACACCTCCTGACTCCAGGTGGTTAGCCCCCTGAAATCTTGCTGCCACATGCTATGGGTGTGACTATGGTCAGGTGTGACTTTGAGATGCTGGTAGTCATGGGCAGGCATGGCAAAGCCCAGGAGGCTGAATCCATAGTGTTCAACACACAGTAACCTTAGGAGGCTGTTCAGAAAGGGTCTTTATTGTTTTGGAGTGGGAATTAGCTGCACAGACAAAGAAGGATGACTGTGTATACTGATGCAGAATTAAATACAGGCAAAGAGACAGGCAAGAGAGAAGGGATACTCCCCAGGAGCATTCAACTGGAGCTCTGTATTGGGGGACAGAAAAGAAATTAGCCAGCTGAGATTGATGTTGGAGAATGAATGTGATTCGTATTTTATTAATAAAAGAGGTCTCCCCACAAAGGAAATTCCCATCTTGGCTTGGTGATGTAGCACTAAGTGGTAACTGATACATGAAATGCCAAAGCCCATAGATCTCTAGTTACAGTGGAGTAGACACTCTTTGGGGCTTGTAATTACAGGGAGTTGGCAGACATACAGATTTCATCTTTGAGAGAGAAAAGGACTTTCTGCTCTCCTGCCAACTGGGATGACTAAGCTCTATGCCAAGTTGGACATACCTTCCAGAGCATTTGCACAGCAGTGTTCAGTTCTACCTCAGATTCTTTCACTCTTCAGGTTTCTGAAAATGAACTAATAAAATATTTGTAATGGCACCTGCAGCAATGAGGCATCTTAAAGAGAAATGCCAAGTCCTGCCTCCCAACCAGAGAAAAGCACAGTAGAGAAAAATCAATAGCTCAGACCTGCATAGGAGGGAAACAGGGAAAGTTTCGTAACAGCTGGGGCACAAACGGTGGCTTTAGGACAGCTTGGGCGCTGCCCTGACTGTGGCACGAATTTGCTCTCTAGAGTCATCCTGATGGTGGGCATTAGGCACTGATGTACCGAACCATGGAGCAAACATGGTTTCTCAGGCACTCTGCCAAAGGCAAACTGCCCATGCTGCCAGGGGACATCTGTATAGTCCAAACCTATTGTAACGACACCTGGAAAGCCAGATCTGCCCTCTGTTGCAGTCTTCAGATTATCTCTGTATTATGCCTCTGATTTGCAGTACTGAGATCAACAACATGAAGTCTGGCTTAAGTGATCTATGCTGACTGCCAAGGTGGCAGAAGATCAGCTATCTGATAGTTAAGGCAATCTTCATATGAAATATGTAAAACCTGTGGGCAAAAGAGCAGCACTAATACCTTTTGGCCAAATTCTGCTCTCAGTTACACCAGAGGAATGCAACTGAAGTCAGTATGATTTACAGGAATTAAGGACAGCACATGGTTGGGGTTTTTCTGAGATGACATTTAGAGTCTAGTTGCACCTAATATGGCTGGCCACAGACAAATCTCAAAGAAAAGTAACACTTGTTTGTTTTTCTTCCCTAACTCCAGTGTCAGCCCCAGTCTAACAAAGCACCCTATAATATTTGCTTAGGCACTGAATTTGTTAGCCTAACTTATTTTTACTGTTTATCCCACATTTCTGTAAAAATGTGTAAAAAAACCTATCTGTTAATGCCAAATGTTCTCAAATACTCTTTTTCACAGGCACAGTGTACACTAGGAAGAGCTTGTAAGTATAGCTATGTTGGAATTTTTGTATCAATAAACCCCCGAGGGGTGGTGCAACTCCCGGCAGTGCACTGGTTCCAAGGATGAAATAACACATCCTGGTAACCCAAGCGATTTTTGCCAACAGAGCTGCAAGACATTTTTTTTGCTGAGACAGAATATGAGCAAAAACATCTCCTGAGAAACCAAGAAGGGACTCCACATAAGACATCTGCTTGGGACACTCACCTGGCATGCAGGGGACAAAGGTGCACGTCCCCACTTTGCTCAAATCAGCTGCATCAAATGTGAGTCCCTCTCCTAGCAAAACGTTTCCCCAGTCCTGGCACTGCTGGCTGCCAAAAGATGCCTCCATCCGTCCCTCTGTGCTCATTTGTCAGAGCTGCTCCAGGACTGCTAGATGAACTGGTGGTTAAGATGGGAAGTGAGAGAGCTGGGTGTCAGTCAGGCAACACAGGAGCACGAAGAGGGGTGTCCTGTACCTCCAGACATCTCAAACAGCTAGCCTCAAGCCCAGAGCTATGTCTGTTTTTCAGCAGAAGCACTTGTTGAGGCCCAAGAAGTCTTTCCCGACAAGGGTTTTGTTGCAACTGATGTGCCTCTGCAAAAGGCATAGCTTTTTAAAAGTTTCTGTTTTCCGACACAAGCACACGTATAAACATATTTCACTGAAGAATTTCTGATCAACTCGTCCTGAGCTCAGGAAAGGCCAAATGACCTAAGGGTTACAAGGTGCCAGCTAACAGATAGTGTTTCACATTCTTTCTTAGAAAAATAGTTATGAAACTACTGAATTTTCTTTCCCTGCTTTTTTTTCTGTATCTCTTCCAGTGCAAAATACTTTGTTCTCCCAGTAGAAACCAATCATTTACTAAATATTTAGTGTAATTCGTATCTCTGTCTCTCAAATGGGCCAGTGTTTACACTTCAAGAGCAAGAATCTTTCTTCTCATGCCACAGTCACTCCACAGAAATAAATACAAACCACAGAACCTGCACAAATCTTTGCTGAGGCACAACATTTTAAACACCTTATGGATTAATGTTTATGGAGACTGTCAGAGATTTAAAACCACAAAGAGAAAGAAAGGTTTTCTTCAGCTCTGAGAAACGAACTTTTGTCTAACGTCAGCCCTACACTGAAAAAGCCTTGGCAGGTTGTTTGTCTAAGCAGACAGGTCCTTATTCAATTGTTCGTGATGTCTTTCCACTTAGTTCTTGCTATAAATTTGTCTCTTTGCCACCCTCTTTACACTTTACCTCGGCGTGCCTCGGAGGCACACAGAGCCAGCAGCTCACCACTAACTCAGCCTAAGGGGAAATGCTAGCAACAAAGGCCAGCTTGCCAAAACCCATAAAACTTGCTGCTTTTTGCTTCACTTTAAAACAAAAAAATAATATTGTCTTTTCTCTAAAGTGGTAACGCAACACATGCCCAAATGAGTTCTTGACATTACACTACAGGATTTTTTAAGGGTTCTGAAGAAACCTTGGCATTTATCAACATGTTCTCTAAAATGTATGATCGTTAATTAGTTTAGTAGCCAGCAAAAGTAAAAAAAAAAAAAAACCAAAACCCACTCGTGGCATGAGGTGCAACTAGTGGCTTTTGGTAAGGCAATGGGAAGTCCATGAAAATCATAGTCTCTGAAATACAGAATAAATTCAAAAGCAGAAACATAGTTGTGTCCACTGCTGGGATAACCTGTTGTTTCACTGCTGCGCCTGTGTCTATGAGAATGTACCTGTACTTATCAGCTGGGCAAAGCCAGCTAATGAAAATCATAAACTTGAAGAGAAACGGGCATTTTCCTCAAACTGTGGTATTTTTTTCTTGAAGGTTTAACTGAGCATCTTGAATCATTTGTCAAATTTTCCTCTCTCTCAATGGAGCTTTGTAAGAAAAGATGACTCTCAATGGATTAAAAGCCACTGCTACCCATTGAAAAGCAGAATTTGGCTAGGTCAAGCATAGCAATTTTTGCACAGGCCATAGAATGCTGGTAATGCCGCTTTCCCACCAGAAGTGTCTGCTCCTCTGCCTACCTTCAGAAGCACTCAAAAACTGTCTGAGGGCATCTGCTGTAGACCTGCACCTCCTGTAAGGCTTGTTGGGCAGCTGCTCCTGCTCTCCCTCAGTTGTAGGATCCTTCCCACCCTCTTGCTCACATTTCCAGTATTTCACCCCCACAGATGACACTATTTGTAGTCATGAGTTATGTTTTTCCCCCTAGCACAGAAGATTTGTTCTGTCTTTACTTGGACAGTCACTGAGGGCAGAAAGGAGAAAATACACTTTCCTTCCCTATGTCCCCCTTATGAGGAGGGGCAGGAAGGAATGAGACAAGGGGTGAGGAATGACTAGTCTATGCTTGTTTGCTTTCTACTTCCTAATTTCTTAAAAGGCATTAATGCCTGTGCAAGGTGCCACAGTAACAGCCTTAGACACCGAGTACCTCTGTATATGTATGAGGAAGGAGTGGTGTGGAAAGGGACAAGGGAGGCTACCTGGCACACTGAGGAGGCTTCACCTCGATCCTGTCCTGGGTTGATCTCTGTTGGTGGTGACAGCGTGGCTCTGGCACTGGGCCCATTTAGGCTTTGGCATCTGGGCTGAGATTGCTCGGTGTAGTGAAGGCTTTGCAAACACCTCATGCCCACAGGCAGCTGGCTTGGGACCATGGAGCTTGCTTTACACAGGGCTGAGGAACAGGCATGAGAACATAATGTTTTTTGGGTTACTACGAGTTTACAAATCTGAAATAGCAAGCTGGTACACAATACAAATCTCAGTGCTGGGGACTGGAAATAAGAAATATTAATGCACTTTGCCTAGCTTTTTATTCCACATTTAGGACTGCATGAAATTTCCACTGTTAAAATACCACAGTTTTCCCGTGAAAGCATTTCCATTTAACTCCACAGCAGGCCTCTTTCTATTCTTCTGGGAAGCAGTGCACATGGGATGCTGAAGTAGCACATCTCTAACAGCTACCTAAGATCTACCCAATAAGAAGATTTCCTATGTCTTCACATTCAAACTGTTTGCTCCTTCTTCTATTTGTAAGTATAAGGAACTTACTCTGGAAGTTGATGAGTGATACAGCAAACAGGTAGTGATAGAAAAATAAATTTGATCAAGGAAAGGGAATAATAATACATGTGTTCTGATTTTCTACTGCATCCTATGTCACTTCAGCTACTCCACTGGCTCTCAGAAAAGCATGTTAGAGATGTTTTCCTGTGTGATTTTCATGCCTTGTGTAAATCTGGTTACAAGCATTGGGGATGAATTTATGCCTCCCCAGACAGAGCTCCTCCTGCTCCTCCACACTATGTTTTTTTTCTAAGGCTCTACAACTGCAGAATCCCGTGGTTGTTTCCAGGCCATCAGGCAGCAGACCAAGTTTGTCAGCAACATTTCCAAAAGGCTTTTTTGTTTTTTTTCCCCTCTTTTTCCTTCTTCCCTCTGGTGGTGCTCACATCCCTCTTGCCATCCCAGGTGCTCCTTTGACTCAGGGGCCAGCCAGTTTTTCACAGTTTGGTCCTGAATCCAACCACACCATCCCAAATTCTGCACTTGGGCAAAAGATGAGTGCCTCTGGCCATAGAGCTGTGGTGATCCAGGAGGGTGGTTTAATGAAAGGTGAGTGAGTGAGTCAGCAGCAATGCCTCTCTCTGCGTTGCAACAAGAAACCTTCTGAGAAGTCAAAAGAGTGTACTGGCATTAGGTGATGGGGAGAGCTCAGCAGAACTGTGTCTCTGGCAGATGAGAAAGGCACTATCATTGCTCTTACCCCACAAGACGCAGAGCAGGTTTTTTTTTCCGTTGTTGTTGTCTTGAAGAATTAAGTCCTCTTCCTCATACTGGCTGCTCACTAAAGTGTGATAAAAGCCCCAACAGTAATCTCTAATCATGAAAAATGCAACATGCTGAAACTGGAAAGTCTAACTGAAGGATGATGAAACTTTTCAAAGCTATCTGTTTTTCCCAAGGACAACCAGCTACCCAGAGGCCTGTTCCTCCACAACTTTGACTTCACTTCTACATTCTGTCCCCTTTCTAAAAGGCCAGTTCGATGACTTTATTTTTAATGATCAAATAATGTGTGGGCCTTGGTGTTTTTGGGATGAGGGTTTGGCTCACCTGTGTAGCTCTCAAGAAATAGGATCTCAGGCCGTGGTTCCTTTAAACACTTAAAATTTCCACCCCATGTTTCATGTGGCACACAGCACAGCTGTTTGCTCATAGCTGTGTTAAAACAACTATGTGTTAAAGAAGTTTACAAAGACTATTTTCTTCTTTAAAAAAAAAAATAATTAAATGAATGAGTAATTTTTTATTTTTTGTTTAAGAAGTCCCACAAACTCCTACTTATCTCTTGGACTCCATCTTCTCTACTACTCACAGCAAACACAAAGTAGTAAGACAGCAGAGTGCTTTCTTATTCCTTTAAACTAAACAAACGGTATATAAGGGATATCATCCATATCAAATGTGAAAGCCTGTGAATACAGTTTAATGATACAAGTATGGTAGGGCTGGAGTCTCGGGTCACTGTGAGCTTTTCATTCATATTCATATAAAAGCCATGGGAGACTTGCCATTGATGTCAGTTGGTTTTGATTTAGTACTTTTGTTTATAAGAAGCTAAGTGATAACGCTTTACAAGTAAAAAAAAAAAAAACAACAAAAAACAAAAAAAACCAAAAAACCCCACCAAACCAAAAACCCCCCAAAAAACATCTTCTATTTTGTTATTATTTGCTACAGGCCCAATTGGTCTCTGTCACTGACCAGGACTTCATGATGCTCAGTAATGTAGAAATCTAGGAGAGAAAGGTAGTCACACAGCATAGAAACAACTGTTCTGTACCTGTTTGCATGTCTGTAAGTGCCTGTATGTTCTTGAAGTATTACAAAAACTGCTTGCTTGACTTTTAATATTATTTCCTATTATTTTTCCAAACTCTAATCAAAGGTTTGTCATACCTCAAGTGAGGTTGCAGAATGACTTTGCTGCTTGAGAAACAGTACGCTTGAAAAGCAGGTGAGAGCACAGGGTCTGCTCAGTAAATCTTTGAAGGAGGATGCCAGGAGCCCATAGGAGAAAAAGAGTATCTTTCTAAGAATTGCATTATTCTCTGTCAAACAACACCTGATCCTGCTATGAGAAGCAGACTTTGCACACTTACACACCACAGCCAAGTAACATGGCTTGGATCTAGTGGTCCATCCCTGCCGTTACAGTACTGCATTGAAACCTAAGAGGATTTACTTTCTGTAGCCTTGATAGTTAAGAGCCAGATAACTCTTCCTTTCTCACAGTTAGAATTTCCAAGACTCATACTGGAACAATCCTGTTGAATTTAATGCAGGATGGTCAGCCATCCACAGGATTTAAAGCAACCTGCACAATTCTACAGCAGAGAGATAATTCCCTGTTGTTTTCTCTAACCTAAATAAAAACATGAAAAGAAAGCATTCATGCTCTAGTAAATTCTGCTGAATAATTCTTGTATACTTGGATCCACTGCTGTTAAACTATACAGGACTGCTCCATGAGGCTCACTCATCTAAGCAGCATGAGTTGCTCTCTACAAAAGTTCTAAAAAGACTTGGGGGAAGAGGAGAAAACATAGGTCTTGTTACAACAGCAGAAGTGTAGGACCTCAGGAAACTTGGGTACAATTCCCAATGTAGCACAATCAAGTCTGGACATAGTTCTGGTGTGAGGTGGGAACTAGGTCAAAATTGACCCTGAGAGATGATCCAGAAGATGTCTGACTGGGGGATGAGGACTGGCCTTAGGCTAAACCCACCACTGACAAACTACAGCAAGTAATGTAAATCAAAATTTTCCTTCAGTGGCATCTATGCAGAGGGAACGCTCACAGTGTATTGTGAATGGACTCATGAGTCTGTCTGGAAATCTGTCTCCTTTTTAAATGGGAGATCAACAGCAGTGAGGAATACTGATGTGACTCTCTCTCATAGTCCTTCCCCAGCTATAACAAGGAAAACCATTTATTTCCCTTTTTATATCCCTTATCTAATCAGACTGGAAGTTCTTGGAGGCAAGGAGGTTTCTTGCCACCATGGTGATGACTGGAAGCTCTGCCTATTAAAATCACTCTGTTACATTATAAAACAGTATTTTCAGTTGCTTAAGCCTTGCCAGTTTTTTATCACTTGGTCTCAACATTTTCCTTTAAAAATACTTTAGGCTGAATTATCTTCTGGGATGGGGGCAAAGAAAGGGAAGAAGAAATTTTAAGTAGCATACTCAAGTCTCTTTGGAGAAAAAAAAGCTGGGAAAATGACAGTAGACAAAATGCCTATTTTGGCAAGCTATCTTTATTTTAAAACCATAATGCCACCAGCTTCTGGACTCTAGACTTACTTTTTTTGCAGAGTTTTTGCTTTTTGGCTATTGCCAACCCTGTGAAACCCACCCAAATTTGACTAAGTTACAAACTCTCAAAAACCTGAAGCTTGTTTTTATTTGACAAAATTCTTATCTATTCTGAGTATGGATATTTTTTCCTGTAATATCAAATCCAAACTGCTGTGCCATTTAGTAGGTCCTGAAAGGCCTGTCTGCCATGAATTGTCCTTGCCCAGCTACATGCCGGCAGTGCACAAGAGAACACTGAGCTGAAGGCAAAGGGGCTGTGGGGCTAGCAAGCTGCAAAGTGTATGGCAGAAGGGAAAGCAGGCATGGGGCTGAAGGGCTGCTTGGTCATGAAGGAGACCCTGACCCAAACTGGGAGACAGACTGGGACAGACTGGCGGAGATGAAAGAGGTGAGACTGACTGCATGGACAAGGCAATGGGAATGGGAGGTTTGATGAGGGTAAAATGAGGTACATGTGGAGAAAAACTTTGAGGTATGAAAGATTCTGGAGTCATGGTTGCACAAAAAAAAAAAGCTCCTTCTGGCTCTGACAGAGACATCAACAGTTTCACCACCTCCCAGCTGAGAGGAAAAGGCTGTGAAACCCATGCAGACAAAATATCCTGCACTGCCTACTGCAGCAAATGGCAATCTGCTCTCTCTGTGTGAGACGCTGCTAGTTTGAGACTGATGGAGGTCTGTGTGGTGCAGCGAAGGGTCTCAAACATGCTGTGACCTGGGCAATGCCATATGTTAGCTTTCTTTTCTTTTTCCCATTTAAAAAACCCAGGAGATTTTTCCCATTTTAAAAACCCATCCACACATGCGTGCACATACTTTGTGGCGATAACAGAGTTGTTTAAAACCGTACTTTTTGAAAAGGGGGCTTTCCAAATTCTTGTGTCTGGTTGCTCAGCTGAGACGTGGAGAAGCTGTGACTAGTTCGTTGGCTGCATGCCCTGAACACTGTAGGATCTGGAGAAGTCAGCTGTAGGTGTCTTAAGTAGGGCACGCGAGTCGCACCGGGGAGGGTTAATCGGCGAGGATCTGTGGGTCTGGGAGGAGAAAGCGGAGGCCGGGCTGGGGAGGGGGGAGGATAAGAGGAAAAGGGGAAGAGCGGCTCGGTGAGGTCGCACACCGCCAGCCTCCGCAGCCGCGGCAGAGCCTTCCCGCGGCGTGTCCGGGGGCGCGGGGAGCCGCCGGCACCGCCGCCCCGTCGCGTTTCTCCGGGGGAGAGCGCGGCCCGTGGCAGCGAAGTGGCAGTTTACTGCGGGTCCCCGCAGAGCGTCGAGCCAACGCTAACGTCCGCGTTAATGCTTTCATTTTCCCGAAGGGGAATAATGCTGCAGTGAGGTCTGCTTTTGGGCTGACCGATTTTACTTTAATTATAAAGCGACGTGAAGCAAGCCTCTTTGGGCTATTCCAGGCTCCAGGATGCTAAACATGGAACTCTGCTGCGTAGGGATGGGTGAGCCAATTCATTAGGCTTGCTAAATAAGCCATAACCACTTCTCTAGCCAAGACCTGAGGTTTGCAGCTAATAGCTCAGTTCAGTCGTCTTGTACAGCTTGCAGTGTTTGCAAAGCTATAATTAATGCAATCTGTAGAAATAAAAACATTTTCCTTAAATGTGTTTTTAAACAAGTGCTTGAGTAAACATAACGGGCAGCGAGTACCCCTTTCAAGCTGTTTTTAAGTGTTTTGGTGAGGGCTGTGCCCTTTACAGTTTATTATGCTAAACTTACAGGCAGTTGCAAAGTGAAATAGACTCTATTTTTGTCTTAGTCTTTCAGAAATTTTCTGTAAAATACTGAGTTGTTTTTTTTCCTTCATTTTAATTTATTATTTTTCTTTTCTTATTTTATTTTTGACTAAGGGGGGATAGGGACAGCTCAAGGAGAAACGGCAGTGGGGGATGGCTGAGCTGTTCATACCTGAAATTCTTCAGAAGAAGTTTGGCTTTCTTGTCTAGTGTGTTTTTGGTTTTTTTTTTAATGATTTGTAGATTAGAAGCTGCTAATTGAAAACCTTAAAGGAGTGAGCTTGATCCATAAATTTTTTCATTTGTGGCATTTGAAAGTGTGGGGCAAATAAAGTCAAGTGATTCTCGTCTTTTACTTTTTAAGAACCCCAACTGAAGCACCCTTAGACTGTCAGGTGATATATACTGTTATAGTTAACAGGTTAACATTACAATTTAATTCCAAGTTTACTTTCAGAAATATGTAAACAGAATTTAGAAGAGATTACATGTTATATTATTTATTCTGTATGTTAAAAAGTTCTAAATATTGTATGGAAGTAAACTGGAAATGCTACCAAACTTTAATTTGTCCAGATGTAAAATAAGTGATCGTGACTGTTACATCATCTTTAAATGATACATGATTCCAGTGTTGCCAAAGCCTTTTAATAGATGTATATAAATCACTGCTGAATGTAACTGTCATTCAGTGAGTAGTTGCTTGCCTCATGAAAGGGAAGAAAAATCTGGCCAAGGGCATTTGGGCAAACTCTTTAAAAATTAAATGTCATACACTCATGCAGATGTGTTTGACTTTACTGTTAGCCGAGAGGTGTCTGAAGTACCTCTGTTCCCTCTTCCACCAATCTGGAGTGTGTATTGTTCGTTTCTGTACCTTATAGCAGTGTGCATCTTTATGAACCATGACCAGAAAACTCAGTCCTGGGTGGAATCCCCACCCTCTGCTACCAAAAAGGTAATAGTTTTTGAGATTTTAAGCTTTTGGACTGAATTAAACTTGCATATTTCAGTAGGGGTAGCTAGCCTCGTTAGTAGAGGACTGTTAAGTAGTGAGCCCATGCTAGTTTTTCCATTGCCTGTGCTCTTCTTAGAGAGATGGCTAGCCCATATGAATACTAGGCTACATTAGAAATCTTTCCATAAAGTGGGCAATGAACAGTGAGACACCCGTAGGAAGAAAACAGCACACACACACACACACACTTTTTACATCGTCCCACAAGACTAAACTATGAATGAGGCAGGTTTATTTCTACTATTTCTGTACTTCCCTATTTAAACAACAACAACAACAACAAAAAAGCAATGCTATTACAGCAACAAATACCACAGCACTAAATCATTCTTTACTCCTGCAGTCATTTTGCTTATAGCTCGCTGACTGTGTAATCCTTTCCCACATGTACCTTTCTCAAATATTGATGAATAGTATCTGCATAGTTATAAGGAAAACCAAACCCAGGCTTTGTAGAAATACCAGGAAAGCATATAACTTTTTTTCACCTGCTGTGCCAGTGAGTGATTGCAGAGAACTACCATTCTTTTCTACACATCAGATGAAGATTTTATTTTTATTTGTAGTTGACAGAATAACAAAGAAAGACTGATATTTTCATATATAACCAGACACCACAGGGACAGAGCACGTTTCACTGCGGACCTGAGTTTCATTAAAACTGCAGGATGATGATGGGCAGAGTGTGAATATCCCTGATGGTATCAAACTGTCATGGGTATATGTAGCTTGCCAGGTGGTGGCAATATCAGGGGCACAGTCTCCTTAACCACAGTGGTAAATCTGCCATAAGATGAACCTTAGTAACGACAGTAAAATTAAAGTTCCCTCTATCAAAAGCAAGTCTAAATTTAAGGTCATTTTCCAAAAGACGATTACATGGATCAGAGGTTTTTAACTTTCCTGGGTGTTAAACTGTTCAGGGATCTAAGCGACAAACTGAGTGCCGGCCAGGCAGCAAGGAGAGTAACAGCGTCTGTCTTTATGTTTTTCATCTGTCTAAACAGATTTCTGGACTGTTTTAGCTTTATGTCTTCACTAGCTCCAGAAGCAGAGTTTTGCTTTCAGGGATGGCTTTTAGTATTTTACAGAGCTGCATCCCCATTTAATTAGGAATAATATTTTTGTGTTTCCCTTGGGCAGAAATACCCACAACCACCACTCACATCTATAGTTCAAGTGAGTATGTGATTTTCAGATGTTGGAAGCTGTGCATAGTCCACTCCAGTCACAAGAAATTACAGAGTTTTCAGACAAATAACACCCCCAAGAGATTTTTGATTGCCTTACAGTCTTGATTGGAGGTCTGCAGGGACTGATGAGCATGTGACTTCCTATAACCTTGATAACAGCAATCAGGACAATTTCTGGCCGGCAGACAGGTGCATCAGAGTAGTCAGAAGGTAGCTGTGATGCGTCAGGCAGCCTAGAGTCTGGTCTCCTGGTCCCCATGGCTGTATCTAAAGTGAGTGTATGAGTGTTGTAACATGTCACTCTGCCCAAACTGTGAAATCATTTGAACTCCTGTCTGTGTGTCAGAGTAGAGGTGGGCTGATGCACACCTGAATCTTTACTGAGGGGCCAGAATGTGTACCCAGGTTCAAGAGTTTCAAAGTTCTTGTGGGTTCACTGGGTTAGAGATAGCGCAAAGCTACTCTGAGTTTGTACCAATCAATCTTGACTTCTTGTAATAAAAAAATACACTTTGCTGAAGTTGCTCCTAGACTCTTGTCTTCTGAGTAGGAGCATGTTGCAATAATAGACAAAGTGAGGGGAAACATAATATTCCAGTTCTGAATTGCTAACTGAGCCACAGGGATGCATGGGGGAGGAGACCATTATTTAGTATTATATTTATTGTTTTTTCAAATAAACAAATATTGGCAACAGAACAATGGTTTTCATTCTGGGAAGATAGACTGAGAGCTGTCTCATAAGAAACTGTGACATCTGGAGGGACTGTAGCCAATTTGGCTGCTCCTGGTTTTTCCTCTCCTTGTGTCAAATACCAATGTAAAACATTCTAACATTCCAGAGAATATCTTAAGTAGCCTTGTCCTTTTACCTTGTTTATGGAAAGACAGGTAATAGTCTTCAGTTCTCGTAGCACATTGTTGGAATGTTTTTTCAATGCCGTATTTTTATTCCGCTCTGTGAGATGCACCCATTCTTTCTGGCTGTATGAAACTGATAAGAGCTGAGCCATATTGGCATGTTGTATCGGGGGAATAGTTGTATCTGGAGGATATAGGAACTTTTGTTTTGAAACACGATGTTTTGAAGAAAGCTGATTTTGTTCTTCGAATAAGTGAGCTTATGATCACTTCACTTGCCACCACGCTTACTTTGGCACTGTTTACGCTGTATTTTTGGAACCATCAACTTAGCTTTTATCTCAGTTGCCGTGTTGTGTGTGTGCATGTACTTGTACAAACAATAGGACATAAGTGTTTCTTATTTTAAAATCTTGATGACTTATACCACAAACTATTTAATTTTATTCTTTCAAAGCCTTGCTGAACCATGTGTCCTTCTCAATACAATATTGACCTTAGAACTTAGAAAGGAAGAAAGCTTGCTTGAAATCGCTTCTTGAAATGAACACCTCTGCCTGTTAAAAGTTCCTTTCATCAGAGGCTGAATATTTCAGGGAACAATTGTTTTCTTTTTCTCCCTTGGCAAAAGCTTTCTGAGTATTCAATAGCATTTAATGCGCTGGATAGCTTCCACAACACTCACCAATATAAGATGGACCACTAAGGTAGTTCAGTAAAGGGAAGCTAAACACAATCAAAGCTTTCCAAGTTAAGGACCCATTTGGATGGCGTCTGCAAACCCAAACATTTGGAAAAGTTACTCTAATTGTGACTGAAAAACCAAGACCATAAATAAAACTGTAAGTGGCTCCAGATCCTGACAGCATTGTTACTGCAAATGGGCACTGGTACAACCAAGGGTACATCAGCTCTGAAAATAAAACACTTTCAACAATGCTTCCTTGCAATAAATTCTCAAGATGCTTCTCACTAAAGAAGCAAAACCAAAACCTGTGAGAGTTATTATTAAAAGAGTCAGCAAAACTTTTGATCAGGGGTTAGAAGTAATTTTTCTGCATGTAGCCAACATAAACTCTACTTTATAATGGGAAAGATGTAGTGGAGATGACAGGTTGACTGCACACCCGTACGCTTTTAAAACTAGAAGTGAAGAGTACAAGAGAATGTGGGTGGGGTGGGAAGAGCAGGACAGAGGAAACAAAAAGAAGTCGATCATGCATATTTTGGCCGGTTGTGATGCTTTCATCCATCCCCTATTGCCCACTGAATACCTCGAGGAACAGCTGTGTGTATTCCTTGACAGTTGGCAAAACTCAAGGTTTGGTTCATTCTGAGAAGCCTCAAAAGGTTTAGCTGCTATCCAAAACCTATCTGAACCTTGTTGGTTTGGAAGTTGAGCTACAAATCTTTTCAAGATCTGGCTTGCCTGGGACTTTGCTAGGGTTTCCATTTCTTCAGCCAGACCAGCCTCACCACAGGCACAGCCATTTTCACGTATTTTGGTACTTCCATTTCAGACCCAGGACCAGGAAGTGCCAAAGTGCCTGAAAATTAGAAACGGAGTAAGAAAGAGTTGAGATCAAAGACCTATTTCTGAATGTCAAGTGAAGGTCTGAGTTTGGTTCAGGAGTGGCATTTTTTATCTGAACAAATTCACATGTTTTCAAAGAAGCTGAAGAGTGAATGGAGGCTACATTTTTCAAATAACTCAGGGATTTCCAAACATTTTGTGTTTTCTTTAGGATCAAAACCCAAATGCTTCTCAATTTTCTGGTTGATTCAATATTATATTTTGAGGCAGATTTTTAAAAAATTCAGATGAAAGATTCATGGTGAAGGTAATATCACAGTGAAAAGTCAGAATGCTTTCTTGCTTTCTTCAGAAATAATGTAGTCAAAATAGTTTTTGACTGTGTGAATACTACCCTCCCCTTCTCTGCCCCTCTACTGTCTGCTACAACAAAATTCTGGTGATGCCAATCATTTTGGTCTCAGTGGCCCCGTGTAGTCTCCTGAGATATGCTGCTGTTGACATTTCTCTATCCACTTCTGGTTATTAATTGATAATCACTGCCTTCATACTTATCTACAGTGGTAGATAAAACTCTTTTCAGTACAACACTAGCTGTGAGCCTGAGAAGAGGAGATACTTCAGGAAAAAACTTACAATTTTCAATATGCTGATGTCACACAGAATAATTTATGCCAAAGGAAAAGAAGGGATAACACAATGTAGCAAAAAAATGGCCATAAGCAAAGAACTGAGCAGAGAACAGCAGGTATAGCATAAATAACTGCATTTTTTTGTTCTGCCTAGTTGTCCCATCTACATAGGGAATTAGTCTGAATTACAGCCATTGGTGTAGTGCAGTGGTGTTCATGGGATACAAGGGTACAAGCTTTGGTTACAGGGAGATGAAAGCTACCCAGAGGCATATGGACTGGTATTTAGATTGGTGCAGTGACACTTGGTATCAGAGGGTTTCTTAACATGAGTTTTCCAAATTATGAATGGTCTTCAAACAGGCAAGGTTAATGTAGTGTTACAATTTACCACAGAGCCTGTGAAGTATGTTTGTGTGGAATCAGTCCCCCAGACTGAAGTTTTAGCCAGCCCTTGCAGAAGAAATTGCCTTGATGAGTTAGAAACTGCCCTTCAGTGATTTTTTTCCCCCTTTCTAATCTATTAGCTTTTAAAAATGACTGCTAAGTATTTAATCAGCTGCTGAAAATCCAGGCTAATAGAGAATACATCCTAGAATTCTTGTTGGGACAGAAAGAGAAAACATTTCCTGAAGGTGATCCTTTCCAACTCTCTCCCTGGCTTGCTCAGTGTGCTGCTAGAAAACTCACTCAAGAATGTTTACCTCACACCTATCCCAAACTTAGCTTTTTTTTCTTCATTTACTTTAGTCTGCTTGTCTGTCATGTGAGCCACTGAGTGAAGATTTTTTTTTCTTTTGTGTTACTTAAATTTGTTCTGAGAATGTCATAGTATACTTTCCTGTCTTTTAGGTGTTAGTTTTTAAACTGTATACAAATTAGCTGTCATACACACTCTATAAATCATTGACTCACTGTCCTAGAGCACCTAAAGAGTACTTACATGAAAATGAAGAAAAATTCCATTGCTCTGGAATGCTTTTTCTTTATTTGTGCCATGGCTGCGTGCTGTATTTTACAGATTTTTAGAATACAAATGCTGCCATAAAGTGCTCTCAGTCTTTTGTTCAGGCTAGATTTATCATACATTTATCAACATTCTGACTTTTGTTCAGTATTAAAGCAAGATGCTGTCAGTGAATAAGCAGTGTAAATGCTCAGGAGGGGTCTGTACATTTTTTGAAATGAAAGTAATGCCAGATAAAGAATCATTTAAATGGTAATCAGGGTGTACTCACTACAATCCATGTGCAGAGAAGACCTGCAGATTGCAGACATGCATGGATGTCAGGGAGGGAAGGCAATGACTCAGTTTCATTATCTTTCTCTTGCTCTTATCTGGAGTAAAGCGGAGGAGTTGTGGAGTTTAGTCTGAGTAAAAGTCTGCCGTTGAGTCTCATTGCTACTTCGAAGGAGGGGGAGAAGGGAGGGTGACATTTTGGTGGACACACAAACTGTTTAACCACATTTTAACCATAACATGACTCTGAACAGAAATGCTGTCAAACCAGACCATGTCCTAAAGTATCACAAATCACCAAGTGTGTGATTTGCCTGGGAACTAGATCATGAAATCTAGAGAATTGATTCCCAAGCCTTTTTCTTTGCTAGGTACTGCTCTTTACAGTGGCATCTTTCTGCTAATGGTAAGCTTAGAGTCTGGGACCCTTTTTTGGAGAATACAAGGTGGAAATATGGCATTGGCAGCATGTCAGAAAGGCAGTGATGCTAAAACATGAGAATCTCAGTGATGGTGATAATGTGTGTCCCATGCTGGCTGCAGTGTGTTTGCCTTCATCATGACTTTCTATAGGCATCCAAACATACTGAATTCCTATTTTGGATTGTGAGGGGAACTAATGGTCTTAAAGGAGAGTTATTATCAAAGGCAGATATTGTAAGGACATGTTGAGCATGGCTTCCGAAGTGGCTGTGGTTCAGTTGCCCCAGTTAATGTATTTGTCCTCATGTTCATCTGCATAGGTGAAGAATTATTTAATTCATTTAATTACAGTATTTTAATGAGTTCTCGTTCACTTTAGCATCCACATTGATGCCATTTAGTGCAGCCAAAGGCCTGTTGGTGAAGCTGACCCAGGCTCTGTAAGGTTATATTTGTAAAGTGCCATGGTCACTGTGTGCCACCTTTTTATGCCAGTAGTGCTGTATAGCACTGCTCAAGGCCAGAGAGTATCCAACATGTGGAGTGATGTGCCTGTTAGAGTGAAAAATAACTGTAACAAATGTAACTTTTTAAAGTAAAAATTTTTATCAGATAAATGAAGTCAAGTGGAACCTGGTCCCAGGTATGCTGTGTTGTAGTGGAGGATAGTGTGTATTCTAAAGATACCTTTGTCCCCACAAGAGGGTACAGAAGTTAAAAAGACTGGAAAAAAAAAAAGAAACTAAAGAAGGCTTTGACTTGACCATACATTTATTTGTTTAGTAAGTTATCTTTGGTCTGTAGGATGACTTACTTTTTGGAGGCAGCCATCAAAGACTCCAGAAATGTAAGACAAAAAGCAGAGAGGGGAGTCTATACAGGTCTTTCTCTATTTCTCCTCCTGCCCGTTCCATTGCAAATACAGGTCGGTGGCATCACTTGTGCAGCATCCTCGGGGGCAGGGTGGTCACCTGGCTGCCTCTGTGACACTTTAGGGATCCACCACGGGAGGGAGTGCAAGAGCAGCACGACCTGCTCTGTCTCCTTTGGGAAGGGCTGAAAGTAGGAGAGTCCCTTGTTTCTCTACCCCGCCGTGCAAGTCTGGAGGGGAGGAGGGGAAAAACTGAGGACCTTCATTTTTCAGCACTTGCCACTCAGTCGCCCATCAGATAGGCCCTTAAACGGGGAAAAGCTAAAATGGAAAAAAAAAATCTCAACAGAAACTGTTGAAATGTAAAATAGAGTTTTGTAAAAAGAAAGTGTCTGTAATGACACGGCTTGCCTTGACATTCATTAACCGTTAGCAGTTGTGAGAGCTCAGAGCGGGCTGGTGTGGACAAGATGGAAAATATGGCCTAACATATGAGCTGCTCTTGGCTCTGGAACACTAGGAGGGGTTCAGCCTGCAGAAAGTGTATGGCCTGTTCATTTCATTGCATGTAGCCATACTGTTTCATTTTGCAGTATTTATTACATGAAATGTGGTGGGCAAGACAAAACAAAGTGGACAACTTGCTTTCCACAATGTATTTAATGGGATTATGTTTCAGACTGCAACCTCTTGGGAAGGTGGTTTTCAAGCACGTCAGATTTTTGATGGATTTCTGCCTAAGTGGATTTAGTTGCAAATCTGAACTTTGAACAGGAGATTTTTATCTTTCCACCTTGTTTCCTCCTTGAAAGGTTCCATAAATTAAATATCTGAGAGAAAGGGAAAGATTTTTTGAAAGAAGTGTTCATTTGGTAAATTGCTCATCTGTTTAAGTTTCCCCTTTCCAGGTGCTGAATGACTCCCAGAGCAAAAGTTCTGTCATTGCTTGGTGATGGACTTAACATTAGTTTTCAATAAAATTACAAGGGAATATTCATGCACTGATAAATGATTTCTTCCTGTAGGAAAAGTGGAAAAAAGCAGAGCTCAGATATATCTATCTATTTGTCTACACCTAGTGCAGTAATTTTCTTCAGTGCAGAAAGGGTATATAGTGCTGCTCTTAAGCATCGGTGTTTAAGTTCATGAGATGCAAGACTAGGAGAGATACAAGACAATGAGGCAGTCAGAGTATTTCTTACTAGATGGCAAAGCCAGATCTGACACCAAGATGAAATGGCTGATAGAGATTGATTTATGCATCTGGGTGGCTGGTGACAAACCCACAGAAGCACAGTAGACACAGCATTGCTGATCTGATACAGTAATTGGTAGGGAAACCACAGATTCACAATACATGTAGTATTGAGGTAAAACCAAACAAAGGAGCTAGCAGAAACCTTGCTGGTGGGAGTGAGCCAAGAGGAGCTTGAAGCTGACATCCTTTGTGACTCATCGTTTTGACTGAACTGTCTCTGGCCTCTGCAGGTTTTGATCCAACCTTATACTTCCCCATAGAGTTGATCTCTCTGTAGTACATCTTCTCCAGTGTTATATGCCTTGATTTATAGACTTTAAGCTCTTTGGGTTTATACCATGTTTTGGGCAAAAGGGTCTCATTCTTGATTGGCCCTCTTGGTCTACTATCGTTTTCAAGTTCAGAAATAAATAAATCTTGAATGGCACCTGCTTACAGATGAGGCTGAACACAAATAATAGTATACCAATAGTGGAGTTAATTAGGCAGTTGTGGCCAGTCTTGTTCTTTACATCCTCTGCTTAGTATCCAAGCTGGCTACTTTGTATAGACTTCTCTGTTTTTTTTGTGTGGTTTTTTGTTTTTTTTTGTTTTTTTTTTTTTTTTGTAAATAATTGGAGCACTACAGGAAGAGATGAGCAGAAGTGTCTATTCCCTGGTCTTGTCCTGCTGCTGGCCAAAGGGTTCTGCATAGTGCAGAGGGCCAAGTGTCATCTGCTTGGTATTTCCTGACTTGTGAGAGCTTAGTGTTTCAACCTTATCATTGCCCTAAAGCTGGGGTTCTCAGTCTGTGGTATGTGTTTCCTTTCAAAAGGAAACTCTTTCTCCCCTAAATAAAAAAAAGCCCTGAACCAGTATAGCCTGGTCTTTCCTGCAAAGAATAAAGGGATGCCTCTGGGATGCCTATTCCTATTTTGCATGTAGCTCAGCATGGAGCTAGAAGCTTTTCTCACTACTGTCCTTCTCTACCTTTTCTTGAGGGAGAAATAAAGATGGACCTGGATGCAAGACACTTCCATCCTGTGGATGCAGACCAAAGAGCTGAGAGCTGTTCTTGCTGCTACATTCACCATCTCCTGAATGTTCTCTCTTTCTATAGCAGCCAACACTAAGAACCCTCAGTGAACCTGGTTCAAAGAATCTTGACAACCTCAAAGAGGTGTCAAGCATTATTCTCCTATAGTCTACCTGGGGCTTCAAAATGTTATCCATCAGCTGTAATAAATTCCCTAGATTGCTATTGTAAGACTACCCATGTCATCATATATGTGTATGCAGGGGTGGACTATATACATCCTCATGCAATACTTTTCTTCCTCTTGTTTTCCAGTGATGACTGGAAAACCCTCATAAAAGCCTAAATTTCCCTTGGAGTTAATAACCAGAATTTCAGACTTTGTTTCCTGAACTTTATTCAATTTGATCTGACCACTTTGATCTGAGATTTTTTTGTTTCTTTGTGTGTTTTGGTCTAAGAAAAGGGATGATTATTGGATTTTAGTGTTAGTTTTCATTAGATTGGTTGTTAAGTTTTGACCGTGTTGGAGATGCTGCAAGGCAGTTGTGTTTGGTAGTTGATAAATTTGTGTTATCTAAAGACTGAAAAGAACACTGTCTCCCTTCAAATCTCAGATCACATCCACTTCAGGAACTGCCTCGGGCAATAGTTGGTTTTATTTTAGTAGTTCTCTTGACTATCATCCTAAATGATGAAAGAATAGAGAGAGCTTTTACTGCTTGAATTGCTTATTATGACAGGAACAATCAAAAAGGTACATAGCTTTGCTCCTTGACACAAAAGTAAATTATTTCTTTAAAACTGCTATCCTGAGTCTTTGCTGCACACCTGGGGGTGAGGAAACTCCAAAGTGAGATACATTTTACAACCATGTCAGGAAATCACACTCATTTAATACAAGTAAAAAGGAACCAGAAGTGTTCAATGAAATTAGGTGGTTACAAGTAGGACTAATCACATGTAAAAACTCTCTATTTCCACCTGACAGCAGTTGATGCAGTGTCAGAGATGCAATGAAATTCCCTCAAGGGATCTTCATATAAATGAGTTAAACATTAGAAAGAGTGTGCATGATGGATGGAAAAGCTTGAGAGAAATGACAAGTCTATCAAAGCTGAAGGGGGTCACAGTTCATACTCTACAGCTAGTTTGTGGTATGCAGGATGTCTCTCAGGAAGAGCCCCGCAGCTATCTGCTGTCAGCAGCAGCAAAGCAGGTGTGCGTGTGTCTGAGAGAGGAAGAAATAGATGCTTTCTATTTCTCATACCTGGTGTTTCTAGTTTGAATACAGGTCAACACCTTTTAAAACTTTGTGATTTTTTTTTTTTTAACATTTCTGATTTTCTTAGAACACTACTGTTTAGTGGAGTGACATTTAGAATTTATTAACAAAGTATAATTGGAGCTGATTACTTAATTTCGTATCAGTTCTTTGTGACTGTAAAATGGCCTAAGGGTTGCATATGTCATATGCACACATTCTGTATCCTGCATTGTTTAAAAAGTGGTGGGATGTGTGCCAGGTGTCTGCAAGGCAGTTCAAACAGTGGAGCAGTGTGGGTGAGGGGAAGTGAGAGAGTTTTTCCCCCTTAGTACACTGTTTTGAGACATCAGAAATCGTTCTGCCTGCCATGCTGCAGTCCTTCCTGATGAAGAAGGGATTCACAACTTCAGCTTCTGTCTTGGCCCTCTGGAATATCAGTTTGCTTTTGTACAACCTCATGTGACTTGGAGAGCAGAAATGCCTGGGACAAGCACTCCACAGAACTAGGTTTGGAGCTCTCCGATCATGTAGTGCATGTCAAGGATAGAGGAGCTGCAGGTGCAGCTGTACATGGGTGCCAGAGGGTTTGTAACACAGCAGTTAAAATATTCCATGCTCTTTATAATGGGTGCATCCAGCCTTCTTCACTACATCCTCCTGAGTCCAGTGAGAGTTTGACCAAGGCAAAGTTGGAAGTGTGTGTGTCCTTTAGACTGTGGAAACTTTATTTGCTCTCCTGAAAGGAATCAAGGAGCATAAACTTGACTATGGGTCTCACCTGTGATGACTGAAGTACCTGAAACTGATACTGTCAATGAGCATGTTTGGATGTGAAGCCTCAGAGATGTGATAAAATCTCTGTTAGTCTGTAGCTGTGTGGGTGGTGGGACTGTTCACACACCTACCCCTTGAATTAAACAGAAACATGTCAGTTTTTTTGTACGTACAGGAAGAAGGGTACCGCTGGGCATATACCGTACAGAGGAATGACACAAAATCACCTCTCCTTGCTCTCTGTTGCTACTGAGTGGTATTTGCTTTCTTAAATCAATCTTGTCATCATATTCGTGCTTCTTACATGTTGTTGGCAAATACATGTGACTACAGAACTTAAAGTTCCACTGAAATAGCTACTAATTTGTGAAATAAAACTTGTTATAATCCTGTCTACCTTTCACTCTGCGGGACAAGTACAGTCACTTTCTTGATAGAAGATTGATAAGTTGGAACTAAATCCCAGATCCACCAAAAACATTATTACAAGACTGCTGGTCCAGGTTTTTTTTGTTTGTTTGCTTTTTTTTTTTTTTTTTAAATCATGGTTTTGATCTTGGCATCAGGAGAGAATCCCTTCTGAGACTCAGCCATTATTAAATGGCATGCTGTATGAAGGCTCCAGAGACTGTTCTGGAAGCCAAAGATTGGCTGAAAGATGCCTGAAAGTGGTAGAGGCACTGGTTCATGCAAAATAGAAGTGAGCAGAACCTGGAAAAGACAGTGATCAAGGTCAACAGAATGGGGTTGATCATGTGAAAAGTGTGGGAAGAAAAAAGCTCGAGTCTCAATGTTTTCTTTCTTATTTTTTTCCCCCAAAACTGTATGTTGTTCCAAATTAAAACTGGCTGTAAATAAAATGCTTGTTTTTATAAAGTTCTTTTTTTAGAAGCAAACTATAAGGCAATCTCTAAAGTTTTCGTATTGCATCAGAGTCAAATCGATTAACTGCACATACAACTCTGTTAGAGATAAGGCCATGTAAGGTCATTGTTCATCAACATGATCATTAAGAAAAGCTCATGGAACTGGGAGTGCTAAGATGCCTGTTATTCATTCTGACAGCATTATATAGTCAAGTCCATTCAGTGTGCCTTGGTTTCCCAATACACTTTGTTTTCCAAGCCCACACCTCTCCATCAGTTCTGCTGTGCCCCCCATGGCCTGGAATCGGGCCCAAATTTGATTGCAATACTTAAGGTGAGGTTCCTGATACTTACCTGCTGCTACCTTAGCTGAGAATCTGCCTTGGTGTCCAGAAGTGTTTGCGCATTGTGTTAAAACCCGTATGTAGATTGCTTATGAAAGCATGCAAAGTGGGAGCTTGTACTTCCCACAGCCAGCCTCTGCCTTAGTAACTGTATGATGCATTAAACTAGTTAATGCTGTGATTTCAGTTAATGTGGCCAGTACTCTGTCACGTCTATTAACTTGAAGCTGTGAATGGTACTATGAAATAAAGGATTGGTCTTTCAGTGTGTGGGTCACTTGCATTGTTGTTGCAGCACATTGATCAAGGTTTTAAGCTTTTCCTAGCACAGAGATCTTTGCTGCTCGCTGTTTCACTTTATCAAACAGCTGTTGACTATATGCTGCCTCTCAGATATACTTTTTTCTTCATCACGCTTTTCATGTCAAAGGTGAACACAATTGCACTATTGCTATTTCATTTTCCAAATTGCATTAGGATCTGTGCCATGGGAATCCATTTAACTGTTATGGTGTTGTTCAAATACACTGTAAGTTGAATCGAACATTTGGCAGACTTAGCCTGATGGACTGTGAATCCAGATGTTATCCTTCTTGTGCTCATCACCTAATAAAATACATACCCAGTACTTTGTTACCCTAGGGATAATTTATCAGCAGCACTCAGCTTCATTATGGACATTCCCTTACCCTGTGGAGGGTGGTGTATCTGTCTGGTAGAGAAACACAGTTCCACTGTATATAGTAGGTCATTTGGACATTTGTCTGGAGACACCTTCTTCCTAGAAAGTGTGTATTAGGACTTCAGAGCTAGTCCTGAAGCTCTGGTAATGGCCAGATTGGTGACAGTGTGCCTACAATGCCTCTCGGAATCAGAGGAGACAGATTTGGTTCAAAGCAACTTGGGCAAATATTTCTACTTTATTCCTAGATGAGTGGTAAATCACTGCTGCATTTCTGATTGATGGCTGAGTCTAAGAACAAGCTCACACATGAGGCACAGTTACAGTTGACCAGTTGTTCCTGTTTATTTATCATCATCTCTGTAAAGCCTAGTTCTTTACGAGCCAGTGGAAATGTGAGTTGATGGAAAGGATGGTTCCCTCACCTACATTTGTGAAAGGCCAAAAAAGATATCAACCATAAGATAAGTTGAAAAGATAGAGAAGAATCACATATATCCAAAGACAGGGGTACATGTGTATTCGAAAGATCAAAAAAAGAAAAGCACAAGAGAAGAATGTTTTAATCAATATCATATACAAGATAGCCATCTAGCTCCAGGCAGTCCAGAAAAAATGCTCCCCCCTTGCCTAAGTCTTGTACATGCATGTACTGACTCCTTGTTTTTTTTTTTTTTGTTTGATTTTGTTGTTGTTGTTGTTGTTTTTTAACTGATTTCCTTCTTTTACAGATAGATGACTTTTCATTATCTAAGATTTAAAAATAATTGTTATCAATAACAAAACAAATGAAATGTCTGCTAGCCAATCTGATTAGCTGAATGGCTAAATGTTTTCTTTCATGATAAGAATTATGTAAGCAAAGCTACAAGTGATTAAAACTGATATTGGCATAAAAAGGGGAGGAAGGGGAAAATTCAGGCAAATCTTTTATAAGTTGTTTTAAAGGGAAATTTGCCTATGAAATGTTGCATTTTTAAAGAGAACATTTCTTAGCAAACAGCTCTTCTGCTTGAAAGTTTTCTGTAAACTTTGTGGATTTTATTGAAATTCTGGATTTATAATGCTGATGTTCTTAAAGAGATGGAGAAGTGGTCCCACTGTATGCTAGAAATGTGTAGTAATGCAAAGGAGTTTTGTTTCCTAAAAGAGCTGACAGAAGGTAAAAGTGCAGGACATCTAGCAATTTTTAAGTAGAAGGGGGTTTAATTGGAAGGAATTTCAAGCAGGTGTAGTATTTCATGTGTAGTGTAACATGGATGCAACTACAGGTTACTATAGTTATGTGTATGATTTTGTAGTGTATCAGTAACAGGGTATCAGCTAAAAAGGAGCTAATACAGTTTTAAACATTTCAGGAACTGAGTCCACTTCTGTGAACCTTTTCTAACCTGAAAGGTGTTCTGCAAAATTTGCAAACTCTTCCACTTCTCTGGCTTAGCTGCTTGTTATCAATCATGCCATCTTATTTCAGTGTTGAAGTCAATATAGCAGTATGCAGTGTTGCCTTTTTTTGCAATTACCTTTTCTCCTTTTGAGAGTTTATAATTTTTAATATGAGAATATACATTTCTGATAAAGTATTTGGCATATATCAAAGATGTGGCTCATTTAAAAACTAGTTTATCAAGCCCTCTGTTCATAAATCCATAACTTCAATACAGTGGCAAAAGTGTGCAAGGATTTTGCATATTTTACAGAATATTTTTCAGCCTTGAAATAGGCTGTAAAACCAGGCTCTATTCATGAAACATTGGAAGGCATGATAAATACCGTTTAATTGTTATGTCAATACAGGAAAACCTCTCAGGTACATCTGAAGTATGGGCAAAATAGACACTTGAATTTTGAATCATTATTTAGCATGACAAGAGACCTGATAAGACAGTTCAAGTTAGTGATTCTTACTTTTGCTAACTTTGTTTCTGACCAGGAATACCAAAATGTTCATAGACAGCTTAAGATTTGCCCCTGCAGAAACAGGGAAAAAAAAGTAATAACCTTATATAACTAATCAAAGACAAACTCTTATAAAATAAAAGCATTTATTTTACTTTCACTCACTGTGAGTTCATACTCACAGTCTTCTTTGCATGGAAGATAAGATCATCTGCAGAGGTTTAAAAATGTGGTTTGGGGATGTCTCTAAAGATCAGTTCTTCAACCTGCCTTTTAAAAATCCCAAGCTATTTAATTTATGTTTTTTTGAAGATACCTTTGGTGTTATATAGAAAATTACTTTTCAGGTTGCTTGACTCATTGGGTAATCACAGTTTCTTTACGTTTATATCACTTGCATGATCTTAGTGTCACCGTGACCTTCCCCTTATCAAAATCTTTAGTGTTGAAATAGTCCAATCTTGCAACTGTCTTCTCTAATTACGCTAATGACTCAATGTCAAAACATCCCTATAACCTAGTCTAAATAACAGTTGAATCCAACGTATTAGCATGTGTAAGGCTTTTTTCTTGTATTATTCAATTAAAAATGAATCCCTCTTCCTCAGTCCAAAGCAAATCATTACACATCCCTCTCAGGGGACTAATTCCTTTTTACTTGAACCACTACAACTGCCAAGACCCTCTTAATATGGTGAAAAATGTATGTAAAAGGCAAGAAGTCTACATTAGAGTGTCAGGCGCTGTGAGGACCAGGGAGTGGGAGCATCAGGGGCTCCCCATGGGCAGCCAGAGCTTGTCCCACTCCTCCAGCCAGGAGCAGGGCAGCTGTGGGGGCCTGGGGCAGCCCCAACCTGGGGCATCGGGCACCTCCCTGGGGATGGGCTGGTGTCAAGGTGGAAAGTCACCCATAGGTTGAGGTCTGCATCTGGATAATCAGAGCCCGTGGTGAAGCTGAAATGTGTCAGGATCAGTGGATCAGGCAGAGGCCAAGCAGCAAGGGCTTAGCTGAAAAGCAGCTCCCACTGACAGGGACAAGCCCCAGCTGGGATGTCCTCTTTCCAGCACTGCCTGGGAGCTTCTTCCCAGGGACAGCAGGGGAAAGGGGCTGCCCACAGTTGTGCAGGCTCTCCGGTGACTCTGAGTCCAGACAGCCAAACCTTTATGAGGGCATGCTCTCAGGAGCTGTACGTGGAGATTCAACATCATGTTAAGTGTTACAATACAGAATGCACCCTAAAAATAGCTGTATAATCTGCAAAGTGATTATTCCAGTGAAAAATCCTATTAAACAGATTTTTGATTTGGGAAAGGTGACAGAAACAAATTTAAAGCAAACGAAAGCCAAGCTATGTCAAAGTTTTACAGGACAGAAACTGTTGGTTAGTAGCAGTGTAAGAACCCCAGTAAACCACCTCTGCATTCTCATTGGTATTGTGTAGCATTGTACTTTGTATAATACAGATTTTATAACTTTAAATTGCTATGAAATACACAGTCGGTAGAGAAAATATATCTCAGATTTGATCACATATGTTATTCTGAGGTTGCTTTCATTCACGACTGAAGACTTTTCCCTTACAGAAGGAGAATTGCAAACAATAAGCTAGCACAATACTGAACCTGAGGATCTGATCATCCCCTAAATCATGAAAACAGAGACCAGACTGAAGGGAGAATCTGGAGAAAAATGTAGAAAAATGCAACCATCTGTATAGAGTACTGTCTCAGAGAGACTGTTGAAGCAGTGTGAGCCCAGCAGTCTTACAGCTAATAACCCAATATGTCTAGGGAGCACTAGTCTTTATAGGTTCCCACATCATGTTGAGCATTTTTTGTAAGAAAGCGTTTACTAGACTGTTGACCACTCATGTTAATATGTCTGACATGATAGCCAGCATGCAGATAAAAGTTCCCCCATCCACAATCTCCTCGGGTGTGAGCTGGAGCAAGCTATAACAGGAAATTAATAAATTGCTTTCTACATTGCTGTCTCTGCTTTCTCTGCCATATAAACTGAGAAGTGCAAGTAAACCTTGTGGAAGCACGGGTAGGATGCCAGAGACAGAAGCTGTAGAGGGGACATGTCCAAGTCTGTCTGTGTGCATGCCTGTGTACATGTGTACAGGTGAAGGATGCAGGACAGGTGCTCTGTAACTGTTTTTCCACTGCACAGCTAAGTATTGTGCAAACACTTCTGAGTTGTACGAGACCACATAGCTCAGCATAACTGTGTGACTATGGCACAGTGCTCAAGCTGCTGTGGCTTTCGGAGCCATGCAACACTAAGTAATCATACTCACCTACATCAAGACCAGTGTGGCCGTGCAGTTCTGCACCAGGCAGTGCAGGGATGCCATAGATGGCTCTGCTTGTGATCAAGAGATACCTTTTTCAGTGTTTTCAAATTTCAGAAGACTAAAGTGAATAAGCAAGTTGCAGGTATCTGACAGACATGTGACTTGCCTTCTAATGTTCAACCCAAAAGTGCCTTAGTGCAATCAGTTTCTATCATCTTGCAAGGTCTGGTTAGAAATAGCTGTGGGACACAAGAACTGATCTCATGTTGATGAAAGATCAAATTTCATGCCTTGTATTTGCAGTTAGGAAACAAAAGGTGCTTGCCAGCATCAGCTTTTCTGAGACAGCAAGAAAACTCTGAAAGACACTTTCTCCTCCCTGAAGAAAGAAAAAAAGAAACAAGTATCCATTCCTCATTTCTTGCTCTAACAGAGCATATTTTTACTTTTGCATTCTTACTTCACCATATCAGTATTTTTTTCTGGATTTTAGGAGAAACCTTTGCATTAAAAGCATTTGCAAAGTTACTTGTTTTATTAGCATATGGTCATAAGGGTGGACACTAAATCAGTCTCAAGATTTGTGGGAGATTTTAAATTAATTATTAATCTCTGATCAACTGGAATGAATAAAATGATAGGAAGAAATCTTACAGTTGTCTTGGAAGTTTTCATTGCTAACTGATTTTTTTTTTTTTGGTGCAGAAGGCTTGTTTGACCTCCTTTGATGTCTTTCTTAGGGATAGGCATTAGCTCATGAAATGAATAAAGGTTTTATACAGGAACTACTTGTTAAGAATATAATTGGGGACAAAATTCCATCAGTAAATCCTGTCTGCCTTCACAATAAATGTGTTAACCTTGAATGATCCATTCAGTTCCTCACTGAGATTCTCTTTAAGTAGCACAGATTTTGTCACCTCATTGCAATAGCCTTGTTTTTTAACATAACGTAGTTAGAGCTATACCTTTTTATCAATACACACTTCTGTGTAGCAAATCAAATGGAGTAATGATATGGATTTAGTGGGGGAATGGGGGAATAAAACCTATTTCCCAGTTGCACCAGTTCCATTTCATGGAGATCTGCTGCAGCTGTGCACTCACTAGTCCTCTCCCTGGCTGTTTCGTAGCTGGTGGTGTCAGGGAGCCTGATATATCAGCCTGTAAGAGATCTGGGTGAGCTGTTGGTAGAGCTGTGGTGTAGGGAAGGGGATAGTCAATGGATGTTTGCCTAAATACTGTGTGGGGTATTGGCTGTCAGCTGCTGTTTTGCACAGTGCTGCTGATGACAGAACAGGCTCGTATTTCTCAGGTAGGCTTTCAGTGGGTTATTTCTCCATGACTGGCAGCCTATATCTGCTAAGGGAACAGCTTCTTTTGGTGCTAACATCAGTGGGTAGTGCTTGTTACCTAAACAAAAGGCAGTATTTGATATATTCTGGTTGAAGTAAGTGTTCAGGCTAGAAACAGTCTGGTGGAGAGACCATACTCAATGAATGCACTTCTTAAGGTGGTAGCTCTTCTCAAGATGACTTTAAAATAATTCTTTGCCTAGTAGGAAACGAGCATATGCCCTCCCTCTGCTCTTCAGAGCTGGAAGCAACCTGGATACTGCAGTTCTGAATAGGAGTAGTCCTGTTCCTCCTGTACTTTGTATGCCTTCTGTAGGTGCTGCCTATGATCTGTTGTACAGCATTCGCAGGCTAATTCAGGAAACAGTTTAACTCCTTGGCTCAAGGGAATTCAGAGGTTCAAGAAAGCATAGTATTTCTATCTTGCAGAAGCCTTGAAAATATAGATTGATATCCTGTCTGAGAATTAAACTCATCCTTCTTATGATGCCATCAGTGTCTTTCATACCCTTTAGAGTGCAGCAGTCTCCCCAGGGAGAATGTCAGTTTTAGTGGCCTCAGTCCCTTCTTTGCTGTCTTTATTGTGCAGGCGTTGAGTAGCTATTTGAGCATGTGGCTACACCCTGAACCCTTCTTGCTTTGTTCTATCTAAAGGGAAGGCATCACATGCAGTGAGGTTTCAGAGGGGAGCAGCTTCCTCTGCAGAACCATTGTAGCCACCTCCATGCCCTGTCCTGTTCACATCTACATCTTCAGGGCAAAGATCTCTGTGTATATGTGTGAGGTAAGCCTTTCTCAAGTGTGAAGCTGTGAACTCCTGTGAAACTCCTGGAAGTGCTATTGTGAGGTGGTTTGTGTAGCCCTGTATGGCAGCAGTGGTGTCAAGGATGCTGTTCAGCTATGTTGGTTGGTCTACTTTAGCTTGGTGGAGGGAGCTGTTGAAATCCTGCTTATGGGACATGGAGGAGATGTGAATTAGTTGTAAAGAAGAGTTGAGAAACATCCTGACCTCTCTGGGACTTCCAAACTAAGTGCCTCTGTTAAGCTGTTTTGGCCTAGAGGCAGCAGAAGCCTGTGGCTGTCTGGCAGGAACAACTGAGAATTTCTCCACCTCTTCATCCATGGGAAACTGAATTTCTTCAACCTCTCCTTTTTGCTTTGGATAATCTGAGGATAAAGCTCTACTGTCCATAGTCTCCCTCAGGGAGAGCAATGGGATGGAGTGGAGGATTTGTTAGGTAGTTAACTGTGTCACTTGATTTGAGCAACCACCAGGAAAATCTTATATTGTGATGAGGTTAAAAAAACCATGGAGTTGAACTTTAGGATGAACTTGATGCCAGCTCGCACGCCATAACGTCATCTTGGCGTTCAGAGCTTCATGGTTGCTCTCAGAAGATGGAATTTTCCTACACTAGCACTGTGTGGGATTTGTTCCACAACTTCATGGTTGGAGGACTAAATGTCACCCCCCCTTTCTGGGGATGGTGGGAAGAGGAGCATGTGAAGAATGTTGAAAAGATGTTCCCTAAACCACATAATAGAAACAATGGAAAAAGGAAGAGTTACAGCTCAAGCCATTATATCCCCTGTGTATGTTTCTGTGAGTTCACCCAAAATTACTGTGGACACAGTGCCAATATTCTTAGCTTAAGCTACTGCTGTAAGTTACATAGTCCTTGCTGAACACTGGGGCATCCTGTATCAGTAAATTTTCAGCACATCTCCCAAAAGGGAACTCTGGAGAATCCTGCTGAATGCCAGCCCCCCTACACCCATCAAGCCCTCCACATTTTGTTTTACTCTTGCCATAAAAGCTGCTGTATATGTACATTAGATAAAATGATGAAAATTATTCTGTTACAGCAGCGAATCTTTATTCAAATTGAAGTGGTTGCACAGCTGCAGCTTGGAAGAGTTTGACCTATAGTATTTACAGATGGGATCACAGTGGTGGCTTAGTGACATCTGCTATTTATTTTGTATTCTGTGAGATGCTGCTGTGTTTAGTGATGATAGGCAGCATTTCTCAGTGATTCTTGATGTGCCTGTATTATTTAGCTAGTAGCCAAACTGTTCAGCCACAAAGATGAAACTAAAATAATTAAAACACCCTAGAAGATCCTATATTGAATAGGGACTTTCACCATAGGAAAAAATGTTCAGTATTCTAAGGTGTCTGCAGATGAAACATGCACCTTTTTTGAAAGAAAAAAAAAAAAGATAACACTTTCTAGTCTGTGCTCATTTTCAGATTGGGAGAATAAAGCCTACTGAAGGTTGTATTACAAATGGGTCCTTTTAAAAGTTCATCAGTCTCTTCAGTTTTCTTGTCTGCTAATAACAGAGGAGATCCACATACAGCTGGCTCTTGAAAGCGTGAAGGTCTTACCTATTTGAGAAAAAAGGCACTATTGTTAGCGGAAATTTACTGACTCCTGTAAACTGGATTGAGTTCACCAGTTCAGAAAAAATGCTAAGATTGTGATCATGGAGCTTTTCTGTTAGTAGAATCTAAAAAAAGATAAAGCACAGGATAAAGTAGTAAATTGCTTCTTAGTCTCTTAGGTTGCTAGAAAAATTCCTGAAGCTGAGCATTTTCAACACAAATTCTACTACCTGCACTAAACCACACCAGCTGAAATGCCATAATACAGTTTAAGTAATTTACAGCTTTTCTGGGCAGACTTACAGTTCATAAAAATCCCAGATGATGCTTGGCTCTTAGAAATAACAACTTGCAAAGTAAAGGCAAAAAGGATTTTATTATGAGTTATTAGAAGAGCAACCGAAAGTAGATGGGTATGCCTTTCTGTTCTGAATCTACAGTTCAGAGAAGGTTTAAATCTCAAAGTGAAATGATACATAATTTATTGTGTTCAGGTCTGGTTTTCTGCAGGTGCAGTGTGTGTTGCTAACACTTTTTGCTATTAAATATAACAAGTAGCCCTTGGTTGGGCCAAAAAACCTTGGACATTGATCTCACCTGGAAACTTTCAACTCCTGATCTTAGAAGGAAATGTTCTTGAGTTACCAGTGCTGAAAAAGGGATGTTTATTTATCTTTTTTTTTAATCCACATTAATGTGTCCCATGAACATACTGATCAATCTAACTGATGATTTACACTTTAGGGAGTCAAATGAGTTTAAAACACAAGCTACAAATCTTTAACTGTATCCAGTAGGTAGTTATGTTTCCGTTGAGACAATAACACAGTGTAAGGAAGATTGCCAATTTACTAGAGGAAAATAACCTCCTGGACCTGAGCATTTTAAATACTGCTGATCTGAATTATGTAACATGCAAGAGAAATCAATAACTGCATATGCTGATGTGTTTTACAATGGCTTGGTACAGAATTAAAAAAAAAAAAGAATTAAAAGAAAAACTGAAATTAGTCAGTTATTGGGAAAAATATTTTCCAAATGTATTAAATTCTTTAACTTGGATAAATTATCTTATCTAGTGACAAACAGCCAAAAAGATCACTGATGTTTAGATGAAGACGGATCTTCTAAGAGGTAGCTGCGGTGTATAAAACTCTTCTCCATGCAGGATAATACAAGATGGACTATTACACTTGACAGTTGTGTTTTTGCAGATGATACACTGACAGTTTTGGAAAAAAGGTGTTTTGTGCCCATCAGTTACATAGTTGAAACTCCAGTTTCCTGATCCCCTGAGCCACAGTAAAAGACCATAGAAATTTTTGTTCAGCCAGTTACTGTTAGCGTGTGAATTCATCCCTGTAGCTTTATTCACACAAAACCAGTTAAGAGTCTCCTGTTTGTGCCAGATCGAGGAATCATTGCAGACATGCTTGGGCTTTCATAACGAATGCTTATCACTGTTAAATGTAGAAAGAAAATTCCAAGCAGCCGGAGGTCAGAAAAATCAGGATCAACTATTTCCAGAAGCCTGTATTTTATCTGTGTGTATTCTCTTAAGATACAGCTGGACTGACAAAGGGTCACCTGGTCTTGGAAACGCTTATTATTTTCCCACTTATTTCAGTATTAAGTTTTTAATCAAGCTCTAAGTGTTACTTACAGCTATGAATCAAATATAAGGTGAATTTTCCCACTCCTTCCTAATAGAAACAAAATTGCTTCCTGCTTTCTAACTATCCATTTGAAGAAGGATACTGATAATTAATTCGTTTTATTGAATGTACTTTCTGGATAAAACAATACCTTCCCTCTTTGCTCCCATAGTAAACAATCTGTTCTTTACTGGAACTGAACTACAGCATACCTGTCACTGAAATAATCTCTTTTTTCTATAACTCTGACTTTGTATGCTTTTCTTGTATTTAATATAAAAATCACAATATGAGCATTAGTAAAGCAAATTTCCCATTCACTTCCTTGGTAATGCAACCTTGACTCAGATAACTTTTAAATGAAATGGTTAAATCCCCAAATCTTTCCAGGCTCAGATTTTTTTTGGTGAAGTACTCAAAAAGATGACTATATCAGGGCATATGGTTTATATATATAAAAAACCTCCATATAAAAAACCCAGGCTGCCAACAAACTTCTGATTTACATATAAGCTAATTCTGAAGAGGTAGGTAAGTATGCAGATATATGCATAAACTCTCTGGTGTATCAAAATCCCTTGTTTAAACAAAACCACCAAAACACTCTTTCCAACTTGTGAAGGCATTGAGTTTGCTGCTACAAAAGCACACAAAACCATCCGGATGTGACAGGTGTTGCCGTATGGATCACTCTGAGGCATTGGAGTTAATTTATGGATGTTTGGAAACAAGTACAGCTCTGGTAGTTTTCTTCTAATGAATGGTGGCACTGTTGACGTGGAGACTCAAGAAACCATATATCTGTTCACCATCTTCATGTTTAGTGCTCAAATGATGGCGAGAGACATAGCACTACTTGGTTTTGATTAAAATACATAGTTTTGTCATATAAGGTCATCCAGCTGGGTGTGGCAAAATCAGTTCATGTCCTTGTAAGTGATGCTGTTTTTCTGACTGGCATGAGGTTAGGGATGGGAGATCTGCTTTGTAGGTTGCTGTCTTACCCCCAGACTTGTTTTTGCTACTCCAGGGAAATATATGGAAATGGTGTAAGCAGCTGTGTGGGAGGGAGCAAGTGGTCAGGATATTCTTTCACTGGGAAAAGATAAAATACTAATTAGCTGTGAAAATGTTGCATTGAGAAAAAGACTGGCGTCTAGTAACTGTAAGTACTGACAGCATAGAGCCTGAATTTTTGTTCTTCAGTACTGCTTGCTGAAGAAGACGATCTGAAGCCTGACTACAGCACTATGGAAGCTCTTCAAATGCCTGGATTGTCGTAACTCAGAGTTAAAGGGGAAATGAGGGCTTATTCTGCATATTCCCAATATTTCTGAATTGTCAACTTGGTTGGCAGAATATACCACCTCTGAGAGAAAACATCTGTGGCTGGAGTCAGTAGACCTTTAACTTAATTGGAAAGCACTTTCTCAAACTTGGGATTCCCGGCCTAGACTCTAGGAAAGAAACCTCTTTCCCACAACTAGCTGCATAGCTGACATATTTTGGTTTGGACACTGATTCTCAAGAGTGGTAAGATGAATTCATTTTATTACTGGGTTAATTACTTCTTATACAACCAGTTCCAGTATATACATTTTTGAAATGCACACTTTCAAATTCAGAAAAATGTTAGGCTATTAGGGATGGAAATCTTAACTACGTACATATTCATAGATGGGTGACTCCTGTTCTCATTCATACTAATGAGTATTTAAATCCATCTGATAAACTATGTTTCATTTCAAAAGCTGAATCTTATTTGTGTTTTGAATTTTTCAAGCTTCAGCTTCAAGTTATTGTATCTTTTCTTTGCTAGAAGCTAAGGCAGACCCCCTTGGATGAGAAAAGTATTTTACATGTTTAATACTTTCTGTAATGTTTGTTTGCATTTCAGATGTTTTCAGAATAGATAAACTCTGCTTTCTAATGTGTATGTGATCAATGATTTGTCCTATGGAAGGAAATGAGGTTGCTGCTGTTAATCACATTAATGGAGTTCAATCCCTCCTATAAATATTTGAGCAAGGAAATGGCTGAAGTTGATGGGTAGTCTTTGTAGAAATAGAGTTCTAACTTTAAGCAGAAACTGGTTTTGGAGCCGTAACAATTTTTTCATGCTGGAAATTGTTGGGTTCTCTCATAGGTGTCCCTACTGCTTAACACTGGAGTGAGTTCTTCTAATTGTCATGTATTTGCTGATATAACAAATTAATGTTCGCATCTGAGTCATAGACAATGGAAATTATAATTTCAGTGGAACATCAGGTTGGCACTTGCCTGTTAACATGTTTATTTTCCATGTTTCTCTTTTGTTCTAGACCAGTACTGATTACTGTTCATGTTTCACAACTTAATTTACCAGTTACCATAAAGCCTTTAAAATCCAAAGTAGGTGCTGATCTACTCTGTATGATATATTAGTTGAAATCTCAGCAAATTGTGAATTGCTAAAATTTATATAGGCAAGGGTCTGAAACAAAATCTTGGATCTAAAACACACCAAGCTTGAGAAGGATTTGGATTCAGATCTAAACTCTGTGGTTTGGGTTTTTCTTTAATCACATGGTGTTACAAGCATCTATTTCGTGTCTAAACTGTCCCAGCTGTGCAGAGTATTTCCTTGAACACATTGGACTTATTTTTACACAGATGTAAATCAGGAGTAACTTTGCTAAAGTCAATGAACTGGTGCCAGTAGATGATATGTGAGGAAAGGTCTGTGCTTTCCGTGTGATGTCTCTGCAAGCTAGTAATATAGAAATGGCATGTATTCTTTGTATCAGCTTTGGAAAAATAACCTGTCTGCATGTCTTTGCATGTACATGAACATCATGAAGATATGTTAGCAAACACAAAATATAAAGGAGTTGGAATGGCAGCATTCTACAATGTCCTTTTGAGATCTTTCTTTTAAGTAGGCATCAGTGCCATTGCTGTATCCTCCTTTCTGTCTTCCCCACCCATCTCACTGGTTTCTTCCAGGCTCTGCTGCCACCTGTGCCTTGTCTTCATGCTTTCTGTAGCCATGTCCTGCTGCACCCTGTCAGGGTGCTGAGTTCGTCATTGCGCCGTTTATCTCTCACCTTTTAGGCTGTCACTCATCAGCAATTAGGAACCAACATTATAGAAGTATTTGAGGTAAAGAGAATATTCTGAATCAAGTGTTGATTTCCACTCCAGTTTCCCTATTGAATTACATAAAGGTTTCAACAGAAGCTGAGCTGTGAAGAAACTCAAGCTTTTCTTTAGGTTGGACAGAGCTTGTGAAAGTCACGTGTTTCCTGTTATTCATGCTGCCTCCATCTTCATGATTCTTGCATGCATATCCAATTCCGGGTTAAACTGTGGATGTTCTTGTGGGATTTCTTGTCCTGGCCAGAAGCAGGAACTCCTGAAAGCACTGCTGCAAATTCCTTCTGCTGAGTGTTCCTGTGTAGTTTTCCAGGCTTGCTGAATCTAATCTTTGTGTGTTTTCAGATTCATTCCGGATGAAAATAAATTGCCATTCCTTTACTCGTGTCTTTATTTGGAAGCAATTGTTATTTTTCTGTTTCATCAAAGGAGGGGGCATGACTTGCCTGTCCTAGTGAAAGTGATCTTTTCACCATATTATGCCAACAAGGAGAAACTGCCTTACAGATTTTTATTTTCCAAAGACGATACGTGGTCTCTGCATAGATGCGATTCACCTGGAGGAAGATGGTCAGGCTTATCACTGGGGATTGTTAATTCTTCTAGCCAAGAACAATATAAACCAGGGTGAACCAAGTGTAGGATCTATGCAGTCACCAGTTCAGTAATACTTAGCATGAAAATATAATCCACTAGGGAGCATAGAGAAAACAGTGAGGCCCATGAAACGTCATGTTGCATACTCTATCAGATAGAAGAAACCAGTACTTCAAGTAGCTCTGGGCCAGTAATAAAATAGAGTGCTAGAAGATGATTAGATCTACAGGCTTTTCTTCAGCAAAGTATTAGGTCTTGGCTAAGGAACATACAAATCCTGACACCTCCTTTTAAGTTGCCATTGAAGTTTGTAACTTGGAGGCAGCCAAGGATGAGCAATCATAGACTGCCTCCTCTTGAGAACAGCAGTATTTCAAAGCTTGCAGACAGTGTGAATCCTTTAAGAAACAGCGGGGATCTTTCTGTGTGCATAAAATAAATGACTGGTTAAAGCCTTTTGAGAACGCAGGCAAATTTTGTAGCGGTTATCAGTTGTTCTTTCAATCTCTTAAGAACAGTTTAAACAGATATCACAGGAAAAGCAAGTCTGGTTTGGCTCTAGTTTTTTTATGGTATCCATGATACGTGATTCATCGGAGGTGGATCGTATTCAAACTGATAACCTGTTTACGGTGTGCCAGAACACAACTTTATTTAAAAAGTGTTCATCTTGCGTATTACACATAAATAAAAGGAGAACAGATCTGGGGAAAACACGAAGCTAAAGGCAACCTACAGGGTGATTGTGGAAACTCATACAGCTGGAGAAGTTTAAATCTAGGCACTTCTGTAGTGGTTAAATAATGGTGTATATTCTCTCATACCAACAACTAAGGCAGTCCAAGTTACAGTTTAAAGGTTTAAATTAGAAGACTGTTCATTGCTGAGAATCATGTTTCTTCCAAACTTATCACTCATTCTCTCTACTGGAATTTTATATATACTTAACAGTAGATAACTTCTGGAATCTATCTCCTTTCGATTGGCAGCACCAGGTCCCCTGCTCCTTTGTCTGGAGTTCAAGATTCAGCTTGAAACCTCACATTCGTCTGTACTACTTCTGCAGGGATTGTTAGACATGGTCTTAAAATTAACTGATTACATTTATTCATAGTATTTTCCTTTGAATTATTATTTCTGTAAATTAAAATCTATATTTTATATAGTTCTCTGTCACTTCCAGAGTTTAAGTTTTAGTATTTTCTCTGTGTGACTTTACTATAGCTAAAGAACAAGGACTTGGCTTCTTGTGCCCAGTTATGTTAGCCTTGCTGAAAGAGCTTGGAGTGTCTCTTGATAGACAAGATTTTTAGGCTCAGAAATAGGAAGATGAAAGAAGAAATTTTAGTAATGGGCAGCAACACTTTATGAAGCTGTGTATGCATATAGCTACCATATGAAAAAATACTGCATATTTCTATTGTTTCTCTGGGTGTTCTGAGCACACAAAAACATGATATTATGTTTCGTTTCCACCTGTACAAGCCTTTATGCTTCTGGGCTAGGGAGAAAGGAATCGTATGATAAATGGAGCTTGCTATGCCTCTTTGTATTTGCCTTTTCTCAAAGGTTAGGCCTGGAATACTGCTGCAAGAAGCAAAGCTTGGACTGGGCTTACTTAAGCAGTAAGAGTGAGCTGTTCTTTATCATATTAATTTCAGTTGACTCATGTCATTTCACCTCCCAAAACCAATGATGGTTGGTTAAGATTATATCCAAACCGGTCATAAGTTACCAGTGAATCAGTAACAGAATATTTTGGACTGGTATACAAAAACATCTCTTGCTCCATATTTAGTTAGCTTGGATGCTCTTGTGGTTCAGCAATACTTTACAGAAACAAAACATTCTCAACTTCAAGCAGAGTCCAGTTTCCTTAATAAAACTTTTAGTGCAAGGAGGACAAAGAGTTTAGCCAATTTACAGCTTCATTCCTCTTAGAGCAGCTAACAGACATACATCTTGCATACTTTGTGTTCAGAGCTTTCCACTGTCATTTACTTTGATTATCTGATAGATGTTGTGATATTAAAAGCATGGTATGCAGCAGATAAATCATGATATAAACTCCTTGTTGTGCTAATCCTCTCTGCTTTTCCAAGTGGGAGAAGAAAATACTGCAGTATTTGGGTGTGAAAGCCATGCTAAGGAACATATCCTTCTTGGTTGGAGTAATTTCTGTTTTTCTCAGGTAAACTTGTAATTTGGTTGAAATATTGCTGTTGAGAAGCACTATGGTATAGCTTTTAGACAAATTTGTGGTAAGGAATAATGTTTAGAAAAACCTTGAAAATACACTTCAGCCTCAGTAGTATCAGCGCACTATAGAAACATTAATGTATCATATCTATTTTGTGTTTTGATGAGTATTTTAACAATGCTGTCATGGTTTCTACATGTCTGAGAGGTACATCAAAGAAGTAACTGAAAACTGAGGTGTTTCTAAAGTTAAAACCCCCATAACTATACAAAACACTGTGCTAAACTGTCATAGAAAATCCAAATAATCCATGCTCAGCAATAAATAAGCCCAGGAGAACTAAAGAGAAAGTCAAATCTGTGGCCTTGTTCAGAGCCGGATTTTGTGGCTTTGGCACTTAATCTTTTGCTGTTACATTGCATTTTTCATTCATGGTTTATGAAATGCTTTACAAAGACAATAAGTCTGATTTTTTTGGGTGAGGACTAAAGAAGCACCAAGAGATAAAATGTCTTGTCTGTGATTTAGTCATTTCATTGTAGGTAGAAAGGGCACAATCCTGACTCCAAATATTGCTCTTGATTTTTAGGTAGACCTGGTTCTTTTAAGGAAGGAACATGGCAGGTATATACCTCTTACAAACTATATGTATTATTGTTCTACTCTATTCTTCTAGTCTCAGAAGTGAAGGAGAATTCTATGAGACCTTGAATTCAGGACTTGCCTTGAAAGAACTAAAAAACCAATCAATACCACACTGTTTTTCAAAACTTGAGTGAATTAAAGGCGTGCAGAGCCAAAACAGCTCAACCCATGATTTTCCCTTGGAACATCCTCCTAGATCCCATTAAAAATGACCTTCAGCAAAGATTTTTTTTTTTTTTAATGGAAACAAAGAAGGATGTAATTTAGTTTACAAAACATCCTCAAATGTTTTTAACATGAAAATCCACACACCGGTTTTGAAGAATTCATACAGTTTCTCTTGCTTTGTCCTTACTTTGTTAATGAGACAGGCCTTTTTCAGCCATGACTAAATCTTTTTGTAGAAAAGAACGTTTGGAAGGATGATGCATGTGGTTAAAAAACAGGAATGAGTTTCTGGAGTCTTAGGTTTAATTCCCAGCATTGCCACAGACTTCCTCTGTGACTTTGGACAAGCCACCACATCTCTGTGACTAAATTCACTGACTGTAAACTGATGCTAGTGGAATTTCTCTTCTTTAGAGGAAAGTTGTGAGGAGAACGTATATTTAGGTATTAGCTGCAGCTGCAAAGGATTTGGATTTTTAACTTTCTAAAATGTGTAAATCCAAAAGAATTATTTAAAGGTGTGGCTATTTTCTATGAATTGTCTCAATAATGGGAAAGTACCACAAAGTAATTGGAGTAGTTTGTATCAGAAATCTGTGGTACTTTGACACCTCTTTCTGTCAGACAACTTCTCAGCTGAGAAGTTGTCTTTCCTACCTGACAGACTGAGTCCAAGGCAGTGACAGCAACTCTATGGCAAATGTGTCGGTCACCCAATGATGCTGCTCTGAGTAAATTGTGGCTGGAGCTGTGGTGTAGATTGTAGTAGTGATGGATCTCAGGGAACTTTAATAAACCAGGTAGGCCTGGCCCACAGGTACTGTAAGAGGTGCCTAGGGATATCAGCCTACTGGATGACTTCCAAAAGGTCAAGTGGCAGACTGTGCAATGACAGAACAGTTCAGGTATCAAAGGTAATCTGTGCTAGATCTAATGGGGGACAAATTTTGTAGGTCGCCAGGCCTGCATCTTAACTAGAGGAAGGTCACTCCAGTCGGGGCACACCGAAATCACATAAAACCTTTGTTCTTCTGTTTTCTGAACAGTTAAACGATGAGTTACACTTGCCAAGGAGCCTGAAAAATCCCCTTGTTCATCTGATCCAAGCTGTATTCGTGACTGAATATGTTTAGACTGACATTTGTCACGTTCATCTATATCACTTTTTAATGTGGCCAAGCACTGTCCACAGAGAGCATCAGTATCCTGTGGTGGGCAGCTTGTAATTCTGCTTAGGTGCTTGGCCAATTTCTCCCTACAGGCAATGAAGGTGAACAAGCAATTGCCCTTAGGTCAGTCCCCTAATGTTCCTTTTCCTTAGGCAACAGCACAAGGGAAGGTGAGAATGCCTCAGCATCTGCTGTGACATCTATTCTTCCTCCTCTCTGTGAGGCAGAAGACAGGGAGCAAAGATTCAGCTTTTTAAAAATATGCCTTCACTATTTCTTTTCTTCCTCCTGTGCCAATGAAATTTGGTTGAAATTAGACATCTCACTGCTGGCTCTCCAGGCTGCTACATACAACTGTGAAACAAAGCTGTGGATACAGTTGCTCTGCTTGAGGTCACAATCACCAAAAGACAAAATATGATTTGCAAGAGCCAGGTCCCAGACTCCAAGAAAGAGAAAACTTGTACACACCAGAGGAAGAGGATGTGGAGTTGATGGGATGGGTACATCTGCTAAAAAGGGATGGGCTCTGTTAAATATTCTTCCAGATGCTATAATCTGTGAAAAACTGTATCAGGGAGCTATTTTCCACAGTGAAATAGGAAAATATTTCATAGGTGCCACCCCTGTCCATATTTTGTTGGTCAGTTCCACTGCACATAAAAAAAATATCTGTAACATGGAGTAATTATATGCTTCCAAGAAAAATAATCTGAGAGGGTAAGGTTCTCTGATTTTTCTAGTATGACTAGAAACAACAAATATAAAATATTGCATCAGAGACTTTGGACTTCAGAAATTTTCACTCCTGGGTTGTAGAAATGTGTTTATATATGTCCTTGATAAGAGCTGGAACTTGCTGGGCCTCAATTCTTCCACTTTGGGGGAAAGTCTGTGAGAAAGTCTGATTAAAATGAAATACCTGTTCTTTAGAGCTCTGCTTTTTTTTAATCTGTTGTATTTTCAAAGTACTTGGAAGAGTTTTCTTATCACTAATACAGAGTGTCTAATCTTCCTTAAGTGTGTAAGAATTGGTTCTGACTGCATCCTATTTAAAAAAAAAATATCTAAAATAAATCTGTGATATAAGTGATTTTTATCAAAGGATCCCAGTCAACCGATACAATCTGTGTGTTGTCAACTCCACTGTGTTTAGAAACAGCATTGATTTTTTTTTTATGTCTGGAGTCCAGTAGTCTCTTCTATTGTTGATTCTTCATCCACAATACAGTATGTGTGACTGTCATTACAGCTTCTTTGGGAATTTTTCTGGTACAGCACCTCCTATGGTGAGGTCTTTGCTCACTGAACTCAAATGGAAACTCTGCAGATTCTCCTCTGTCAGGTTTCTCATCCCTAACAATTCCTACAAAGGAAGCAGAGTCCACTTAATACGTGACACAGAACTTGGAAAAATTCTTATTTATTCTGGTAAATTGCCTGGTTTGGATCATGGCTTGTTGACCCCTCTCACCCACTTCTAGATACACACAAATTTTTGGTTTTCATATTTAAGGGGTTTTCTTTTGCAAAAGTCCTTATAATAATTAGAAATAAATGGCTTCCTAATGACTTTTTCCTTGGAAAACAATGGTTTAAATTAAAGGAAAAATGTTTTTGCCCAACATACAAACAAACATACAAGAGTTCCATAAAACCCCAAAGTTGGGAGGAAGCAGAACTGCCAGTGGTTTGAGAAAACCACAGCCAGGTTCTTGTGTCCCTGTGGAAAGTGTTTTTTTATCATTAGACTGGCTTGTTAAACCCTTCTATATTCCAAATGTGTACTATTTATCTGTTTGCTTTTAGCATGATTTCTCCTTTAAAGATGACAGTATTTAAACGTAGCAACATGTTGGTTTAAGATCAACAGTTTAACAAGAGCAAAATCTGCCTCCCAGACTCAACTGCCTGCCTGCCTCCCAAAATACTTTGTTCTGAAGAGGCTGATGGCAGTGATAAATGTAAGAGAGTTAGAGCTCTGCAGTTATTGTCAGTAAGTTAGCTTTATGGGTTGGGGATTAGACCTTTGATGTCTTATCGAGTTTCTGCCCTGCGTGAATGAGTTGCTTACTTGATTTAAATTATAAAAAGAAATGCTCTGTTGTGATATTGTCTCATACTGTGTCTTCGTCATTTGAGATGCCCTTCGTGTTCTTTCGTTCCCCAGGAAGAGAAGGCAACCAGCCATATGGAGAGTGGCCAGTTGCCTGCTGATCATGATAGGCATTAAGTAGGGTTGCATAGAAACTCAGATATAGAAAAGCCCTGTTCATCTGAGCCTTTCTGTCCCCCCACAAAGAGAGATTGTTCCCTACAAGTATATAACACAACATATAGTACCTTTTCACTTTAGCTTTTGAGGGGGTCACCCTATTCCTTTAATAAATTATTTCCTTTCCACTGAGGTAAGAGCTTCCATGGAGTTGTCTTTTTGACATCCCCCAGTGTAATTGCTGCTGGTATGGAAGAGCTGCAGAGCTGGTGGCTGCTTGGGTGTGTGGTGGGAGGTAAGCAGAGGTGAGTTGTGAAGGAGGTCACCCTTTTGTGATGGAAACAATAAGGATGGCCAGTATCTCACCTTGAAGACAACTGTTTGAGACCATCTGGAAGCTCATTTTCAGGGTTTCGCATGTCCTGCAGTGCTGTACCAGTGGATGTGGAGGTTTTTGGCCTTTGTGACAGAGGTTCAGCCTAATGCTTCTTATTTTGATTCTTAAGTTATTGCTCCTAGTTTTATTGTTTTAAGCTACCTCAGGCACTTTAAGGCTGTGTGTTGATATTCATTAATCCTAAAATAAACCCCTAAAATATAGAAATGTTGATTTGGCTTAGATTTTATTTGCATTTTAAAACAGCTTTTCAACATTTTAGAAGCCAAAATATCATATGATCAGCCTTTGAACAAGATTAAAAGTAAAATGTGTCTGTTTTTCCAGATTGTAGCTCTGGTTATTAAAGACACCAACCAGGCAAATTAGTTGTGTGTCAGAAAACTGTCTTAACAGTATAGTTATGCTAGCCCGCTTGTATTCTGAAAGCTAGGTCAGAACTCATGAAAAGCTTAAGTAAACTAAAGGATAATTCAATACATAGACAATACATCCCACTGTTTCTGTGTTTATTTTCTCCCTGTGTGACTTCTGGCAACTGAGAAGAAACACTATAAATGACAGCAACCCGCCAAAGAAAAGATTATGAATAACAATACCACAAGAATGAAGGGCATAAAGTTACCAGTGACTTGGGAAAAATGCAGAACACTGGACACATGACATATCTAGAAACTAGTGGATTGCAGTACATGCAGAACAGAATACTTTCAGATTAGAAACCCTTTCAATTCAAGTTTCAGTATAAATTGATGGTAGATTGTTTTGTTCTGGTAACCCAACGTATGTTTATCATGATGTAGGTGTTTTTTGGCTCTCTTGAACCCTTATATTTTGCTGGTAATTCTCCAAAACCAAGACAAGTAATGCCACTGGACACAGAGAAAAACGATATCTTTACTGAAGAAATAAAAAGGCTGAGATCTCTCTAATTAGCAATTGTACATGCATACAAAGGACGCCACATTCCTGATAAGTTGTCTTTTTTCTTTACAACATTTTTAACAGTGCTGCTTTCAGCACTGTACTTAAGACTGTCATGCTTTCCATCCCAATCTACAGTTCAGTTTTCAGGCAACAAATAGAACAAGCTGATACCCTAAGTTTACCATTTAACTTTTTTGATGGTGCAAAATGAAAGAAACCAGCTGTTTATGTTAAACTGGAGTTCAAAATAACTCTAATAAAAAATCACAGGAAAATATTTTGATCCCTGAAAAGCCAAGTAAACTATTTTTTGAAAGGAAAAAAAGAAGTCGAAGTCTATTTGTCCTTGCTGTGTTGCACTTTTTATTACTTCTAAATATCTACAGTTGTGTGGGTTGTTTTCATCTATAGCGAATACACTAGGCTCAGTTTGCAAAAATGAGTGCTTTTATGAAATATGGAGGACTCCTAATCTTGGAAGTGAATGAATGTAGTCAGATAATGCGTGTTTTGGTGTCACCAACAGTTTTTATCGTGTCTTGAAAATTAAGACTATTAGTTCATTTTTAGCTATATGGGGTCAATGCCAACAAATCATTCATACATTTTTTCTGATGCTTAGACTTTGCAGCTTCTGGCGTGACTCATTTGGAGGGAGTGCTTTGTGCTTCCAAAGACTATATTGTAGGAGAATTCAAATGAATCAGTGAAAGGTCCCTCTGAAAGAGTAGTTCACCAGGGCTGAGTGCTACTCGATAGGAGCCCAAACCTGCTCCTATTGAATTCTGTGTACTTACCTTAGTAGGGATGGAACCAGATCCTAGAATTAAGCTATTCAAGAGAATAGCCCTTCAAGAGGTATGATTTGCACTACCCTGAAGTTTTTTTTCCAGACAAAACCAAGTGGAGAGAGAAAAGAGATTTGGACCCCCTTTTTTTTTATAGTGTTTCCTGGTATACTGTACTCAGAATCCTTTAACAGCACAGAACTCTCTTTTGCTGTAACTTCCCCTGTGCCTCCAGAGATCAAAGCAATTCAGTTCATTTTTTTCAGTTAATTTTTGACGAGAAATCTACTCAACTGTCACTTTTGAACCCTTACAGAGTTTGTTTCCTCCCTGCCTCACAACTCTTCTCTAAATTAATTGTGGTTCATTGCCTCCCAATCCTCCAGGATAATTTATCCACAGTAGGTTAGAAATACTGAAATATTGTTGAGCCACCAAATCACCTGAAATCTCTAAGTTGGTGACCTGTTGGGAGGAACTTTTTTTGTGATATGGTAATGATGAAACTTGGGATTGCATGTGTAATAAATTGATGTCCATCCTGTCTTCAAAGCAAGAAAGAACGTGTGTCACTCAGTTTGCTTCAATTTCAGCTCAGTCCTTCCTTGTTTACATGGTTGCACAACTGAGATATTTTGCCTTTTTTAGTAATCTGTGAAGCAGCAGTAAAAAGAAGTGATGGATGTGCTTGACATTCAGCCCATCATCCCTTCATCAATGCAGCAAAGTAACCTCACTTAAAAAAACACCTGTTAAAGAAATAAATATTTAGAAAAATAACATGCCAAAGCAAAACATATAAATCAAACCACAATTCTGTTTAATATTAAATTTTCTGTGCTGATCCTAACAAGATGATACTGTAGTTTTGGCAGTGAGTCTACAAAAGCTCCACTGCATTCTGGGTACTGAGGGAGTAAAGCACAACACTCTCCTAATTGATAGGTAATTTGGAGCTGACTTTGGGTCCTGACCCAGGAGTGATTAAAAAAAACCAAACAGCACCACCATCACGGCAAAAAACCCAACCAAAAAATCCCAACAAACCCCCACCTTCCAGCTCAGTGAAATTGCATACTCTAGCTGTTTCTTTCAACCATTCTTGCAAAAGTTTACACAAAAAGATGTTATACCTTGCACACCAGTTTCATGAAATGTAACAAGGCAAAGTGAGGGGTGCCTGAGTTCAGAGGTTTAACAGGGTCCTTCTCAATGAAACAGTGTCTCAGCAGGCATTAGAGACAATTCTCCCTCCTGTGTGCCCCTGCAGATGCATAGACACCTACTGGGACCTTTGGTAAATTTATTTTTGAAACCTAGAGCCCACCTCTGTTTTAGTCATCTGGAACCTGGGATTTTGAATGTTTCTTCCCCTTTTTTTTTTTTTTTTTTTTTCCCTTTTTTTTTTTTTTTTTTTTTTTTTCTTTGACACTATGGGTTGGGTTAATCTCTTAGGACTTCAGCCATTTACGGGAGAGCTAGTTGATCAGACTTGCCAGTTCATAAAATGGAAGGGACATTTCTGGGATGTGATCCATCTTATCCTAAGTCAGGTGAATTGTATCTTAAAGGTGCCAATTTCTGGTTTCTCCAATCTATGCAACTAGCCCTGCATTATTATCATCCCTTGCTGCCCTGGAGAGTGAGTGCTGCAGTATTGTGGCTGAAATACTAATTTTTTGTGTGAACAAGGATAAATGAACTTTCAAGAACAAATGTTCATTTTTAGATATCTGAAATAACCTCACTGAAGTCAGTAGTCTACCTGCTTGTCTGGTAGTTGAATTTAATGGAAAAATTCTGATTTACACTACGAAACTTTACCATTGAGAATGTACACAAAAATGTTCTGATGAGGTTCTTTGTTGTAAGTGCAAATGGCCTTGTCCACTACAACAGCAGGAATGGGCACATTCTAGCTCATCAGAAGAGTATCTGATTAGTCCTGTGTGTCATGTCTTTCTGTGTAAATTCTTGCATGCCAGCGTAACCGTAATGGTGATGTCCTGTATGTCTCGACAAAGAAGGAGGTCATGGTTTGAAGTAGGCAGCTCAGGGCATGTCCTGGAACAGTCATGGACTGTTTTGCTTCAGTGGGACAGTGCAAAGTGAACTAATTTGTTAAAGATACGTTAAGTACAGCAGTTATACAGAGTTGTCATTTTGAAGGTATCTCCCGCTACTGTCTTAAATAACTCAATAATAAGGATAAGGAGCACTTAGGGTTTCCATACATTTCAGCACTAGGGTTGAATGCTTTTCCATGGCACTGGAATGAGAGTAGGGTTCATTCTGTAAATTCTTCTGCTTCATTCCTTGGCAGAAGAGTGATGAAATAAATATGAAAAAAATGAGTGGTGTTTTAATAAAGCAAATTAACTGAGAGAGACTAGCTGCTTAGAGTGCTCCCTAGGGCAGACTGTAGTAGCATATTGATATTTAAACATCTTTGTCTGAAATATACACGAGAATATGACTTTACATATTATAGGCTGCATGTGTGGTTATATATAAATAAGGATGTGTGTGTATATATATGTACATATACACATACATACACACACACACATATATATTACTATTATCTAACTCATTTTCCCATTGTAGACGAGCCTGGAGGGAACAAAGTAGTCCTAGTGTGGAGATTTCTACATCTGCCCTTCAGGCAGCTATCAGACAGAAACAGCATGTCTACATAAATCAGTGTAAGTCAGCACATTTTTCAACAGCTCAGGGCCCTAAGCACAGAGCCACTTATGAGCACACTGCTCCATAGTTTGTTCACAGACCTCCCATGCCAGCAGCGGGGAAGTCAGACCATTCTATTCAACATATTACAGTAACCAGATGCAGCATAAGGAAATTGCCTTTCAAAGCTATAGTCTGCACAAGGCTACTCCAAGCAAAGCAGTGATGTCTAGCATCCATATTTTCTCTTCTGCTTGTTTTTCCGGCGTTTTTGGCCCTCAACTGCCCAAGATGAGGTGTTACTCTCTTGTTTTGCAAGCAAGCTTGAATGTCATTTTAGATTCTGAAGCAGTAGTTTTCACTTGGTCAGAGGCAAAGTCTGTATATCAGTTATAAGTGGTCCACAAAAAGTAACAGAATAAAAACCTGTTGTCAGTATGTTTAAATACCTAGTGTCAGTGGAGAGTATATAGGTCCAGAGGAAATTGAAAGGGTTTGTAAATTGGAGAAAGGTTGAAAATCTCTGATGAACAATCCAAATCCATGAACTTGAAGGTCTTTCATTTTCCTAGTGCAGAGACTCCAACCTTATCTCACAGAAGAGGATAGTTTCTTTCCACAGACACAAAAGAAGCAGTTCCTCGGTCTTCAGCTGTAGTAGGAAGACTTACATGAAGGCAAAGTGAAAATAGGTTTAGCATAGATATGAGTTACGCTTTCCATGCAGCCTGTTTGTGTTAAGGATGTCTCTATAGGACTGCAAGTAAACTTTCTTAGAGACAAGATGGTCAAAAAAAAAAAAAAAAAAAAAAAAAGTTTAAAAAAACCAAGCTGAGGAACACTCCCCTGCCTTGCTCAGGTTAATCAGACAGTTGCCTCTGACCAAAGGCAATCTACAGCTGTGCACTATATTGTGAAATGTAGAGTAGAGCATTTCTCATTACTAGCTAAAAGGTTATGGTCCAGATTCAGTAACTAATCTTTACACCTAAGTGCACGTGTCATCAGTTTTTCCTTCAATGGAGAGAGATGTCTGTGCTCTCCATGACCAGACTGTAACACTGGTCTTGACTTTTCTGCTTTCTTGCCCTGACAATTTGGGTTGTAGATGTATCCAGTTGTTGACTATCCATGCACCACTCTTCTCCATTGTACTCTGTGATCTCCTTAGGTGGAAAGAGAGTTGCTCTTCACTATAGATGGTGGAATCACAGGTTCGTGCTTTGGAAATGCACAAATGTGCATGTGACTTGGTTTCATCTGAAGACCTCTTCTGCCCTTGTGGTGATGAGGCGGCAGGATGCTGACCAGAGGGAATGACACTGAATCCCTGCACAAGAGTGGATAGTGTCAGGTAAAAAGAAGATACATGTTATCCTATAGCAGTGAATGAGTTTATGGACATGTTATCTTGATAAATGGTTTAGTAGCACAGTAAGGAAACCATCAAATGTCTACTCTTGAGGTACTGGAAAAACTTTCTCATGGACTACAACATGTTGCTTGTGGTTGAGGAAATAAGCAGCCTGACTGTCCACAGCCCAGATGTGGGACCAGTGACAAAAGCAAAGCTGAAAGAAAAAGCAGAGCAGAAAACAGAGCAGAAATAGTTTTCCTCAGTATAAGCAAGGTTTCAGGTATCTACTACTTCATACTCGGACAATTCTAGTGTTACCAAACTCCAGTAACAGAGGGATGAAAGATCACTGGGACTGCTGGCAATACAGGGGGACACATTTCAAACGGTATTAAGAGCCTTTGCTGTGTGAGGCAGTGAACGAAAATACTGGAATTCTGTAACACCTGAAACATATGACATTAAATAACATTTTATCAATGCTTATATCTGTCAAGTGCAGTTTCTAGTGATTTTGGTTTTATTAACTGAGGTAAACTTAATAATTGAGAATTTTTCTGTTATAGTCCCATTATTGTTCTTTCTTCTCAGAAATACTACATAAGAATTTAAGGCAGTGCCTAGTATAGACTAATAGGTCCGTTGGAAGTTGGGTGTTTTAAAGTATAATGCTTTGAAAAGGCTGAAATAAATTTGAGGCTATAAAAAAAAATGTATGATATTAAAATGTAAAGCAAGAGATGTTAACTCCAGTTGATGAGTCATGCCTGTTAATCTGTAGCATAAACTCAAATTTGTAGTTAAGGACAGTTTTCTGAAACTTGACTAGGCTGGTTTCTGTGTTATGAGGGGCAGTAACACCTCTCTGTTAAAAGTGGTTTGCTTTTTAATAGGATTTAACCATAATTAACTGTTTTTTGCTGGTTGTTCAAAATAGTTCCACCTCAGGTTGGTCAACTATTGTTTGCTTAGTCTCAGCATTCCACAGAAATGCTGCTTTAAGCTTGTCTTTCAGTGAATCACATGTTTGTACAATAACAGATTTGTTTGTTAAATGAACTTAATGACAGAAATAAATGAACTTAATGACAGAAATAAATCTGTATTCAGGGTGAGTCACTTTGTGGTCCATCCAGAACCATCATTCTCTCTCTCTAAATTGTCCGATCATAACCAAAAGGAATATTTTCACAGGAAAGTACAGCTCTAAGATGTGCGTCAGTATGATCCCAGTTTTTGTGTCACTGACTGCTCGTTCCTGTTTAAGTAAATTAGCAAATCCCATGAGAAATCCCATAGCCCTTTCTTGTTTCAGCGTTTCTATTGGTTTTGATATTTATCAATTCCTTTGACTACATGTGAGCAAGCGATGGTGATTTGGACTTATATCATTTTATACTGCTGTAGTAAAGATGACGATGGATTATCTTCCAAATGTCAGTCACATACTTTCTTTTTTTTTTTTTTTTTTTTTATTTGCAAGTTCATCCGCTAGTCTCTCTTGTATGCTAGCTTTTCTCGCAGTTGCTTGCCTTTTTGTCCTTCCTGCTCTTAAATCCCTCAGTTACACTAGGTTGGTGGAAATTGTTTAAATGTACAACCCAAATTCTCCAGTGAGGTTTGGCTAACCAACAAGCTATTCAAGTGGTTTTGTCTCCCGAGTATGTCTTCATCCTCTGCTTTTCCAGGTTGCTTGAATATCCTTGAACCCATAATTTACCCTAATCTCCTCTAAGGCTTTGAAATAATAAAATACTTAAATAAAACTCTTTGGATAAATGCCCTTTAAAATATAGCTTTATCTGTGAACTATCATGCTCTCGAGGGAGCAGATTCTGTTCCTCAGACGATTAAGGGGATTTTCTGTCCACTGTGTCACTGTGGTTTGTCCACTGTGATCAGGCATACCCATCTTAACTCCTGCAACAACTCAAAACAGAAAACATGAGGAAAGTCTGGGAGAAAAATGGGACAGAGGCTAGACTGTTGCTGTATGTGATTTTTTTTCCTGGTGTCTGGGTTCAATTCCCTGATCTACCACATGATTTTCTGTGGGTCATGAAGCCTTCCTGTGCTTTTGAAAAATAATTCTCTGCTCAACAGGGATGTTGCTGAGGATAAATTAAGGGTGGCAAAGTGCCTAGCCATTACAGAGGGGTAGTCTTATACACACAGAAAGGCTGTACTCAAATCCTTTCTTTATAAAATAGGAAGAGAGGGATCACTTGATTTGCCACTGCCAAATCCACAGGGGAAGACTGAGGCAGAGCAGAGGACTGGATCTAGATTTTCTTCCAGAGGCCCTGTGTAGTCCATTTTTCCTTGAAAAGTCCTTTTCACAGTCTTAGCTAGGTCTAAACCATGAAACTTCCATATGCCTCCCAGGCAAGAAAGGGAGGCTTTGAAGACGCCACTGGGACTCCCCTTCTTCCAGCTCGTCAGGGCACCTTGGCGGGCCCTGGACACTGGCATAATTTGGTCAGCATCATGGGATCCTGTCTTTACTGTTGCTCATTTTGCAGGTAAAGGGAGATGACTTTAATTTTCCTCACTTCCCATTCATCTCAGCTAATTATTAATTTCTGTCAGCAAGAAAGATCTACAAAATAGCACCAAAATGGGGGGAAAAGAAACATCTCTTCTCCACTTTGAAGCTCTATAGCTAAATTCCAGGAAGAAAGATTTGGGGTTTGTGTGTAATTTGTGAGTAATTTGCAAGTAATTTGCTTCTGATGCTAATTGTTATTAAAAATGAAAAATTGCTCTAAAACGTTGGGAAAAGGAAGCTTTCCTTTTTATGTTACTGTACCACTAAAATATAAAAATTCTGGTCAAAATCCAACCAAATGACTATTATTTTAAAGCAATACCTTTGAGATTGTCTTTCCATTTTCAGGCATACTCTTCAGAAGTACATCTGTATTTCTTCATGTTAAGTGACAGGAAATGCAAATAGACCACAGTTTAAGTATGAAGATTAAGGAGATTTATGACTCTATACATTTTTTTTCTGTAATAAAATGCAGGGAAGCTATATGTAGCAAATGTTTTCCGAATTTTTTAACTAGTGCTACTCTTTCTTGCTCAAATACTACATTTGTCCTATTTTTTTTCTTGAAATTGACCTTCTAGTAGTCTCAGTTTCTGATCTGAAGTTCAAAATTTTCTGTACCCAAGGTTTATGATGATGAAGTAACACCAGTGAAACTAGTGCTTCAGCAGGATGAAAACCTTTCCTCAGGTGCCTCTTAATACTCAGGAGAATTATTATCTCCTGGTAGCTATATGCCTTGCTTAATTTTGTGCTTATTCAGAAACATCAAAAGGATAGAGAAATTAATCCTAGGCCTTACTGAATCCACCTCCTCCCTAGTCCCTGCTTTTCAGGAGCTCAGAAGGCAAAGCACTGTCTTTGGTTTTGTCTGTTTTTTTGTCTGACATGCAGTGGCATCAGAACTGATTATTATTTTGGCAGCGTGTTTCAGGCTGAGCAGCTCCTGCTTTTCACAGTGCCAAAGATGATGCCAAACTCATGAGCCTTGCCTGCAGTCTTGGGGGTGGAGGGGTGAACAATTAGACCTGGTTCAATGTTGCTTCATGGCAGGACTAGGAGGAGCATTTGTTGAAATTCATAATGGGAACAACCTAAAATGCTTCTGTCAGCCTATACCCACTCACTGTCTTCTGGAGGAGATGAGATGGAATTTCTGAGAAAGGGAGAATATGTGGTGCAATGAGTGGAACTGACAGGATTTGAATAGCAGGGGCCTTGCAGGGCTTTCCATTTTGAGAGGAGGACATGAACTGCCCTGTGCTTCTCCAGAAAAAAGTACTGTAACCCACAGGTGACCCACACTGATGCAAGGACATTTCTGCCATCACCATTATTGCTCTGCAGACTCCAAACCACTGTTTTCAGCTTCATAATGATCGAAGGAGATTCTGAGATTTCTTAATTGTGATAGTGGACTTAGTGTATATTACAGAAATGTTGTAATCACTACCATTTCAAAGGAGCAGCTGAATAACCCCAGATATGATGAATCAGCGAGTATTTAAACAGGCTAAAAAAGGCAGAGCTTTCTTTTCAGTTTTGCGTAATATTTGCATGTCTTCCCTGGGGAAGGGGATCAGAGAGCAGTTTTCTCATGAGAATAGCATTCCTACAGCATTAATTTATTTTTTCTAGTTTTTGAGAGTGGACCAAGACAAAGACAGAGAATGCAGCCTGGACTGTGCAGGTTCCCCTCAGAAATCACTCTGTGCATCTGACGGAAGAACTTTTCTGTCCCGGTGTGAATTTCAGCGAGCAAAATGCAAAGACCCTCAGCTGGAAATAGCCTACCGGGGCAACTGTAAAGGTGAGCAAATAAAAATTTCTATTGACCATAATGAAAAATAATAGACTTTAAATTATATTTGAAAATGTCTTAGTATTGCAAACTGATAGTGCTCTACTTGAAGGGTTTTCTAAAAGCAAGTAAGATGGAATTGGTACTGTTAATTCTATAACAATATGTTACATAAATTAATCTTTATCCATCAGCAGAAATATGACCCTCCACCCATTTACACTATAATAAGTCAATGTTAAGCAAATTGCAAGGCTAGGTCTTTGTTCTGAAGGACCATATCACTGGCAGGCTCAGAGTAACTCAAGATTATCTCCTGAGGTTTCTTGTCTAATGCAGCTTGGTATTTTGAGTTAGAGATGGTCAAATTCAGTCTTGTGTTTCCTAACTGCAATAATTTTAGTGGGGAGGGGGGGCGGGGGGGAGGGAGGGGGACGGACAAGAGGGGAAAAAAAAAGGGTTATAATGTTTAGAGCCCTCACAGGCCATTCTTACCTACATCGTCCACTCTTCTGATCTCTGTTTAGAGAAACTGAGTGGCATGCAAAGCCTAGCACTTCAGTTCCAATACTTATATTCACAGCCAAATCTTTTCACTTTTAGAGTAGCCTGGTGCTAGAGAATGCAGTTCCTTACTGAAGTGTAGGGTGATTCCCAACACAATGATCTTTCTAAAGTGTAAGAATAGCAGTGGTCATAAAGATTTACTTTCCCTTTCTCTCTGTCCAGAAGAGGGGGGAGGGAGGGGGGAAGAAAGCCCCGGGGACCACACCGATTCAACCTCTAGGAGGCAATTTTCCACATCATCTCTCTCCATTAGCTCCAGCAAACCTCTGAAGCATCAAGACTGCTTCAAAGAGATATTCTGTCTCATCTTCTGCCTAGATGAAATACTATGCTCGTTCTTCACCCCCTTCATAATGAGCCATTGTATTAGCTGATGGATCTATTTACTTTTGTGAACAAGGATAATGTAATGAAGCTACCTGAGCCAAAGCTTTTGTTACACTCATGAACAACAGAGGGAATTATTGTTCACTTTATATTTGTTCATTTTATACATGAGACCATTATATAGTTTTATGGAAATTAGTTTTGAGTGTTTTTCTTTATTGTTTTTATTTCTTACCATATTGACAATGTTATCTGCAAGAAATTTTTTCCATAAAGATGTGTTGAATTGCCCTACTAAAGGTGTCATCAGCAATGCTGACAAATTCTTCTGCAGTTAGTAACTACAACTTGGAGAAGTGCTCTTCTGCTATTTATTAATGAATAAATAGTGTGTCAGTACAATTGTAGACTTGGAATTAGACACTTTAGGCAGCTTAAGTATTGCTAATAGTAAACATACATCGTGCCCTCATCAATCAGATGTTTTTAATCTTTCAATTAAATGAATGCAAACATCAATTTAATGTTTAAATATTTTTTCCTTTGATTAACAATAGACATATGATTGCTAATAATATACTTGGTCATTATCAGCAAAAGACCAATGCACTTAATTTTACATTTTCATAGTACTTCTCATTCAGTCAAATCAGTCTTAAATGTTAAAGTGACCAGTTTCTTTATTCCTACCCATGGCTGCAATCATCAGAAATATTTTAAGCTGTAAAAACAAGTTTTAGAGAAGAAAAAGATGATTTGTTGGCCTACCTGCAGTTTCAGTTTTAGCACTGCTAGAGCTACTTTTGATAGTCCCATCAAACATTCTTCTGAAAGAGCTAAGGAAGTCCTCAGATTAATACCTCTTTTGAACTGGTTGCTTTTGAGTGGTGAACTTTGTTGTTGCAGGTGATGCTTGACCAGAGAGAAGAGGGTTGTTTTAGTAGGGCTAACCAAAAGGTGATTGTTCCATTTCAGGGCACATTTCAAGGTTTCAGAACATGGAATGAAAGCAAATCCTTTGGAAGTGTTCATCTATCCCCCCAAAAAACAGATACCCCATCCCTACCCCCCATTTAAACATTAGTTTTGAAGCAAGTTTTGAGGTTGCTAATGTGGGAAAAAGGGAGAGAAACATGCATGTTTGTATGTGGAAGTTATGAAGGGAGAAAAGAGATAATTTGTGGTATAGGATTCACAACTTTTCATCTGTGTCTGGTATTGATCCATCATTGATTGGAAAAGACTTAGGTGTGTGTCTGTCTCCTCCTGTGTTCTTCTCAGGTAAAAATCCCTGTTTACCTCACAGATACCTTGCCTGAAAATTAAATACTTTCAGATACCATTTTAATTAGTTGAAAATATGGTGAGCAGCTTTTTGTTCAGTTGTCTGTTCACTAGAAATTTGAACACCTTGACAGTTTATGTCTACAACCTTTTGGAATAACTTTGAGTCCATCTTTTCTTGTCTATATATTCAGAACTGTGATTTGTTTTACATCTATAAGGGAGCTTGAACCACTGCCACAATGATGGCTGCTTTCTCTGTGTCTTTTTCTCTGAGAAAGCCAAATTTAGATTGACTATTTTTTCTCCTCTTCACCTATTCTCAACATTTATCTCATCTGTTTGGGTTTGATCACTTAAATAGCAAAATTACAAAGGGATAGTTTGCTTTAAATATGTTTTCTTTCCTTTCTTGATTCGAGTTTCATTCACAGAAACAGTGCTCAGCCCAGGTATTTTTTTAGCATTGCAAAGGAAACCATTTTTAGATCCTGGATCTTGAAACTGAAAGACAGAAAACTGGCAGAATTTAAACCATTTGCTTTTCTTGCACTCCTGTCCTTCTAGTTCTTGATGGCTGCAGCAGAGATCAAAACATCTTAAACAAATCTGAAAATGAATGAACATTGAACCTTCCCCTCCGCTCCGAAAAACAACTAATCTTTGACAAAATAAGCATCAAAATAGATTGTTCTAATAGTGAGTTTTTCTGAAGACATTACAAAGTTTTATAGTAGGTTTTTTTTTTTTTTTTTTGCAGTCCACTACCAGGCAGTGCTGGAATCCATTGCTAAGCTTGGAAATGCTGTAAGAAGCTACAATCTCATAAAATTTCCAGCCTGCTTTTGCAGTTTGAAAGGTCTCAAATAATCTGTGTACACTGTAAATGGACATCCACATTTTTGGATACTTTTTCAAACAAAATCTAAACTCTGAAGTTCTGGAGATTTTCCGCTTGCTTGATGCAGATGTTTACTGTGCAACAGGATTATAAATCTAATAAATAAAAGTATGTTGACAGTTGAGAAATATTATTTGTGTTTGGGAGCCTGTTAAAATATCACCTGTGGTGGGGACCCACTCTATGCACACACAAATGTGTCATAGTTCATCTGGCCTAGCACAGAGAACGAAAGAAAACATACAAGAAGTGGAAAAAGCACTATGATTGCTTTTAAACTGGTCAGAAAGACACAGAGGCTTTGTCTATGCTAATTGATTAAGCAGTGCCAGGACACAGTATGGCTGCCTACACAGGTGAGCTGGCAGAGTGCTCTCTGTTCCATTTTGAGCATGGGCCAGGTAGCGCTTTCCCGAGGACTGTATCCACATGGCCCAGGGGTTAGACGGGCCAGGGACTGTTCCCAGCAGGCAGCATGCACAGAGCAACAGTCTTATAGGGGGTTAATGCTGTTCAATCTGAGAACTGAGTCTTAACTACTCTTACAGGACTTCCCTGACACATGTAAGGGTAGATTTATTCCTATGACTAATACAAACTCAGGCAGAAGTCCTTTAGCGCTCAGCCTTATTCCTTCCACTACAGCTGGTGAGAGTGGGACAGGAGAGCTCGGGATGTCACACAGGAAGGCTTTGTAACTTACTGAACTGAGCCTTTGATACTCCTTGTTACTGCAGGCAAAAAGTACAAGTTGAAGTTTCTTAGTCCTGAAAAAAGACCAATCATGCAGAAGTACCATGTTTACAGAAAAAATAATAGTTAAAAAAAGCTTTATTCTAAAAAAGATAAAAGCCCATTTAATTTGTATCTCTGAATGATGCAGTTGCACATTATGAGTAGGAATTGTTACCGAGCACTACAGTCTCCCGTAGGGACAGTAGCTACAGTTTTACATTTAATGGAGATTTTACATGATTCGGAACACAGTATAGGTTACACCAAAAAGCTGTGCTTGTAGAAAACTGAAGTGCACAAGACATCAGCTAAAAGGGTCTTCCCCTTATGTAATGGGAGATGCATTGCTAAGTAAGGATCTCCTTCTTTATCTTACAAATAAGCCTAATGTAAGCCTAAATGTCTGTCACAAATCATGATAGATGAAACTATCTGAAACAAATTTTTTTTTTTTTTTTTTTTTATTAAAGGAGCATCTAGTATATCCAATAAGAAGAGGTCTGTGTTTTTTTTTTTCTTTGTTAACTGTTCAAAATTAATCTAAAATTGTCATATTACTGTAGAATGACAGTGCAAAGAAAATTCCAGTTTTTTATTGTCACGAAAATTTTACATTATAAATTAAAAAAAAAAAAAAAAAAGAGAGAATGCTTCAAGTAATTTCTGCAGACTCCTATCAGTTTCACCTATGCTAAAATCTGTCAGGCTTGCTACCCTATTTATTTTCCACTATTGAATAGGTTTTTTCCCATGAACTTTGAAAATGTGAACTCATATTTTCCTTCATAAGTTTTCAAATAATTTAGGCTTTTTAAGCAGTTTTCTCTGACGGTAAATAGTGTGTATTAACTTTGAAACCTAAAATTATGATGCTGGGTGGAGGCGAGTGGGATTGAAGGTTTTTTCAGTGAAACTGCCTTTTTTTTTGACATGACAACAAGCTTTAGTCCTATCTAGGTTAGTGGAAGATTTTCTAAGGGATTAATGGAGTTTTTCAGAGTTCAGAAACTTTGAATAACACCATTCCCATTGGACAGCTTTTCATCTTCCACCTTGGCAACTTCAGGTCTCAAGTGTAGAAAGTCTTGTTCAAAGTGAGAAATAACCTGTAACAGGAGTGTCTAGTGGAGGTATCACAGTTTTTCTCTCTAAAGGACCATCAAACGAACAGTGACTACTGGCCAGCAGCAGATCAATCAGTTTTACTAATGGTGTAAGGGTGAATTGGAACAGGCAGCATTGTGGTTCACTGGGATAGTTTGAACTTTAATTAAGCATTTAAGCTTTTTATATGAATGTTTGCCGAGATTTAGGCAGCTTGTCAGGAGGAAGCTGAAGAGCATGTGCAATGTTGTGACTGAATTTTGGATGTCTGTGCTACTGGAAGTGTTTCAGCTGAACTACAAAGCCTCTATATCCCATGGAGATGTCACTTTTAGCTAAGAGGAGTTCATTACTTGATTTAATTAGAGTTTGCCCTGAAAGTGGTCTGCAAGCAGTGCAGGATAATGCACTCAGAAATACTTTTGCTTTTTCTTCTTTTTCTCTTGTTCCTTAAATAACCTTAAGAATACTTGTTCCCTTTCTCATTTTGTTTTTAAGTGAATGTACCAGGCCCATAACTGGGGCATTGGAGACTAATATTCCAAATGTATTGAGCAAATGACTCAGTAAAAATATTTGGTATTCTGACATTGTGATGAACAAAAAACAAATTCACAAGTACAGTCCTGCGAGTGTACCTCTGCCCTAACATAGTGTTCTTGAAATGGTGAGGTGTTTGGATATCATGGCTTCTCTACCAATACTTCACTAAAATAAGACTTCTCTAATGAGGGCTGGAGGTTTGATACAATTTGTTGATCGCTATCAAATTTAAACTGACAACTTGCATCACTTTTCCTTATTTCACTCTCATCACATGGCAGCAACCTGGGTTTACAGGCAATTGTTAAACTGGACTTGGGACACATCTCTGAGCAGTCCATACTCAAAATGGTAATGCAAGGAGCTTTATACAGAGTGATATTTAATTCATGAGTGGCTTGGCATTTAGTCTGGCTGGCACTCAGAGTATGTATTCAGTGTTTGCAGAGGTGGCCCCAGCAGGACCTTGCTGCTTCATGAGCACACCAAGGAGAGCCGTCACACAAGTAGTGTCATTGTTATTCTATAACTACGTAGATCCCCTTTCTCCATTGGAAACCCTAGATAGCTCATGTTTAGCTTAATTCATTTATGGTATCTTAAAGAGCCTGGCTGTTTAAAAATGCCATACTTTTATGGGCTATCATAGACATAACAAAAGGTAGTATCTTCGTTCTCACAATTCATATAAAGAACTGAAGCACATCAAAATATGAATGGAATTTCCCATAAAGAGGTAATTTACTATTTTCTGTTTACTTTCCTTAAAGAGAGAAACACTCAGCATTTTTTTCATTAAAATGGGGCTTTCAGCAGTAGTGATCAGTTTCACTCATTTGAGGTATTAGTACAGGGAGTTAATGAATGAATTAAGGACGTGCTTAAATAATTTGAAATTATATGAATTAAGGTACATTTATTTCCTTGGATAAACGTGCTGATAGGATTGTCCCTTTCTGAAGAGAAAGGAGACATCACTGGGCAGTAGCTCTTTTGGGCTCGTAAATTAATCTTGGTCCCATAATTCATGAATCTAAGCAGCCTTTGGGGAAATGTTACTGTTGGCTCCTAGCTGAAGAACTGGGTTGTAAATGCTGGATATGGTTTCTGAGTGCATACCTTATCCTGTCTTCCCATGCAGACTGTCCTCAGTGGGCTGGGTGTGAGCTGGATGTGCACTCACAGTGCCTGAGCACATCTCTTACATCGGAGTGTGGGCAGGGACGTTGGTTTGCTGGGTCCACCTGATGCTGTGGGGGCAGCCCTGTGAGCTGCCTGTGGGAGGCAGGATGTGCTCCCAAGATGCTTAGTTTGGAGAGAGAATGATGTAGTGAGTAGGTTTGGTTCTTTTCTGAAATGAAATGAGTGAAAGTGAGACCAGATCAAGGTGTCAGTCTACAGAATAATCTTGAACACACACTGAGAGTTTGCACAGTCTGCAGATTGAAAGCAGAACAGTTTTCACCTGTCTTCACCTCTCCCTTTGTTCCTGTGCCTTTTCTTTTTTTCTCATCTTTTACGAGGAAAAAAAAAAAAAAAAAAGAGGAATGCAGGGTTTTTCTATTATTTGGGAAAAAATTGTATTAAAATGAGAGTATCTTGAGAAGGGGTATCAGTTTGGGTTTTTCTGAAAATGAACCTTCTGGGAAAAAATTGATTATAGGGCAAATTTTCATCTTAAAATACTTTTAGCTAGGAGCTGTCTCCTCCCTTTTCAGACATATTTTCTCACTGTAGACATCATGTTTAATTGGTAGGATGTCTGCAACTTTCCAAACTGTAATGCTGGCAAGCCTGATACACTCTTCAGCCCCAACCTCATTTTTTTTTGAGTCTTCATTTATGTTATGTGTCAAGCTGTTATGTATCAAGCTATTGTAATAAAAGTGTTAAATTTGAAAAACAAATTATTCGACATCTTGGTGAACAAAAGGTTACGTTCAGAAATTATAATTTATGTAATCTTTGAAATCAAGAGGAGTTATCTTCTGATTATACTTTCTAGTAGGTATTTAATGGAGGTGGTTAAATTTTTAAGTACATTTGGAATATTTCTTGTTGAAAATCCTTTGCTCTTTTAAATGTGTCTACTGGTACGTGGAACACAGGACAAATAACACTGAAATAGTATCCACAATTTGGTGGAGGTGGAATTAATCTCTTTTTAAAATACTCATTTTTTCTTGATATTTATCCAAGCAGAATTTGTCAAAGACAGACTGCACAGAAACAAGGCACAAAAAAGGTATCTTTTTAGAATCAAATGTACACTAGTGCAATTGTATGAAAGTAATCTTTTTTTAATTTTGTGAGTTTTCTTTTCATTGCTGCTCATGTATTTTCAATTTAAGTTTCAAGTTTGATATAGAAGGAACATCTTAAAGCAAGTGAAGTACTAAAGCACTAGTACTGCAGTGAAGATGAGGAAACACAAATAGTTTCAAGCCTTTTCAGAATTCTAAATTGGCCCATATTAGACTTCTCCAAACTCTTTACCATATCTCTGTTCTTCTCAGAAAACCTAGTCTGGCCTTTGGTATGTAAAAAATAAGAAATCTGTAGCTTTAGTTTTTCTTACAAGTAATTGATTCAGTTCTAGTCAGACTGCATCTCTCCAGATGTGACTGTTAGCAAATCGAGAGAAAGATTGTTGTGCCAAGAAGCAGTCCAGCACAACATTCCTTATTTTATCTTAAAGCTTAGCTATCTAAATTGCTGGGTGGTTGCAAAATGTGAAAAGAAAAAAAAAAAAAAAAAGAAAACAACAAAGAAACCCCACACTGCCTGCCTCTTAGATGCCAATAGAGGAGAATTTAGGTTAAGACTGCTCTGCTGTGTTGTTTGAATCCAGAATGCAGCAATAAAAATAAATAGTGAGAGAGTTGGCCAGCCCTTGTCACGAAGCACCAAGTCTTTATTTTATGGCTGTGTTGGACTAAATGTCTGTGCTGACATCCTTTCCAACCCAAGAGGCTAATAATCTCTACATCTTTGAAACTGAAACTTTGAGCACGTATAGCTTGCTATGTGTTTCCTATCATTTGAGGCTACAGCTATTTATATGCTTTTTTTGGTAGACATAATCAGTTCTTTGCAATATATGTTGATCTAGGCCAAATATGACAGAAAATGTTGATGTTATGAGTAGTTTATGCCATATAAACCAAAGGGTGTTTTGTGCTCTGAATAAAACATTTTTGTGCTAAATTAACTACAAATTAAGACCTTTTGAATTAGAGCACTGCCAGTTAGCAAAAGGGTATGGCAGTAGGAAAGAAACACAGAAGTAGAAAAAAAATTCTGGTTCTGTTTAAGGACAATTTAGTGAAGTGCTCAGGTGGATAGGTAACTTTAAACAGCTTGTTGTACTGTGTATTTCTAAATATAAGGACGAGTAAGCATATATAGGTATTCTGGCATAATGGAGGGGCAATAAGGGAAACCTACAGAGAAACAGTGAGAGGTGTTTGGATTCTGTGTGTCTATATAGGTCTGCTTGTTCTAAATTTATTAGAACACCCTTATTTTATCTTTAGTCACATCTATGTGACTTTAGAAAAGCTTTCTCTTTAGCGTAAGAACAGCTAAGTATCTGTGGAAAGCCCTCAAGGGAACTTTTTCTTCAAACGATTAAGTTTAACCACTTTATAAGTAGTTTTAACAAAGTGGTAAATGTTTCTGATCTGTTCAGCGGGATATTCCATCTATAAAAATAACTAAATAATCTGTGAAGTGTATTTTATGCATATATACATAACAAGCCCATGTCACACACAGTAATCTCTCTGAAAACAAGCAAAGTCTGCTCAGTGTATTGGGACCGGGAAAGGTACTTTTATTCTTACTGAAATATAGCAAACCAAGAAATACCAGATGAACTAAATCAAAATCTTTACAGGAGATTTATCTTTTCTTTTGGCAAGCTGTTTACTTTTCCATGAGAGAATCTGGGTTAGATCTCCCTGTGGAGCCCCAAAGTTGCTGTAAATTCAATTGCATTAAATGTCACTTTAGAGATGGTGTTTACACCCTTGATGAGTTTGTGTCATTGTTTTAAAGATAAACTTCTACTTTACGGTAATAAACTTCTCTCTGTGTGATATATTATTCAAGGATTAGCAGCAGAGTTGAAGTTGATGGATAGTTTCTTCCTGAAGCTCAGTGATTTTGGTGCTGTACTGGTGGAAATAAGGTATAAAATGAGATTAGTTCCAAGTGCTGTTTGTGAGGCCAATTCTGTCTCCAGAATTTCCTTGGGTACTGCACTTTCCTATTAACTTCAGTGCTATTGCAGGAAGAAGTCCTGTGCTCCCAGGTGTCATGTGTGACAGAATCTGGTTCTGAATCTTGCAGCAGTGTACTGGTACTACTTCACTTCATAGGTGAAAGTCTTCCTTGTTGCGTATAGAAGTTTAGTGCAGGATTAAGATGGCTTTATATTCCACCAGTGCCTTCCAGACACTAGTCTCATCTGGAAGCCAGAGTTGTCACCAGGGCAATTCAAAAAGACATGCCCCAAAAGCTACAACACTGTGTTCTCCTCAATTCGGTGTATTTCTGTCCACTGCCATGCATCCATTTTTGTCTTCAGGTATTTTATTAAGACGTATTTGTCTTAAACCTCTAGCTCCCTTTGCAATCCTGGTGCTAAGTCACAGTGGTACAGTCAAACACTGGTCAACATACTGTGCTAAAATGTGTTGAGCATTTTACCAATCCAGTTTGACAAATACAGTCCAAGCGAGCAAATTTAAGTAAGCTCATGCATCTTCATGCTCAGTTTCTATGCCAGGAGAATTTTTTTCCCAGCAAGCTACTAGGATGTAAAAGCTCATCTACCTGGAGTTGAGAGGATAAAGTCTTGCTGAGTCATTGACAAAATTCAAAATTACAGCTGGGCATATATATCTGCAAAATTACGTTTTTAATTTGTATAGGTAAATAAGGCCTCATTTCAGCCAGCCTTTTAGAAGCCTTAGAACCAAACAAACTTTTCACCAGGTCATATATCAGATTCCAGTTTGAGCCTGATGGCTCCCTTATTAATACTTAAGCTAGGGAGAGAAATAAACTATAGTGAAATTTTAGTCAGAAATCAGTAACAGTTTCAAGCCCCTTATTTTTCTGCTAGGTGATTCCAAAATTTTAAACAAAAACAGATTAAAAATAAATAAGTTTTTTTTTTCTTTAGAGCTAAATATCCAATATAACAAGAGGAAAACAAGGCTGACTTGTTCCTGTGATGCACAGTGTTGCACAGTGCTTTTCATCCTTCCAACACTTTGCAGACTTGGAGCCTCCTCTGCTCTCATGTTGCTTGTCACCAGTGTGACACTGTTCACCCCAAAATAGTTTGGCCTGCTTTGGTCGGGATCCATGATGGTCAAAATCAAAGCTGTGAGCTGATTAATCAGCACAGAGGTACCAGGCAAGTCCCACCACTCTTCATTCTCAGTCTTCGTTTCAAAATAAGTAGGGTCCATCCTGATCTGAATTATTTCTGTTCTAGATAAAGAGGAAAGTTGAATCTGTATGTGAGAGACTTCACTGGTATCCCCTTAGTTCCTATATATTACTCCTATAAACCTCCTTCTGGCAAGGCACTTAAACCTAAACTCATCCTCCTACTTTGATATTCATGTGAGTCATATTTATTAGTTACACTTGTGCAAGGTGCACAGAGGGGCCTGTAGACAAGTATTGTCTGGGTGTACTCACAGGAATTCGCACAGTGTCCCATATTTGGCTTCGCTGAGTAAATGTGAGCACTGACCTTGTGGAAGGTTCATTTTCTTGTGGATTAGGATCTTACCCATCACTGACTTTTGCCTGTTAGGAGCTTTAAGTTTTCCCTACATCTGTCTCTAATCTGATACCTCTTGTTTCAGCCTTTCTCCCAGTCATGGCAAGAATTAATCTTCTTGCCCTTTTTCAGATGTTATTTTACATATATGTCCAGCACTTAAATCTGTTGAATTCTTCTTTTCCTTTGGAAAATTTGTTTGAAATTGCACAGTAGATTTAGAAGGTATTGCGACCAAGACACAGAGGCAGATGCTCAGATGGTGTAATCTTACACATTTATTATAAAAAATATTATAACTTCTTTTGGCTTCAGCGATGTTTTATTTGGAAGGAATTCAGCTCTTCTGAATTAATAATCTAATATTCATTAATATTCTGAGGAAGAATGTTTTTATATGTCTTTTTATCTGGACCACCCTAATACATTTCTTCTATCAGGTTTGGAACATACCTCTGTGTCATAGTTATTCCCCTATGGTAATACCTTGGTGAAATAAAAAAAACAGAACTGGGAATAATATTTTGACTATACACAGTTTCAGATGCTTAACTCGATAAGAGATACTCCTCGTGAGTTTATTTTGGGTATACTGAACCACAGTAATGCCCAACAGCTTTAAAATGTTTCCATGGTTATATAATACAAAATAAGGCTTCGAACGTGAATTTTAAATTCCACTAAATTTGGTCATTGTTGATTTTAAAGCATATTAGATCATGCACAAATAGAAGGCCTTTAGAGCATTGGGTTGTTTAGGAACAAGTGGTGGACAGTTTTGGAGAACTTATCTTTCTCTTTGGCATGTTTTTGTGATAATTCAAATATTGGAGATAATTTACAACCCTACTGGTACTATACCAGAGACCTTATGTGATGGAATTTATATCACTTTTCCTTTTAGACATTTAAACCACATGTCATTCTAGAAAAACGAGGACAGAGGTCCAACAAAGGAGTGATTTATTTTCAGTTAAAACACTAGCTACATTAAAACCACATGTTATTAAGTACTGTATAACCAAACCATGCTCAGAAGAAGGCTTACGACACCAAAGCTTGCTAAAAATGTTTCTTTATTTTTTTGTTTCCCAAAAAACTTTGGGAGTGCATACATTAACAGACTTTACCTGAGCTGCACAGTAATTTGGCTATAAATTTCCTTTGATGAAACAATTTATTAAATTACCAGAGGACAAATTAATTCAGTTCCTTATTATTTTTCCTCATATTTCTGGATGGTTGAATATTTCTGTCCATTTTAGGTAAAATTGCATCTCTGTGTATATCCCTTCTGAGGAAAAAGCATTGAATAAAGTTGTTAAAAGACTGAAACGTAGTTTTTTCAAAGTGAAACAACTTGTATTTTGGGCATTTTGCCAACATGAACTCTCATATAATGCTCCTGTGAGAAGAGTAAACTAATGCACAGAAGTAGTGCACACAAATCCAAGACCAGAAGGAAAATCAATAAGAAAATTAGAATTAAGGGGTCCAGTTCTGTTTTCAGGATGCAGATGCTGAGGACCAATTTCTGTCCTCATTATGCTACACTTCCACACCAGACTGCCTAGGACTTGCAGGGAATTTTTTATGCTAATGTTGCCAGATGGGTTGTCTAACACTTGGTGGAGAGATGACCAGTGAAGTATTCATCCTGTGCAAATGACTTCTGCAGTTGCACCAAGTTTCCATGCTGATTTTGTGCGTGTATGTCTGGATAATACTGACACAGAGAGGGTGCTTGGGGGACTGGGAATTTAGCTGTCTCATGTGTGTGCTGCTGGGGACTGTTAGATGACAAAACGCTGTCAAGATATGCTGGTATCAAATGGAGGAGTGAAAGTATTGCCTCACTGTTCAGATTCTGTTCAATGTGCAACTTGCATGGACTATAAAGCTTGTCCCCATGCTTTCTAAGAACTGCACAGATATTCAGGAATCATGACAATACCCCTGCCTCACAGGTAATCAGTAGTTTTAGTCCTAAGAAGGAACTAGCCAGTTACTGTCAAACAGTCTTTAAACAAAACAGGCATCAGAAGCAGCACATTTCTCTGCTTGTTTGCTTGAGATCATTCTAATTCAGATGTTCCAGTCACATCTTGAAATCATTAATACTACCTTAAGCTTGCCTGGTATTCTCATTTCTCCTGAAATTGCTTAGTTCAAGGAGATCCTGAAGTATTGATTCTGCATCAGCAATTTGTAGAATTTGTAGCAGCTTTAAACAAAAAGAAAAAAGGTACAGCAGCTTATGTTATGTGTCTTTTCTCAACCCTTGTCTGCCTAATTGAAATAAGTATATATAGTAGACAATAGAATTCATTAGACAAAAGAAACTCTACTGAATTAAATCTGTCAATTTTGCTACTTTGTCTTGGATGGAGACCAGTACCAAGTAATTCAGGAGATGGTGCAAGAAACCACATAGTGGACAAAAAAAGACCATGTAGTAGACTTGACTCATGCCATGTCTAAATCATAAACTGTTACACTGAATTTTAGCATAATATGAATTAAACATGTCCAAAATTATTACTGGATCACCTCCCCAGCAAGTCCCTGTGATGTACAGTATATTTTATTTTATTTTTTTTACCAGCCTCGTAGGCACACCTGTATCACAACTGAAATCACTGCCTAACTGAAGTAAATGGTGTGCAAACTCACAGTAGGAAATAGAAGGCTGCTGTACTCCTGCTGCCTGTTTTGCCTTTTCTGAAGCACAAGAAAGCTGGTGCTGCTGTCAGCACTGAAAGAATATTGTAGGGCACAATGTGGCAGCTATTGCTGTGTTAAATTTATAGGAGAAATCCTGTTTGGGCTTCTGCCCTTTGGCAGCAGTTGGAGCAGCAAGGTTGTCTCTCCAGGTATCTCTCCATCTCATTACCCAGTTCTGGATTATTGTCCAGAAATTATTGTCTTTCATTGTTTGTTTTTGTTTTTTCTTAAAAATAACACAAATGATAGCACGTTTTCACTGATTATATTTCTTACTCTCTTTATGTGAATCACAGAGACTTCTTCCTTTTCCTTAATTTAGATTATCACCTATCTTTTCTTCATATTGCATCATCCAACTGATTTATCTTCTCCCTTTCCCTAGATGTTTCCAGATGTGTGGCTGAGAGGAAGTACACCCAGGAACAAGCTCGCAAGGAATTTCAACAAGTGTTTATCCCAGAATGCAATGATGATGGCACATATAGTCAGGTTGACAATTTTTCATTCAGTATCTTGCATGACCAGAAAGTCAGAATATGTGCATTTGCAGAGGATGAAGAAGAGGCAAATGTAATGAAGGCAAAAGTAATCTCAAAATGAAATGTAATTTGTACTAATACTGGCGTTAAAAAATGGAAGGAAAAATCATGGGTTTTGCCAGGTCCTTGTTCTTTTTTTTCAGAGCTGGCAAGCAAAAGAGCCAACATTACCGTTGTTCATGTGATACTCTCCCTGTTCTTCTAGGCTGAGACGGCTAAGTCATTCTTGTAGCCCCCTGAATAGTCATCAGATGGTAAAATGCTTGGAATTTCTGATCTGTTCCTGATTCGAACCAGAAATCTTGTGACCAGAGTCCATATCTTAGTGCTAAAGCATGAATCATACAGGATCCTTCCCTATTCTCAGCTGAATTTCTGCACAAGCGTATGGTCTGAGATGAATTTACTTTAGGTTGGATCATGGAATTCAGAAGAGACACAGTTAGAAGCTTACCCCGTGATATAAATTCCAATCAAGATCACCTTCTGCTTCCTTTGAACTGCATTTCAGTTGTGGAGGTGTGCAGAAGACTTCTCATTTTAAGCATGGTGAGGGAAGTGATACTGGATCTCAGGAAGTATAATGCAATTGATTTCTAAGAGGAATTCCAAGAGTTTCCTTTCTGACAGCTTGGGATATGAATAATGCTGGCAGAAGCACTCTGTCCTGCTCCTTCAGTGGGTGGAACAATGTGTTCTCTGTGTGGAAAAAAACTCAAGATTGCTTGCTTCAGGAACAGTTTATGTGTCCCTTGAGGAACTTTGTTGTGAGGTTTTCATAACACCTGCACCTCACTCTTCTGAAATAGAGTGTAAACAACTGCATATTTCAATAGTTTTCTCTTCCATTGGCTTCTGAAGGACCCACCATACTTTGCTTGCAATAAACTCTTCTTTATGCTAAAGAATCATATGTAGGACTGAGATTAGGACCATTATGGTTTATTATTCTAGGTTTTGTCAATATAGTTTGCTGGAATAGTCTTTTGTAATTATGTCATAAATGCTGTGGGATAACAGACATATGTCTGACAAACTGCGCGTGATTCATGTTGTTTCCGACAGGTTCAATGCCATAGTTACACTGGATACTGCTGGTGTGTCACTCCCAATGGTCGTCCTATCAGTGGTACTGCTGTGGCCCACAAAACTCCCCGGTGCCCTGGTAAGACTTGTTTGGCTGGGCAGGTCTCAGTGTCTCATTGTCTCATGAATAGTAGAGTTTATCTGTGGCATCTGATTAGACTTAAGGAAAAAAAAAATTCACTGGGAAAGTGGTTCATCCCAGAAGCAGGTGCTGGCAGAAGCTGTGGATACCCCATCCTTGGGGATTAGCAGAACTCAACTGGACATGGCTCTGAGAAAGTTGGTTTAGCTTTTCAACTAGCCGTGCATGAGGTCTGAGGTCACTGCCACCCTAAACCTCACTATGATTCTGTGATCCATCTACATCATTTTTACTATAATCTAGCTATTGAAGAGGTTTTCTGAAGTGGTTATTTGTACAATATTTATGTGTCAATCAGTGTCTGAAACTATGCACCTGTCTTGATGAGGTAGTCCTTTATGTTTAAACTCTCTGCACATAAACACATTGAAAAAAAATTCAGAGGGCTTTGCTTTTTGATCTTTTTAGTATTTGGAGTATAGAAAAAAACCCACACCTGCAAAAAATACAGATTGTGAATGTCCTGATTTGTAACATAGCCCAGTGAATGAACTCCCACAGCAAATCCCATGAATGACCAAACCCAGAGGAGAAATAAAAGTGAAACAAAGCCTTAAGATACATAATGGAATAATTGTCTGTAGAAATTAATTGGCAAATCAAATTCATTGCCATGTGTACTGCTGTTTCATAAGGACAATTAACAGGTTCATTGTTTTTTAGGAATTTGCTTCTGACCCTGTTTCATGGACATAGATAATAAATATAAATCCCCAGTGTGTGAACAGCTGCCAGAATTGCTATTCACCTTCCTTGAGACTGACAAAATTGCACAGAAATAACTCTAAAAAAAATTGAGCTCTATGTATTATATTTCTGTTTGTGTTGCAGCATCATTCTCTATCAGAGAATGGAAAAAATAGCTTTAAAAAGCTAACCATTTAATTTAAATGAAGCTGAAAAAAAAGTGGATTAAGGCCTTTGAGGGAATTCACCTGGTCTGATCTACTTCAGTCGTTCAACCACAATATTGATGTGTTTAATAAATAGATGGAGAAAGGAAGAGACCATTGAAAAAATTTCAGCAAAGCCTGTAAGAAGTTAATTCCACTTTTAAGGTCTATGTTGTTTAAATGATTTTCAGAATCTCCCATGCATCTTGCCTGTAGATGAACTTTAGCAAGAAAGAATACTCTTCTGACTAATTCTTTTGATCCGGTCTGAAAAGTCAATGTGGAATAACAGTCAACTGTGAAAAATAATACAAAATATTTGGAAGCCTTAAAATAGAAAAAAATGTCCATTCATTGTAGTGCAGTTATTGTTTATAACTGGATCACATCTTCAGAAGACACATGGTTAGGATAACATTTTTGTGCTTCAATGTATTCTTGAGTACAGGTGCTTTTTCATGTTCATAGCTAGGGCTTCTCTTAAAACATGCCTTCATTGCTTTCTCTGCAATATCAGTTTGAAGCTTCCTCCCTTTCACTGACAATCAGTGAGAAAGGGATTATGCTGAAAGTTCAACAAGTAATTGTTTGGCAGATATGTCACAACACATGTTGTTGAGTTAGTTACTGTACTTAAATTGTTTATATTCGGTATTATGGAGGCACAGCAGCGTAGTTCCAGGTTAAATGATAGATTAATATTAGAATTATTCTATCTCTACAGGAACCAAATCCTAGTTCCTCTCAAAGGTATATTCATGTGCATAGCAAATAAGCTGCTAGACTGCTTCAGCTCATTTTTGGAGGGGTGGGAAGGGAAGTTACTTTTACAGAAGTGCTAAGGAGAACGTGATAGTAGCACTTGATTTTAATTTAGTAGCTCAGAGATAAATAGACTGCTCCAGGGCCCAGGTGAGTATGCAGAATCTGATTTTGCTCCATGGAAGATTGTAATTTTCCAATTATTATGACATACTTTGGGATTATCTCTGCACATTTCCTGCCCTGCTTGTATCAGTACTCTGTCCTTTGTCCCTCAGGAAAGAGGTCCAGCTACAGCAGAGTTGGGAAGTAGATTTGAAATGCTAGGGGTTTTTGCAGCGGTAGTCACTAGGGGCTCAGTTTTAAGATGTCTGGAGAAACCTTTAAATTCAGCAGAGAAGGCAGCTACAAATTTTCTCAGAAAGTTATGTGGTACAATAAGGCAAAACTTTGCTCTTATATTGCAGAATGAAAGCCTGAAGCATGACTGCACCCTTCTCCCATTTCCCAGTGTATATGCAAAATTGCCATCTGTTTAGGATAACAGAGGGATTTTTTTTCCCCAAGAAGGACTGTTGATGTTTTCCAGATCACTGCTGATTCACTTTTGTAATTTTTCTTTAGTACCACTATGCACGGGAATTACAATGAAAATATTAGTGGATATACTAAAGTTGAGTAGATGTACTCTTGTTTTAACCAGTATTTCAGGGATGCCATTTCTTCCAACACTGTTGTTCCTAGTCAGTCTAATACACTATGTCATTGCTAGTTGCAGGTGTTACCCTGCTATTTTTCGATTTTGCAGGCAGATCTGTAGCAGTAGCACCCTGACACTAGCATGTTTATGTATTTTTGCTTGCTTCTGTGTATTCTGCAGACATGATGCTATAGCCATGTCAAAGACATTTATGCATTTTTCTCAGTTTGCGTGTACCAGACTTTTTTCTCCCAGGATCACTTTTGCCACCTTTTCCCTTTAGAGGAGAATGTGCATAGACAATCCAGATGTCAGGTAGAGTCAATTGTGATCATGTTTTTGTAATGATTTTCTCATAGTAAATGTGATACCATGGAATGTGTGAAAATTTCTCTTTTTAATGAAAATGTTCAGTGTTGCTTTTCAAATCTATGTTAGTTCTTCAGTAATTTCAGGTAAGGTTTGAATACATGTCTAAACAACTGTGCTGTTCCTAAGTTATGGGATAATTTCTTGCCTTTCATTTTCTCCCAGTAGAACCACCTTTGACTTTGATGAGTATCCAGAAATAGGAAAGAAGAGCATGGCAGCCTGGAAGAACTTGGATTTTAATAGAGGAAATATGGAGCAGAATTTAGGAGGGGCAGTTAGGAGTTTGGTTTTCTGATTCCATCCTCTATCCATGCTATTTACTGTATGATATTGGATAGGTGAAGCAGCCTCTCAGTTTATCTAATTGTTAATATTGGTTAGCTGTATAACATAATGCTTCCTAAAGTTGTCTCAGGTCCTGGGACAGAAAAGCGTCACATGTATATTTTTTATCTATCTACAATAGCTGCATGAGCCATTTTTTGCTCATTGTGTTATTCTGGTTGCTCTTATTGAAGCTGTCTTTTTTTGCTAGAGACACAAGGTGTGGAAGGATGAAAGTTATAAGCAGCATTAAAAGATGCAGGACTCTCCAACTGATTTATGTAAAACTTTTGCTTTAATTACTACATCTTTACCTGCAAGAGGCACTTCTTTCCAGTTATTCCCACACCAACACTCGGTACCACTAAAACACACATGATAAATCTCAGAATGCTATTCCACTCCATGGAAATAATCTCCACTGTTGCAGGAGCAGTGGTGAGAAGGAGAGTAAATCAAACACATTCCCATGACAGCATTAAAAAGAAAGCTCCTTAAAAATGATGAATGTCTTCCCAATACTTTCACTAAAGAACACCAGACATAAAAAAGACATTTTTACAGCTCCCCATCTCTGTTATCAGCACTGCAGGGAACTGCAGAAATTCCACAGGCACAGCGTCCTGGGAAATGGGGCAGAAATTGAGAAGCAGGTGTTAAATTATCCTTGGAAAATACAGTGTCTGCCTATTGTAGGGTTTTTATGCCCTATTAACTACTCTAGGCTTTTGCCAGTGGGATTGCAGAGGTATGGAGACATGTTTTATTATTCTGTGAAGCAGTTTTGCTACCTTACAGTTAGGATGGCATGATCATCTTTTAAGGCCAAAATACAAGTACCTTTAAAAATTCAGAACTCTTCCTGTCTGTATAGTATTATCATCAGATAATATGACAGAAATGAACATATTTGCGAAGGCAACGAACTTTTAAAATTTACATTATATTGCTTTTGTTATCTGGGAAAAATATCCATCCTTAAATTATCTAGATCTCTGTCCCCATACACAGTACTTCCCCTATACATACAGAGTCCGACACACCCGTATGTGAGATAAAGAACAGCATAGAAAGTTTACTTTCCCATGTCTTGATATCTGCATTCAATGATTATATATCAAATGTTCTGTATTAGGAGATCAGGAATCATTATCTAAACTAGATAATAATAGACTTTCACCTTCCCTTTTAAGTCCAGTCACATATGACCAGAACTATAGAAAATGGATGTGATAAAATCACAGACTAAAAAAGTCACATCACATTCCCTGAAGATTTATTGTGCCTTAGAAATCGTTAGAGTGAAACTGGGTGGAATTGTGGGGTTTTCAATAAACTAAGGCATGATTATTTTCACTTTTTTTTTTTTTTTTTTTAATTCATCAGAATCATAAATTAAGATGGCTAAGCAAATGTACATGCTAGAAGGGTACTAAATTATCCTTTTTAAAATAATGCTGCTGAATCTAATATCCCTCCTTGCTGCCTCCCATTCCATAAATATATTTGTGTGGTGGTTTGGTTGTTTACAATGCACTGAAAACTTGGAAGCTGATTGTATTGCCTAACGGTCAGATAAGTTATAATTTGCTGTGTCTGTTTCTTGCCTAGCTGAAAATATGAGCATTAGTTGTGAGTATTGAAGATACAATTTCCTTGAAATTTGCAAATGTGACTTCCTATCACAATTTAAGCTAGAAGTACTTCTACCTTAAATATATTCAGAAAATGGTAGAAAAAAATGATACAAGCTCAACAACCTCTCCTTACCTCCAGCTTGGAGACAACAAGAAATGTTTCTGCTTCATATATTGAAAATTTCAGGTGAAACTCTGTGAAGAGCACAGATTTCCCATTGTAGGAAAATACGTGAGTATTTTTGTTAGCTTCCTAAGACAAAAAATTAATGTTAGCCCAGTGAACGTAATTTTCCGAGCATTCATTTCATAATGAAATTAGATTCATTATGATAAAGTTATCTTCTGTGAATGCTACTGTCTTCCTCCATCCATCAATTTTCCATCAAAATTTAGGGGGAAAAAAGCAAAAGAATAGAAAAAATAATTCTCCCTGACTGTACATGAATATCATATAGCCATTATTTCTCACCATTTCATATACAGATGGAGTAATCTGAAGGCATCTTGGTGTTAATGAAATCTGGAAAGATTTTTCAGATTTGGTTTAAGTTGTGCAATACTACATAAATTTCATCAATGTGTTATATTACTTAGGTATAAACTGAATTTTAAGTTCAATCTGTAATAGTGGTTGTGAATGTACATAGAGACACAACACTGGTGTCAAGCAGGCTTTACACAGGCTTTTTAGCACAAAGGGGCTATGATCGTCATACATCACACACATTACCCATGCTGAGATGTCATTTCTACTCACAAATGGTGTAAAACACTTTAGTGTGGATAAGGATCAGACCTAAAATCTCTGTATTTGCATGAGAATTATAATTATAGGCCTGTGCATCAAAATTAAATTGAGAAACTACAGAGTTAACTTTAAGTGGATGAGATTTGAGGAAAAATTGGATCACTGGTATTTAGTGCAATTAGAAGAACCTGTAATTTTGTATGCAGTATTTCCTAAAACTGAAACGTCTTATTTGAGTTCAAGCTGAGCCTCTTACCAAATTCAAGCCAAGCACCCAAAAGCTCAGATCTTCTGGCTTCAGCTGGTGTGAATCCAAGAATCTGTCTCCTTGTCAGAGTGAACAACATGGATTAGTACTGTAGTCTGTTTAGAGCAAGCTACCCCAAATAACCTTGGATATAATTTCTACAATGATAATGACATTCTTTTTCCTGTCTGAATTAATACCAATGCATCACTATGTATATTGAATTTCTGGTGATTCAAATGTAATAAAATAAAAATACACTACTGCCAAGAAAGGAAACAAATCTAAACTAGAATATTTTTTATATAAAAGATGTATTAAAAGCTGAATTCTTCAGAAGGTCATACCAACCTGACTACATTGCCATGTTTTCTTTATGGAGAATTTAAAATCAGCATGCCAAATTTGTGATGCTAGCTGTCTTTCCTCTGGCAGACTCCTGTTTCTTAAACTTCATGTTGAAGTAACCATCAGTTCTGAATGATTTAGTGGGTTCTCTTATTTAAATTGTCCTTTTAGAACAGGTTTACTGTGCTGCAGGGTTTGGGTCTGTTTGTTTGTTTTAAACCCAGTGAATTCAGTTATTCCAGAGGGAAATACATTAAGAAAATAATGGTAACCAAATTATTATATGTCACACAATTCCAAGCATCTGTCAGATGCGGGTTTTTTTCATTTAAGCAGGTGTACATAATAAGAGACTACATGGTAGGAATTCACAGACATGCTTTTTAATTTTTGATCACTCCATGTGGCTCTTCAGGGAGAAAAATATCACTTTCACACATGTTTTTTTTAACACAACAGAGATAGATAATGTCAATAAGAACTAGCTAGGAGTTAGAACCATCGAAATTGTAATAGTGAGACATAAGCAAGAAATAAGGAAGTATTTCTATTTTAAACTCTAAGGACAACTACCTCATGTAAAAACTACTAAGAAAACCAGTAGATTCTCCATTTCTTGATGATTTGAAATCAAGACTGAATGCTGGGTTGGGTTGGAGTCCAGGCTGGTAGAATAATGTGTTAAAACCCATCTCCTGCAAACTTCTTAACTCCCTTCCCACCACTGCTGTCTCCTTTCTCAAAGGCCACCACTCTGGGGACATCTTCTGCATCCAGCTCAGGCTCAAACTCAGAATAAGGCACTGTCCCTGCCTCCCCCATCACACACACTTCTCCACACCAGCATAGGGTTTCTGGAGGGCTTTGTATGAGGTATTTAAAGCAGAAAGGCACAGTTTTTAATCTGAGCCAGGACTGGGCTAGAGGCTGAAGTAGCCCTTCAGAGCAGCCGAGGGGTGTGGGCAAGACTGTGTGTATAGGAAGGGTGCTGCCCTGTGCAAGGGACTGCGAGGGGTTAGTGCCGGGGCAACGTGTCTCACTGCAGGACCTGTCCTCGCTGGGTCAGTGTGGGAGGGAGATGTTGACTCTGCAGCATGTCAGCATGTTCTTGCACTTGTGCCTTTGTAGTGTTTAATGTTATCTTTTTCTCAGGTCCTGTGGTGGATGAGAACTAGCACCTGACAATAAATTGATCATACACAACTGCTGAAGTCAGGCAAAGATAAAATCTTCGGTTTGCAAGGGAAGAATTTGCTGATATTTTATGCTTTAATAAACAAAAACGAATCATTAAAGCTGAAGTGAGTTTCCTCAGAAGACGTATTAAAAATGAAAGTAATACTTTCCTGGTTAATTCTTTTTTCCAATTGCAGGTTCAGTGAATGAAAAGCTGCCACAACGAGAAGGTGCAGGAAAAACAGGTAAATCTCTTAGTTGGCCTTTAAATAGACACTAAAATAGCTGTGAGATGCACCACTGTGAGTTTCCATAGCTTTAAATTATCCATATATATCCATCATGTATTATAGCTGCATATATAATATATGTATATGCATACGACTATTCATTTTATGTCTGCATTGTAGATATTTAGTAAATTTATGAGTATAAATATATACATATATATGCATGTATTTGTTTATGTGTGCATAGAGATTACATTTTTCTAGAATCAGCCCTACAGGCTTTGCTATTCTGTGCTGTTTGGAAGATAACTTTGCTTCCCGTAGCTATACTCAAATATTTTCCCATACTGTTTGCTTGCCCTGGAGGACAGATTATTCTGTCTGTTTGATAAAGACAGCATTCTGCAGTCCCAAAATCTCAGGAACTGGAGTTCTCACTTTATTTCCATAGCAATCAGTGCTTGAGTCATCTTGGACCAAGCACTTTGCTCTGCATTGTGATTAATTCATCTGATGGTTTACATTCATGGCCAGATGATTGTTGTTGTTAGAGATAGATCATGGTGTATATCTTGTTGGCAGGACAAAATCTGATACGATTTCAAAAGATGGTAGAATTAAGTGAGGGACATCTCATTTAAAGAAAATTAATGCTTACACTCTCCAAACACTTAAAAGAATTTTGAATTCAGCTGAAAATATCATACTAAATGTTACTGTCAGTCACACTGGCATAAATTAATTTTAAAGATGTTACGCATATTCATGCAAATGATAATGACTGTTTGGTCACTGTAAATTTAATTGAAATATTTTTTTTACAGGAACTTTTGCAGCATTGTAACATATCCAACATTCCAACATTTAAGTAAATCATTACACTTTCAGATTAAGAAAATCAGTACTTCTTTAAAGGCTAATAATTACAAAATACTGGAAAATTGTTCCTGCTTGTATTTCCAGACAAATTGTGGGATCCACTAACCTTAAGTTACCATTTGCTTTAGGTCAGCACTTTCATTTTCACCTTTAAACTGAATGGACTATCCAATATATAAAACTTGTCTGGAATCTTTTATTTTGGTTTGTGACTGTGGTGGCTGAGCTGCTGAACCCTGAATGATCAATCATAGAGCAAGGAACTTAAATGAACACGATTTATCAAGTCTCCCTTTGCATCACATATATTCGTGTCTGAAGTGACATGGTTGCATTTTATGCACGCTCTGTTTCTATTCTCCAGCACAAGCCTGCAGCGTGAAGGGCCACTGACCTGTTTCCCAGGTGGTCCCTAGCTCTTCTCAGATGCTAACTGCCTCTCCCCACCCTTCTTCCAGCCAGTCATTTCCTTACGCTTTAAATAAAGTCATGCTGTCAGAGACATCACAACCTCTTTACAGACCATCACAGAGTGGTGAACAGGATCAGCTATCTGAGTTAAAGTGCTGTGCTTCAGCTTCAAAGTCAGTGTAGTAAAAAGTATTTCATAGCTCAGCATGAAAGGGCACAGCAACATTTTTTGAAATAACCATAGAGAACTCCTGCTTGTGTTTCCTCTGCAAGTTCCTGTGGACTAACCAGGGGTGCCTGGATGGGGGTACCTGCCTGTATGGTAACCCAGCAAGCTTAGGCAGGTTCGTGACATTCTTACTACTGAGGGGGACATGATCCAGACCTTCAAGTGTGGTACTCTACTCAAGAGGCAGCATAGATTTATCCTGAGACAGTCTCTTCTTCCAAGATGTCCCACAGAGACTCACAGGAGAAGATGAGCTGGCGGGCCTTATCTATTGCAGTTGTGCACCTCACTTTCTCTGGGAGTTCCAATACTGAAAGAAAATGCCCAGCAGCAAATTTTGGAGATCAGGAGCTCTCTCTCAACATTTGCAAGTTTGCACATTAAACTGAACAGAATAAATCTTAAAAAGATAATTGCTAAAGTATCTTCCCTGGCCCTGAAGTTCCCTCCTCTATCCAAGGAAAGTATTCAGACTATCTGAAAAGCACAGGTGTCAGAGATGGGATCACATCTTTTGTTTCTGATTCTTAGCTGACTGCAGGACTCTGTTCTTGGCAACTGAACTCTGACAGAAAACAGTTTCTGTTTAAATGTATGCACAAATGGACTGGTATGCATGTGCCAGCCAGGAAGATCTATGCAATTAACCTGTGAGATATCTAATTAACCTGAAGATGAACTGCTCTATGGTAGTGACTCTTTATTGAATGTTGTTTTGAACAATGAAGTGCCACATGCCACTTCAATTTTAACACAAAAGGTTTTAATTAAAAGATGATGTACCTGACAGAGTGCAAACAGAAAATTAATGTAGGTGTCTTCCTGCAGATGAAGGGTAGTTCTGGAGCTGTTGTAGCTCCTCCAGTTCTGGAGTGAAGTTAATACCTTTTAGATTATACAGATATCCTATACCAAATGTTTGGTTCATTGATGACCAAAAGCAAACCTCTTTCTTTCTTTTGGGTGGGGAGAACCTGAGGCCAGTTTTATGACTCAATAATTAACCATCTGGTGAGTTTAAAAAAAAAAATAAATTGATAAACTGTTTTAAGTGCTGCTTGAGCAAAGTTCAACAGGATAATTTTGATTGGGCTGATAATTGCTAAAGTTATAGCATTATATCTGAATTTCAGGTAATAACATAAGATCAAATGTGTCACAAACTGAAATCATGTACCAAAAGATTATTAGAAAAATGTCATTTAAACCTCAAACTGACTTTCTAGCGGGGCTCTTGGTTAATATGTACCTACTGTAAGCTACTATCTGAAGTTCTGGGTTTTCTGAATCACATACTGGCTGGTGATCTAAATAGATGTCTTCATTCTCAGTACACTAGGATACTTTATGGGTTCTCTGAAATTAATCAATGGTCTTATTCCACCACCCAGAGGACACCACAAAAATGCCAGCAAAGATAATGAGAAATGACAGTCTGTTATCCTGTCATTGCATAGATGTGAAGTATGAGCATCCTTAAAAGAAGTCTCCTTATACTTTGGTTAAACCATTTTTCAGGGAAATTAAGTTTCTATTGCTGCTGCTTTGGCTTTGTGAAAAGCACAGAGGTTAGTGTTCCATGGATGCAAATTTGGTTTTGCTTGCTATCAGTATTTACTTGGTATCTGTATTTGCTGTAAACTAGGTTGTGGCCTCCAGAGGTGAAGATCAGAGGGCCTCCAAATCCTCTGCATTATTTCTGTAAAGACAGTACAGATTTACAAAAATCTATGGTGGTAACGACAGAGAGAACAGAAGGAGGCTGTTCTGAATTGGAGTAGCAAGAAGAAATGGAGAGTGTGTGTTAGCCTTAAAGCCATTGCTCAGTGTTACCCCATCAGGACTGCATGCAAGGGGAAGCTTCTGTTACATTCAGTTCTAGCTTCAGTGAAAATACCAGGAAAATAATCTGGAAACTACATTGGTCCAGTTGTGAAACTGCAAGAAGTGCTAATAAACCCCTTTCATGGAAGATGCTTACTGCAGGACGCCTTGGATTTGGAGTTAGCTCCATGTTACAGGAAACAACAATGACTCAAAAATACATACTAGCAAAGGCCTGCTAAGTCATATTTACCCAGTATCTTCAATAATTTTAAATAATTAAAATGTAATAAGGTAAAGATGGGCCTTTAGATACTGCTCTTTCTCACAGAATGCTAATTTAAATATTTTTTCATACTGAATTTTTCTTTTCCATCACTATTTCCACAGTGTTTTACTGAACCTAAAATTGCTCACATCCTCTTTTCTGTAAATTTTCCTTCCTCTTTTCTTGCAGTAATGGTTAGCAGTGGATGGACAGAGACAGCTGACCAGAGGATAAGAATTATGCAAACATAATCTGGTTCTTTAATCTGTGAATCTTGCTTATAAAATCAGCTTGACTGACTGTTAAATAGATGCTGCTGTGCCAAAAGAAACTTTCTTTTAATTTTAAGGTGTCAGGATGTCTACAGCCACTCATTCGCCCCAGACTCCTTTTGCTTTCACAGGTTTTACCCCTTCTACACATTTATCTAATTACATTAGAAATACTAATCTGATCAGTTATAATCTGTAGGCATTACTGTGCAGCATTAAAAACAAAGAATTACTGTCCAGGGAGCGACTTGATCACTTCGTGCCTCATCAAAGACCCTGCAATCAACCATAACCTCAAAATCCATCCATTTGTAATCTGTAGTCTGTAGATGTAATACATTTGTGCTGTGTAGTGCCTATAATGTTTAAATTATTGTTTGTTTACCGGCCGGGGCTATGTGCAAATCATTAGTATCAGTCATGTATATACACTTATTTAGCTTACTCTCATAATTGTAGTCTCCTTGCAAATCTTTTCCATTCTGAATTCAGATGATGCCTCAGCTCCCGCGCTGGAGACTCAGCCTCAAGGTGATGAAGAAGGTGAGTATCAATAAGAACTTAACAGTGTGATATTAAACTATGAAGTATGGACCATATACCACAATGTCAAATGCTCCATTAAGAGTTAGAGTAACTGCTGGGGCAGCTGCAAGAAATTGCAAGAAATGGAAAACATCTGTGCCTTTTTGCAGATAAAGAGAGCAAACGCAATAGAGTATTTACTTAGAAGTAACTAATTTTATGTGAAAGTTCTGAGATGACACTGTAGCTATGAAGTCTGACATTAGCAACTTTAATTGTTACTACTCAGCAGAGACAGGTTTTAAATGTGAGCCAGAGTGCAGGTTAAAACTGTATGGCCAAATAAGGAAGTTAAAGGGCAAATTCTGTCCTCAGCAGGTTGCCTAGTAATATTAAGTTTGATGTTTTGTCAGGCTTATTTGCTTCTGTCAAAATTTGGTGCTCTAAATGGAAAGCTCAAGGCCTGCATGCAGCGATAGTCCTATATTGTGGCTGCATTACTAGTCACTGCAAACCTCACAAAATCTGTGTTATTACATGTTTTGGGTCCACACTGGGAGATTTTTATTCTGATTAAACATAATTATAGTTTAAAAATGTTTCTTTTGACCTTTTGTATGAATGGGATAAGAAAGGAACTATTCATGCCTTTGCATGAATAAAGGTTTTAACTTTCCTAATAGAAACCAGGGTGCCCTTTTCCTTTTTGAGATCCATGTTATCTTTAAAACTAGCCATTATTCACATGCTTGTAACTTAAAAAAATCTAACATTTTCAATTTTTTTTTTCTGTTTTCTTTTTTTGTAGATATAGCTTCTCGTTATCCTACATTATGGACTGAGCAAGTAAAGAGTAGACAAAACAAAACCAATAAAAGTTCAGGTGAGAAACTTGCGTTGTCCCTACTTTGCAAAGCTTGTGTGAAGACATGCATTAAACCTTGTTAAAACTGAAGCCATTTAAGTGAAAGCCATCTTAATAAGCATTATGCTTCCACTCTCATCATATGATAGCGACTTAATAATTTGCATTGTAATGATTTTGTAGTCTTATGCATCATATGTTCCTTCTATATGGAAATATTTTTGGCCAGGCTTTACTAGGTGTAAATTGATGTTACTCCACTAAAGTCTCTGTCTCGCATTTATTTGCATCTGTGAGTGGAACAGATGTTTACTTTTTTCATCCTTTTTAATTCTCTGCCTTCTTGTTACCTACTTTTTTTTGGGGGGGTGTGGTGGGGTGTTGTGTAGCAAGAAGGTGCTTGGAAAATGATGCTGTGAATTACATGTATATTTGTTGATAAATCTGAGGAGGCAAACCTGAAAAGAAGCAAACTCCCATCAGAAACTAACTGTCAGTTAACAGGAAATTGGAAAGACAGTATTACTTGCTTTTTGCTACATCACTCACCTGTTATTTACAGACTGATTGCCAGTTCAGTGTGAATTAATTATGTTGCCTTTTTTATAATTGCTGAATTTTGGCTTTACATTTTTTCCACAACTCTTCAGAATTGAGCTTTGTAAACCTGAACAAAGAATGTCATGAAAATATCCTAAGACTCAGTGCTAAGATTCAGTGCTTTGGTGGACCATAAGTTTTGATGCCTTCCTAATTGTTCTTTCCTTTCAGTGGAATAAACTTTAGATAATTTTGAGTTTCTTCTCTTTCTCTGGGAAAATGTTTAATTTGAAAGGAAACGTTAATGATACAGACTATGATTCAGTAAATCAACCAGAAGCACACTTTAGATCCAGTGGAAATTAAGGTTATGCTTTACATTAAGTATTGTGCTTAAGTATTTTACTGAATTGAGATCCAAAAGGATTAAAAAAGACAAGCAAGCATCATAAGACAGGCATATCCTTACTAAGAGGTTTACAGATTCCTTCATATAAGCTATTTTTAACATCAAAGCAATAGTTACTAATACTTTGTCCTCTCCCTGGTTCGCCAGTAAGCACTTAATGGAAGGACCTTAAACAGACTGTAGACAAGAGTTTGAAGCAAACATTTCCCATGCTGGAGATTTATTCTGTCATTTCTTTAGTCAGTGTTAGCAAGAACAGAATTCCTTTGATATTTCTGTCATGTAAAATACATATATAAAATATATCACTTTTAGGACTGTTTATTTAATTTTTACAGTGCTAGAGACTAGATCTAAAGCAAGAATTCTTGAGTTTGCAGTGCAGCTGCTGGAAGCCATTGCTTCTACACACACACACACAGAAAAATTAGAAAAACAACAAAGAAAAGGTGGGTTTGTTACTGGGAACTTGTAACCTCCAGTCCCTCTAAAGACATATTTACAAAGAAAAAAAAAATCAGAAATGTAATCTGCCAGTTTTATGATCGATAGCCCATGGTGCACTAGCATCAAAAGCATGATTGTGTTGAATTTTCTGACAACAGGACTTCCTCACAACTGTACTATGTACAGGGGATCTCTGGAGGGCTAGCAGATGCTGCAGTCTGTGGTACCATACCTGGACTAGCAGAAGTAAGTAGCCTTGCTTTAATTTGTAGGCATACCTGGTGCACCAGAAGGGACTACTGCTCTCTCTGCTGTAACTTCTCTTGCATATGTGGTATGACATAATCAATCAAGATTAATCTAGGTGCTAAAAACTGTCTTTACCAGTTGTACTAGGCAGTATTTCTCTTCTAGACTGCAAAGTATAATGTGTGCCAGTGACCATATATTTATAAGTGGTTTTGATGGCCGAGACTCACTGATATGCGGTAAACAAGGCTTTTAAGGTCTTGAAAAAAATAAGTTAGATTTTCCCCTTATTACCTCTCAAAGTGGTGCTAAGGCTTTTGATAACATCCACAGAGAATGAACTCTGGGCTGTTATGTGTATGGAATAGGAAGAACCTTGTGACTGAATCCACTGGATTGTAAACTAACCGACTTTGGAGACTCAGGCTTCAATATAAGGGATAAATACAGATGTCTTCACTCAGTTTGCGTAGCAAACTGATTCAAACTTGGTCATATAAACAGCAGAAAGCTTATTGAAATATATTTGTCTGAGTAAAATGATGAGAATTTATGTCTGCATATAGACTGCGTTTATAAAACAAAAGATGAACTCCAATTTTTTCATAATGGGCTAAATTTTCCGTTGTTGTTCTATACTAACCCAAGTGCTTTCAAAGAAATTCTTCAGATGCAAATAACACTGTGACCTAGCCCTGCCTGTAGAAAATAACTAAAGAAAATAAAAATGCTAAAAATTCAGGCAAACTCCAAATATCCTACTTAAAACTGGACTATTTTAGTCTGTATTGCTTTTATTTTTTCTAGGTTTTACCTGAATATATGTCCTAATATGTCTTGGCCACAAGTCATGCTCAACAAAAGAATTGCCTTGATCTGAGAAATCAACCTCCTTAGGAGAATATTTTTGTGAGTTAAGGATCACAAATGAATACATTCAATTTATAGTACTCATTCTGAAATGGTTTGCTTTTGCTACTCTGCAAGTGACCTGCCAGTTACAATTAGCCAGTAAAATTAGCATAAGCTTTTAGGTTTTGGAAGATAGAAAATAATGTCTCAGGAAATTCTACTTTATGTTAGTTATCCGGTGCTTTCATCTGATTAAGTCAACCTAAATTAATTTAGCAAAGAGTAATGGCATTTGGGAGACTTACAGATGCAGGGCATGAAATTACTGCATTACATATCCATGCTCTGTAATGACTTCTAGTGCATATTCTTTTTGTTGGTTCAGAGAAATAGGCCTTTGCTGCTCACTAAAGGCGTTTGGAGAGTGGTGTTTAAAGTATTATCTTTTGATGACAAAATGTTGCTGCTGGCACAAACCTCATCAACATTGGGTCATGTAACAGTAGCTCTCTTTAGAGTGGTGAGTTTGTGTAGAAACATCTCCATTTAAGCTCTTTTTGTATGTTGAAGATGATTTCCAGAATTTTTTAAAAGACTTTTTCCTTCCAGAGTTAGGAAAAATGTATGCATCTGGTTGCTAAAATACCATAGTGTTTGCTGAGATTACGTTTTATACGCATGCCTTGGTGCCTTTGCATATATTTTGAGATTTTTTGTTTCTTCTGCATTTCTTTATGCCTCCACACTCCTCATTTCTTCCTTCATTTCACAGAAAATATTGTGAGTTTGCCACATCAGATTAACAAAAGTAAGAATTATAGGAACAGCTTTCAAAAATAAACAGAAATGCATTGAAAACACTGAACATGGGACTGTATGGGTTCTGATGAAGACACCAAATTGTAGCAGCGTACATGCTGCTGTCTGTATGTGAACTCACTGCCCTAGCTCCTGCTGTAGTTTGTGGAGATGCACCAGCGCAGTCAGTGGAGCATAGAGGGTAGCCCACCTCATTGCAAAGCTGACATCTGCACCTGGCCAGCTAACTAAATAACCGGACCTCACTGAGCGTGGTGACTAGTTTTGATCTCTATGAAGGTATCTGTGCTTTAGATGAACTTTATCCCACCCCGGTATCAGTTGAAAATGCAGGTAGGATCCTTTTAGAGCTTCTGTATTCCGAAAAGACCAGAGGAGAGAAGGTTTTTTGCCTTGAAGAAGCTGGATACTTTGGACCATGTCTTAGCAGTTGCCAGTTACTGTAGCCTTGGGACTAGGTTCAGTCTTGATGTGGGTGAAGAACGCTACATGACAGTGCTGATGCTTTCCATCACCTAATGGGAAATGCAGTTCCTTGAGGAGAGCTCATGTTGGACTGTAGATGTCTTAGGTTCTCCTTGCTACATCTGTTCTACCAGCAGTTTATATCCCTGTGGGATTATTGGGAACAAAGTTTGACATTTTTCAGAGGATATATGCCCTTTTTTGAGCTTGAGTATAGGCGAAGGAAGGGTAGTTTAATCCTTTTCACAATGGCCAGTGAAGTTTAGGATTTGTTTTGTTATCTTGAATTTAAGAGCCAAATTTTTCTAACAGTCTGTTGTGGGAGCACTTCCACGAAAAATAAATAGGGTGAGTTTAACTGATAATATTGTTCATGTTCAAAAAAAATTCCTGAAGTACTGAGTAATTTCTAAAAACAATCTATACACCACACAAATGAGAATAAATAATACTCAGTGTAAAATTTCATTTATTTTACTAATGCAGGATGCAAAAAGTCATCCATAGTTTGGAATATACTTAGATATGTTCTTAAGGTCTTTAGAGATTCTGGTGATAATATATTTCAAGTTAAAAGAGATGGGATTAAATAACATATAATTGGCTAAGACAGTGTAGTTTCACATATTTACTATTCTCTTATTATTAATAGTTTTGTATTCTGTTTCCTTAAAGATTGAGTGGGAATGGTGTGACATTATTAGCACTAATAACATATATTCATTGATCAGTTGTGTAGTTTATTTAATGAGCATTGTAAAGTGATATTGAAATTTTTTTTTTTTTTTGGTGATAATCTGCTATGATCAGCAAAATAAGAGACAGGAAGAAATTGTCGCATTTCTTTGTACTTTCTGAATGTGACTATGATTCATGTGTAAAATTTTAAACACGTGAAATGAGTAGGTAGAAATTTAGGGCCCCTGGCAGTCAATGGCAGAACTCCCAGACAGCGTTTGAACAACTATTCATACTCTGACTGCAAGCTACTTGTTCACCCAGTAGTTCACATTTCATCTGGATCAGGCACAGACACACGATGTAGTGCTTGTGCCAGCTCTCTGTTTGCTGCCAGCTTTATGCTTAGATGCTTTAAGCAGGTGCTAGAGGACAAGCCATACATGATCCAGCATAAAATAGGGTCAGCCCGGAGGAAAACCTGTTCTGGCATAAAGCCTGCTGAGGCAGGGTCACGCTGTGAAAATTCTTAACACATCTATGCATAAAGTAGTAGATCATGTGTCTATAACAGTTTGCACCCAGAGCAAAGAATCCTAAATAAGAATTCCTTGTCTCCTCAAATTATGATTATAGTAACTTCAAGAGTGCCCAGATTTCACCTACTGTACCTGGATATTCTGTTAATGTAGAATTATCTCCAGTTTCATTTTTGGCTTTGGCTGTGCACACATGGAAGGAACATACAGCTTTTAATTTAATTTTCTGACAACAGAGTAGTGTTTTATCACTGCTATTTTACTACAGACCATCAGTTTCAGGGCTTTAATATTCTGTTACAAGATTTTATCAATTAACCCCAGAGAGCTTGATCCAGCAGGAATTTCATTCTCAAAATACCATCTGGGAGAATACTGAAGTGCACCTACAGTAATCTAGTATAGGCTGTCTGCAAATGAACATGAAACTAATTAGTATAATGTCTACTGTGAATACGTTCTTAAAAGATTAAAATAGGGAATATAAAGTGTTAATGTAACTAGCAATTATGTGTCTATATCTATACCAAAAAGCTGCTTGCACTTCTCTGTCTGTATAGTCTGAATCTGTTGGCAGAGTCTGCCAGTGAGACTGACTAATGTGACAGGGTGACATTCTAAGATTTGAATGCAGTCTTTATTGCCTTGTCATCTGACTGCTTTAAAGCATTTGTACGTATGAGTTTTTCTCACATGGAAACTATGTTGGTTGTCAGTGAGGTTTCTGTTTTTGTTAGCTTGCTTTGTTTTGTTTCTCAGAGGCGATTGTTCCAGTGGGATCCCTGTGTACTGATCATTCCCTGCAAGTAACCTTCTTACAAAAGACCAAGACAAACCTTATTCCATATTCCAATGGTCACATTCATTCAAAACTGAACCTGGCTAATGTCCTCCTGCTATGCCTATCCTGGAAAATTTAGCCCTGAAGTTAAAAACACCAACATGAAAAACCAAAAATTATATTTTATTTCAAGAGAAATAAATGTAAGAGTTTGTGTGTCTGCCCAGTCACACCAATTCTAATAGCCATTCCTTTCTAAGCATAGGAAAATTAATAACTTACAGAGAGAAAAATGAGTAACAGTTCAGGGACTTTGTGTTTATTCTCATTAATTGCTGCATTTCCAGATGTTGCTTTTAATATTGACTGAAGATAAATTATGTGCAGTTGAAGATGTGTGAGCTAGCAGGAGAAAAATAAGATCCAGTTGCATGTTCACAGTTACATACCTCTTACAAATTAATTACAATTTTTCTAGAACTATTTTGAATCAGGCTTATTTTGCAATGTGAATATTTGAGATCTGAAATCAGTTACAACAGAAGGAAATCAAAATGGATGTCATAACAAACTGAGAAAAGAGCACAGGGAAGAGGAGGAAGAAAGTGTTTTAAAAGCTTGTTGCCTCTGTTTTTCAGTAGGGATTCCTAGTAAGTTGTGTGTTGGCCTGCAAAATTGGCCTGGCCAGTATTTAATTCTCAAATTTGCTTGTATTCGTCATTAAAGGTGGGGCAGGTGCATAATTTACAGCAGAATATACATGTATGTCCAAAGAATCCTACTCACTCTGAATGCATTACGTCTATATTGGAAACTCAGAAATTGATTTACGTAGGAAAATAGCCTGACTAGGAGAGGTTAATTAATTGCAAACCACTGAATTACATAGGAAAAACTGTTTTTTTTTTTTTTTTTCCCCATTATTACCTCATTTCAATCCTAAAGGCAGTTTCCTTCCAACAACTGGTGAGGTGTCAGCCACACTCAAAGATGGGATTTTCATTCCCAAACTTGTGTTGTAAATACAACCATTAACTGTAGCTGGACAAACCAAGAGCATGGGAATAAGTTGCTAAAATATAGACATCTAATGCCTTCATATGGCCTAAGGTATCTGATATCTGCATGGTCTCGGGGTTATGACAGCCTACTGGAAATATGTCATGTTCTGGCATGTAGGTTTGATAGTCTAGAGTACCTGAAATGACATTGAATTGAGCCCTAAAAACCAATTCAAGCCATGAAAGGAAAGTAGAAGGCAAAACTATAGATTTTAAATGTCTTCAAACATATCAATTGGCTATCAAGTCCACATAATGATTCTGTTAGTGGGAGCTCAGTACATTACAAATGGGCACTCTCTGCCAAATTTGGGACAAGTTCAAATCCAGGTTTTACTACTATGAACTTTATAGCTTGGCCTCATCTATATGTCAATTCCCTACACAAGAAAAGGCACTAGCATTTTTTCATGACATCTGCAACTGAAGTTTCAAAGTTTTGTGATGACCACAGATCTGGGTTTTGAGTCTTGTAAAATTTGTGTGTGCTGGAAGACTACAGCTGGTAGAATATTTGTTGTTTTGCCTGTTACCTCAGCAAGTTGTTCATTGAAGATAAAGAGAAAAACATTGTGTGATGAAATTGAGTAAAAAAACCTGATACAGAGGAGGACTAGAAGCTTCCAGGCCAACAGTCTTTTGGATCGGTTTTCATTGATAACTCACTAAATGTTCCCTTTAGAGTTCCTGAATAAACGTAGTTATTTGGAGTGAACTATCATTTGTGATTTATATTTTACTATAAACCCAGCATTGTTAAGAAACTATTTGGGAGGGAGATGTGTGAGGGACTGTCATGTCTTGTTATATATCTCTACTGTTTTATTTTTTTAATATTTTGAAAAGTAGGATGTAGTTCTCTTTTCTTCCATTTTTTTTGTTATTTTTCTGTCAAGAATCAGAATAGTTTCAGAATAATATTCTTTTAGAATACTGGTTTCAAGATACTCCTTGTCAGCTGAAAAACTGGTGGCTTTGAAACTACTGATTGTTCACACCATCAGGGCCAATCTATGAATGGTTGACTCAGTTCCTGATGGAGAACTGTCTTACTTTTCAGTAGCAATTTTAAATTTTAGACTAGTCTTGATTTAGCTGTTACACAAAGAGAACAGTACTCTTCACCCTCTTCACCTGTTAAGAAAATTACTCTTCATACTCTTTGGTGCTCTTGCCTTGCCTTGCCTTGCCTGTCTGAAGTTGGTAAAAGAAAATTACGGTTTTCTTTCAGTTCTTTCAGCCTCTTCCAAGAATCTAAAACTTCCCAGACCTCCCCACAGTGCTTGTATATTATGATATATTCTTAATTTGCAGGCTGCTGGATCATGCTTATTATAGTACTGTCCTATCTTTAGTAATCCTTTTCACAAGGATTTTAATTTATTTTCATTTCATTTTACATATTAGAACAAAACCTTTATAAAGATCAAGCACTGACATTTCAATTTTTTTCCTCCCACTACAGGGGAAGATACTCCCATCCTAAAACATTAAAAAAATGAGTTCTGTTTTACGTCCAGTTGATCTTTATGCTCAGGATGTTCCAGGGTTTTATTGGATTCCCACTGTGAGAGAAAAAAAAAAAAAAGAAGAAAGAAAGAAAAAAAGAGAAAGATCTGTTTTATGCAAGGTTGATAATTTCTGTTTTACTGCATGTGTTAAAATTTGATGCCAAAAGATAGTAATCTCTCCTGACCATTTTTAATTATATCACATTACTTTTTGCAGCAAGTAAATGACACAAAAGTCCTGCTTGAAGTTCAGTTTTTAGATATGCACTCCCCCACCTACACGCAGCTTTCCACAGTTTACCAGACATCAGATTACATTATCATAAAAGCACCAATAAGCTTCAAAATCCTATGAGGGCTGTCAGGCTAACAGTCTATATTTTAATCGCTGATTCAAAAAAAAAAATCACATAAATAATGTTAATGCACAGAAACATATTGAACTGGATCATATCTAAAGACATAATCCTCTGGGAAACAGATAAGTCTTTCAGACAAGACAGTCTGGATCTGACTATGGCTATACTATGATTGCTGGGTGATATATAGAAGATAGGTTTTCCAAATTTTGCAGGCAGTTAGAAGTCCAGCAGGGTTGACAGTAGGAAGAGTTGCCAGGACTTCCATCATCATCCCAAAGACCTGATAAGAGGAAATGTCTATGCTCCCTGAAGAGATGCCTTCCCTTCCCTGTGCCCCCATAAGCAAACAAGTCTAAAAGCAAGAACATATCCAATAATCTTTGCAGATATTTATCAATTCAGTAAAGGCAAAATTTTCCTTTATTCTGATGCACCTTCTTGGTTAAGAGGGCCAGCTCAACTGTGAGCATATAGAACTAGGCATCTAAATTTGCAAACTGGCATCTAAACATTTGTCCTATTTTTTTTTTTTTCTGAAATATTAGGAATCCAATACTACTCTTGAGGTCCAAAAATATATCACAAAATGAAAGACATACTTGCAATGTCAGAGAGCGCTGAGACTCATGTTTTCAAAATGTCACTAAATTGGTAGTTATGCTCTTGAATAAGAAGAAACTGTCTTTAGAGTATAGATGGTGAAGAAAATTATTCCATCATTCCAGGGACATCCACAAAACTCTTTCCTACATTTTGCAAGGTTAAGAACTCTGATGTCGTCATCTGTGAGCTGATAAAACCTCTGAAAAATGCTAACTTCAAGAAAACCAAAATTTTAAGTTTCACTCAGTTTTAATCAAAGTCATCCAGTGAGCTGTTCTGGCAAGATTATTCTGGTTTTATAAGACAGACCAGACTGTTCTGAGGAAAGCAATTTTCTCTTTCTTCCATGAGGATGTCAAATGACCAACTGTTCACCTTTCCAATACTTGTGCAAGTAGTGTTTTAAAAAAACCCCAAAACCTCTTATGGCAAAATACTCCACTGTTAATATCTCATGTGAACTGTGGAATTCTACTGATTGATCTGGCCACATTCTGCACAAAAAACTCTGATTGCTGTTAATGGAAATATGGCCATGGAAGGACTGGCAGCCATGTAATCAGCCCTTATGGCTGGAGTCAAAGCTTTACTTCAGTTTCCTGACATGTACATTTCTGACAATCTGAATTTATTTCTAGATGTTGCCTGGTAGATCAGGTTATGGGTAGTCACAGTGGTTTAAATTTGGAGAGATTTTTAATGGGATGATATACCACATATGACTTCCAACTTTCTTATTTGCCAAACCATGTCTCTCTGAAAAAGCTTCCTGAAAAGATTGACAGCTCCATGCAACAGTTCATGCATTGCTTAATTATTTTCCAATAAATTCTTGGATTTTTCCTTAATTCTTGAAAAAATAGCCATGTGATACAGGAACTTTTTGAGGCTTCATCATTAATGTTAGATTTTCCATTTAGTACAAAAGCAAGAGAAATTCAACTCCTACAAGGATCTCTGTGGAAGGACTGGAATTCACCCCAAAACCTGTCCATTGGCCAGATGTCTGCAATGCAGCTATAGCATCAGTCCAAGCCTTTACTGCAGCCTCTGCTTTTATGGACTGTTAAGATCCCAGGTTAATGCTGTCATCCATGGATCCTTTTCCCTAGCCTGCCCTTAATGCAACACACTGTCTTTTCTGTTTGGGACCAGTGCAGTCTCCTTTCCACGAAAAGCCACACCAAGGGTCATAATTGGCACAAGGGAACTTGTTCTAGTCAAATTTCATTGCTCACATACATAAAACCACTTTGAAATCTTGTCATCTGCAAGATGCTGTATATACCCCAAGTGTTGTATTATTACTGGCTTGCTTTCTGCTTCACTCCACCCTGTTCATCATGCTCTGTCCTCTCCCGTAGCAGACTGTTCCAGATAAATGCTAGACACTGCGTTTTCCCTTCACTCTGCACTGCCTAGAAAAAACATTAAGTATTGTTGCCATAATGCTTTACAATTCTGTGTTACTGGAGAAGAAGCAGTGGTTGAAGAGACAGGCCACTGTTTTTCATTAAGCTATTTTTAATACCTGTTTTAGTTTAAGAACGGCAGGCCAACTATCTGCATTCAACCACAAATAAAACTATGTTTAAATAAGATTAAGGCTGTAAATTAAATTTCAGATCTTAAATTCTCTTGGTGCATTACAAAACACAAGAGAAAAGAGAGGACAAAGCTTAATATACCAAACTGGTTGAAAATGCAGCCTTCTATGGAAAAAAAACCACCTTCTTAGGGAATTCTTTCTGAAAAGATAGGCATTTTCAGCTAAAAAATTGTATTTTCAAGATGAAAAGTCAAACAACAAAACAAACCTTCAAAAAGCTGAATAGTTTTGGCTCAAAACTCAAAATCTTCATTGGTCATTGTAGTGCCTTGTTGGAGCTGTAATTTAAAAACTTCATTAATCCCTTCTTTTTCAGGGGCTGGGATCTTTAGTCTGACTATACATGCAGGATATAATGGTCTCTGCATTTTAAAAACTCTGAGATACCTCAGAAAACTTGTAGGCATCTTGGATTTTGTGGTCCTCTGGGAAGTTCAACACAAAGAAACAACTTGTTGTGGGTTTTTGGTTTTGTTTTGTTCTCATTAAAAATCACATCTTTTATGAAAAACAAACACTTTGAATGAAAAGCATCTTTTCATCTAAAGACTTGGTTTTCTAGCAAACACAGTCACAATGAAATTTTTCAACCAACCCTATTATAATAACAAGCTATGAAAAAGTTTATATTATCACCACTTAAACAGTGGGTTACCTTGTTCCATAGTTTTCAGTGAGATCCTAATGTTATTTAAATTTATCACTTTCATTGTTCTTCAGTGAGTAAAGACAACTTATCAAAGTGAAAGGACTTTTATTGTCCTCTATTTGACTGGCTGCTTAGATGCAGTTTTTGTTGGACTAGAATACATTATAAATACATAAATTCCTCAAATGTAGGTGACCTGTAATGCCCTTGAATTGTTTTCCAGTACACCCAGTTAGATCATGGCAATAGACTGGTTGATGTTTGGTCTGAAAGCAAAGGAATATAAAATCAAATGAATGCCTCTTGTGCCTGCAAAAGCTGAAATACAGTGTTCTTGCAGTTTCTAATCAGGTTTAAAAAGCAATTTAAGGTCATTTTTGGGACATGGTTTTTAGTTCCTTTGAGTTGATACAACAGAGAAACAGCAAAGCCAAAAATATCAGTATAAATGTCAGTGGTTTGAAAGGTCACTTCCCCTTTCCCTACCACTGTCCCTAGTATGAAACACTGACTTGTAATGTAGTCACACATCCTGTAGTTCATCCCTTTAACTAAACAGTCCAATATAATAATAGCAAATGACTGTAGGAGGAGATGTTTTAGTTTCAGCAGGCGTGAAGCCTCATTTTACTTATAACAATGTAAATAGGAGTGACTCCACTGCAGTTAGAAGGGTAATGCCACTGGAAGCCTTATGGGAAAAGAAAAGAATCATGTCTGGAGAGGTTTTTTTTTGTTTGTTTTGTTTTTTTTTTAATTTTCCTCTAAATGGGGACATCAGTGGTACAGGACTCATGATGATGATGTTGTCTCTCTTGGAAACACAGTGCACGCTCATTTTTTAAAGTAGATTGTATGTGGTATATCAGTCTGCTGGATCAGTGTTAATAGGACAGCCCACCCTGATCCTGCTGCTATTGCATAGCTGCGATTCCTCTTGACTTTATTGGATGTGCTGTCAGTACAACAACTCAGCTACTCGTATTGCCAGCTGAAAGAGTGAACAAAGTATTTTCCCTTTATTACCTTCCTGTACAACTCCATTCTCTCCAGATGAGGTGTTGTATTTTGTACATTAAAGTATATTCATATTCAAAAGCATTGAATATTCATCAATACCTTTAAGCATGTCTGGGAATATAATGTCACATAACTAACCATAGTGCTAGCTTCAAGGATGTCATGGTGCAGATAGTTTCAATACACTCATCAAAATGAGCCTGTGTGACTTTCATATAGAGCATCCCCTGTTCATAGCAAGGCTAGAAGAAAAATGCCTTGCTTTGGATCTTTCTGTCCCCTGGATAATTAAGTTTGTGGGTCAGTATCTTTAAGCTTAATTCACCTTTTTTTCATACCTGTGTTTATTGGAGCCTTATGCAGTTTTAACATAGTCTTTGTTACTGATCATCCTCACTTTTGGTTGCACACACAGAACTCCGTGTTCTGTTTTCAGTCCTCTCTTTGCTGTCTGCTTTCTTTTCTGTCAATAGCAGATCTTCACTATGTATTTCTTGATTTTTGCCTAGGTACCATTCTCCAATCTCAAATGCTACTGTTTTAGGCTTTTCTTGTAACACTGATTTCTCACCTCTCTGTTCTTCCAGCTTCTCTTTTTGACTGTTACAGCCAAAGGCCATAACCCTTATGAGGAGAATAACCAAGGAATAAAAGCTGTAGATCATGCTATGAATTTGCAGGCTGTATTCTGAAAATGCAGTCACTCCAAAACCAAGATGAGATTTTTTAGGAGCTACTAGTTGAACAGTGCAATGGATAGGAGAGAGAGGGTTTGATTCCTAGATTGAGTAAGCATGGAAAGGTGTCATTACCTATCTATGTAGGATTTCAGAGACCATTTCAGGGATACCTTGTCCAGTTGTGGTATCCATACTGCAGGATACTGAAGGATACCAAACTGTGGAAGCAACTAGGTGTTTGATCCTAAAACTAGTGGAGTATATTTTTGTCATTCATCCAGTGCCATAAGTAAGAATGTTTCTATAGTCAAGGCTGTGAGTTTTTTGTGGAAGTTAATTTGTATTTTTGAAATAAAACTTAGCGCAAGTGTTGTAACATCAACACTGTTAGTCTGAATGATCAGTGCTTAGAGCCTTGGCCTATATTCTGTGCCAATTTTACTTCCTCAGGATGTCACGGGGGATACTTAAGCAGCTCATGAAGTATTGTATGCGAAAGCATCTGACGTCAACTAGTGCAGGGAGACAGTGTGGTTTCACTGCTTACATTCGGGGCAGCTAGCCAGGAACTCCAGGGCTCTAACCCTGGCTCTGCTTCTGGGAGGGCTGCTACAGTCTGGACAGATCAATGCAAGCAGAAGCAAAAGTTTCAGAGGTGGTTGAGATAGTGTATAGTACAAGCTTGTTGAATACAATAAGGAGCTTTACAGGCTTAAGGCTTACCTAGTATAGAAGGTGGAAGTGAAGAAAAAGATGTACTGACCAGCTGAAATAGTTGCATTTCTCAAAATTAAAAGGCACAACCCTTTCTCTCAGTTTCAATTTCGCATTGCTCTAGACTTCCTGCCTTTTGTTTTGTTTGCTGGTTTCTTTGTTTCAGTCATGTAAATCATGACATTGTGTTTTCATTCTTTTTCCTCACAACTGATTGACAACTTCAGAGATTCCTTCTCTTCTTTCTGCAAACTCTACCTGCCATTACATGATTGCAATAAATATATATGTAGAACACAAGCAAACAGATGTCCATGACTTTGGTGCAAGGGAGAGCCTGTGTCTTCACCTCCATATTATCTTTATCTAAATGAGCCTACACGTATGAGGCAAAGTTTCTGGCGTGCGGTGGTACTTGCTATAGGACTGTATTGTAGTCATTCACAAACGTGACCCAAGGCAAGGAGGTTTGTAAATACACAGGCTTTTCCACTCTTCTTTAGCCTGTGTTTATTCCTCCTGATTGATGAAAACAAGTCCCACTAAAGGCCCTTGTGGACTTCATTAATTATGCCAGTGGTTGATTGGTTTGGTCCAGAATGCTTTATAACAATAGACAGATTTAATCAGCAACAGCTCCAGTTGCAACAGCTTCACAGCCTCCTGGGAGCATCATGCACTGAGCTTCCTTTTGCCTTATTTTCAAGCCATTAAACAACCTGTAACCTTCCCAAATTAAAAAGAAAACAGAGCATACAATGTCTAATATGTAGAAAGAATAACAGAACTGCCTTCACATGAGCAATAATAAAAATGTTTCCTTAGGTGACTGAATGCCAACATTGCTGTTTCCTGTGATGCTCGTTATCTGGAAATGTTAAATATTTAGAATCTGTTTTATTTGAATAGTTCTGCCAAAACCAGTCCTTTGGATTTTCTCTGTTTGTTGTAGAGATCTTCAGAATAAATGAGTCCTGAGGCAAATGTGTATGTGTGTGTGAGGAGACAGGATATGGAAGGTCTGAAAGGGTTGAAAGTATGTGTGGAAAACAAGCAAAGCAAACACTTTGAAAAATAACACTTTCTGAAACCTGTTCTTTACCGTCACACACAATGGACTGCTGGTAAGTATTTCTGCAAAGCTTATTCTGTTGATACAGGTCATTTTTGTGGCACATTAAACACTTCAAACTAATAATCTCCTGAGCACTTAAAGTAACCATGGATTGTAAAGAAGTAAGGATCATTAGTCACACTTTAAAACTGTAATTTTACTGATTCAAAAAAATCTTTGACTTTGCTACTGTGCATCGTCTAGGGACTGGCTTTTCTGGTAGTGATCCCTACTGTATTCATAGAATGGTTTCAGTTTACAGGGGCAGAAATTGTGGCCTGGGATTTTAAACATGATAAGGGGATCTTCCATTCTTTAAAAGCATAGGGATGTTTCACTATCACACCATATTTAGCATTACCTACACTTCAGATAACTATTTCTTTTTGAAAATAGAGATGAAAGTGGGATGTAATTATAATTTTTATTTTTAATTTAGATTGTCCTTGTTTTCTTCCAAAGTTTGAACATAAAGCCAAGCCAAAGATTTGGCTTTGCTCTTGAAACCAAAGCACAAGCTGAGCTGTTTAACCATGGCCATATGAGAAGAAAAAAAAAAAAAAGAAAGAGCTACATAAAACTATATTAAAAAGTTGTTGGAGCTGAAAAAGATAGTATTAGAATATTCTTATTGGCCTTTACTCCTCTTTGTCTCTTCCTCTTTATTGCACACAAAACTTGGCTGAAATCAGTAAAGTCTTCTCTCTGAATCCTGTACTTCTCCCGTTATGAGTACTGTCTCTGTATGTCCTATATAAATAGTGTGTTTTGGATATAATGTGCTGGGGGGGAAAGACCTGTACAGCATTTAATCTAGGATGAGCCTTCGGATTTGTGCAGGGTTAAAGCCGTGCATTTACCTTTTGACCAGCCTTCATGTTATTTGTTGAATCTCATACTGAGGACAAAAGTTAATGCATTCTGGGATCATCATGACTCAACAGATGATAGCACTTTACAGAATTTGCTTCTTGATCTGTTAAAAGACATTTAATTGCACAACACAGTTCTTGCAATTAGAGATATGAGCAAAAATGTGCATGCTAGTTTTCCACCTGCTTCTTGCCTTCTCTTTGACAAGATGAAAAAGAGCAAGTCAGTATAAAAGCGGCTGGGTTTTGATTCACCTGTTATTAATTAGCTTTTAAGGGTGCAATTATATTCTCAGCATTAGTAGTTTTAAAATGTTTTGATTTTTTAAATAAAGTAGGTTTGAAGGGTACATATCTGAGAGCCCTGGAGGTGGAATTGTTCTACTTAGCCACAGAAGAGGCAGTGGGAATAATCGTAGCATAAATTTTTGCATTATGGCTGTCAGAATAACACTCCTTGAAAGACTGAGGAATAAAGGAGAATTTGTTTCAACAACCTGTTTAATCTCTATATTCCTGCTCAGTGTCAGAGGGCCAAATCTTACCTTTCAATAATGCCCAATCAGTCTGCTATGAACTAGACAGGGGTACATATTATATTGATAATTTTGTAAGATACGCTGAGACATGTAAAGGAGAACTACCTAAATGCAAAATAATATTCTGTTATTTTTTTTTAATACTCTGCATATTTTTTAACTGTGCATCTTGGGTCACGTTCCTGTAAAATAGCCAGAAGTCCTCCTAGCTCCTGCTGACTTCTGCAACAGTAGTCAGGGTTCTGTCTGTAAGGTGGTTGGAAATCAGTTGATACTTTGAAAATAAAGTGTAGGTGGAGTGCAGCCACCTCAGACAGGAGTTAAGCAATAAGGCTGGAAAACACTGCATGATGCCAACAGCATTAGCAGTGTGGACTGATGGCAGGAACATGGCACAAACTGCAGCCAGAGATGCCACTGTACACCTCTGAAATTAAAATTACGTGGGTGCCTAAGGTCAAGTATCCAAAGTCATATCCAGGCATTGATGTAAGTATCTCAGTTTCCCAAATGGTGAACAGAAACATCTCCTGTTTCACTGAGGGGAAGCGCTGGGTTGATAAACATTCCTGTAAGCTGGCTGACTTATTTAAGTGCCAAAGTATGAATTTAGGCACTCCAGTTTGCACATTTTGTTTTGTAATTTTTAGTAGAGCTATTCAAACAAATACTTACCCTCAGCTTACCTGGCAAAGACTTAAATTTTCACAGCTCTGTGGAAAAAGTGAACCAGCTTTATTTTCACTTCAAATATTTCTTTAAAAATGAGAGATTTTTCCACTGGCAGAAGACTAACATTTGCTGGTCAATATACTCATAAAGCAAGAATGGTAGCTTTGCGCAATTTTGTTTAATGAATAAGCCTTTAGATTGCTATAGCAAACTGGCCAGCTAGCCACCGTGTTTGGGAAAAGTCAGTGATTTTCATTTGCTGTAATTTTGGGTGGTGGCTTTTTTGTTTGGTTGGTTTTGCAGTTTGAATGCTATGGTGCTGCTCTTCTTTGACAGGGTGAGACAGCTGTACCCAACAATAATAGAAACCAATGTTTCCTCTTATGTAGCAAAACCAGTTTTCATCCCATTTGGCAAATAACTGCTTTCAGATGCATCCTTGCAGGATAGGAGAGTATTCTGTGCATATCCTTTCTCATTTTTGGGGAGACAGGTTAACAAAGTCAAGCAAGAGCACTGGAGATGATAATCCATCCTCTCTCCAGCCTTGTAACTCACTGAGAAAAAGGGGATGAAGGACTGTCTCCTCAGACCAGAAGATTTTTCACTCTCCTTGTGAAGCCTGATGCCATATGATTGACCAGCTGGCTTAAAAGGGCTTTTGATTTGTGTTAAGGTTGCATTCAAAGGTCCATTGTTAGAGGGTAGGGTGTAAACAGTCCTTGGATCAAGTCTGCCTAATGCAATACACTTTGCAAAGACTTGCTCTCACTTTCACACAGTGCTGGTAAAGATTTAACAAAAATGTGCTATTCTTGGTTCAGTGTTGTCTCACATTTCGTAGTTGGTACAATAAATGTTTGACTCAGGATGTTTAGGATATACATTTTGGCTCTACAACATAATGTGTCTTTTAAATAACTGAGATTTATAATCTAATGTATCTAATGTATCTAACCGTGTTTCTCTGTCATTTATCTATATCAGGAGTAGATGTTAAAACTTAAACATTTAGAGTCAGATTCTGTCATGCTTGTAAATAAAGACTAGCTTCTCTGTGAGTTTTCATCAATTTAGTGAATCGATCTCACACTGCTGTTTTATTCAGTCTAAATGAGAATGGCAAAATATAGAATTACATTTGGTTTAAAAACAGCTAGCTACTTTGACCTCTTAATCTGTACAACGGTAGTGCGAGAACTCAGTGAAGGGGAAAAAGAATTATAAATGAATAATTGAGTAATTTATATTAGTTATTTTGTGAGAGGAGAAATTTGGATACAAATAGTATTTCTCATTTCTTTAATTAAGAAGTTGGGCTAAAAATTAAACAAGCTGACAAACAAACAAAATGCTAAAATAGCAGGCTTTGTGGAAAAACAATTCTACAGGGTTGTGGTTACAGTCTTCCTCACAGTACTTCTAGTATTTAGGTTCATATACTTAGGTTCATATACCTAGAGGTGTGTGCAGAACCTTCCCTAAACCAGAAACTCCTCTAAAAATTCCAGTAGGCATGTAGATTTCGATTTTGGTTAAAGAGCAAGTCATTCTATTTTCATCTCTTTGTCTTATGGGCTCCCAAACTTTCGCCTATAGGTAGAAACACAATTTGTGTGTTGCAGAAATCTTGATTTGGCATAGTGCTACTCAAACCCAGGGTTAAAGTTGAGAACATCCTGGTGTATACAGGTAGATTAAATTGGCTGTGATCATGTTCTTTTCAGCTAAAGCTAAATGGGAGCTGGTGGGCTCTGCTCTGGATCTTTATTTCCATGGGTTTAGTGCATTTCCAGATGATCTTCCTTGTGTATTGCAGTGTCCTTGCATATAAAACCATATAGATAAATGAGAGCATCTGTCTGTGATTTATCCTGCTTTGTTCAGTGGAGTAAAGTACATAAATTAATCTTTAGGGCTGTGTTGAAGCTACGAACTTTGTGTTTAGCCACAGTCATCTACCCAGGTTCCAAAAGTGCAAAATAGTGATCAGCTGTACATTGAGACCACTCTGCAAATGCACACAAAGGGCCTGAAATATTTGGTTCCCACAAGTTTTCACAAACAAGAAAAAATATGGGTAGGAATGTTGCCAGGTTTCTCCAGGCCTTGAGAACCCTCATGCTGATGTGTATCTGAACCTAATGTAAATCAAAACATGTGGCGCCAGATGAGTATTAATACTGTAATTTAGTCTTAAGTTTTGGTTGCCATCTAGATGTTGGGACTAAGGTTCAGTGTTTATTAATGTTACCTATTCCTTACAATCAGTACTTGGTCCATGAGCAAATATAGGCTTAACTAGAAACATACGTGCATGTGGATGTATTCAGCTGAGGCCTGATGTATTGTCCATTGAATTTAGTGGGTATTTTTTCCATGGTTTTCTACTGGGGGAAGACTGGGCCACATACATACTTTTTGCTTGATTTAGGTTAATGAATAGTCTTTATAAGAAGCTAGTTGCATGAGAAAATTAATTACTACATTTGTTTGTAGCACTGAGCTGTGCTTGATTTCTGTTAGAGTTGAGTTTATTTGAAACTGTCAAGAGGGGGCAGGCGGACAAGTTCTTGTAAAAACAGGTCTTCTTAAGAACGATTGGTGTGAGATGCCCATATGCTAATCATGGGGGTTGATGAAATAACTTTGTGTAAATAAAAGGTATGAAGTTGGCATCTTAAACTACGTTATACCAACTCATCTACCTCTTCAGGGAAATAATCTGTTACGCTGGAGAAGGTTTAAACGACAGATAGAAACCCTGAAAGAATATGAAGCCATAGAGTTACATGTCTCCTTCACTAGAATGAAATCAGTTAGGGAAATTTTGTAATTTGTATTAGTTGTGTTTATAGCAACAACAGACATGATGGATTCTGGGTGTTGAAAAGGGTCAGATTCAGTAAAGAACCTGCTAGTTTGAAGATACATGTTTGCTGGAGTTAGGAATAACAGGGCTACTGACGTAATGGATCATTTTGCCATCCAGTCAATGTAAATTCCTTTGCAAGGAGAGCATAGCTTGAATAGAAATTATCCCACTTCCCGCTGCCTTTCTAAAGTGAACATGTTGGTCATATGTGGAAATACATAGTGTGTAGTGCAAGTGCAAATCCATTCAATGAAATCTGAAGACTGTGAAAACTAGTTGAAAATATAAAACCACATTGTAATCAGTTTCCTCAGGGCCTGTTAACTTCACTGGTTCGAGGAGGGTTCATCCTAAGCAAATGGAATAAATTCTTATGCCTGTGAGATGTGAATTTGTTGGAGGCTTGCATGGGTGTCAATAGGATGACTATTTATCCATCCTAATTATTGTGGTTTTGAAATAAACTAGCACAAAACTTGCGTAAACCAATGCTTGAAATGTTCTAAAAAGGTGCCTAAATTAGGCTAAATTAGGGCAGACAGATGATTTGCATAACATTTGGATTAGCAGAATTTGTCATAAAATTTAAGACTCTACTGAACTTCCACAATGAATATATTCTGTCTGTATATCATCTCAGAAACATGAGAAAACTCTAGTATTAACTGTCTCAAATGTTACACCACACTCCTTCAGAGCATGCATATCACTTTTCGGAGTATTTTTGTTCACAGGTTTCTTGTTACCTGCTTTCTGTAGAGGACATTGAGCTTCAAGGCCTAATAAAAGATTCCTTTACCCTGGAAACCAGGCTGTCTAAATTGTCCTTTCATGGCCCATTATGTTAATAAGAAGAGGAGGGAGAAGGAACCAACTAAAACCAGAATTTCTTGGAATGGATTCTGTTTGTTATATACACATTGTGGGGTTAAGAAAAATTGGAAAGAAATATTTGCATAGTGGCAGGAAATGTTAAAGTTACAGACACCTTTGTAATTTTCTGCAGGTTTGGCAACTTGTCTGTAGAACACACTGAAATTTAGGCATAAATACAGTGATTTACATTTGAGAAAAAAAAAAAGTCAAAATTATTTGTAATCATGATATTCTGCATTTTGGGAGAAGCTGTGATAAGACACAACACAACTGCCAGAATTTCTGGAACAAGGGGCTAAAATGTGTCCTGTTACAAGACTAACAAGATGATTAACATAACTTACATAATACAGTGTTTGGTGGTTTAGATGTGCTACAAATGCACAGTTACATAGTTCAGGATTTTTCCAGAAAGAACACCTCTTTTCTCCTCTAGGGCATCCCCTAGTAAGCATTGATTAACAGTTTAAGTTACCTATCAGAGGTGAATAAGTGGAGTCTTTCATTAACAGGGATTTACAGTGTTGCACACTACTACTATTGAGGTATTTTTCTGTTCATGTAAATTAACTTGATTCATTGAAATCGGAAATGTTTTCTTAGGGATAATTAGCGACAAGAATTGACTGAAGATTTTATACAGAAGATGAAACTTATCCAGAGAGGTTATTATTAGCTGGAGTATTTTTCTCATTGACAGAAGATGCAGTATTTCAGTTGGTTGTTTTTAATATATTGTAAAGGCATCTTGAACCAGAACAGGAAAAGTATAGTTAGTAACTAACATTTGAAGTAAAAATGGAAGAAATGAAATTACAATATGACATAGGAAGACCAACATACATAACATTTAAAGCAGATTTTTAAACTCATTCTTAGCGGTGAGCAAAAGTTTTACCTCATCATTCGAAAATTTCCTTTTCAGAGTAAGTGGATGGCCATTGGGTGGTCCAAAGGCTCTTGGTGTAAAACTGGGAAAAAAAGGTCTATTTTCCTACATGATTGAAATTTGTGTGTTGAATCAGTAATGCTTATGAACCTGGAATAAAATACAGTTTGGGGCAGACACTGCAAGAAGGTTTATCAACGTGAAATTAAGGATCCCAACTGAGCAACAGTGTGGCTGGCTAACATGGTGGAGTATGTGGAAAGGGTTTTTCAGCCATGTCTAACTATTTTATTGAACTAAGATGCTTGGAAAAACATCCCTTTTTTTTTTTTCCCAGCAAGAAAAAAATGAAGGACCTAAGTGAAATAACAACAGTGTAAGCATATTCCCTGAAAAGAAGAAGCTGGCATGTAGGTGCTTTTCTCTTCACAGAAGGAATGTTATTGTAGTAACACATTCCATAAAAAGTTTGATGCATTTTAATGATTAAGGTATTTATCCTACTTTTATTGTGGCATAGATCTTTTTCCATACTGTCCACTTTATGAACTGCTGGAATCCATCTGCTGTGGTTCCAGATCATAGTTGTTGTCAGATTGTTTGGACAAACTGTCAGGCATTTTCTAAGTTAACGACGTTTATCACTGGTTCTCCTGGCAAAGGAACGTTTGTTGACCATGACTCTTCTGACATGGCAAAAGCAATTATTTGCAGTGGTATGGTAGCTCTGTGATAGGAGCTCTTAGTCATCACAGGGCTACAGTTGCATCTTTCCAGTACTCCCATTTTAAATAATTGAAAGAAGAGTTTGAAAGGGAATGAATGATTCCCTCAGAGAGGAAGTTACACAGAGGTCTAATATTCTGGTTCTGGGAGAAGCAGGCAGGATTATATGTAAACACTTCAATGCAGTTTTCCTTTACTTTATGCAGAAAGACTGTTCTCGTGGGGACAACAAGCAGGGAAGTAGTAATGGTGGCGTAAATGGTCATGTCAAAAGCGTACAAAAGCATTGGACTCTGCAGATATGACACTCTTGGGCAGTCATCAAACAGATTGCCTGATAGCTGACCTGAAGCTCATTAGCCATTGTGTAAGGGAGGAAAACAAACTATTTTGCACTTTTGGTGAATAAAATGAATGAACTGGGTTCAGCAGATTTGTAATAAGGCTCAGTGATTTGGCACATAGAGATCTGACAAACATAGTGTCCATCACACTGATTTATATTTTTTCCAATTTGTCAAAAATATCCTACATTTTATCTGACAACTAATTTAGGGCTAATGATAGATCCCTCTTGTTACAATTTCCAATCTGTAGGAGGAGTAAGAAATTAAAGGTTCCAAAAAGGGGGAAAGTCCTCCCTGAAAATGCCATAGTTTCTTTTATGTATGTTTTTTTGTTTGAATGCCTGTGCTGATGCTGCTCTTCAAAGGCAGACTTTTCATAACCAGAGTCCTCCTAGTTACGACTTTTACCTTGGCATTTGGGATGAATCCTGGTTTTCTGTCTGTTTTTCATAGACTTCATGCATTAAGAACATACCTTTTTATCTTTAAACCTTCCTTTGATGACTGTCACTGGCTGCCTATTTCCAGTCTCACAGTGTTAAGTTCCACCAGTCTTCTGACTGTCCCTCCTGAAGCCATAAGCCACATTTGCAACCCTCCTTTGACATCTCCCCCATAATACTGCTTTTCTGTATCCCTGAGACTTAAACCCAGACATAAGGGAGAAAAAGGACCAGAACAAACTTGACCTAGTGGAAAAGAGACAAATTTCTAGCTTGAGGAGCAGCTTGTAGAAAACCTTCCCTCAGCAAGTCAGTCAGGAAAGTAAATACCATTTATCTAGATATGTACCACCTGCTCCTAAATCATCACAATGCAAGTGACTGCACTGGCCCATGACCCAGTGGTTTTGAGTCAGCAATGTAGTCCTTTGCTGGGTGTTTCAATCAGTGGAAACTAGAGCTTCACAGAAATTAGGTGGTGTATCTTATGCTCACAGCTGAAACAGTCCGTGTCTGCTTCTGTACTGGGAATTCTCCATCACATCCTCGCTGTATTGTCACATCTTGTCTATCTGGATGACTTGACTGTGTGGTCTCTATACACCAACGTGTTTTCTAAACAAAGCTGAGAGCTTGAAAATGTATCACTCCTCTGGGTTTGCAAGAGATAATAATACCTGCACGTCTGCCAGATTGTGTTGCTAGTTACAAGGATGTAAAATGAGACAAGGTCACAGCAGTAGCTAATGGAATAGTCCCAAGGTTTATCAGTATGAAAGAGAAAAGAATTTAGTGGAGTTTAAAGAGAAGTAATGTTTTCCTCCCTTTCACTGCAGCTGCTTCACCCTGTTTGTTTCTTTTTGCTTGATTATATACAAAACGTATTAAATGAACAACTGAGCTAAGTGATGTCTTTTCCAGAGTTGTCGTACCTTGTAACTTGATAATCATCATAATCCAGATTCACTGGAAAAGATTGGGTTAGTCTAAGAGAATGTTGGTGACAGATTTCTTATTTGTGAGAACAGCTATTTCTGTGAAGGTTTTAGCATGCAAATAATGAGCCATTTACCTTTTTAAAAAGAACCTTTCTGTCCTAACTACACTGATTCTCTAAATACAGTTTATGATCTAAACACTAGTCCTTTGAGAACTATTCAATCTCTGATCATGTCAGTGGGTTGACCAAGACAAAAATATGCAAAATCAATCATTTTATCTAGCTGTCCTGCTCAAATATTGTATGAAACAAAAGAAGAAAAAAAAGGTCAACCAAAGAACTGAAAAAACACTCCATCAGTGCCTTGTAATCAAGTTAACGAGTAATATGCTTATGTTTTAAACCTTTTACATGGATTAGAACAAAACACACTGTTTTGGAAACCAGGCCATTGTATAGTTGGAATTGTGTGCCATTTAAAGCATGAAGTTGTTTAACTTCCTGCTAGTTTTTCCCCCACAACAGAAGTCCCACTGGTTTTGATCATCTGCATTTGGAAGAAGCCAGCAAGGAGCAGTAGCATTCTGGACATAACTAGTAACTTTCTGTCAGTTTTTGCCTACAATTTGCAAAGAATTTTCAGAATCTGTGGATAAGAGTAAATGCAATTAGACTGAAGCCGAAACTCATTACAGATGCACTAGAAAATCCAGTGAGGATTCAATTTGTATTTCTGTGGGTTAAACTGTGAAAAAAATCAAGAAGTAAATCCTGTTAGAGATTCAGAGAATAAGTGTGACATTAGTCTTTAACTGACTTGAAATAAGAGCAAATATTACCCACAGATTTTTTTTTGTAACGTTGAAATTATTTTTCTTTAACTGAAGAGAATCTTTATTGGTTGAGATTCTAGTAACTTGAAATTTTCCTGTCAGTAATTTGTGTGTTGGTAGAGTGCTTAACATTTTTGTGTTTCGGATATTTAATTTTTGTTCACTGGATTAGTTTGAAAATTATACAGAAGCTGTTTTATTATATAAGTTTCACATAATAGGACACTGACTTTAAAGTTCCTGGAGAAATTATGGCTTGAGTAAATAGTTTGTCTCATTTATTATCTCTGCAGTGCCATATATACCAGGTCAGTAGTGATCAAAAATCCTGAGAAGAGGTGTCTTTTTGCTGATTGGTGTGAACTGACTGGCATTCCTGAGTCCCTGGGCTTTCTCCTCTTTGACCCCTGGTTCATAGTTCACATAAAGGCTAGGAATGTGGAGATTTGTGAGCTTTTCTCACATTCAGAAGAGATCTGGGACATATTGTTAATGCGGAGATAAAAAATGTATTACATTTTCATGTGGATCTTGGTCTCCAGAGCAAATGGTACATCACCAATACCAGAATCACTAAAAAAAACAGGTGTAAGAATTTTCACTGTATTAAGAGGTTGTTCCAAAACTGGAAAGAAAGAGCAGAAAACAAATATCTAAAAGAATATCTAGATTAATAATTCATATAAGAAATCCTAAGAAGTTGGATTTTTACATTTCCATCTGAAAGAAAAAAAATAGTTTAGGGACTGTGGAGTCAGTAAGATTTTTTTAAAGGTTTGGTTATCCATAGATCATATCTAGTATAAGAAAGGAGGCATTGATATTATTAGGACTGTATTATGAAGCAGCTGCTTGAAAAGGAAATTAAAGTTCCTAACAGTATACAGCATAAACCAATGTAGCTTTTATTTGAGCTGTAGAAAGCCACTTCAAATACAATCGTTATATACAATCAAAGAAAGTTATAAAACCTGCTTTATAAATCTAGTAGGCCCTTTCCATATAGTTTCTTCAGTATTTTTTCTTTTCCTTCCAAAAGCATCATCATGTGATCAAGAACTTCAGTCAGCCCTGGAGGAAGCTAAACAGCCCCAGAAAGACAATGTGTTCATTCCAGAGTGTGCTCAGGGTGGCCTCTACAAACCAGTGCAGTGCCATCCTTCCACAGGCTACTGCTGGTGTGTTCTGGTCGATACAGGACGTCCCATCCCTGGTACATCAACCAGGTAAGGGAATACACATTCAGTAGTGAGAAGATGCCTTAGTGTGCACATACTAGCATGTAGATTTCTGTTGGTGGTGGAATTATGTCATATAGGTTTCTTCCACTATGAAGTGAAATATTTCTAAGAGACATCAAAAGTTAACGCTGGATATTCACAGACTCTTTCGCTGCAATTTCAGAGGCAGTTTGCTCCCCTAAGTCCTCTTTTTTACTTCTGTTTTATGCTGGGAAGCCAAGGCTTGGAGAAGATAATGAATAGGCCCAGAAGAAACCTCACACTGCTTAGCCTGAATATAGAACCAAGTAAGATGGTCTATGACAGAAACCACATCCAACCTCAGAAGTGTTCAGTTATTTTTCCAGCAACCTCCTCAACTATTTCATATGACTGGCTTTGATGGAACAACTGCTTGGGAACTCAGAGAGGAAATATCATTTTAGTGTGTTATTAATAGAAACTTGGAGTTCAGTCATCTGAGCTGAGCCAGAAGCATGGTAAAGTGTTGTGAGCCACATAGAGCAGATGTAGGCAAAGAAACTATCAGGTTCCAAAGGATGTTATTTAGGCTGGTTACTGAGGTTTGGCCCTTGTAGGAATGCTATAGAAGAAACCTATTTAGAGCTGGTGGACTGTATGGGTATCTTGATGCGATCATAAATCTTTTCAAGCTTAAAAAAAAAAGTCATTTGTATAAGGTTTGTGAAAAAATATTATAGGCCACTTGCTCTGAAGTATTATATTCTTGGGGAGTGTTTTCACATATTCTTCAAGTGATGATTCACTACTGATAGCTGTTTATATCATAGTTAGACCATACCAGTTAGAGTACCAGCTAAAGGAATCATGACTTAAAGTTACTGTTGATCTGATTTTTCTGGCAAGTTGAGATCCATAAGCTGTCAAAACAAAACAAAATAGTCCAAATTTGTTCCTGAAACTGTATGATCAGTACACATACTGAGTGAGGAGCTAGAGGTGTCCTCTAGAGATTCCAGAGGTTCCTTTTTCTGCTCTTTCTCTGTTCTTCACCCCTAGGTTTGTTCGCTGTTTCGAAAGTTTTTACTGCTAATTCTTCTTCGAATTATAGTTAAAATAATTTTATAGAGCCTTAGTTCCTATTCTTTATTTTGAGTCCAAATCATCTTCTCTCACTCATCAGGCAATGGGGCTTCTGCTGATTTTTTTGTAGTTCTTCTTTAATGAGTATCATTTTATTGTTGAATCACAGAATAGTTGAGATTGGCAGGGACCTCTGGAGATTCTCTAGTCCTATCCCTCTCCTCAAAGCAAGGTCAGCTAGAGTGTATTTCTCAGAACTGTCCAGTTGGGCTTTGAATATCTCCAAGGATGGAGAGTCCACAGCCTCTCTGGGCACCCTGTTCTAGTATTTGATCACCACCATAGTTAAAAAAAAAAAAAGTAGTTTTTTGTGTTTAAATGAAATTAATTTCATTTTGTGCTCATTGCCTCTTTTCCTATCACTGGACATCACTAAGAAGAGTCTGACTTCATTTTCTTTATTTTTTCCCCCTTTGATATTTATAGACATCGATAAGATCCTCCCTAAGCCTTCTCTTCCCTAGGCTGAACAGTCTCAGTTCTCTCACCCTTTCCTATTAATGCCAAATGCTCCAGTCCATTAATTCGTATTCATGGCCCTTTGCTAGACTCACTCCAGTATATTCATGTCTATCTTGTTTGGGCAGCCCAGAGCTGGATCCAGCACTCCAGATATCTTACCAGTGTGAGAGGGAAAGGATCACCTCCCTTGACCTGCTGGCAATTCTCTTCCTAATGCAGCCCTGGAGGCTGTTGGCCTTTGCTGAAAGGGCGTGTTGCTGCCTCATACTGAGCTTAGTGTTCATCAGAAATCCCAGGCCTTTGCCACAAAACTGCTTTCCAGGTGGTTGGCCCATGCTGGTACAGGGGATTAATCTTCCACAGGTGTGGGAATTTTGCATTTGCCTTTTTTTGAACTTCATGAGATAACTGCCAGCCCATGTCTCCAGCTTGTTCAAGTTCCTCTGAATGGTAGCACAATCCTCTAGTGTATCAGCTGCTCCTCCCAATTTTGTATCATCTGCAAACCAGATAAAGTTGTTCTCTGTTTAAACAATATTGGCTCTAGTATTAAACTCTGGGGTACTCCACTGGTGACTGGATTCCAGCTGAAATTTGTTCTGCTGATCCCAACGCTTTGAGACTGATGGTTCAGCCAATTTTCAGCACACCTCACTGCCCGCTTATCTAACACATAATTAATCAGTTTGTCTATGAGAATGTAATCAGAGACAGTGTCAATAGCCTTTCTAAAATTAGGATTAACAATATCTGCTCTTCTCTCCTCATCCACGGAGCAAGTCGTCTCTATCATAGAAGGCTGCAGGGTTGGTCAAGCATGATTTCCTCTTCAGAAATCCATGCTGGCTACTCTCAATCACCTTCTTGTCCTTCATATGTTTTGAAATAGCTTTTAGGAGGGTTTGCTTCGTCACTTACTGAGGAATTGGGGTAAGGCTGACTGGCTTGTTATTTGACTCCTCCTCCCAGGAACCTACCCCAGTCACTACGACCTTTCAAATATAATTGAGAGTAGCCTCACAATGACATCAGCCAGCTTCCTCAGCACTTGTGGGTGCATCCCATTAGATCCTATGGATTTGTGTATGTGCAGTTTGTTCATGTAATCCCTGATTTGGCCCTTTTCCACCTAGGGTATATCTTCCTTACTCTGGACTGTAATACTGATCTCAGGGACCTGGGATTCCTGAAGACTGGTCTTACAAGTAAAGACCAAGGAGAAGTTCTGCCTTCTCTATATTCTTTGTCACAAGGTCCCCTGTCCGACCCAGCAGCAGATTCACATTTTCCCTAGTCTTCTTTCTGCTGCTGATACATGTGTAAGAAGTTCTTCTTGTTGTCCTTCATGCCCCTTACCAGATATAGGTCCAGGGGGCTTTGGATTTCCTAACCCCATCCCTGCATATTGGGACTGTATTTCTTCTGTATCACCTGCTTCCACCCTCTGTATCCTTCCTTTTTAAGTCTGAATTAGGGGCTTCCTGCCACATCCTGAAGATCAGCATGAATCATTCATGAAGTTGGAAGTGGTGGTCGTTGAAAATCAACCTGCTCACTTTCCTATTTGTATGTATAATGTGCATGTAGTGTGGGTGATTTTGTCTTCTACTGTCATTCAGACTGGAATTCTAGTTCTTCCCAACCTCCTGATGACTCACTATGGATCTAAAATCAATCTCCGTCTTTTTTTCCTATGTGGTCTGCTGGTGTCTTGTGTTTGGCAACTATGCAATCACTCAGCTGTGGGAGAATAGGTGGCAGGGAGATTTCTCACCATACAGTACTCCAAATTTGGACAGCTGGCAAACTGGATTCATTTCATGCATATGGTTTAGATGCAGATCTTTTGCTTGATGAATGCTCTGCCTGATGACTGATAGGAGATCAGCTGCTGTGGTCTTGACCGTTTGTAATTTGTCCAGCTCTGCTGGATTTATGGGCAGTTTTCAGTGGAGCTCTGAGGAAGTAATATTTAGTAATATCCCTGGAGAGGACATTTCTGAGCACAGATGGATAAGTATAATACTCAATTTTAGGAGTTTCATACTAAATAAAGAATGACTGGTGTATTTAGGAATGTATAGTCCTGGTAAACAAGCAGGTGGGATTACTGCCTGGAGTTTAAGAGGAATATCTAGACCACATTTCTGAATAAGATTTAGGGGGGCTGGAATCTCAATGATTATTTATTTATTTTAATATTTTTTTCCTACATTGATAAAATTAAACTCTTTTTCTCTGGCAAAGGGAAATAGAGCGGGAGCAGAATATGATGAGAAATATGCTCTTATCTTTTTGTAATTCTTTCTTACAGAATGGAAAGAGTGAACATGTGAGTCTTTCCTGGTTTAAAAACCAGGGGTTCATGCAGAATGGTGTATGCTATCTTCCAGCTTTCCACTGCAAAATACAAATTAGAAGAGTAGGTGTTAAAACTCTACTGCAGGAACTGATAGCTTTAGTACTCCTGGTAGCAAGAAGGATGCATTATGTCCTGGAATCTCTGTTCTGCAAATCTGTATCGAATCACAAGGGAATAACAGTGAAAGGATAGACAGATCTGGGAAACTGTTGCCAGAATAACTTAGCAATTTGCATGTTGTTTGTTTTGAATAAATTTGTGAGGATGAAATTTGTCATATCATCAGGCTATGAATACCAAAATAAATAGTAGTTGCATTAAATTAGACCTCCAAAATGAAGGGAAGCTATTAATACTCATTCACCTTCTAATGTCCTGTCATCTGAAAAAAAAGATAAATCATTTGCTAGTGAAGGTATTCCAGAAAAAAAAAAAAAATCTCATTCTAGAGTTAAAATAAAGATATGTGAATGAAGAACCACTCTAGGAAATTTAAGACAGTAAAATTCATGAAGAAATAGGTGAAGTTGTGGTATAAATCTGGCTTTTATGAAACCCTAGAGGAAACATCCATTTGACTAAAAGGAAATAAAGGGTACAAACAACCATTCCTCCAAAAGCTTGTCAGTATGGTCCTCACCATCCAGTTCCCAGTGCTTCCTGGACCTCACAGGGTGACCCTCAGCCTTTTTTGCTCAGGAGGGCCATGAGCCTTTGTTCTCACATGTGACTTTTCAGCAACTAGGATCATGGGCAGAGTAATCCCCAATTCACTTACACAAGGTTCTCTAAACTTAACAAAGAACATAAATCAGTGGCTTCATGAGGCTGCCCACACTGTAGAATCCCTGTGAAAGCCTCCATCCTCTCTTGCTTTGCACACCTTAGTAAATCTCAGTGCTTCCAGCAGTCTGCTCAGAAGTATAAAGCAGCCTTCATAAGCCCTTGCCAGCTCTAGATATGCATTCACTGCTACGGATCCTTTCCCCTTTAAAATTCAAAAGAGTAACTTGGGATGTCTTTTGACTGCATTATTTTTAACCTGACAGTGCTCCATTCTGACATGTTATCTCTTTCCAGTCTTTCCCCATGAAAACTGAGGCAAGTGTGTTTTTCTTATCAGTTCTTAGCATGGCTGTCCCCGTACGGTAAATTTCTAATGATTCATTTTCTTTCTTTAATTGCTTTAAAGAGTTAAACGTAGACTTTTCACATTGCAGCATTTTAACACTTATTGAGCTTTAGAAGTTTTGCTTTGTATATGATGAACAACATGTGTATTTAACAAAAACATAAGCCAAAAGGTTAGAAGAGTAGAGGCCAAAAAAGAAAGTGTAGGCACAGAGCAGTAACAAAAACAGAAGAGGACCAGGGGAATGCAGAGTCAGTTATCAGATTAATTGGGGACCAGGCTGGTTGCCAGATACTGCATTAGTGAGTATTGCTCAGAGATTTCCCTTTCACTCTTTTCTTGGCTGATTGATGTGGTCATCCATCAGGTATCTGAATCCAACCTATGCTATCAAAGCAACTTCTATTCCCACAGTTCTTTAGGTTAAAAAAAGTGCCTGTACCTCTCCCATGCCCGTGAAAAAAACACTGTACCTTCTTGCAGCAGCCAAAATTTGATGGGCCAGTGGTCAGTTTCATCAGACGATGTCAATATAAATTAAGTACTCAAAGGAAAATAATATTGCTTTTTATTCATTCTGCCTGATAATTAAGATCAGAATACTTAGGAATTGTTCTTAAGGGCACTTGGGCCTGGACCCAGGACATAGCCACCATTTAATGCTTTTAAAAAAAAGATTTTGTTCCAAAATCCAAAATCTCAGTAAACATTATTTTGTGGAACTTAGAATAGGAGAATTTCAAAGAAAGGTGAGCAGTTATATAAAATGTGAAAGAACCTAATTCAGTGAACAGGTTTGTATATGCACAACACATGTATCTGGACAGAAGTCATATTACTAAGTGTGTTTAACTGAGAATCGAAACTTTCTCTGAAACACTACACACTAAATTTTGCAGCTTCAAGCTACTTTAGGAGAATGAGAAAGTAAAATTTCTCTGAAAGTGATTCTGGCAAGCTGAGTGAAAAACCACCATGCATCGATAGCAGGACATAAGAAAAAAGGAGAGATTCAGCAGTAGATGCTCCTATCCCTCCCAGTCTTGCATAACATACTTTGCTAGTGGTTTTGTGTAAGTCAATGTTTGTGAAAGTACAAATAGCAGAGAGTTTCTTATTACCAGCTGGACTAACAAAGTGACTTTAAGTAAACTGAGACAGCATAGGGGAACCAGAATATTCAAGTAGCAGGTGGAGATTTAGTCTTTTTCATGATCCATTTCAAGAGTTTCAGCTCAATTCCCTTCCGTCTGAAAATCCTATCAGTTCTTTGCTCTTGTTCAAAATGTTAGCACTTCATGGTTAGCCCTTCTTATGTAAACAAACATTTTTATTTTAGAGACAATGCAGTAGCATTTGGCTTTAGAGCTGCAGTAGTAGCTGACTACAATACCTGTCTTGCTGTGATTTTGAAATTGCTTCTCTGATGTTTTGCAACATGAATACTGTGTCAGATGTCAGAATTTGATATATTATTGATGGCTTTTTGATTTGATAGGTGGGAGGAGAGCCTGACTTTGGTTTGGGTTCTGTGTTTTTTTTGTGTTTTTTTCAAAATTATTTGTTATTATGTATTATTTTATAGCAATTCCCCAAAGTTTTCTCCTTCCTCAGTTCTCCTTCCTGTAGAATGGGCTTTGGAATAGATAATAATTTTTTAGTATAGTATCAACCCCAGGAAAATAAAGATGTTCTGGTTTCTTTGAAGAAAGTAGAAAATAAGCAAATAAATTTGCATTGCCCCTTCTGAATGAAAAACAGGCTTACTCCCTGAAGAAAAGAAGGTACAAATTTAATTTGGACTACAAAATTGAAAATAGATTAGTTCGAAATCAAATTAACCTTGACTGGTTCTGTTGTCTCCCTGTTTGTTCTTTAGGTATGAACAACCTAAGTGTGATAATGGTGCCAGAGCTCACCCAACCAAAACAAAGGATTTGTACAAAGGACGCCAGCTTCAAGGTCAGTGAAACAGATAAATTTGGTTTCATGCATTCCAATGCTTTGTTTATTCACTGCAATAAATTAGAAAGCAATTTTTTATCCTATATCAAAACAATGCATCTTTTAGATATAACTATATTGAATGCCACTGACAGAGGTCTTTGACTTCGGAACATTGTATGTAAATACGTCTTGGAATGTTATCAGAGAAAGTAAGGCTCATTTTTCTCAGTAGTTTAAAGGCAGTCACATTTACTTGCTGGAATTATTCCTTGGTGTGGTCATAGCAGAGAAGTCAGCAAACATGTCCATACTTCATAATCCTTGTTCTAGAAGAATCCATGGGAACTTGGCTTCTACCTTCAAATCAGTCTAAAAAATGTATCATCTGCTTACTTTTTTCCAAGAGTACCCTTGTCAGTTTAGCTCAGAATAACATTATTTTATTTTTCTCTGTTGTAGGAACAAACCTTGGTGTTTATTAGATTTTTCATTTTTTTACACTTCTTATAAGTGTGTGAGAAATCTTATCTCCAGATAGTTGAGCTACACAGAAGTCAGTAGTGTTGCTTCATTTTTTAAATGGCCTTTTAATATGTTTAAATAATTTGAGGTGTAGGAGGTTTAGTGATATTGTACATGGTATGAGGGAATTATGAATCACTGTCAGTTATTGTAAAGAATCAGAAAAAAGCAAATAGCGTGGGCAGATTTTTTGTATCATGAAAAATATTTCAGTTTAGCCACCCAGAGAAACATCTAGACAATAATTCTGAACTAAACATGCCCATCGATGTTGAAATGCATATTGAATGAAGCATATAATGAAACAAAATTATTTACAAGCTATAATAAAAAAAGAGTAAGAAATATGAATGATATGTTATTATACCATATACAATTACATGTTGTGTTCTACATAGAAAGAAGTCAATCCTAGGATTAACTGTAAACTGTCCAATTACTGTGGCTGTAAAAATGACGAGTGTGACCCAAAAACATATCTAGCTAGGTATGATGGGACAGACAGATAGGAACAGGACAGACAAGGCAGACAAGGAAACATTAATGGCATTTTAGATAGCCCTGTTGTTTTTTCTGGATTTTATCTAGAACTGGGGGGTTACAATTCTGGTCATCTGTCTTCCGGAAAATGAATCCATAGGAGAAGTTAGCTAGCACTAATCTATCAGGGAAAACAGCTACCTTCCAAGAGAAGGCAGCTAGAATTTGCTTCATTTAGACAAGATGAGATCTGGAGGTGATACTGTTCCTCTGAGACCATGAGGAAGAGAAACTGTTTTCCTCTGTGACAATTTTGGCACAAGAAAAATAGGTATGAACTACCCTAAATGAATTTCACCTGGGAGCTATAAAGTGGTTTCCAGCTATTCAAGTAGTGAGGCAACAGCCTTCTAAAGGACTAGTAATGGGGCAGAAGATCTGGTTAGTTTTTTAGGTAGATTTTGAGTGCTTTTTGAGACAGTGGGAGGCAGGGTTGAATGAGTGAGGTACTCTGCATTATGGCTTATCACTTAAGATACTGAACATGTATATACTAACAGATGAAAAAGCTGATTTACACTAAAAAAATTGCCTTGGAGCGTGAATTTCATATCTCTTACCAAATTGTCTCCATTTCTGTTCCTTCAGAAAAAGGATGGAGCATGCCTGACTTGCAGTTTTGGTGTTTAGCTGCTCACAGTTTTCAGCAAGAACCATACGTGCCACATAAATCCTCATATATGTGAAGCTTAGTGGCAAATACACCTCTGTTGACAGTCATATTGATGGTATTTATCCATCATTTTGTCACTCAGTACTTGCTTACTGAAGTTACTTACTGCTGTTGTAACTTCAGGGAAGTTAGCAATTATTTCAGGGATAATTTGGGAAATATTTTGGACCTTACTGCAGCCTTTCAATACTTAAAGTGGGCTTATAAGAAAGACTGGGACTGACTTTTTAGTAGGATCTGTAGAAATAGGACAAGGGGTAATAGTTTTAAACTAAAAGAGAGTAGATTCAGACTAGATATATGGAAGACGTTTTTTACGATGACAGTGGTAAAACAATGGAACAGGTTGCCCAGAGGAATGATAGATGCCCCATCCCTGGAAACATTCAAGGTCAGGTTGACAGGGCTCTGAGCAACCTGATGTAGTTGAAGATGTCCCTGCCCATGACAGGGGGGTTGGATTAAATGACCTTTAAAGGTCCCTTCCAACCCAAACTGTTCTATGATATTTTACAATCCTCATTCCATGGAAACCAATGGAAAATTGGCCATCCTCAATAATTTATTTCCAACAGCACTTGCACAGTTACAGGCTTGGATAACTACTTGATTTCGTGTGTGTTTTTTCTGAGTGAAAAGAGTTTACACTCAGAAGAGAGTATAGCAGAGTGGAAGCTGAAGAAGCAAGTTTTTTCACTAGAAGATAGCACTTTCTGGTCACTTACCTTTTGCTAAAAATTTTGAAGAAGCATTTGCTAGCTCTAATCTTAGAGGGAGGATGGGCATGTGAAGGGTTTTAAGTTTTCACCTATCTGTTATACAAACTGATATATCTATATCTATATCTAGGTATATATAAAAGAAAGATTTATCCAAAGTCAAGATACTTTTCCAGTGAAACAATTAACAAGAACTTTCCATGCTGTAAACTCCTACCTGATAAATTAATTTTCATTAAGTTAGGCAATGGTTCTCTGATTTTCTTTTTCTACTTTGTGGTATTTTGCATTATGTGAGCTTTAGTCCAACAAACCACTGCAGCAGTGTTAGCCCATAATTAGCGGAAATTATTATGTATGACATGGATTTGCTCTCCCATTTCTTCTGTTTCTTAATCTTTGACTCTCACATGCTTTATATTATTTTAAAATAAGACAAATACCAAAATTTCCTAACATTTCTTAAATACATATGGGCTAACAAGAACAGGGAAAGAGGTTACTTCACAGTTGCAGTTATGTTAAGGTGTTTATTTTTCTTTCTCTCAAGGCTTTCTCTTTACTCTCTCTCCAGACTAGTCTATTAAATGCCCATGTTCTCAAATGGCAAATTTCTTATCATACAAACACTACATCAAATAAAAATTAATTCAGTTTGCTTTAGATAGTTTTTTTGAATAAAGAAGGTTGAAAGAGGATATTGCACAGCTGTGGTTAGTTGCTAACAAGTAACATAAAATTACACAAATAGCTAATACAAATCCACTTTTTAATACAAATGAACCACTGTTTCTCTGTTGTATGCAGTGTTGCAAAGTCGTGTTTGCATTTGTGTCATCTCAATTTAAATACAGCATCTGATTGCTGAGTGGTGCCAGGACTGAATAAAAAGTAGGCTGTGTACTTACTTTCAAGGAATAATACATTTTTGAAAGGATGGGTTTGCTTGATTTGCAGCTTATACCCACAAAAATGCAGTAGCCCTGGGTGAAACCACTGTGACTGCCTGCTGTGTAAAACCAAGATTTTAAAACAATTACTTTACTACTATGAAGGATCTTAAAGTAGGATAAAAGCAACTGGTATGTCCTCAAGTGGATTAAATTGGCATAGTTCTCCAGCTATGCTGATTTATACCACCTGAAAATTTGAACCCATTATATGTTAAGACAAATATTTTTACCAATAATTTGCAAATAAATCAAGATGCAGTTTTTGGCAGCCAATGGTATCTTGTTAAGGCAAAATTGTAGAAGGTAAGGGCCCCTTGGAGTTTATGGCAAAATTCCCACTGATTTAAACCAAGCTAAGAATATATCCTCACATCCTATGGGTAACTTAATATAAAGCATCTGAAATTGAAGATTAATGTTTGTAAGAACGATCCAAGCCACCTGTATCTGTTAGATTGGTCTGAAAGTTATATAATAATAATTCTTCCCATTAGATTTCTAGTCCGTTTTTTAAAGCCAGAGCATTTTTCTGATGTTACTTGTGGTTTTGATCCTTCTCAGAAACTAGTTATTCTGAGATAATGAAAATGAACCCAAAAAGGAGACTGGAGAATGTCACATACTGGGGAAACAGGAGGGTTTTTTACTTTTCTAACCATCAGTTTTCAAAAGTTTGTATTTTGACCTTTTGTTTTCCTCTGTGTTATGCAGTAAAATGGAAGTCCTGTGATGAAACAACATATTCTGTAAGGAGTCTTGGATGGTTTATTTCCTACTTTTGGATAACTGGTGTGTTAAACAGAAATTCAGTTTTCTACACAAGCTGGTCAAGAGCATTTAAAAGGGCATAGCATGAATGCTAGTTAAGCTAAATCTGTAATATGATGGAATTAGGTGTAGGTGCCTCTGTATTTTCCTAAAATCATGAGTGGTAATAGGTCAAATTCAGCGAAGCTGAAGAAATGTCAGTTCCTGGAACTGTATTTTTTCAGGCTCGGTCTGCGGGTGACCCAAAAATAATATGTATTCACTAGTTTTTAATAGTCATTAAAATATTTTTCAGCATGCACCCTCAATAGATATCTATTTATTTATAAATTATACCAATATAGTACTGTACTAATATATTAACTTCATTGTAAAACATACCCAAATACAGAAATTAAAAAAAGGATGAAATGAAGATGAAATAAACATGTTTAATAATATTATTATTTATTAATAGTACAAAAAATATATTCTTCTTTCACTCCAATTGATTGTCTTGTGCCCCCCTGGGGTATGTGCACCCCACTTTGGAGACCAATGCCTTAGACGATGGTTAAGCTATCTGTTCATAGAACTAGTCTTCCCTCTGCTCTAAGCAACCTGGAAGAAAGGAACTTGGATATGTAAGAGAGCAAGACATGATAGTGTATTGAGACAGTGCCAGACCACTCAGCTAATTTGCCTCAAGGGCAAATCTTTTTCTTATTTAAAAAGTATGCATCGAATGCAAGAAGGCTGTTTTAGGTTCCACTGTGTGTGAGGCCTGGATAAACTTTGGATAATCCTTTATATAGGTTAAGTTTTTTGTATTCTTACTTAACCTGGGAATTCATCTGCTTTTCCTGTAATATAATTTTTCATTACTAAGACCTGAAATTTGAAAAGTGAGTGGAAAATTTTGAAAAGTATTATTGGAAATGTGATTTTGCTCACACAACATTCTTTAATTAGCAGTACCCTTTTGTGCAGAAAAAACAAAAAATAATCCAAATGAGTAAAAGGCACACAAGCTTGAGAGAGACACAATGTCAAGCTGGATTTTCAGACTTTATTGGGTTTCTATGGTTTTGTGGCTTTAGGTCAGATCATTAATTTTGTTTACATTTCATTTTGGTTTGTTTAAGTTTCTCCTTCTCTTTAACACAGTATGGTTTTTGAAGTTCCTATAGTTAGTAATACTTCCTTTCATACAAAAGGATAATTTAGGAGGGGAAACTGTAGTCTGGAAATGACAATGCTTTATAATCTCTAACAGTAATACAAACTAGTGACTTGGGTGAATGTGCAAATTCAGTAAGTCCATCTATGAAGAGTCCTGAAAATCACCCTTTTCTATTATTTTCTCAGAATAGCATAGCTCTTCACAGCTGAATATTTCCTTTTGCTGAGATGCTGATCTCAGTTAACCCAGCTGGAATCCAGTAGAATGCATCAACTTCTTGAAGTTACTTTAGATTTCTACCAGTGAAATAAGATCAGCATTTCAGTCTTATTTTTGGCAAATGTTGAAGCTCTCTGAAAAGCCTCCCTTCAGATGCTTCTCATTCCAATTTTTGATCCAAAGATCCAAAAAGACTCCAAAAAGATGAGTATTTCAGGTTTTTAAAAGCATTCAGTTAATAATCATCTGAAAGTCTTCACTTTTTAATATCTAGGTTTTATTCAGTGACACAGTAAGGATGCAAATTAGAAAAATCGGCATCTTTGCTCAGCCTTTATGAGACAGATTTTAAATTCTCAGTTTGGACAAGAATATAGACCATTGCCCCCTCCTCTCCACAACCCCAAACCAAAAACCAGTGCTTTCCATCCAGGGCCTAAGCTCTGCTGATCACTGTGTTGGTACTGTGATGGTCTACAGTTTAAGTGAAGCTAAGATTGTTAAAATATTACTTAATTGAAATGTCTTGATGCATGTCCCTTGTATAGTCAATCAATTTCCCTTAAAACTCTTCATTACATATGGTTGTGTTGAGCTACACGTTGTTTTCTGAAAGTTTAGTTTAACCGTAGCGTTCAAGCAGTTAATATTTTCTCCTGAAAATCATGCATGTTTAACTCATTCATTATTTCACATTTGTGTTATTTAAGAGAAACAGAAGTATTCTAACTGTCCCATTTTCTTCCTATTTTAATTGATTTATTTACTGTGTTTCTGATGAGATAATCCAGCACTGACCCTGAACAGTTTACATTTTGTGGAGCAAAACTCATGATTTAAGTTATGGGCGAATTATGTGTGGATAAGTACAGTTTGCTTTTGGTTGTTGGCAGTCCATATTTTTCCAGAGTTAAAGGGAAATAATTGGAAACGCTCAAACCATGGTGATGCAAGACCCACAGGCAAACAGCCATCATATAAAGTGTCTTCAAAGGCATCTTTAAAAAAAAGTGATAGAGGCTTAACTGCTTTTTCTTTTGAGGTATGTCCGATTATACTTTAGCAGTTGCTCCACTTTTGACCATAAGCACATCAGATTTCATAAGGTACTAGACTATTTCTCAGCTAAAATGCTGAGGTAACACCACTTGTGTACCTCATCTGGCTTACTGTATTTTCCATACAGTTCTTCACTTCCTCTGTGTAGTCTGGTACCAGCACCAAGTAGAACACATTCTTAAACATTTGAATGACTAAAACTTTGCTTGTTTTTAAAGATATCAGTTAAGTAATTTATTATTTTTGATAATAATACAGATTATGTACATAAGCCTGCCTTCTCATGAGCTTCAAATTGTTAGGTCATTTGGCATGTAACTTTCTCCACTGAGCTGTGATTTAAAAGGATTATATTTTTATGATGTAACCAGCTTTTTGGCTGGATGAGCTAATATTTAAAATATCCTTTTCTGCTTTTGAATCTTAAAGCTCTGGGTTGTCAAACAACCATTTTAAGCTGCTGGCTGTTTTGAATGAGCCTGGAACTATCATCCCTGAGCGCTATACTGCTTTATTTACCAAGAGATATGTGGCAAAAAAGGCTCTATATGGAGCAGACCTGCCTAGCTAAGTGTTTGAACTATGACCAGGAAACACTGGTGCAAAGGCGGTGTGAACCTTCATGGCAGTGAGGGCAGAACTGAATTGCGGTGTGGCAAGGGTAAAGGAGGGGGCTTGCCTAGAGGCTGGCAGGGCCTGCAGGGAGGATGGGAGAGGTGAGGCTCAACAGCCTGAAGGGCCAGGCTTGCTCCTCCTCAGTCCCATAGTGCTGGGGGAGACAAGGGAGTGTTGCTTCCCCTTTCAAAGCAGTAGCTATCTCGTCTAATATAGGAAGCTGCAGGAGGAAGCCTGACTTTCTAGTCTAGTCCTTTGCTGTCCTGAGCAGCTAGATGCCTTTCCAATACCATAGGTGTCATAAAGGTTAGTGACAGCTCAGTGAGGGTCCCTTTCCACGTGTTATGTCCACTGCAATTATCCTGTGCTGTCAGCCTGAGACAGACGTGGTGGGGGATGCTGACTGGGCGAAGATGAGTTTCTCTAAGTGGAGATCTGTATGTCCCACAGTCCATAGGCTTAATGCAGCTCCAGCACCCTTGGTGGATCGGAGGAGGGGTGCACGCAACACACGGGATGGTATCACCAGCCCTGGCTCATCCTGAGGGCCCACACTGTAACACAAAAGTTTATTTAAGTACTGAGCAGTGGTGGTCTGGGGAGGACACTGGGCTGAGGCAGTACTTCTCACGACTGCGTAGGTCTACTGGTCAAAGCTCCGTATAAAGAGGGACGTCTGCGGCACTAAGTCCTGAGGCCACTACTATGGCTTCAGAGCAGCTGAGCCTCCAAAGAGGACTCTGTCTCTTTGACCTACAACAGCTAGCTTGGGATTTTGGATTTAGTAGCTTCAATATTATTACCTTATTGCCTGGCTACATGATTACACTGTAGTCTCCCAGTGGGCAGTTTTGCTCCAGAGGAAGGAAGGCCTGCAAATTATTTTTCGATGCTCTGCTGATGACATTTATTTCCTGCACACCCTCTTCTGTCCATCTCCTCATCTTGTTTTTTATTACTGTTGATCTTCATATTGTTTTATTTTTGCCTAATTTGTAGTCATTCCTTAGCAAATCAATAAGATTCCCCCAAACTAAAGCAGAAATAGAAATATCTGAAATAAACAAAAAAAATGCTCAAGCAGATAAGAGCTGCTGTAACTTCCAGTTATGTGTGTATTTGTGTAAAAAAATTGCAGTGAAAGCATTTGAACTACTAGTGAAGTGCTAGTGAAAGGCACAGCTCTGTCACAGCTAGCAAAAGAGAAAAGCTGGCTTATTAAAGGTGATGCTACTGGTTCAGCAATACCATTTCATTCATTGGTCTATTTAATATTAACCTATAATTTTATGTTTATTTTAAAGGGCTATATTAGGACTAATAAACACTGACTTCATTTGCTTCTTAGCATTAAAAAAAATGCTGGAGGCTCTGCCAAATAATGTGAATTCTGTTTCTCACCTCACTTGTTGCTGTTCTCCCTTTCCAGACAAATCCCTTGTTAAGTAGAGCAGCCTTGCCTGCTGTGCTGCTCTGTGCCATTGGGTCCTGTTCTCAGTGGGAGCAGTGGAACGCCTCCAGGGTACACATGCCTAGAAAGGGAGAAAGTTCTGTGTCTGTCTGTCTGCCTGCCTTCCCAGTAGGTTGTTACCCAGCAGCTCTACAGTCACTGTCTCTGCACAGGCAATCTCCAAATGGGTTTCTGATTGTGTTTTTTGCCTTCTGGGCCAAAGAATGATTAAGTGAGATAATGCTTTCCCCCAGAAATGCCTTTTCTAAGTCTGAGAGGGCATCAGTAAAGTTTCATTGACCCTCATGAAGCTCTGTTGGTTTACCCATCAATGATGTAAATATGTAGACAAATGCTGCTCCCAGCACTTGATGATTTTGACATTGATTCTGATAAAGATGGATCTCTTTCTTCCATCTTTACTAGGGAAATTATTATTTTTGAGTCAATGTATATATACATACATAAATATATATATGTAAACACACACACATAAACCATATTTGTTTTCCCCTCAGAGAGAAGTAATAAGCTAAGTGAAAACTGTTCCACCATAAAACTTCAGTAAAGCTCAGAAAAGACATTTCAGAAAGATATTTTAATTCTTACCTGTAATTTTTCCATACAGTTTAATCCATACATTTAATCAATAATTTAATACATATGGTGTTCTAAATCCAGCAATAAAAAGCTTTGGTTGAACACATTTGGTTTTCTTTTTCTTTTAAAATACAGAACAGCATCATGGATTACAATCTCATTATCATGAGTATTATTAACTCATGGAGCTATTTTAGAGAGGTTTAATTTTTTCTTTTTTTTGTGTCTTTTACTGAAAAGTTTCTAACTGCTCTGTAAGTCTGTGCTTATATTTAGCAGTTCTCTGCTTCCACATGGTGTAATTTTGCTTGGATATCTCTGAACTGCTAATAGGAAGGAGCACACCCATTAACAATAACCAAAACAGTGAACTTCCTACCTAAAAGCAAATGTGGTCTTGAAAGACAGTGAAAATTTGGACAGGCTTTGTAATGCCATGGCAGATTAGCCTGTAACAAGAAGAGGTAGGACATAGCCCTCCTGGATGAAACTCAGAGTGCTTACTAGTCAAACCACACTTGTCAGAGTAGGAAAATCTATTATAGGCTTGTAGTCATCACACCAAAGAGGGGGAAAAAAATCCACAAGTCATTCATTCTTACCCACCCAAGCAAATGGTAATTTTTGTAGTACCTAAAGGTAGAATAGAGATTTTGATATTGAAATATTCAATGAGTTCAGATCCTTATGCTAGAATTATATCTGTGTGCCCCATTAGTATCTGGTTTAGACTGAATCTCTTTCTGGAAGTGCCTGTCTCCATCATCTGTAGAGGGAGCAAGAATGAGTAACACCAGTAGTTGAAAATATTTTGATAGCTCAAGTTAAATGGTGTAAATACCACCTTACCTGAACAGATGATGGTATTCAGATGAGATTGGATCATACAGCAACCTTTTTTTCTTGCAGTGTTCCACTCTGAAGTGCTTTTAGCAGGGAAATAAGTCTGACAATACTAATAGGGTATGAGAGCATGTGTTTGAAAAATGGCATTTTTTCAGATACTACTTTATCTCACTTAAGTATTTGGAATATTATCTACACTGTGGATATCAGGTCAGGGGGAGGGAGAGAGGAATGACTAATGGCTCCTAAAACCTATTTAGTCTAATGAAATCTTAAATTTCATTCTCCTTAAACTAGCATTCCATGTAGATTGCTCGGCCCTGCTTACTGCTGACAAGCCCCAAGCCTCTGTGCATGGACTAATCCTCTGTACTTCAAGAGATTTCTGTTGGTCAGCCTTCAGCTGCTCAAAAACACATAGTATTGATCCCTCCCTGGGGATGAACAGAGATGGCCTAGAACTGAGAGCTAAGAGCCCTTCCTTTCTACTGAACATTATATTTATTCTCCTTTTATCTTTATTTTTTTATGCCAAAAAGATGAAGAAGGAAATTAATTTTATGTGAAATATTTTTATGCAGAGATTAGCCTAATCAAGAAATCCAAAAGAAAGTGCAGTACGGTGCATGTTGAAACAGCTTTGTTTCTTTTAGAAAGAGCTCTGTGTAAAAATAATGGGGGTGCTAAGAAAATCAGGATACTTATAGTCTTTAAAAAAAATTCTGAAATTTACAGTGAAAAAATCCTCATACCCTTTTAAAACATCTGCTTGTAAGTACATGACTATAGATACTGAGGTATTGTCTATGCCCAGTATAAAATCCTAGCATAAACAGAATGAAACTTTGATCACATTGGAACCCAAAAGGGATTAAAATATTTGCCCTCACTGAACAAACTTTGATGCTGTGTTCCTAAAGCCACTAAGATTCAAGAAGTACATTTAAAAGATCTTGAAATAATTTCTGGTACAGTGAAGACATGGGAGAGGTATCTCATAATAACTTGGGGCAACTAGATTGCAGTTCCTGGGTGAGGAGCAGAAAAAGCAACACAAGAAGAGGGAAAGATTGCTGTAGAATAAGGTCAGTGTTTTCTGCCAGAATGCCTGCAATCATTATCATCTCACAATCTGAATGATGGCAGGAAAAACTCATATAACTGAACAGAAAAGGCAAAAACCTTTTAGTCTGCCAGAGCTGTAATCATAATGAAAAATGACACCTGAACCTTATCATGACAGTGAGTGGGAGTCACATAGTAAGACACTATTTCCTCTAAGATGCATAGTATGGCACTTCTACTTTTTCATCTGATAGAATATAAACTGAATAAAAGCATGCTGTTGATTTGTAAGGCTGTTCCCTGCAAAATGGATATCTTGGTTTGTTGTGTTTTCACAACAACTTGGATACAAGTTCTCCCTGATTTTTCTGGCAGAAACAGCTCTCATGTTTAATCTGTGGCTAGGGAAAAATAAATATTTTCATTTCTGAATGAATATATATCTACAGCTATATTTTCAAGAGGGAACAACAATGGTTAGGCATTTATTCTTTGTGTCTAGTCACTTGGAGAAGTGTTCCAGTTTTCAAATAAAATGAACACTTAGTTCCCAGTGAGTTCAGTGGGATTTTCAGTTCCAAGCAACTTTGAAAATAACTTGTACTGATAATAAACCACCCTAGTAATTTTGTGTTTGGTATCAAATAGTGACTTTTTGAAATCCAAGCAGAGTTATGAGGTTAGGGCTTGTAAAAAAGTAAGCCAGTGCAAGACTTCCCACTTCCTAACATTTTGAGTAAGTTAATATATAATACAGAAATAAAATCAGTTTTGGCTGATGAATAATGACTGAAAGTGTCAAGCAGTGAGTTTGGTTCAAGGAAAATGAACAAGATGTAGTCAAAATTGTGGATGTTCTCATCTCACTTCAGTAGGTATATTTTTCTGAAGAAAATACTTCGATTTTAGCCTGCTGCATTAATCTTTCTGTTCACTTACTTTTGAGAAAAAGGCTGTCCTGCCAATCAGAGAGTATATTTGATGTTCACATTTTCTAGATACTAGCATGGCTTACCTAAGAAGACCTGTGGAACTGATCACCAGTGTAAGAGGCAAAATCAGTGTTGCATGCTCTCACTGAGGTTGGTTTTATTTTAGAAAGTAGAATATTGGTATTAAGCAGAGTTTCTAGCTGAGGTTCAGAAGTAATGCCAAGTTATCTCCTCCTAGTCATGCAGGATCAAAGACATGATTGTCTATACATGCTGTATGTCTTGGTAAGGAAATGCTGCAGTCTTGGCGCATCTGCAGATAGAGGATGATATGGCTGCTACTGTTAATATAGAGAACATGGGACCAGAGATGAGCTTGGGAAGTGTCTGTGTGTAGTATAGTTAATAGTTTGTATCACAGTACTTCATCGTTTTATAGTTTGGGATCCCAGTGTCCTGGGCACTGTGCAAACACAGAATAACAAGATGATGTGTGGAAAATATGCAGCTTAGATGACTGTAAAGCCAACTTGGACAACGGGTAGTCAGATGCCATCAACTGAAGATGTGGTGAAAGTTCCTGCCAATTCCTCAAAGTGCTTTAGTCTGCCAGCATGTGTCACCTCCATTTCACACTGGCTGAGCTTAAGCCAGGTGACTTTCCTCCAGGTCCCCTTTTACATCAGGTAAATTTATACAGTGGGGAATGCATTTCTGTGGGCTCAGTGAAGACATGTAGAAAAAATATTCTTGTTCACAAAGATGAGAGTGTATACAAGTCTATCTCAGTAGTTTTCAAATACATGATGCTATTCCTTCGGTTCAATACAATGTGTAGGCCTCTGCAACTGAGAGCCTTCGAGGAGGAAAGAGAATTACTCCATAGAAGCATCTGGGAATTCTTTCAAAGTATTCAGAATGCTTCACAAGATCCAGAAATTTGCTTCTCTGTAGCTCAGCAGGAGTGCTACTGTTCATAGATTCCTCATGTTAGCATATGGCAAAAATCCATGAATAATTTTGGGAAATAAATTATTCAGAAATTTTGCCCTTTATGCTTGTGAAGTTCTTGAATTTGTTTGCTATCTAGAAATGTCTGCCAGTAAAACCTCTTGTTCTGAAGTCATCCACAAGCAATTCATTGTAAATATTCCTAAAATACAATTCATCATGACCTGCTGAACCCTGATGCTGCAAACACTTACCCACATTCTTCTTGTGATTAGATCCATTAAAATCAAAGGAACCTTTACATGTGGTTGTAAAGTTAAGCCCAGGCATAAGTGTTTGTAGGACAAAGGTTTAGGTTGGTTCCACAACCCTTGATATTCTGTGTGCTATGTAGTCTCTTATTGATAAATGAGTTGCAGGCACTCAGAACCAGTGGAAAATCAGGGTTTTTCAGTCCCAGGGTACTACTACTCTTATTCTTTAACTGCAGAGTTACAGAATCCATCGTTACAAGTCTGAATTTTGCATTCTTTGAGTACATAATCCAGATTTGCTGGTAGTGATCCAACTTGAAATTAGATTTGTAACACAGTTAAATGCAAAGCAAAGGTTATTGGATCAAATTCATTGAAGAATCAGAGTAAATATTCATCAGCTTTTTAAATGACCTATTTATCACTACAGACGCTTCTGTGCTGTGAACTTTATAATGGGGAAAAGTACTAATAAGCAAAGAATTCCTAGGTTTTGTAACCATCCACAGTTATAACAGAAAACTTTTACTAGAGCTGGGCAGATTTATTCAGAGAAATAAACCTGGAGTTTGAAAAATTTAGCTAACTCTCTGACGAGAAAAGGCAGAATACAGGCATAGCTATTAACTGGGATATTCAACAATGTAGTTAGCTGTATTATATCTACTACATACCTGGTGATGAAAAGAATATACTGCATTTTGGATTTGACTGATAAATGTCATTTGGTGTTCAGTTCTACAATCTCACTTGCCATTATTCCTATGTGTCTCTCATTTTCAACATTTTGAGCAGGAAGGCATGATAAAAAGCTTTATTAGTTGTGTATGTCTGTGCATCTAAATAATCACCAGTGACCAGAAAGATTTAGTCATGTATGCTGGAGATTTTCATCCCCCTAATTTCAGTTCAGAGAAGTAGTATTTAAATGGTCATGAAAGAAGATCTCTGAACCACTGAAAAGAGAAGATTCCTGGTTTTCTGTTAAGATATGCAGCACATATTTCCACCCCTGGAATTTTTTCAGTGTATTTGCTACTTGATCCATTAGGCTTTGAATGGAGAAAGTAAATTTTAAGTTATTTAGAGAAGTATTTTATTAATTAGAATTGTTATGTCCCTCTGAAATCAGTATAGCTGAATTCACACTATCAAAGAGCCGGAAGGATACAAAAAATATTCCTTCTCTAAAATATTTATACAAGAGAGTTTTGGATTCTTTTTACCCAAATAACACATGCTTGTACAGAGTTTCTGAAGGTGAATTGGGGTATAGTTTCTACTCGTGTTTGTTTGGGGTGATGTGTGCTTGTAATTTTATCACACGGGAAGAGCGTGCTTCTGATTGATGCAGATTAACATTTTTATATGATAGCTTACATAGCCCTAAAGTTAAATCTGCATTTATATTAACATGCACATGTGTACACACAGAGATCCTCTTATGCCTTTTAACTCACGTTCCTATGAAAGGATCTTAAACAGGTTCTACTTATGAATATATTGAAGCTCAATAATGAGTTTTCTCATGTATTGAATTGAACTGGACCCATTCTGAGCTGTATCTTTTTTCTGCTGCCTGTAATGAACTGTTGTGACATACTTTAGACATACAATTTTCCTTAGCCTCACCTGGCTGTACTATTCAAAATGAAGAAAAAAGGTTTTGTTATCAGAATTTTAAAATTCGTTGTGTCATTTTATTAAGAATAAGAAAAATAAGTAAATGACATTATGTCATTACTTCCTCTAACATTAGATGATATCATCCATTATACAGAGAAGTGGTTGAAAGTAGCTTTGTAAGTGATCTAATAAATAATAGTTTATTGGCATGTTTGGCAGTTAACTTGCTTTAAAGATTTTTGTTTTATTTAATCTGTAAAACTGCGGTTCAAATTCTGCTTCTAATTCTTTGGTTTGAATTGAAAATAATCTCACTGTAACCAGTTCTGTTAGAGTTTAAAGTGGTAGAATTGACACTGATAACCAGGACAGGATACCTGCTGATCCCTACAAAGAGCTCAGTATAAAGTATAACGCTCTGGTATTTTCATTAGTATTTTTATTGCTTTTATTTTTTACTTCACAGAGGGAAAGAAATAAGTGAGGTTCAGTAGCAAGGGTTGTTAGGAAGTGTCAAGAAGTGTGTTACAATCCAGGTATCTCTCACAAATACTAACTTCCCGGAGAGTGGTGGTGGGACCTGGCATGTAGATGTGATGTTTTCTGCTCTCCAAATGTCTTGAGCAGAGGTCCTTTGCTTCTGCTCTCCTGCTCCAGAGCAAGGCAGCTTAGATGCCAGACTCTGAAGGGCCTGCGGGAAGTGAGGTTGGGGTGACAGGAGCTGTGTGCACCCCTGTGCTGAGATGGGACAATTAACTCCTTCCACATGTGGCAGAAGCCAGCTTGCTCAGGCTTGAGTTTGGGCTGGGTGTGAGATGTGATGAATGAATTCTTTGTATATTTTTCTGTCAGTGAGACCTAGCAGGGGTTTTGAACTATTCCCTACCAGAGGTGGGATTAACTGCTCTGGCAAGCCCACCTTTCCTATAGGCACTTGTACGTGCCCGCACTGTTTGCCTAGGGGTTGTTGTGTGACACATTCCTCCGGGGAAGAAGAGCTACCCTATGCTGTGTTGGTGAGCTCAACAGCCTCAGGCAGTGTCACATTCACTGCACATATCATATGACTCAAGCATATCCACGCTCTCCAGTTATGATTTCCATGCACCTTAAAGCTACTGAGTAGTGGGTTACCATGTACACCACTAGAAATGGCCATATTTTTCACTCCTTTGTATCTGCTTTGCATACTTATGTTTTAGATTTCTCATGCAGACCTATTAATAGATTGGAGTCTACTTAAACATGAGAGAAAATTTAACTTTCTAACCCTTACAAATGCATCTCATCATATTTTCTCTTAGAAAAGCAGGAAGATTGCTTCTGGAAAAATATGATTGATGCAATTTATGCTGTGTGTATATATATATATAAAAGGACTACTTTCTGTATACAGTATGAGGTTTTTTTTTTTTCCCTGGCAAGTCAGGACACTTAGTTAATTAAGAACTTATGGTAAATATCTCTCTTCCTCCTTAATCATTTAGTGGAATCCAAGTTTTCCTATCTGCTTGTGCAAAGCATACTTCAGTGTAATTAGAACACCAGCTGGGCTGTAGAGGCTGGGATTATCTAAACTACATAAACAGCACCTACAGATAGTTCATGCTCCAGATGTTATTGACATTGCCATATCAATTTGAACCGAAGTCATGGATAAAAATAATTAATATTAGATATACAATCCCAATGACAGATTTTGAAACGAAGTATATTTCTCTGACTGAACTTAGTTTGGTTCCTACTGACTCAAAGGAAGATAGTCTCTCATTAAAAAGATGACTTTGTTTCCTGAATTACTTTATTTTTTACTTTTTTTTTTTCATGAAACGCTAATGCTATCCTATTGCAAGCTGAGCCAGTTTATTTTTTTGCAAACACTAAAATGCCAGTCTGTTATGAGCTATTTGAAATCGTGTTCTCTGTTTTGACTGTCCACTTTCTTTGGCATAATGCTGGTTTCATCCTTTGTTTGCTGTGTTTCTTTTTCCCTTGTTCTTGCTTCTTGATTAAAAAAAATCAAGGCACACAGAGCCACAACATCTGTGTCTCACATGGTTACAAGCCCATTTCATTAGTTCCATGAGCTGTGCAGGATTTATACATAGCATTTTGTTCACTTGATGTATTTGTCAATAGGAGAAGTTTAATCCAATAGGGATTATAAAAAATCACTCATTTGAAGTTCCTATTAAAAATTGATTTCTTGAGACAGGTATTTTGACCCCTGCATTAACAGGGTGCGCAGTTCTCTTGGAGCCAAGCTCGTGGTTCAAGGCATGGCATCACACAGCCTCTTTGCAAACTTGGCAACTGAATCAAGGAAAGAGATTAATGTGCGGTGCAGTGGTTGGACATGTAAGGTCCAGGAATCAGGCTTTAATTTGCAGCTCCCTGTATGGCTTGGTAAAAAAGAAGGCACACTGCCGTAGTGCTGGCATTTCCGATGTTTAGAAAAGCAGGGCTCACTGTTCATTGCAAGTTGGTTTTACTTTTAAAGTTTATTAATTTCTCTGACATAGGCAGGTGGCTTGGTGAAACTAGGGTTATTTGGGAAAGCAGGACTCTTCTAGGAGAGTAAAAAATGTATGGTTTATTCTACAGTGAAACCTTGTTTTGTCAAATTCCTCAGCTGCTTGAGCTTTAAGCCCTGAGACCTAGCTAAGCGTTTGGGTGAATGCTTTGTTGTTGCTATAGCTCTCGTTCATATCTGGCTGTGGGGGATCTTGTGGGCAGGCTCCACTTGATAGTTTCTTCATGCGGAAGGCTAGGGGGTAAAAAGGAGGAATGTGAACAGATACACACTGCTCTGATTCTTTACAATCCACCAAGGAAAGTTGCCTTGGGAAGCAAGTCAGAAAACTGGTTTATGAGAAAGGAGAGGCATGCGTTTCTTATCATAAAACTATTACCTGAAGGAGTCTATTAAACCTGGACTCCTTATTCCAAATCAAACCTGGTCTTCTGGAGGAAGGGTGAAAAAAACCCCACATTAGACCCACTGGATCTTACTATAATTGCAATGTTATGCAATTTTCTTAATTCAGGAAGAGATGCTGATATACAGAAAGTGAGATCATTGTGGGGTACAGTGAATGTCTTGATGCTGAAGTTTTCCTCCTTCTACAATGAATTTCAGAAATTGTTCAACTGTACAGAAAGAGAAATGTACCTTGTATGCCTTATACCTCAGATGGCACTTGTAATTGGACCTGTTCTCAGTCCTAATAGAGGAATACATGTTTTTTTTTTTTTTTTTTTTTTTTTTTTTTTTTTATATTTAAAAATGTTTTTTATATTAAAGTAAGGATTCATAACCTGTGCATAGTCTCAAGTCAAGTTTCCCCTCACAGATTAGCTTTCTCTCTGTTGTTTAGGTTCAGCACTTTCCCTGAGAAACATTTGTAATTTGGAGACAAGTAGGAATTAAGTGGATTAATTTGCTTGTAACCAAACCAAAATTTGAACTCCTTTCTTCAACAGCAAAAGATTAGTTTCCCAAGCCCCTCTACCCACCATTTGCCTTCTTTGTGATTTATCTCTGTTTACAGATAAAGCAGAGCACTTTAACACAGGGCAGATAAAGTGAGGACATTCTATACTCATTATATTTTCAGTAGACTACAGATAATGCCTGTCATAAAAGAAGAGCAATTTATTCTTAAAACATGCTGTGATAGCTAGGCAGTTATATTATTTTGCAGTGTTTCTTGGTAACAATTTCAAAACACATCAGCGGAATTAATGGAATCGCTCATATACTTGAGAGATGAAAAGTGATCCTTTTCATGCAGAAAAAACAGAAAACAGAAAATCTAAAGGTCCCTAAAAAAATATTGTAAAACTTGAATGTGCAACTTCCATCCTCTCCCCGTCTCTTGATAGATGTTTCTATCTTTATACATCCATGAAATTCATAGTTCAGGTTGATTCTGCTCCAGCAGATCACAGGTATCAGAACAATCCAAGATACACTTAATATTACAGACAATGCTAGGTGCTTTACTAAGTCATGTCATTAAACATAAAGTTTGGTGATGTTTTTGAAGGTATGGTGTGAGAAGTTTCCTTTCCATTTAAAATTTAGAGAATTGAATGAAAAATATTTCATTAAAAGAAAAAAAGGCGATTGAAATGAAGCTTGCACTCTGTGTTGTGAATGGAAATATAGCTATTAAATTGAGCTAGAACCACTGATGTATTCTGTGCTTTTTGTTGCCCCTATGAATGATCTTTCCTTTTTTTTTTTTTTTTTCCCCCTCTCTCCCATGATGTTTGAATGTTTGATTCCCTCCAGCTCCTCTATTTTTTCCACTGTGTTCTGAATTCAGTTTTATCCTACTGGAAGTTGTATTGTCTACCCTCTTTATGTCTCCTAAGTGAAACATTTATCTTGAATAATAGACAAGTTAAATACTCAATTTTAAATAGAATGGATTTAAAGTTAGAAAATAAGATCCAACATAATTAGTAAGTTCCTATATCAAACAACAGGCTTCTTTTGTGTATATGCACTGCTGAAAAATTTAAACAGTGGCTTATAGTATGGCAGAATGATAAAGTGCTGCTTAAGCATCAGTTCCCACAACTCTGTTGTTTGGTAAGGCAGAAAGCCTTGAGTCCAAAACAAGCAAGGGAAAAAAACTTATTTACTGAGAATTTGAGTCTTCAGTATGCAAAGTGCAGTGGCCTTGGTCCAGCAAAGCACTGAAGCCCACGCTTTTCTTTAAGCTCACGAAATCATTTGATGTAGTGAGAGCATTCTGTTGACCTACTTGCGAGGCTTTTTGGAAGATGTTCGTTGCACTTCTCTACACCACGCAGGATTAAGCCCTAATTTAAAAAACATGCTGTCCAGTCTGACACTATTGTTATTTTTCTGAAGAAAATGTTTTAATGTAGCAGTAGAAGTGGTTTCTGACACTCTCTTTGTTCTGAAGAGTTTGCTCACAACAAAAGGAACCTTTCTGTGGATACACAATAGCTCAGTGATTAGAGCACTCAACTGAAGGGGAAAGGACCTAGGTTCAAATCCCTGATCCAAACCAGACAGAGCAGGGAATTGAACCTGACTCTCTAGTGTCAGAGATTAGGGTACTCCACTGGGATAACAGCAAGCTGGGTTTCAACTCCCTGCTCTGTCTGGTTTGGATCAGTGAGTTGAACCTTGGTCTCCCCCATCTCAGCTCTGCGTGCCCTCACCACCAAGCTATTTGGCCAAGATGGGATGGAGTGTTTATTCCTTTTTTTTTTTTTTTTTTTAAAAAAAAGAAGGAAAAAAAAAATCAGCTCATTCTGCATCAGAGTGAGATACAAATTACCCAATCCTGACACTTTCCACATGATGGAATTGTTGTTTCCTGGCCAGGCCTGGGGAGAGAGCTACTTTGTGGTCACATACTGAGAGCACCAGAAGCAGTAGGAAGATGTAAAAACCCTGTGTCTCTGCAAATGCAGCTAAAGATGCAGAGATTCAGCCATGTTATCCACATAGCTTTGGCAGAAGGAGAGAAAGCAAAACCACCAGAAGCCTACTCATGTGAATGCCAGAGCAATCTCAGTGAACTAAGTTTTGTTTGGAGGAGAACTGGGGAGGAAGATTAATATTCTGTCAGTGTCAGTGCTGTCAGAGGTGTCTGTGTCAGAGCACAGGCTGTCCATGTGAGTTCACTTGAAACTTCAAGCAGCCTTTTTCCCCACTGTTTTCTATGCCTCTCTTGCCCTTGGCTTTCTACCCGATTCTCTCTAATTTCCATGCTTGTCTCCTCTTTTCAATACCTTTACCATATATTTATGGGAAGCACCTTCTGCTTCCCATAAAGAAATGGTTCTGGCTTAAACTCTGATTTTTGTGATGGCACATGTCGTTGGACCCTGCTGCAAAACGCTCTGTGAATATGCTTATATCAGATGACAGAAATGGATGGGTTTTGACTGTTTATCTTGTCCTTGTAATCCACATACACACAGTGAATTTCTTAATCTAATTCCAGACATTTTTAAAGGTTTAAGGATCTCTTTCCTTATTACCTTCTCTTCTGCCTTTTGATTTTAACCTGCAGACCACCTATTGATTTTTGACAATCTAGCATGTAAACCCTTTTATAGCCATCTGCAGAGGACTTAGTCTACTCTAGTCATAGAAAGTTCACCGACTGAAAGTCTGTGTCTTTTTGAATTTGCATTGTTGGGTATCTCCAATTATGGAGCATGGACCTCTAATTCTGAATAAGAGAGCTTAACACTCATTCACTTGAGATGGAAAATAACTGCTGTTTACTAAATCAACATTAGAGTATACATATTTATAACGCAGAAGTATTCACAGGAGAGTTAGAATGGAAATGTGGGGTGTTATGAATTATAATCAGTCATTATTTCTGTTCCATCTACCAACAGGCAAGCACTTACTGTTGCAGAATTCATGTCTGGAAATCAGGTTATTATACATGCCAAGAGGGACTCAGTTTTGCTGCATATGAGGATTTGAGATGCTGCTGTTGGTCATTCAGATTGTATTTTCCTCTACCCCCTCTATGCCCAGGGCACAAAGATGTAGTGTGATGTCTTGTCTCCATCTCTCTTAGCTGGCTTTCTGACCAAATTCAGGACATGCAGCACACAAGGGAAACAGACCACACTGTACACAGTGAAACTACCACACAGTGTAGTGGTCCCGTGAAGAAACCATCCTCATAATCCATAAAGGAGTGCTATCGTGTAATTGGATCTCCCTGCTGTAAAGCGACCCAAGGCACTTGGTAATCAAACTGCACACTGTAAACTGGTTTACATGAAGTTAGCTGCATTGCATCCTTCCTGGCAGATGCTTTAGAACCATAATTACATTAATGTCCACCTTTAATTTACTCCATTCTGCTTCTGTCATTGCAGGATCTTTGCTACCAAGTGCTATGCATTTATTACCACAGTACTTGCTGTAAATTGCAAATTAAGAGTGACATGATTAACTCTGAATTTCCCTGCTTTTTGTGGGATGAAGTCAAGCTCATCATTACTTGAACATTACTTTATTATGGTTTAATGAGGTATACAGTGTTATATTTGGCTTGGGGGATCCATTCCAAATAGAGGTCAATTTGCGAAGAAAGTTAGTTTGGAAACCTGGTATAGCTAGAGAGATCTCTCTCTGTCAACCCTGGAGAAGTGAAGTGAGTAAGGAGTGGACCTTCGTTTTTAAAATAAATGAGTAATGTCAAATTATTAAGGCTTGAGCATTCAGTCTGTCATAATATGACCACTTCCTTCAGCAGGAACTAAGGCCGTTTCATTCTTGCATAATATCATACCTTGTAAATGTTTCATATGAGCAATTGTAAGACTGTATTTATGCTTTTGTATTAATCATTTTACAGATTTTTTATTTAGCAGAGGATGAGCCAGTGAGATTTGAAATGGTATTTGCAGAGGAAATCTGTCATGTTTAATGGAAAGTGTCCAGAAAGGTAACACAACTGCCAATCCTAAATTAAATACTATATAAAGAGAGATAGATTTTCGTGATGCCAGGTTTCCAAGGACTGGTTCATTCCATAGTGTTCAAGTAATGCTTTAGTGGTTCTTGCTGACTCTTGTTTCACTTCAGTTACTTCCAGGATTTCCATTTTATAAACCTCTTTTAATCACTGCTGTAAAAACTCATTCTGAGTTAAAATTCAGTGTATAGTTAATGTTCCAAGAAATAGCCATGCCTGCCTCCCCTCATTCCCAGCTTCTCTCTGTGTTGAAAATCCAGTTTCTAAATAATCAGATAACATTGATAAAAATTTGTGTCCTAATTAAAATTAGTACTTGTAGGTATAAGCAAAATACAGCATGGGTAAAGATTCTGATACTTCATCTGACTGCTTGCTGCTAGATCTATATATCTCTAGATCTATAAAGCTGGATCTTCTGCCTTGTTTCTGCTCCTTCCTTATCTTTTTTTTCCATCTCATCCTACGTCATCCACCAATATACTTTGTATCTTTGTAGCAGTGATTTAGCATCATAAATAGTGGTTCTTCCACTGCTTTCATTTCCACAATACAGAGGCACCAAGTCACTGCATCTGTGGGACTCCCCATTTGTGCACCACAGGTTGGGGTTGTTCTGTACCATCTGCATTTGGATTTAAAAAAAAAAGAGTGTCGTCTTTCAAAGGTGCATTTGAAAAAAATCCATCTTGTATGCAACACTCTTTGAGGGACTGAAAGGTATCATTAAGGAGTTCTGGCCTTCTCCATTCATCCCATGTTATGACAATGTAAGAACCACAGACTGGCGGGAAGTTTCAGCTCTTCTCTCGGAAAACCTGGTAGCACTCTGTGTGCAGGGAGTCTTCAAAACCAGCTTTCACATAAATGTGTGCTACTGGGCCAACATTTTCCAACTCACCTCTGAATTTCGTTCACCTTTTTGCTTCAATGACCATTGGTTCTTAGTATCTGAATAGAGAGCTTTTTTGTGACTTTAGCTGAGAGTGGATGCTTTTGGAATTTTCAGCTGATGCCTCCAATGGTAAAAGTCTCAGTAAGAGATATCCAGAAAGGTTAAGATCAACATGAGTTTGTAGAAAAGGCTGCTTTTCATGCATGTTTCCAAGGAGCAGGCTGTTTAGATTAATTAAGTAATGTAAAAACCATCCCCACTAAGCAAGTCCCCATAGTTCAATTTTTCCAGCAGGAGACCAGAATTATGCACCTTACTTCTGAGGTCACTTCCATAATTGCAACAACATACATTTTTTGTAATAGATTTTCCTTTTTAATGGATATTTAAATGGGGGTAATTAAATATGGTTATTTCATACTCATCTCCTGAGAGGAAACATAACAGCATGATGAAAATACAAGTGAATTGGAAGCAATAAATGTCTACTAAAAAGAACTGCATTTTGACTCCCTTAGTAATATTGGCTGTTAATTAAGACTCTCAGAGTGATAATGTGGAGATTTAGATGCCTGCCATACTACACAAAACTGGATTCCAAAATGTTTGAATTTAATAAGCTTTTGTTGAAAGTGTTACTACAGTCAGAATTGCCAGCCGTATATCTCAGGGACAGGCAGTCATGAAATATGGTATGTAAAGCAGAAGTATAACATTTTGAAAATCAGATCCAGTTGCTTTTCTCTTCTGGACTTTTTTTGGCCCCCTTTTTAATTCTGAAACTCTTCGCTCTGTGTCGTAAGCAGTGGGCTGATTGACTTGTGTCACTGTGCCAACACTTCAGTCAAATAATATGTTGTGTTTCTTACACTGGAGCTGGGCCCAAATGGCTATGTTGCAGGCCGTGTGTAACATAAGGAAATAAGCCTCTAAATGTTAGGAGTTTGCATTGGCACAAGCTGAACCTAAGTACTCAGAATTTCAGATTCTTCTCGACATAGTGAAGTATCTGTGGCCTCCTAAACTGGGGTAGATATTGTGTAGGCAGTGATGACCTAATAAAAACATAAACTACTTTGTGCCCAGTGAGGCAGCAAAGGAACAAGACCTTATCATCTGAGTTTTCAGACCTCTTTCCTGTTCCCGTTCAAAACTAGAAAGGTAAGAGTCTACAAGAGAATGCTTTAAAAAGGCAAATAAGGTCCACGGACCTTCTCAAGTTCTGCTTTGAGTTTTAGATGGCATCAGAGAGGATTACAGTGTTCTAGCTGGTTTATCCCTTCTCACAGTGACATCTCTGAACTCTTAGCAGTAAGAAATTTGCTTCTCAAAAGCCTTTCAAACTCTCATGGAGGAAAAAACAAACTAAGAAGTGGCATGGAGGAAAAAACAAACTAAGAAGTGGTAATCAAAAGTTAGTCGTTTCACACTGCCTGTGTTACGCTCTGATGTTCTCATTGTCCTTTTTTACCAATCATACTACAAGACCTGAAATAAATGTAATGAACTGCTTTTCCTATCAACAAATTCCCTAGCCTAACTTTGTCACTCAGTTGCCCGTGAAACGTGTTTATAAGATCATATGTGTTTCTGCTATGAACATTATCCCTTCTTTCCACCACATTTACCCGAAACATGAGAGTAGTTTGAGCCTAAATGAACTTGCAAAACAGATACATATAGAATTCATCACAAGTAGTTTTACACCACTGTGGAGTGTAAGTTAGATGTCTGGGCTTCCTCAGTAGTTAATGGAGAAGAGATACATTTTGAAGGAGATCCTATCCTATTCTAAGAAAAGGTAGTTGGGATGAATGCCTTCTGAACGGGTTCCTTTATACTGAGCTTAAATAACTCAAGTTCAACAAATCCCACTTAATGCACTTTGGTATGATCTGAATGCCTTGGATTGAAGGGTAGGGCCTTAAAAGAGCATCCTTTGTAAAGTCTTTTGTTCTCCCTCCCCTCCCGAAATTGGAACAGAAATAAAAATAAAATTGGAACAGTAATAAAAATAAAATTAAATATATGTGGAGAACTGAAATCTGCTTCCTGCCCTTCTCCAGAAATAATACTTCTTCCCTGTAAGACATAGAGATCTGGGGCTACAAAGCAATTGATCTGTAGTTCCCCTCGAGCTAACATCTGTTCTGTTATACTTTTATTATTTCTGAAATTTGGGTAAGCACAGATAAAAGAGAATTTGACTCTGAGTTTAACTTAATTTTTTTAATTGGTAAGAATATTTGAGAGAAAAAAAGAAAGGAAAATGAAAGAAAAGGAAAGAAAAATTTAAAAATAAATACAACATTCAATAAATAAAATAACCGGAAAGGAAAGGAAAAGAAAAAGGGAAGGGAAGGGAAGGGAAGGGAAAGGAAGGGAAAGGGAAAGGGAAAGGGAAAGGGAAAGGGAAAGGGAAAGGGAA
>NW_020799097.1:78302463-78353948 GCF_003259725.1 Athene cunicularia
AAAGAAAGAAAGAAAGAAAGAAAAAGAAAGAAAGAAAGAAAGAAAGAAAGAAAGAAAGAAAGAAAGAAAAAGAAGAGAAAGAAAGAAAGAAAAAAGAGAAAGAAGAGATGATAATTCTCTCAGCTCCTCTACAATAGAGACTAAGAGGTAGATAATTAGTGTTTGTAATTGGTTACCAGGAGATGCAGTGGGGGAAAAACTGCAGTGAGCCATAAAACCACTGACTCTGTTGAGGACATGAGTTTTAGTCTCCGGCAAAGTTACAAATTTCAGTTCCCAGGTTCATCTTTTGAAGGGTTTTTTTCCTGGAATGGGGCTCAGGAAGAGCTCAGGAAATCCTCCAAAAAATGAAGAGGACCCTCAGCATATCTAGACAATTACAGACTTCTAATTTATATGGATCAGCACAAATAAACTCATGAACTGTGCATATATGTGTGTATAGATTAAAAGTAAAAAAAAAAAATAATTCTTTGTATTGTCTGCTCTCCCAGTAGCACTGACAAACTTTGTTAAATTATTTTCTCCTTTATACCACTGTATTTCAGTGAAGTCAAAGCTGTAAAAGAAACATGAATAGTTCTGATCATTCTGATCAGAATTTATTTATAATCTTCAGAAGTATCTCAGTGATCGTTGTATTTGAGTACACTGCTAAGCCTTTCATAATAATTCATATTAACAAACGGAATAAAAAAGAAGCTTTAGATTTGCCAGTTGGAAGTTATCATGCTTTTAATTACTTGAGTGACTGACTCAAGACAGTTTCCTCTCTTGCAGGAAGATTAACGTAAACTCCCTTTTAAAGTGATTAATCTTACCTAATGTATGCACATTTTTACAGAAATGAACAAAATACTTTTCCAGCCATGACTTCAGATGTGCTGTAAAAAGATAATCTTCCAAGACTGACAGTAGTAGATTATTATCAACCAAGCAGGGAGCTCCAAGGCACTTGGGTGAATATTTTAGAAGGTTTACAGACAACTGTCCCACATATTTAACTTCAGAAATCCATCCCCAGTACTGAAGGTAGATATATTTACAGAGAGACACATGTACATATGAGATATATAATGTATAATGACGATTCTTTGATTACCTTTATATTATAGCTGAAATGAGGTGTTTGTATGTTCCCGTCATTTGTGGTATGTATTTGTTGGTCTAAGGTTTGCTCTGGGTAAAACTATCCTTAAAGCAAACACTCAACTCTGTGTTACATCTCTAGACCTGTAGGTTAACTCCATGTGGTTTCAACTTCAACCCTTTAACAACAAATTATTATTTATGTAAGCTGTCAAATCCACACAGGGCAAGCAGCTGCAGAAGAAGAAATTGAAGCACATAAACCATAGTGAGAAGCATGACTCCCATAAGGGACTAGTCTTTCCCTTTCTGTATTTAGTCCAGTAAGAGTGAATTATTCATTACAATCAAGCTAAAGCTGCCCCAGTCTTGCCATTTCATCCGCAAGTTAGTTGAAAATTAAAGCTTAGCGTGAAGCCTCCAGAGAATTATTCTGAGTTAATAACACCTGCAAAGAACAGAGATTTCACTGTGAGGTAAATTGCTGTGTGATTGCCCACACATCAGCAAAAATTGTAATTGGGAGAAACTGAATATTTTCTCTGTATTTAACTGGTGAGGATTTTGTGGGGTGTCATTTTACGTTAAGTAGAGTTATAATTTAGAATCTTTCACAGCAACTGATTGTGTTTGTTTTAACAGTGACAATTTTTTTCTGTGAGAAGATTTGTATTACTGTCAGCTGCTATTGCACCTTTATGCAATACACGTTTAGAAACCTTTCTTATTTCTAGGGAAAACTGTCAGACAGGCTTTAAATGATGGAATTTTTTCCCCCATGATTTCTTGTGAATTTAGAAGTTGATACTTTCTCCTACCTAGCTGTATCTCATAAATAGCAAGCTAAGTCATGATTTTGATCTCTACATCTGTAGCATAAGTACACTCAGCAGGTCCCTGAACAGCAGTGGAAACTACTTAAAACATACATTTTTGTTTCTTCCAGATGGTTCAGGAATACATTAATAACTAACATGAAAACTCAGGTGGAGCTCCTAAATCAAATTGAATATTAACATTATTATCTATCCAAAAAAGGACAGGGAAGGACAAAAAGTCAAATTGTCTTGTCTCCATATTGCGCTGCATTGTTATATGCTGAGGTATTGTTGTCTGCATTTTCCACGAGCCCTGTATCAATTCATAGCTCGTGTTTGGAGCAGGATTCAGGCTTCTGCCTGACAACAGTAACACAACCCCAGCGTGAAAAGGATAAAGCTTGTACCGTTAAAGATAGGTCTACATGGAGACCCTCGAACGTGGAGACCCTTTTTGCCTGTCCTTTGAAGAAAACCAGCCCTGGTCCACAGGCCAAGTAGCCTTGCTAGCAAGATGTAGTGCTGAGCTCAGTAGGTTGCTCAGAGACTTAGTTGCTCGATTCAGAGAGGTTGCTGTGCTAACATGGCAGTATGTGCCTTCTGCATGGAACTGCTTGGGCTCTGCCTGCTCATCTCTGGGAAAATGTGCTTTTGTGACTTCCAAAGTTACATGGCTTCATTTAAATTGCAACGCACGATTTAATTACACGGTTGTAGTGTTTGAGACTTACCAGCAAGCTCCTTGCTCTAGAGAATATACTTCTGAATTATGCACTGATTGCTGCCAGGAACCAGTTGGTATAGTCTTCTATCTTTCCCCGTTAATCTCTTGCCACCCTTCTCATTTCTGTGCCTTACAGAGAAAGCTCAGGTGCTTGTTTCACTGAACTCAAATTTAGGATTATAGTCATAGCTGTTCAGTTTTTTTTTTTTTCCTTTCCTTTTTTTTTTTTTTTTTTTTTTTTTTTTTTTTCCCCAGTTATAACAGGCAAAAAAACCCTGGTTAAAGGCTAAGGGAAGAGGAACATATCTAGAATAGTGACAACTGATTTCAGATGTGTACTTTTAGTGCAGTGAAACTTACGTCAGTGAATTTCTGTTATACACCTTTTGCAGTTACTGAAATAAAATTTCCCTGGTGCTGAAGGCAAACACGTAAGAGACAGGGAACTCATAACTGCGTGTATGTGTTAATAATATGTAGTGGGTGCTGCTGCTATACATAATAGATGAGCTATTCTTACTGCAACACAGCAATGGGCTTATGTAACAGGTTCATTTCCTTGAATCAACATGGGATGTATTAAAAAATAATTTGCTGGGCAAGGTGAGGCTTTTCAGGCTCAGATAATCCTACTGCCTGCTCCAAAGGTTGCTGAGAAATGTAATGAAACAATGAATCCATACTGATTGACTTATCTTCCTTTTCCACAGCACTTTAAAGCATTTCCCTTTTTCACTTAAGAACTATGGGTGAGCCGGCCTCCAGCACAGTATTGTCTGTGAAAGTCCTGCAATGGGCTCCAGCTTCAAGCTTGTCATCTCTATGTCACTGCTCATGGATCATCCTAGAGTTTAACTCAGCTATTGGAGGGCTAGGGGAAGACCTGGTGTTTGGCTTAGGGCTCTAGGGAAGAGGAGAGGAAGCAGGTGTATTGTATAAGCAAACCTCCATGTGTCAACATTCCTGTGCTTGTCAGATGAATTTATCAGCTCCAGCTGCTCTGTTCTAAGAGTGGATCTTTCAGTATATATTTATCTGACGTATTATGTGTCTGACATGTGCTGTCAGTTTCTTTCAGAGATGAACTTCATGGCATAGGGAATGTAATTATGAGGATGATATAGCATCACCGTAGGATCCCACAGTATGAACCAAAATACCAACTGGCAGCATCCAACAGGGCTAGGTGCTATATAGTGGGGAGTTAACCCCTGTCCAAGAGAAAAGTAAGAAGAGGCAAGGAGTTGACTGTCATTTTACAGAGAGGAAAACCAATGCACTGAGAGAATTTGTGTTGAGAAAGCCCTTAGTAGTTCAGAGGAGCAAAAGTGGAAATCTGAAAGAAGTGTTGTGCTATGGGCTTCTAGTCTGTGTTTCAAATGGTCTGTGTCATGTAAAAACTTCTGTTGTTTCAAAGCTGTTCTTTTCAAAATGTGACACCCATGAAAAAATATCTTAAAGAAGGAAAAATAATGGCCAAAATTGAAAGAAAGAAATCTGAGATATGCAAAACAGATTCCCACTTGCTTGAGTTTAAAAGGATGTTTTTCTATTCCTGCTCTATGGTACAAATATATACCTGAATTTAGATGCTTGTCTTTGAATTATGTTATGAACTTGTCCATAACTGATGGGAATTTGTGTACAGGGAGTCACATCTATCTCTTAAGTTTGAACTGTTGTTGGAATTTAAATGTTGCAAAAAAAGAGGAAACAAGAAAAGGAAAAAAATCTGATTTTCTAGGCTGTCCTGGGGCCAAGAAGAATGAGTTCCTGACTAGCGTTTTGGATGCACTGTCCACAGATATGGTGCACGCAGTCTCTGATCCATCCTTGTCTTCTAGCCGGTGAGTTTCAGATCTTTTTTGTGTGGCTTTAAAAGGATTCTGGCAGTGATGAATGAATTGTTGAACTCTTTCAGAAGTAATTATTCTACCTTCACAAAGGATAAATTTCCAAGAACCTATCTAGGAGAGTTTACTTCATTTACCACTGTAGACTATGTCCACTAAACAGAAATGAACTTGATAGCTGAATTCTCGGCAGCAGCAGAGCTTAGACTTTATCTGTAGCTGCAGGTTCAGCTATCTCTCAGTCTTTATTCTCCTCTTAGGCTTTACTTGATGAATGTGTGCTACCTTCCTGATTCATATTTTGCCTAGTTGCTTGTAAAACAAACCAATGCTATCAACAGTCACAGGCAGAATTAAAAATGCGTAAGTGCTGTCAAACTTCGGGTGTCTGCAGGTCAAGTGCTTGCAATCTGAAGAGAAGGTGGCGTTTACTGTTATAACTTACTCTGTAATTCAGTGCATTTGGGTGTTTTATCTCTCAGAACATCCATCATGGATTGTAATTGGAGCCTAGGTATTTGGCGATGCTGACTGTTGACCTACTTCAGTTGGGTATATTATGCATTTTAATGTGTCTAACATCTATGAAACTGTCTTTTTCTCTTTTATTTCTCTCTTCACTTTTCTCTGTTTCAGGAAATGAAAGGAGAAAGCACTGTTTTCTGAGTATGGTGCCAGCCTCAACAGAATTTCAGAGAGTTAACTAAGAGCAGATTCCAGCCCTTAGTGTAAAATTTAGGATACAGTTAGCCAAAGTGAAAAGAAAAGGGATTCACTGCAAGAAGATAGTGGCCAAAAGCAGGGAGGTTTATGTAACGGAGCATCTGACAATGATTTAAGTGTTCTGAAATAAAGGTATAAACTGCAGCTTATGTATCGGAATTAAGACTGAACTTTTATTTTCTCTTTCAGGGTTTCAGAGCCTGACCCAAATCATACTCTGGAAGAGAGAGTGGTCCATTGGTATTTCAAACAGCTAGATAAAAATTCCAGTGGTGACATTGGCAAGAAAGAAATCAAGCCATTTAAGAGGTTCCTAAGAAAGAAATCAAAACCCAAAAAATGTGTGAAGAAGTTTGTGGAATACTGTGATGTGAACAATGATAAGTCCTTGTCAGTTCAAGAATTAATGGGCTGCCTGGGAGTAACAAAAGAAGAAGGTAAAGCAGAAACAAAGAAACGCCATAGTAAGAACCTTTTCTAACTATTTTTTTCACTAGATTCTTCAAAGCTGATGACATCTGATATTTGTGTATGCCAGAAGTATACAAAATAAAAGAATACACCTGTCTGTAGCTAATGCAGCTGTGGCTTAGGACAGATGGCAGGAAAGCTGCTTCTGTGTAGGCAAATCATCACTTTGCTCCAACAGAATCAAAAACTTCCCATTGATTCTGACCATTAGATGTATTACAGTAGGAAACCTAAGAGGATATGATAACATCAACAGTCATCGAAAAGCCAGTTTAATGTTATTACAGTACGATGTCCTGAATGACTGGAAGTATCACATCTGTGCTTTTTGGATTCCTGCTGAGAAGGAAGCACATTGTTGAGCTTTCTAATGACTTCTCATTTCTCAAATGTGGTTTAGAGATACGATGAGGAATGCGGTCATCTGCCAAACAGGTGGAACAACTGCTGGTACACAGCCACCTTACCTTGCTGCCAAACTGGTAGAAAGGGGAACAACTTCCCTAAAATAAGGAAGAATTTTTAAAAAAAGAGAAGTTATAAACAGCAACAGTAGACCCCCATACTGTAAGAAGTTGTAGAACATGAATGTAGGCTAATTGTTTTGTTTGTCTGGGACCTTAAAATGAAGCCAGGGCAGTAAAACAAAGGTGTCATAGGAAATGAAAAGCAACTCAAGTGGGAAATGCAGTCAGAAATCAAATGGTTTCCACAAAATTGGTTATATTTAAGTTTAGAAAGGGAACACTGCAGAAAGACAGTATAGTCTACATTGTACTAATAAAGTAAATTGTCTATGGGTCACAGATGCAGATCTCTCAAAATGAGTTTATCAAATCCAGGATTTGTTTTCTGTGGGTTTTGTGGACCTAATAATAATACCTTGCAATTTTTGCTTGAGTGATAGATATATATATAAAAAAATACCTATTTGAAGGTGGATGTCTGTTGTTATCTTTATACTATAAATGTGAAAACTGAAGCATAACACCTTCATTTTCATTTATCCTATTTGGCAGACTAGTGTTTTAAAGTGGAACCCATTATGGTCACTTCATATGTTAGCATTTGTTTCAAGACACTTCTGTCCTGCTGCAGCTGGCATTCTGTGTTCTTTTATCATAGATTAAATTTGGGTCCAAAATCATTGCTCCAGAACATAAAGGAAAGCCATAGAAAGACTCAGCAAAACCCAGTTTTTCCTGTACCCATTCTGGTGAAAAAGCAAAGATTAGGGTCAACTGCCTGTTACAGAAAAAAAAGTTGTTAAGATACATGATTTTATATGAAGATCACACAGAGATTTTGCTAAAGTAAAAATTATGTTCACCATAACTCGAGATTTTTGACAGAGCTTCTCCAAAAAAATGTAGTCAATAATGAGAACATTCATTTTTGGAAGGAAAACATACCTCAGGACTTCTACATTGAAAAAATAATGGAACCCAGTTGGAAGAAGATTCTAAATCAAATAATTTTGTTGCTTTCCTAGGAATACTTAATTTTAAAGACAATACAGTAAAAATAGCTTTTGTTGGAATATCAGCATTCTGTTTTGTTTCTTCTGCTTGACAACTAAAATTTCCTTTCTGATAATCCTTTCAGTTGCACAAAAGAAATCAATCACCACTTCACTGCAGCTAGTTATATTTCTAGGAATAGGTGAGACCCCATCACCTGAGAGGTGAGATCTGAGATAAGGTGATGTGAGAGCTGAGATAAGGAGGTGGCTCTGTATCATTCTGTGTGAGTCCCAGGTGTCTGTGAGAGCAATAATAAAAGCCATAGAGCTGCAAAACATACTTTCTCAGGGAATGCTAGCTGCCACAGTATTTTTCAAGGTCCAGTTTTGTTCTTGTTTGTCCCAGTACAGCTTGACTGACTAGCAAACTGGTATGGAAAACCAAGAGAATGAGTTCCTTCCTCGCCTCCCGTTTGTTTGTGGAGTTGAATGGGCCAGCAGACTCATGCAGCTGTTTTGTTTTTTTTGGGTTTTTTTTTTTGTTTTTTCCCCATTTAGAGCACTGTCTTGGGCTTTGCCACTAGGAAACTTAAAATCCAGCAATAATCTTGTTTTGCAGATTAAATGTGAACTATGTCTTTGGCTCATAGAGCTGTTCCTGTGCAATATCTTTAAGCAAAGTGAATGCTTTCCAGACAGTCTGCTTGTCCATTGTTCTTTCTCACCAGGGATAATAGGCAATCTTTACTACTAAAGATTTAATAAGTTTGAAATGCTTGACACTGACTATATGCAAGCTCTCCTAAGCAAATGTCATATTAACTGGTAAGAAATGCTGCCATTCATCTTTCATATAACTCCATGAAAGAAGCAACACCTGTATTAAGGAAAGAAAAAAAGTGGATGTTTCAATGAAAGATCTAAAATATTTTACCTCCTTTAGTGAAATCTGTTCAGATACCCTGGTCTAAAAAATACCTTTTTAGAATGAGGGCTTCAGTTCTTGGGGATGCTATATATAACTTGCAAACCATATTTATTATGTTTTATTTTCCTTCCTTTAGCGGCCCCTAAAACCAACACTGAGAGCACTTCATCCAGCAGGCAGGTGAGTACTGAGGAGAGCAAGCTCTCTGTTCTTGCCTTGCCCAGCTGAACTTCTTGGGGTTTTAGCACATTTCAGTGCAGCTTCAAGCTGTATTAATCTGCCATTCTGCAGACTTGACTGGAAAATGTAGAGTAGCATTCTGATTAATAAATTTGGACTTAAGTTCTATCTAAGGAAAGCTGAATAAGTAAACTACAGGTGCAGAGTAAATGTGCATAAATGCAAAGTGGATTACGTCTGCATATGGATGTTCTCAGTAAAGTGTAAATTGGCATATAGGTTAGTGATAATTAAGTGAGTGTAATTGAGCCCTCATATAAGTCTTCTGCATTCCTGAGTGATAGCATTCCCATACACTTTAAAATGTGCACTGCTTTATCTTAATTTATCTTCTGCTTTAACTGAATTCCATTAACTTTCCTGTGTGTCACAGGATGGACATAAATTTACATCGATTGAAATTACTCTTTGTGAATAAAGCCATGCATTTCCCATGCCCTATGAAAATCTGTTTATTTCACATACCCCACTGAATTATTATATGGTGGCTTTAAACACCTTTTAAAATATAGAGAAAAGGGCCGTCACTTTGAAAAGCCTTTGCTGGCTGAGCAAAATTATGCTGGAGAACTAGGATTTGCATCAGTCTGCTGATGTTTATTTAAACTAAAACTGGTTAGATCTGCAGAATAATTGTAGCAAATAAAATATGAAGTGCCCTGACAACATAATCTGTGATTTGTTTTTGCATCAGTTTTCTGCAAAGACTTGATTTTGATTTTCCTAATAACACCATTGTATGTCATTCCTGGAGTTTTGGCTACTTAAGGCATTCAGATCTATACAAAAGCAGGTTTTTTAAATCAAGGAAAGGTACACGTTGAAAAGGAGAGAATCAAGTGGAAGCTCAGATAAAATGGTTGAAAAATGGTTTCTCATTTGTGTGTGCGTATTTTTATAATCATTAATCCTAAACATTCTGTTTTCTGGAGAACATGGGCACAACTTCCTTGAACTTTTGCCTGGTTCCAAAGAATGACTTGTGAATTTGCCAGTTACTTGAATAGTCTAGGAAAAGAATCATCAAAGAATCACAGAATCATCTAGGTTGGAAAGGACCTTGAAGATCATCCAGTCCAACTGTTAACCTAACATTGACAATTCCCAACTACACCAGGTCCCTCAGCGCTATGTCAACCCGACTCTTAAACACCTCCAGGGATGGGGACTCCACCACTTAACCTGGGCAGCCCATTCCAACGCCCAACAACCCCTTCTGGAAAGAAATGCTTCCTAATACCCAGTCTAAACCTTCCCTAGTGCAACTTGAGGCCATTCCCTCTTGTCCTATCACTTGTTACTTGGTTCAAGAGACTCATCCCCAGCTCTCTGCAACCTCCTCTGAGGGAGCTGTAGAGGGCGATGAGGTCTCCCCTCAGCCTCCTTTTCTCCAGACTAAACACCCCCAGTTCCCTCATCTGCTCCCCCTATGACCTGTGCTCCAGACCCTGCACCATCTTCGTTGCCCTTCTCTGGACACGCTCGAGTCATTCAATGTCCTTTTTGTAGTGAGGGGCCCAGAACTGAACACAGGAATCGAGGTGCAGGAATCGAGGTGCGGCCTCACCAGTGCTGAGTACAGGGGTAAGATCCCTTCCCTGTCCCTGCTGGCCACGCTATTGCTGACACAAGCCAGGATGCCATTGGCCTTCTTGGCCCCCTGGGCACACTGCTGGCTCCTGTTCAGCCAGCTGTCAATCAGCACCCCCAGGTCCCTCTCTGACTGGCAGCTCTCCAGCCACTCCTCCCCAAGCCTGTAGCACTGCTGGGGGTTGTTGTGGCCCAAGGGCAGCCCCCGGCATTTGGCCTTATTGAATCTCCTACGGTCTGAAACTCATACATCATCTTCATACCATTCTTGCCTCAGTTTTATGTTAGTTAGAGGAACTAAGTTATTAATGCCCACAAAAGCATGAGTAAATGATGTACTGTTTTTTAAAATATTAATATAAACATATTATAAGAACAGCTCAGGTAACCCTGCAGCTGGGAAAATAGGAATTTGCTTAAAAATATCCCCAAAACATAATTGTGGTTAACATATTCCTATCTATCAAAAAACTAGATTAATTTGTTAAAAACCAAACTCAAGGTGAACCTTCCCACAAGCCGAAAGAAATCTTCTCTCATTGCTGCTAGTCAGTCTGCTACTTGCTTTATTTCTGATTTTTTTGATGTTAGGTTCACACTTCCTAAGGCAAGCTCAACATGGGTTGTGGGTTCTACCAGAGACCTCCTACATACTTTGATGGAATATAAAATATTCTCACAGCTAGAGGGATGTGATAAGTTTCTGTTTGTTTAAACAAATATTTGTGGTCTTAACTTTTCAAATTCCCCCACAAATTACTTACGCTTTAAACAAGGCAGCCTGAAAACAATTACTCTGTCGGAACTCAAAAACATTCAAAGGGGTTATTTTAATTATATAATGTCAATTACTGGCACACGTGCATTACACTTGAAGCATGACAAGCCCTCTCCCCTTTCTTGTAATCAGATCCTGACTTGCAGAATGTGTAATAAAAGTGTCTTAGAGAGTCTATGTTTTTTAATTTTGTCCAATAATTTTGCTGACTCAGCACCAATTATTTTAAAAGCTGTTGCTGACAAATGATAGCCTTGAATTAAGGCTGGCTCAGCAAACCATCTGTTGGCAGTTTCATACTTAAACAATACAAGGCTTCAAATGCAGAAGGTGGCTTTCATCACAAAAACTTTTAGTTGAAAGGAAGTTACTGAAAAGCAACCGGGCTGGGTAGGATCTACTCAAAGGAAACCACCCATCTAAAAAGTGATCAGGTTTGCATCAGGAGATGGGCACTCAAGAGCTCATTTTCTACTAGTTTATTGCAGCAGTTCAGTTATATATATGTTTAGGTGTGCTTAGGCATGCATTCCTAATTTTTTTTTTTTTTACATATGTGCACATCTGTATGTGTATATGCACATACAAGCTTACTGAAAGCAAGCAGATACAGATATGTGTATTAATGTGCTAACTGTGGTTGCTCTAAAAGAGGTCAAATACATGATGGATCTGACAGAATTGGGGTAGTGGCCAGGTATATTTCCCTTGCTCAGCTCCACCCTGTCCAACAAACATACACATACACACACACACACACACACACTATCAATGAGACCCAGAGGGTCTTTTGCAGCCTAGCAAAAAGTTTACAAGGAAACTATAGATTGTTCATAAGACTTTGGCGAGCAGCCCATTCCTTATACATCACATACCACAGAAAGGTATATTGCATCAGGGACTTGCCCAGGCAGTTGCTAAAACTGTGTGTTTGACAGGTACAGATTTAAAGAGGCTGTAGGTAAGAAATAGTAAAGATGTTGCTCCTATCCTTGTTCATAGATGCTATGAAGGACTACAGGGCAGGGATTTTTTCCTTCCCCATATGTATTTGTGCAGAACTCTTGTTCTGATAGTGGCATGTAGACACTGATGAAAAATAGAGATAAATGTTTATACTTGATTACTTGAAAACATCATTAATAATGAACATTTTTTCAACTTTCTTTCAGCAAGTTTCTAAGAAGCAAGGGTGAACAGCTTATGATCCAAGGCAGATCTCTGACATGTGGGAGATTTCCTCACCAAAAGGCAATAAAAAACAACTGTAGTATTTGCACTTTGTACTTAAAAATGTAAATTCACTTTGTATTTTTTTTTTTTTTTTTTTTTTTTTTAATCTGTGAAAATGTAATGGCTAGTTTTGGAAAATTAACACATACAATGTATGTGTATTCTTTTGTTGTCTGAAATATGTAAAACATGTTGAAGATGTAAAAGTTTGCATTTAAACAATTTTTTTTTTTTAAATAGCTTTTTGGCAAACAGTAGCATAGAAACCTGATCCTATGTATTTTGGTTTCAATAGTATGCCTTGTTTTTCTTAACCAATACTGTCATTTAAGTAGAGTTCTTCTGAAAAGTCTACTGTATTTTCAGTTTTGTCCAGGCAGTGTTGGATGTTTCAGGCTTGCAGGACTGAAGGAAGTGTGTAAATTGCTGTTTACTTGGGTTTGCAGTTTTTAACTGAACAGATTTTTCATCGGTGGCAATATTTTTATTTCATTTTGTTTTCATTGTTATTATGATGCTTTCCAAAGATCATGCAATAAGAATGCAACCACTAATGGATTCAACACAGTTATTCTACAGTTGGGAAACTTGTAGAAAAATGTATCCTTTTATCCATTTTTGAGATGCCTTCCATTATAAGTTTTGGTAGAATTTTTTCCCCTGTTTGTTTTCACTTGGGTTATAAATACAGGAAGACAACAAGGAGTAAGGTGGATTGTAATATCATTCCAGTCTGGTTCAACCTGGGCCTAGAATCATGCTTCTGAGGACAGTGCAGAGTTTATATGGGTCAGAATTGTAAATCTAAACTATAAAGAGACAAGGAAGGTTAAACAGATTGTTCAACCTTTTCTTCCCCTACACCTGGCTGCCCCCATCAACTCTTTGGTTTGCCTCAGGGTCCACTAGAGGTAAAGCTGAACAAATTGTCAGTGGTTGACATCAAGAAGGGCTACTCACATCGCCGCTGCCTGAGGCTTTTTCCTTGCTGTCTGAAAGAAGTTCTTGCAAGTTTTCATGCCTTCTCTGTCATTTTCCCCCCGGTGCTTTTCTGTATTTGTGCCATAGGGGAATAAGAACTTGTGGAGGTGAATTTAGAGCAGAGGATCCAAGTAAAAAAGGTTCATGTCTTGAACAACTGTGAGTTACAAGCAGTTGAGTTGATCGAGGCAGTGGTAGATGGACTTCTGGCCTCTAGGAGCTGACGTGAAAAGGCAGGAATGTTGCAACAAGCAGTGATTTCATGATGGTTTGTTTAAATAACGTGTGGGATCTGACATGTGACCAGCTAATCACAGTAGCACCCTGTCTTGAGCTTGTACCTGGAAAAGCTTGTTTGCAAATAAAAATATTTCATTTCAATTTCAACATATGCTGAAGTGATAGGAAACACTGTATGCGGTGGAATTGTACCCCAGAAGTTGTGTACTCTAAGTTTTGGCAGCAGGAGGAACCAAGATGCAACTGTGTGTTATCTTGTATTTTTGTTTAAAAAAGTATTTTTTATTCTTTTATACTGTTAAACTTTGAATTTAATCTTCTTTATAGATTAAAGATCAGTATGTTATCAAACTATGCTGGTGGTTTTTCTTCTGCAACACAGGTGCTAGACATGTTTGGAAGCAGGTACACACAGTGGTGACTTCACCATTGTGTTGAGTTTACAAGAAACCTCATGACCTCACATTGTGTCCTCCTTCTTTTTTTCCCTTGTCCCTTTATTGAATTTTCTTCTAAGGTCGTTCATGCCTTATTCATACCATTGCTTTCTTAAAGATGTGATTCTGAGGCCAGATCCTTTGTTGCTATTTTCTCCATGTAGCTTCAGCTTGGTCTCTGGCCTCTTCTCAGCGAAGTGCAATGTGGCATAGATAGAGTGGGAGAGTGAGCTGCTGGACAACTTTCAACCTAACTGGAAACAATCAGAAGAGAGAGGCAAACCCTAAGAATACTGAGCACTTGATTAGGTGGGCACAATATGGTTAATAGCAATGTTTTCTAAGAAACATCTAATTCCATCACTGTGACCTTTGGAGACAATATAAATGTAAGCAATCAAATGTTTTGCCATGTCCATGGTATGAAATGGCAGCCCATTTAAACTGAGAGGGTGTGTGAGGAGGAAGATTTGGACTAGCAACTTGACTATGTAATGAGTAGCCTTAAACGCTTATCAAAACACAAACAAAAGCTACAGGTGTTCTCTTAGGTATCCAAAGACTTCTACAACATAGAATCATTAAATGACTCTACAGTGACTGAAATATGAGGTATTTCATCTTTATACATATTTCTTTGTAATCACATTTATGGTTCATTTCAATTTGTAGACATTACAGCACTTTGTTATAAGCAGTACTGAGTTCTTACAGTTCCGGTTAGAGTCCAGATTGAAAACCTGCTAAATTCACCTTGGGTTCCTGTATCTCCAGTATACCCACAGGATAGTTAAACTTGGATAAATCTTGGCCCTTCTAGTTGTAACCAAGCATGGCCTTGATACCAAAAAAGAATCCATGTGGATAGGCCCTTAGGCTCCCACTACAGTACCAGAGTTTATTTAGTTCCACAGTAATTAATTAGTTCTAGTTTTTATCCTATTCCATGTGGAACAATTTAGTTTCAATTCTGTTCTTATTGAAAGCAAAACTTATATTCTGCTTCTCATTGACCAATATTTGTTCTAGTTCCAGCTATTGCTGAACAGATTTATTTAGAGCTTTTATAAAGTTGTAAGTAGAAGACTATTAAGTTTTAAAAATGTGTATGTATTCAATGATTTGTCCAGCCTGTTACAATGTCCATTAGTCAACAGGCCACACAGTGAAAAATGTCCCATGTTTTGTCAACACTTTATTTAACTTTCTTGTCTTGTTCCCAGCCCGACAAGTAGGCCAATTTCATAGTTCCAGTTTTACCAAAATCACTTGATTCTCAGTCTTCTCCTAGTCTAACAAAATGCCTAAATTTCATTTACTCATTTTGCAGAACTGGGACCTAGATGATTGCTTGGAATGACAATTTTTCTTGCTGTCATTTCAGATAATAAGAGAGCAAAAAAGCATTAGTTCATGTAAGTGTAAAGGAGAAGACTGCATATAAATCAAGGAATATGCTGTACTGTTCTCATTTGGACCAGGATTTTGCTCTTCATAAGTGCCATAAGTCAATGGAGAAAGCAGGCATTCCTGGAAAGCTGGAAGAAGAAGGAAAAATATAGATTACATCATTAAAGACATTTAAGTGTGTCCAAGATTTGACAGATTTAATTAATATTTTCCTTTTACAATAGTAATAAAAGATGGATTAACAGAGGTTAAGAAATCTTCCCTAGCAAAGATAATTTAATTTCCCCTTTTAAATATTTACACTAGCATATTATATAACTAAGTTATAGAAACTAGTGTGAAAGAGTCTTTAATGAAGAAAGTGAAAGGTTTATTACTTTTGTTTTCTTTAGGATGACAATTTTATATCATTTTGGAGTAACTACTTTGACATTAAATAACAATCAACTAAGTTTATTGATGTCTGAAATATTAGAATTACTATAGTAAACTGCTGATACAAGCTGTACTCTTTGTTCCATTTAATTGTTTCAGTTCAAGTTTTATAAGTGAAAATATGCCCTTTGTTTAAAAAGCATAAATAATACATGTTGGGTTTTTTTTTTTCTTTAAACAAAAGCTCATGTGGAAAACATTGAGAACAACACATTTCTCTAGAACATCCAAAGAGGGGGGTGGCAGGGAGAGAAGTCTGTTTTTTATCTAGGTTAGCAATAGAAATATATGCAATATTCTGCCTTTCCTACATTCACCTTCCCTATTTTGTCATTCGCTTTGTCCTCTGACTAATGTCACTGCTGGTATACAAAGCCTATTGAAAGGGAAGATAGCAAAATGAGAGTCCATTCTGTGCATGTGAACAATCTTTTCCATAACATACAGTCATCTGAGGCATCCTTTCCCTGAAGACTCTCTTTACCTCTGACATCAGTTCAATACATAGGATTGCTTGCTTTTTATTGAATACAGAATTTTTCTTTGCACAGGCATGGAATCCATTCTTGGCTAAATGGGTACTTTATGAGGAAAATCACTCATATAGGACTAGCACAGTCTATGAAACTGTAGATGGAAGGCTGCAATTTTGTATTACATCATGAATAAAAGTTTATAAGGATTTATAAAGCCCACTCAGTACCTGCAGAACATCCAGGAAGATGACTCTGTGCTAAGTAGTCAGTCAGAAAAAAAAAAAAAGTAATGAATGAACTTTTAATTGACAAGTATTGTTTTCACTAAACCATGATTGACCAATTTCATGCAATTGAGGGTTTCCATGAAATTTCACTTTTTAAAGTATTTTTTGTTTAGTGGTTATTTTTTTTGTCGTTGTTGAAACTTATTTTCCTTTATCTAAAAAGCATGAAATATTAACACTGAAAAGGGGCATTTTTACACCATTTTTATCCCAAAATCAGATATTATGAAAGGTAGCAGTGTTCTTGCTCTTTCCCAGCTTTTTTTAAAAAAAGCCAAATTTGTTTGAAAGAAGTCAGGTTTCTGAACATTAATTTGTCATGCTTCATCTGAGTCTCATTTTACGGTCTTCGAGTACCTGCATAAGGCTAACCCTGCATAAGGCAAAGAAATACTGCAATTTCATTTAACAAGACTGGAGCTTGACAAGCTGATGGACCATGAAGAAAACTGCAATATGGGTAAAGGTATTTATACTAGTTTGTATCTATGCAGCACAGCTGAAACAGTGTGAATTAGTAACATGCAGAAATAATATAGGGCACTTTTCCAGCTTGCAAAACAAGCCTTCCATGGGACTGAATGCAAACACCCTCAAACCTAAAATAATATCCTAGTGCATCTCTTTTACCAGTCATTTCACTCAAAGGATGATGTGTGCCAAACCTCACTTTGACCACTACCTGAGGAGCAGCTCTAGCTCTGTTGGCATGTGGCTCCCCAGGTGGTCTTCCTGAACCCACAGCTTTGTTTCAGTCTTCCGAGACCCCAGGCTGGGATACCCGTGGGACCAAGGCCAGAACAAAGAACACAAGAAAAACCGCCGTGATAGATACTGTAAATTACAGAGTATTACACCATAGCTCAGACTTTTTACCCTGGTGGGCTCTGATCCACTGAAAACTCCTGCCTTGTATCATCAATGACAAACTCTAACTTCTTGCTTCTTAATACATCAAATCCATACTCAGAGTGACAGACTGTTGTACTTAACTGAGTGAGAATCAATGCAAGTCTCAGCTAAGGAGTATTTGAGAAATACTGTGACCCCTCAACAGACACATATGCTTAGTTAACTCCCACCTAACAATTCCTCTTTCTGCTCAGCACCATATGATGGAGCAGTGTCCACACACATCAGCTCTTTAATGCTCTGCAGATGGGGGTTGTGTTTCTCTCAGTCTGTAGTGTATTTCTTTGTGTTGAACTCAGCACTGAGGGAGGAAGCTTGTTCTCTAGACTATCTCTTGCTGTTATCCCAGGAGCATGAATTGTATTCTTTCTGCTTTGCATAGGTTTCAAGAAATGTTTTGCAAGACAAAATATATGAAGGATGAGATGCTGAGGTGGGAGAGAAAAAAAAAAAAAGCTGTTTAAAAAAGACTAATTAGAAAAAGGAGAGAGAGAAGTAAAAAATGAAATAGAGGAACAGATAGAGGAGATGAGTGAAAGGATGATCATGGAGAGACCACAGGGGAACTGAAGGGGGTGGCCAGAGCTCTGTGCTAAAGCCACATGTGGGAGGGAAGGAGGAGCAAACAAAGAGACAGAACAAGTAAGAAAGGAGAGATAACAGATAGAAATGGGAGGAGAGGGTAAATGAGGAATGACAGAGGAAAGAGGAATCAAACAAAGCAAGGATAGGAATGTTAAAGAGAGAAACAGAACAGCCCGTAAGACTTCCATAAGGAGGAAAAGTCTGAGGGGCCCAGGAGAGAAAAAGAACAGAGGGACACAGGTAAAAAGGAGACCCCCAAATTCCCTCTTCCTGGGCACAGCATTGCTCTCACACAGCATCACTTTCTGACCTATACAAGAGGTCCAGCCTGCCCTTGGATTTCTTCCCTGTCCATGCAGAAGGTCTGAATTCGGACCTCTGTATCCCAGTGGCTCCAGCACTTTGCTCCAACAGACATTTGTTTTCATGGCCAATCCCAAGGTTTCCTTTATATCCAGGAAGTCTAAGCAACTTTTAATGAAAATGTGGAAGCAGAAACCAGCATATTTCTAAATTAAGAGCAGATTTGAGCAGGATGAGGAAATCTGAACCACAACAAAGATAAATTTCCTTTTGTATTTCTTATTCAGTAAAGATGCAAGCAAAGTGTAATTAGATTTTTTTTTTAAAGTTTTTTTTATTTCATTCGTTGCACCAATAGATCCTCCACAGGCTTGGCTGATACCCTACAGTTAAACCTTTTCTTTAATCAACACACTGATGGCAAAGGATTACAAGAGAGTGCTGGTTTCTCATTGTCTTTTTTTGTGGTTGCCTTTATGTTCACTCTAGGAGTGGCTAAAAAATAATTATTTAAATACTTCTCAAAATATTTAATCTTTAATCTAAAGGTTTATATCTGTGTGTGAGAGAAAAAGGCATAGAAACAGATTGCAAGAAAGATGTTCAAAAAAACTTTGGAGCCTATGGAACATATCACAGGTTCAGACTAGAACTATTTTCACAGAATCACGTAATCATTCAGGTTGGAAGAGACCCTTGGGATCGAGTCCAACCATCAGCCCTGCTCTACAAAGTTCTCCCCTACATCATATCCCCCAGCAACACTTCAAGGCAACAAATGTTGTGATGACATGATAACAAGAAGTTTGACTTCATTAGCCTTGAAAAATCATCCAGAAAATTACTTGGAAAATAGCTAATGACAAGAAATTCTTCACGCTTTAGATTTTCAGTGGTGCAGTAGAGAAGGTAAAGGAACCAGTTCATCGTGTGTTGTCCTAATGCAAATAGCAAACTGACACAGGCTGGGCCAGCTCTCAGGAGAGTCTGGAAAGCAGCTTCACCTGGGCACAGCTGGGAGAGAGGGAGAGAGTCAGCTACATGTCCATGTAGAGCTTGGAGGAGGATGGTGAAGAGGGACCAGGTGAAGAGTAGGAGGCTGACCCTGAGGGTGCCCAGACAACCAGTGCCTGCTGCACCACTTAAAGCTCAGAGATATTTAACAGTCCAGAACCTATCCTGGCAGTAAGTAGCATAGCCAGTTCCTGTTGTGGTTGAGGACAGCTGCTGCCTGGAAGGCTTTCACATTAAGCCGAGGCAGTACAGCTATAAAATGCAAGAAAATGACAACTGGCACAGATTTACTGGTTGCTTGCAGTGCATGCTGGGGAGGGGTGTGTGTATGAAAGACTGTGTTAAACTCTGGAGTCTTTGCTCTTTTTTACTTTTTAAAATAGAAGGAAAGGATCATTATCTCCTGAAATTTGTGACATGAAACTTCCCAGGGCTCAGCATCCTCTTCACAGTGAGAAACAGGGATCGAGGCACCAGTATGAGCCAGGTGTCTCCATGAAGAGATGGTCCAAATGCCACAGCTGTTTAGTCAGAAGCATTTTAACTAGAAGCTAAACATGTAAATGAATACTGGAGCATCGACTCAATCATCACATATCCTGCCTCTCCCTTTTTTTTTTTTTTTTTTTTTAAATTTTCAACATCACTTTTGATGATCTGGCTTAAGAAATTGGTCATTATGGCATGAGCCATAGAAATGAAACAGTAAGTTTCAGAGATGTTTTCCATTACAGATCTTACTTTAGTTTGTATTGTTAGTATTTAAGTCTTGTCATAGAGGAGAAACCAGTAATGGGTACTTCAGCAGCCTTGCTTGATTACAACTGTTAGTGTATCTTTTCTTTTATTATTTTATCTTTGTTGCTGTTGTTGTTCCTCATGGGCTTGAAACAGTCTTTCACACCATGAGCCATCACACTTGTACCAATTTCTCTGTATATTAAATAGTGTTGCCAGTCTTCTGGACAATAGAAAACACAGTTAAGAAAGACCTAACAGGACAGATCATGCAGTATCAGTATATTGGTGACAATGCTTAGCTGATGGCATTTTCACATTTTGTTCATCATGCATTTAGATTATATTTAACTTCCATCATAATTCTATTAATTGCTACTTTTAAAATAAGAAACAATGAAAAGAATAAAATCCATCTATTTTAGGAAAAACATAATTAAAGTCTGCCAGAAAACTCATTATATCAGGTTTATTAATGTTTATCATCTTTTACATGCATTTCATGAGCAAAATTCAGCTTGTGCTGACACCTATTACAGGATCCTGCTACAGGATTTCACAAGAGTTTCCCATTGCTTGAGTGTCTGCCACAAATGTAAGGGAGTTGACTGTTTTCATCCTAACCCCCATGTGGTCATAGTATATCACAAAACTATGAGCTAATTGGATGTAGCTGACAGCCTTTGTTTCGAAGATAGCAAGGAGTGGAACACAAATGATCCAGGTGGAAGTGCAAAGGCAAAACTACATGTGGAAACTTGTAAAATGCCTTCTTGTGCTATTCTTAAACTTGCCTTTTGATGAACTTTCAACTCAGTTTTTAAAGAACAACATTTATTAGATAGTGAAGTATTATACATTTGCTACAGGAAAATGCATACAGATGTTTCTGCATATAAAGATAATGCACTCTAATATCCTTTGTGAATTGCCTCCAATAAACACTCAGTGCTGTGGTTAATAACATAACCTATGTTTATTCTGACAACCTAACACGCAGGGAGATTTCTGTTCCCACATAAAGATCCCTACCTTTCTCTAAAATGCTGTGTAGACCAGCTGTGCTCTTGTTCCCTGGGAGCATTAAGCCAGTGTTCAAGACCAGAGCCTGGGACTCTAATGAGCACAGTGTGTATTTAAAGAGTAAGCCAGATTTGAGAGGGGACTGGAAGTGTCACTTTATCATGTCTCGCTCCTGTCAGAGTCAACATACAAATGCTCTCACAGGTAGTGAGTCAAGGTGCTCCGAAATACAAGTATGCCCAGTTCCCTGGAACCGGGGGCTAAGAGTATAATGATTGAGGCTGTGAGCTAACGTGTTTGTGAAGTGCTGCTACCATTTCCCCTTCCACCTCAGCCTACAGTGCAGTGAGTGTGTTGTGATACTCCAATCCAGTGTGGAGTGATACTCCATTCACTCTGGAGTCTCTCCTAATGCTCTTTGCCTTAAAAATCTGTCAGGAGGGTGCTGCTAGATGGGCTAAATGCATATCTGGTTAGGTGCCAGGTTTAAATGTCGTGCTTGGGTCCATTTCAAAGCAGGACTCCAGTACTGTTGCTTCAGATCATGGCTTTGTGGGCTCAGACACTGAGCAAGACTCCAGACAAGCCCCAGCATGAGCCACCCCTACAAAACAGTGCCAGGCTCAGAGCAGCCTTTCCATCAGGCTTAATAAGTATGGACATGAACAAACAGATGAAACAGATGGGACCTACCTGTATTGCAGGAGTGTGTAAGGACTGTCTTCCATGAGCAGGGAGGAGAAGTGGTCATTTGCCAGCACATATTTAGGGCAACCATTAGTTCAATTTTAATTCACACTAAGACAAGGGCATAGTTGGCCTCAGATGCAAAGAAATGTATCTGTGCTTATTGGCTGGCTTCCTGAGTAATGAAGAGTATGTGTATCCAAGATAGGGATTTCAAGAACAAGGTAATGCTGCTTTTATGGACCAGATATATTTTTTTAAGTTTAATTTTATTTTTTCTTCTGGGTGAACCTAGGATCAAAGTATCTAATGTGTAATCCAGACATATGTACTGATGTAGTGGTTTAGGCCATCATCAGAAGGAAAAAAAGTTGATCATGTATTGTGAAAAGGCAGCAAATTGTAAGTTTTAGAATAAGGGATCTTGAGAAAGTTGAGTTAGAAGGAAGTGCATAATCTAAAATTTAAGGGTCAGTCAGCAAATTAGGTTTATCCACTCTTTCTAATAGTGGATAAAATCTGTCCTGCTGAATAGAGCCACAGAGGTTATTTGCAGTGTTTATGTCCTCATTGATTTTTGCCATCCTTGTACAAGTCTTCTGAGAACCTGTTTCCAGTAACAGAACAACATTGGCAGCCCGAGCTATACACACATATGTTTCCAGGAGCATGGCAAATCTGCGGTTTGCATCACAAACTCAGTTGCACATGTTATAGAAAGTCTTGGGCACTGATTCTGAAGGAAAAAAAAAAAAAAAAAAAAAAAAAAAAAAAAAAAAAAAAAAAAAAAAAAAGGGTTGTTTTATAATGGTTTTCAGGTTTAATTTAGTTAGTTGCTCTGAAAACAGTTTTATACTGAAATTCTCAGCAGAAGTAGAGAGACTGAAGGCTCCCCATAAAGCTTTTTGACTGCATAGAGCTATAGTGATGTTTGCAGTGAATAGCAAACTTGTCCCCACAAAGCTATACACAAGTTCTGGGCAGATTTGATGAAGGATGTTGTCCATCGGAAGATGGAAAAAAAAATTATTCAGAAAATAAAAATGAAGGACCATTAAACTGACTTGAAGCAAGTTTTGTTTGTCTGCCTGACATGCACATACATCACCAGGGAGATTCATGTTTGGTTATGTTTTTCTCTTGTGGTTTGGGAAAAAACAAAATACAAGATATATAGCAGCAAGTTCTAGGTAATTTTCCAGGTCGTGAACAGGGGTGAAACCTGAGATGTTGTGCAAAGCACTAGAAATTATTTCAAACAGGATTTTGAGTGGAAACACATAGAAAAATATATGAAGCAGGTATAGTTAAGCCAAACACTTCCAACACTGCACAGGGGGTTCACAAGATTGGAGTCCAATGTCCTTGTGCCAGCAGGTATAAAAGCATATTATACATTTACGACTTTATAGTAAGCAATTCCATATACTTCACCAGACTGATAACTCAAATATGGATTCAGGCAGTACCATTCTTCATGGAAAAATAGTGAATGGAATTTAATTTCATTGTAATGTTATTAGGACAACTGCTATTTTTTCATAGGCAATTTATGCAGGTATTTTTGAAATTTCTTTGTTAGATCAATTTCTCTCCCATTTTTCTCAGCTTGTCTTTTCATTCAGAGATAAACTATCCTATTAATTTGTTAATGCAAGGAACAGGACATCAGACTCCTAAAATAGTAGTTCCTATCTTTTACAGTTTGTAAATATTCTAATGTTTTACAAAGGAGGTGCTTTCTCTGGTTGAGTCGATTCAAGGTTCTGACAGTAGATATTTCTTGATAATGTTTTGTGGATTGCTTAGAAACAGTCCATGGACTGAGCACATACACATCATGGTTGGAGACTACCACTGTAGACAGAGAATAATGGTAGTATGGATGCTACACATGAATCCACTACAACTCATTTTCATCTGCTAATGCTTATTCTTGCACCTTGGAAAATAATCCGTTCTGCCACAGGGTCTATTGGAAAATCTGATTTCTCCCAGTTTGCAAATTAGCAGATACTGTAGCCTGGTAAATTTGCTGGTTTGTGTTTTGGTATGTGTAGCAGCACTGCTGATTGCCTAGTTTACAGTGTACTTATATGTAATTTTGAATCTATCTCTGGACACATGTAATAAAATGAAGAATTACTCAGAGCTTTATAGAGACCAACCACTTCATCAAATAGCATCACTGCAGATCCCAAACACAGAGATGTGCAAAGAAAATATCACCAGGTTCCTCTGTATTTCTCCATATTTGCTGAAAGTTTGTCATAGACAAATGTTTAGCTAGTAATTATATAGTCAGGATGTGGGGAAGACTTTCCATATGCTTCTGTGGGGACAGAATTTCACTTCTTAAATCAGGGTTGGTGTATCCCTGAAGATATTCACTGACTCAGCCAGAATGCTGATCCTGGAGCAGTAGCAACTGAGTAAGGGTCTATGTAGATCCCTACGACAGGAAGTCAGACTGTGGATTATGCAGTTCTTGGTTTTCACAGCTTGTGAATTTCAAAGTAGACACGTAATACAGAGGAAGAATGGTAAAGTACCTTTAATGCCACTCATTTGAAATGAACTCTTCACATAACTTTTAATTAGAGGTGCCATTAACTTGTAGGACTTGGATCTACCAAACTTTGCTGAAGTTTGCTTTCCAGGGGGAAATACTGACTCCAACGTTTAGTTTCAGGCATGCTGCTTTAGATTTCATTTTTATTTCATCCTCTCTTTAAAGTGAATAAAGATCAAAAGTTTGCACAATATTGTGCTATTTAGTTGTTACCAAAGCCCAATGGCATTTTTTTCCTCGTTAGCTGAAATCTAGAGGTGGAAAAAACAAATACTGGCCATTCTTGTGTTGTCCCAGACTGTGAATCTTAGGTTTGCTTCTCATTTTATCTGCCTTTGCACAGTGAGATGTAACTGTGTTAGGATGAAAGCTTTGAGAGACTGGCCTGGGACCCACTGATCAGCAGAGACAGAGTTAGCCAAAGAAAATTCTTGTTCCCCTGCTCCCTGTTCATAAGCAATTAGGGTTGCCCTGGACCCTAGTGAGAGCTACCCATCACTGCAACTCAACAAACCAAGCAGAACTTTACTGAAGCAATTGCAAAGTGAGACACTCGGGCTTGTCCATTTAAACCGTTGAGATCCTACATGTGGACTCAGGCATGTGTGTCTAGCTGGGAATCTCACCCCACATCTTACATTAACTTGTTTATGCATTTCCCAGGAATGCAAAGTGGTCCTAACATTTGATGGAGAAGTTTAAACAAGTTTCATTAAACTAATTATACAAATAGATATAGAACCGGGTAAATACTGGAAAGAGGCTTATAAAAAAATGAGTATTTCTATAAGCAGTGGATAGGGCCTGATTTCTGATGATTCAACATGTGTGACTGAATTGATCTAATAAGATACAACTTTAAAGAGACCTGTGGAAACAAATCTTGAAGATCCTCACTCCTTTGTCCTGAAATTGTCTGAGGAGTTCAAAATTTATTAGGAGTTCAGAATTCATTTGGAATACATATAAACACATCACACTTGCTTAGGACTCCTGGCTAACAATTCATAGAAAAGAACAAAAAGTTTAAAACTTCAACACTTTAAAACAACTATGTAAAGACATGTTGTGATGCTCAGGTTTTCTAACCATTTCTACAAAAGGCATGATTGAGTGCTCTGAAAAAATAAGGTCTCTTCTTGTGGTGCAGAGCACCATAAATATGAATTCTTGTCTGAAAGCATAACTCGCATTCACTGATTGATTTTATAGCAAAATATCAAAGTTCAGCTAACCAGAGAGTGCTGATAACAGCATCTTTCAAATCTTTCCTCCAGATGAAACATCTGTCCCCCCGCTGTTGTCCCAGTGCCTATAAAATACACCATCGCTAGCTCACAAAGGACTTTTATTGTGTAAAATGAAACCAGAAGTCTGTTGTGGTTTAGATTATTGTTTCATTTATTAAAATTAAGCATATTTTTCCAAACAGGAATAATAAGTAAGAGCTGGCTTGTGCACCATACCCAAGCTTACTGTTAGTGCTGTAGTGGGACAGTAACACAGCAGTTCTTCAGAATTCAGTCTGTGTTCAAGCTGCTCAGGATCTTATTATTTTGAGACATCAGAATTACAGAGGTGTTTGTAATGATTACTTAGAAATTCTGAAATAAATGTGCTGTTCTAAAGGAAAACTTTGTTATTGGTCTTTGGCTAAAAGCAATCATATACTGTTCAAGTGGCTATGTATTTTTCCTAACCAATAATAACATACCATGTCTTACCTTTCATCTGATATACAATGATCAGTTTAGGTTAGTAAAATATTCCTTCCTGGTTTTGTTCAATGCAACTTTTACAAACTTCTTACATGGTTATTTTGGAACCTTTGTGTTTCTCTTTTTTACTCTTAAAAATATAGAAACTGTCACTAGTATGAGCTTCTTCAGTGTTAAAACTCCAAAGATGAGTGTGTCCCAGATGTGTACTTTCTATATACATCATCTGAAGGAACATCCTTGTATCCAGCTGTTTGATGGAATATCTCATTCCCCTCCCATGGCAGCAGTGGTGTCAAGGCACAGGGCTTCCTTGGAGAGGTTTTAGCCATCTCAGCAGCATTATGTTGTTACTGTCATACTGTGAAGAATTATAAGAGGAGCACAAGATACCTAATTTTACTAACTTTCATGGAGCCAAGTCTTTTGTTCACATCTACACATTTATACTGTGTTACATCCAGACGAGTCAGAATTATTCTCTGTCTGAGGCTTAAGGATTTCAGGACTGACAGGAGGGAAATTAACAGCTTTAATCTCATGAGAATCCATAGAGGTTTAATGAGGATTTAAACATAGCTCTTCCACCTGGCCCTGTAGAGAAGTGAGTTTCAGCTTGTGAACTAAATGCCTTCCTTAATCTTGTGCTAATTGTTTTGTTTAGTACAGAAGATGATCACTGGTTTCTGTGGGAGTGAGATATAGCTTCTAATCCTGCCATTGTTAATTATGAAATGAACTCATGAGGGAGTTGGCTGGATGTAGCATTTTTGTGCTTCAGCTACAGCATCTCACAAGCAACTTCCATGTTTACTTCTGGTACGTTAATCTGTAAACAGTTCTAGATAACAATCTCTTTTCACATCTTGTTAGGCTAGTGGAAATGACTGTTTTCCTACCACCCCATGGACCTGAAAAATCAAGGAACATTTAAACTATGATAATAACATCTCCAGAACACTGCTGCTATAGTCACCTTTCCTAGTAGCTGACAAGATGTTTGTCAAATCAGAGTGAAGAGAATCTGCTCAGCTAAGTTCTAAGAGACATTCACCCAATGCCACTGTAGTTTTGGTTAAAGGTACTGAGCCACTGACATGAAAAACTTTTTCACTTAAAATGATCTTTGTCTTCTACACACTGGAAGGCAAGCGCTATTAAGCTAAGCCTTACCATGGTTTACCTCCTACTGAGCTAGGTTTGATTTAGTTTTAATTGGAGTGCATGATCATTCTTTTGTATTTAATTCAATTTGTGAAGAAGAAATCTCAACCTTCCATGACTGCTAAGGATAGATCCTCTGCCTGGTATCTGCTCTAGCAACATGCCCATTCCAGTGGAGAGAGAAGTGTCTCCATAGCAATTAGTCATTTCTCTTAAATGACAGCATCTGCACTTTGTGTTTATTCCTTCAGTAAGGACTATCTGACAACATACTTTGCTAGAGAAGGAAAGGAGGCTAGGCAGAAGTAGCAAGTCAATTCATGGCATGAGTTTTGTCACCTGGACAAGGACATGTCAATTTGGGCCCCAAAGCTGAGTATTTTATAACACTTTGAAATGAAAATACTTTGGTGCTTACTTGTCTAATGATGGTTTTCTTGCTACAAATAAATCATTCTTTTGTCTGTCCTCTTCTTTTCCAACTTTCATTTGATCACAAAGCGCTAAGGCAAATTTTTCCCACAAAGCTGTCAGGTGTAAGAGTAGAAGTTCAACAAGCTTGACCTAGAGGAAAGGGAGAAACAGGTGTAAATCATGCAAGACCTGTTTATCTGTAGGTGTGGACAGACCTGAAAAAAATTGATGGCATGGCTCAGCCGCCCCCAAGATGAAAAGGGTGGGTCCGTTCTGCATTACATATGGCACTGTTATGATTTTGTAATATAATTAGCCAAGGGTACTGAAGGTCTCTGCATTCAGTGGACAAAATTCAGACATGATATTAAATGGCACAATTAAACTGGACTCTGCTAAGAGGTGGTTCCATCTCACTCCCAAATTTTTCGGAGTCTTAAGGCAGTTGAGTTTACATAAGATGAGAGTAAGTATTTATATGCACTTTTAAAGCAAGTTTAATACATGTCATTCTGCAATACCAACAGAAAATCTGAATGTATTTTAAACCAAATTAAGCTCTGCAGCACCTCAGCAAAATTCAGTGAAAAGAATAGCTACATTCTGTACAAAGTCAAAGAAGTTCACATGAAGTTTGCCCAAAGAATAAGTCTGACACCAGAAAATGGAAGCCTGGCTTGCTTTTGTCCACTTTAACTTCCTCCCCACCTGCCTACATTTATTTCATTTCAATAATTAGGTGGAGAAAGAAAATATCACCTTCATTCTTGAACAAATTATAATTATAGATTTTGTATATGGTTTGTTTAATTCCTGTAAATAGATTTCGCAGAATCACAGAATCGATTAATCTGGAAAAGATCTTGAAGATCATCCAGTCCAACCATTAACATAACACTGACAGTTCCCAACTATACCAGATCCCTCAGCGCTATGTCGACCCGACTCTTACAGGGATGGGGACTCCACCACCTCCCTGGGCAGCTCATTCCAACACTCAACAACCCCTTCTGGAAAGAAATGCTTCCTAATATCTATTCTAAGCCTTCCCTGGCTCAACTTGAGGCCATTCCCTCTTGTCCTATCACTTGTTACTTGGTTAAAGAGACTCATCCCCAGCTCTCTGCAACCTCCTTTCAGGTAGCTGTACAGGGCGATGAGGTCTCCCCTCAGCCTCCTCTTCTCCAGACTAAACACCCCCAGTTCCCTCAGCCGCTCCTCGTACGACCTGTGCTCCAGACCCTGCACCAGCTTCATTGCCCTTCTCTGGACACGCTCGAGTCACTCAATGTCCTTTTTGTAGTGAGGGGCCCAAAACTGAACACAGGAATTGAGGGGCAGCCTCACCAGTGCCCAGTACAGGGGTCAGGTCCCTTCCCTGTCCCTGCTGGCCACGCTATTGCTGACACAAGCCAGGATGCCATTGGCCTTCTTGGCCCCCTGGGCACACTGCTGGTTCCTGTTCAGCCGGCTGTCAATCACACCCCCAGGTCCCTCTCTGACTGGCAGCTCTCCAGCCACTCCTCCCCAAGCCTGTAGTGCTTCTGGGGGTTGTTGTGGCCCAAGGGCAGCCCCCGGCATTTGGTGTTATTGAAACTCCTCCAGTTGGCCTCAGTCCATGGCTCCAGCCTGTCCAGGTCTCTCTGCAGAGCCTCCCTACCCTCAAACAGATCAACACTCCCACCCAACTTGGTGTCATCTGCAAACTGACTGAGGGTGCACTCGATCCCCTCGTTGAGATCATCAGTAAAGATGTTAAACAGGAGTGGCCCTAAAACTGAGCCCTGGGGGACACCACTTGTGATTTGCTTAGGGAGCAGTGCACACATGAAAATTAATTTGAAACCATAAGCAGCCTATGGACAATTATTTTTTCCCAGCCAAAATAAGCTTCAAGAAATTTCATGCTATCTTTCTTCTGTTGCGACAAAAGGATGTTGAACAAAACGATTCTTTCCAAGATCTCCATGCTTTGTTTCCCTACCTTTTGTTGGACAGTTGCCCTAATTCTTCTGTCGCTGTTCTTTTTGTAATCTGTTAAAACAATTTTTTTGACATACAATAAATGCAAACTGCTCAGGAGCTTGTTTGCATTTATGCTGTGAAAAGCATAGCATTTTCTCTAAGAATAGATGACAGCCTCATTAATATTATATCGATGGTAATCTTTTCTCACTGTGTATTTGCTTTTAACTACCAGATCTTCTCCCATGACACATGTTGAGAGGGATTCATACACAGTGCAGTTTTTTTACTACTAATCTGCCAAGAATTGTTATGCTGTTATGGACATGCAATATATGAGGAACAGAGATCCAGTCTAATCTGAAATTTATGATTCACATATAGGCAGAACCTGATATTTTTTGCTACAGTCATACTTGGGTTTGATACAACAAGATACAACAAGATACAGAAACCAGATCCATAGGAGTAGAAACCAGACTTTGAGTATGACAGAAATATTGCTCCATGTTTGTTCTCAGAGGAGAAAAAACAGTCACTTGCAAACACTGCTCTGCTGAAGTTATGTTAGGTTTAATTTAATTGGGATGACACTAAACTCTAAAAACACAAACTTGTGTCAGAACAAGTAAATTCATATCTAAGCAGGAACAAAACTCCATTGTATTATTCAGGTTCTCTAATTCTTTTCTTGTGTAACAATCGACACATTTTATTTTATTATAATCATTAGGACTAGAGAAATGCTTTAGCCAAAAGAAAAGCCAATTAGGCAGCATTGTTATTAGTACTATCTGATTATGTGATCTGCAAAAATAATGGGTACATTCTAAAACTCTTGGATGAAAATATTGAAACTTGAAGGCATAAAGTTAGCATCTAAATTAAAGGCCTGATTTGTTTTTTTTGTAGAATGCCAAGCTGTTAAACAAAGCCAAAGCCAGTGGCGTGCCAGTAGGCTAACAATCTACCACCACGAGAACAATTTCAGATAGATTTATGGTCCCTCTGTCTGAACCTTTTCTCTTTGAAGATGCCTAACTTAACTCTGCACCATGGGTGGCAAGAGTGAGAGAGAGGGAAAAGGCTGCAGTCACTTTCCCAGTCTCTCCTTCAAGGCAATAGTACAACAGCATCGGTAGCCTGTGAGAGCTCTCTACGTATTGGGAATGGTCAGACAATCTGGCTCCTTTTGTTCTAGTCAGAGAATTGCCTTCTTAGGGAGTTACTTTTCTCCACTTGGAATGTTACAAATGATAAAGTGGAGCATTATTTTCTAATCAGAAGGGTTTTGGAAGTGGAAGTGATATAAAACATCTTTCTGACTGAAAACTGAATTATTTTTCTTTTCCTGTTTTAACTACTGGAACAAAAGAAAGAAGGAATCACAGTGGAGAAAAAAATAAAGTGAAAGATAGGGAAAAAATACCTCAAATATTTTACTGGACAAGAAAATTTTTAAAATTAGTTTTACTTTTGGAGTCCTTGAGACCTGATTTGGTATTTTGTCTTCCTGATGGAAACCTCAAAATCAAAATAACTAGACTATTTTTATGATAACTCTTGAACAAATTCCCCTTTACTAGCAGAAAAATTTCAGTGAAGCTTTTTAACTAGTTCTGCTTCACAGTTTGACTGTATAGCCAAGCTCTCCTTCCTATACTTGTCAGGATCATAGGCACTCGAGGGAGAGATATTCTTGAGTGTACTCTTTCCCTGGCAGTCATTCAAAACTGGTAGGAGGAAAACAGGCATCCTGCAGTGAGCCAGCATTGTCCTCTCTCTGCTTTCTACATCTGGCAGAAATCCTTGCTGCCGCTCCCACCCCATCCTATTCTACCTCCCAGTGGAACCTATGCAGAGGGTTGTTTTTTCATCATTACTGCAATTAGCTATATATACTTCTTCCTCCCGCTCAGATTTCTCCTATGAAAACCTGCCTAGTAGTGTGAAGGTGCCTTCTGTGCCTGTTGTTCTATGTCATTGGGATAGGTGCATTTATACTGTTTCATGGAGTGTCAGAAATATAAAAAGTCATGACTGTACATTGCATTGAGACACTGAGAGAAAATCCAATAAGAACATGTTTTATTAGCATGTTCATCATAGTTTATAACATTCCTGAACAGTAAAATGACCTGAATGACTAAGAAATACTGTACTGAAACCATCTAGCGGGTGAAATTCTGCACTTTCTCATATTCAAAGTAATTTATTTCTTGCACAGCTGTTCTGTACTGTTTAGAGGTTTGTTTTTGTTAATTTGAACACAGAGTAGGCTGAATACCTACAGTTTTGCTTTAATTCTCACCACCTGCCTTGCTTCCCTTGTCTGTGATCAACTTCCCATAAACCTCTACAAGTGTCATGTCTGCAAGTTAGACTCTGGGTGGCTGACAAGGCACTCTCAGTCGTGTAGGATGTCCTTCGGTCCGCACCCTGCCTCAGCACATTCAGGAAAGCTTTTGGGAACTTTTTTTGTCCCTGCTTTTAGGAATTCCACATGAGAAAAAGAGGTTTCCTGCTTACTGTGATAGACTATACATGATTTTCTGTCGCTCAAGCTATGGCCCTGGGAAATAATCAACACTAGTGACTAAAGGGATTAATCAGTTGAGTAATCGACAATATTGCTAACAAAAATAACGATATGGTCACTTCAAATTCTGATCTCTGTGCAAGATGAAAGTCTTTCCTTTTCAGAATAATCAAAGAATTAAAAAGTACCCAAATTAAAATAAAAACATGGAAGAAGACAAGTGGGATGAGAAACAATTTCTTTTATAGGAAAATGATTGAGATTTTTTAAACTCATACCTATTTGGGTCAGTTAGGACATACTTCATTGAGAAAGGAAAAAAGAAAAAAATATCAAGTCATTCAAGGCAGATTTTTAATATTTTTATTTTTTTATTAAAATATTTTGTTAAAAGTGAACTTAGTTTCAATGCAGAATGAGACATCTACTCAGAAACACAAACTTTCTCTACAAAAGTTAGACTTTTTTGAGTTTCCAAATTTTTTAAAGCAGAAAATTTAGCTCTTTTTAAAAATAATATGGCTTTCTTCTACTTACATCAGGACAGTCCTTTTTTTTTTTTTTTTTTTTTTTTTTTTTTTTTTAGACCCTGAACTGTTTGCCATGTATTGTTAATCTTTCCTTTCCTCCTTCTTTTGCTACCATAAAATCATAATATCATGTCTAGCAAGACAATCTCTTTCACAAATTCTTGTGCCATAAGCTTAAGAGAGTAGCATGTCACAGACTTAATTCCTATGATATAAACTTCTCTGCCTTCTTGCTTTGTCAAATAATTTCTCCTTTCTGAGTCCTGTAACTTGGGAGGAAACCAAAGATGAGTTAGGTCTGGGACCTGAATCTTTCAGATTTAGAGAATTTACATTTATACTAAACAGTAACATTGTGGAAGGTTCAGAATTATGGCTTATGTTTTATGTATTACAAATAAAATAAATAAAATAAACCAGAAACGATAAATCATAATGGAATGGTAAAATTTATCATGATTTTATCTTCATGCTTAGATGCTAGGGAGGTTGTAAATGGTTTCATAGCTATAGGTAAGACAATTAGATTAGTATAGTTTTAATGTTGCTGTATGTAGCAGCAACCTGGAAAATACTGAACTTAGATAATGCTTTAGAATTTATCATCCTTTAAATACACTTCACTTTCAATCAGGATATGGATTCAGTCCAATATCATGATGCACTGATGCAAATGCTCCCGTTTTCTGTCGTGCTTCTTCAGTTAATTGAGGTCATATTGGTGACCTTTATCTTGTTAGATACTGAGGCTGGCCAATGAATACATCTTTTTGTACCCCTTTTAGCTTAAAAATAAAACAAAAAAAGGTATTCATGAGGACATCACCTCTCACTGTACTCTTCAATTTCAAGTAAATGTTTTTTGTTTGGAGCTGTTATATGAACACTGCTTCTTCTCAGTCTTTCCAAATGAAAACCACATGCTGGTAACTTGGGATTTCTTGGAGGACAGCAATACAGTTTCTGCTACATGATTTTGGCTGTTTGCATTGACAGCTATCTCAAGGGAAGTAATGAAAAACTCAGAATGACAACTGATCTATTACAAATATTATCATCCTGGGAAAGAGATTGGAGGAAACCATAATGAACAAGAGCAATACTACCTAGGCTTCTTTTAAAGGACTTTTTCATCGTGAGCAACCAAAATATATTAAGCCAACATAAGCTGTGACAATAATTTATATTCCCAAGTAGACAGAGTATGTAGCTAGAGGTGGGACTTAGATTTATTTCATAAATAGAAAAGGGACAGGATGACTGAAATGCATGTGTTTTATTCCCATTCTGACCTGCAGTGGCACTCAAGGCTTCTCATTTTTACCTTCCTGAATTTGAGTTTGCACACCTACTGTCAAAATTCTGTGTTCCAATATCTCTTCCTCCTTCCCACCTTCCCTAAAATTGTGCAAAAATACCAAGCATTAGTACCATGTACAAATTGCAAAAAATGGGAAATATTGTGGTTGAGATTGGTGTGCAACCTGTTACTCTGACATCCTCAAATGTTGGCATTATTTTAGCCTTGCTTAACAGAACATTTGTGGGAGTGCCAGAAACATAACCCAAATTCTCTGAGTTCCAGAGCAGTGCCTTAAAATATAAACATTTATATATATTATATATATAAAAATTACATATACATATATATATATATAAGTTCTCTTCTGCCCTGCTGTCTGTGCAGTGGATAAAATTAGATTTCCAAGAAGCAACCTGTGTGTTGTTATGCAACCCATGCAATTGTGCATGTATGCACAGAAGGATGTGGTTTGGTCTCATGGTCAAGACATGACAGTAACTAATTCTAAGTGCACTGGGATTGACACTTGCAATATCATTTGAGTATTTTTTTTTTCACATGGATTTCATAGTTTTTCTTTTGTTCAGTAAAAGCAAGCTGAAAACAGCACTTCCACCCAGTAACAATATGCTACATCCAACTTGAATATAAGAAGGAAGAATGTAAGACCTTTCAATCTGTAGCATAAATCTAAACCACTTGAACTGCCAAGCAGTTGGTAGCAGTGGTGTGCTAATACTTACAGCATGGACCAGCGCTGGACAGCACATCATGTGGTTTTGTTGAGTGACAGGATTAAGAGGAAAAAAGTAATAACAGTTTCTATTCCTGCCTCTTGAAAGGTCTTTCTAGCTCATTCTGTTTGGTTTTAGCAGTTTTGTTTTCCATAAGTGGGATTAATTTTTATTAAAATGAATTAAAGCAAATTTTAGTAGTAATAATTTAACTACCCAAGATTTAAAATGACTGGTATAGCTAATTTAGCTTTATAAGCCCTTGTGAGGCCCTCTTATAGGTGGGAATGCAGAATTTGAAAAAAAAAAAATCAAAAATGAAAGAAATGGCACATAAATTTTCCCAGACAAAAGGAAATGGGGAAAAATTTACCCAAAATTTAGCTGTATTTGCCAGAAAGGAATAAACATAAGCATAAGGGTTTTTGCAAAGTGTGAAGACTAGCTGAAAATGTTCTGTTTGAACTATTTTGGGGAAAAAAAAAAAAAAAAGAAAAAGCATCTGTTTTCCACAGAAGAATGAAAATTTTATTTAAAAAAAAAAATAATCCAGCAAGATCAGATTTGGAGTTGTTGCCACATATGTGTTGTGGTTCAGGTACCTTGGTCTTCTGTGGCCATCATGAGGGCTGCAGCACAAGGGATGGATCCTGTATGATGTATACCACTTTATGATCTGGGAGACTTAATCTGGCCAGTAGTGATGAAAGCAAAAGAAACATCAAAAGTAGTACATCAAGATAACACTTCCCAACAGCAATACTCATGTTTGCTATGGACTTCTGCCCAAACTGAATATCAAAGTTTTGAGTAACACTTCTTTGCCTCTTTCCACCTCCAGAATAACATTTTCCTAGCTAAAAGGCCCCAGACAGGAGCAAAATATTGAGGGGCTCTCTGGATTCTTCCTCAGCAAAGTCAGTGTCAGTGCTTTCAAATCTCTATCAGACTGGAAGACCATGAATGACATACTCAGGGTTCTCCATACTAAACAAGAGCATGTTATTGAAACAGCTCAGCTTTCCTTTACATGATGGGAAGGTCAGGACCAAGTAAAAATGGCTCTGAGCCTTTAAACAGTATCTACTACAGTGGGCATTGTCTGTTTCTTGGTTACTTTAAACTGTATCAGAGTAAACTTCAGTCAACCCTGTTTTCAAATAGACTTGCAAGGTAAAGGCTTTGTTTTAATTGACAATGTTGTCCTTGATACAGAAAAAACAATGTGAATAGGATAGGAAGATGCAACGGACCCACCACAGAGAACTTTACAGTTGCCTTGCATTCACTGCACTGGCTGCTTCTACCACTGGCATTCCAGATATTTCCCATCAATTTTATTCCCCTCTTTTTTTTGGAAAGAGTCCTTTGCAAATATGAAATAGTTTATGAATAAGAACACCCACAAATATTTACTAGGGCTGATAAACAATGGAAAAGTCAGTGAATGATCTCAGCTCATTTTTATGAAGATGAAAAACTGGTCGTGTTTGCCAGGTCTAGGAGCCTCAGGCCATCACCATTAAAGTTAACAAAGGCATCATCAGAATAAAAAACTTGAAAATGGAGACCTGGACCTTGTCTCCACAGCAAAATGCACCTTTTTAAGTAACAATATGGCTTTCAAACCACACTACTCAAGCATGCATGAATGTCAGAGTGGGCATTTATTACATTGGTCTAACAGGCAAATGTGAGCCTCTGGGTGAAGCTGTTTCCAAAAAGACCTTTGGCTTCTTACCTGTGAAGATGAACAGAGAGGTAATATTATCTCTGTTTCTGATATGGATACAGTTTGTAGCAAAGCAGGGGTGTGCTTGGGTATTTGAGAGCTTTGAAAAGGCTTTTCAGAACTGGAGATGGTGCAGAAGAGGGTTTGAGCTGAATGCTCATAAAATTACCTTGAAAGGAGAAAAGTAAACAGTACAATATGCTTGGAAAATCAAACAGAAGACAGAGAAGCAATTTAATTATTTAACTAGCGTGGGGTATCTTCCTGGGGAAAAAAATACCCGGTGCTACTCTCTTGAATCTGCCCGTTCCAGGGCCCTGCAGGGCTGCCCACGGGGGTCTGTCAGGGCAGGGCTCAGCAGCCACGGCCTGTCCCACCCCCAGCCACCAGCAGGGCAGGCGGGGGCACTGGGGCAGCCCCAGCCCCGGGCATCGGCCACCTCCCTGGGGATGGGAACAGGCCGAGGCCAGGCCAGGGAGTGGGCCTGCAGGTGGGCCTGGATGTGCGGCACCCATGTTTGGGCAGGACAAGGGCTGAGGGGAACTGGAGACCATCCCTGCTGTGGAGTTGCTGGGGAAGGGGGCTGATGGCCCCAGGGACAGAAACAGGATCCTGGGCTGTGGGAAGCATGGGGGGAGTCCCACAGGTTGCGCAGGGACATGGAGGACTAAGGTCACGGCTTCTTAGGACACGGACATGGAGAAATAAGATACAGGTTTTAGCAGGGAGAGTGATCAGTGCCAGTACAACCCAAGGAAATAGAATATTCTCTACTTTTTGTAGTATTCAAATGAATCCCAGGTGACTTTTCCAGAAGATATGATTTTGTTGTTGAAAAGCAGCAAGTTCAGACGGATGACATGACCTTTCGGTGTTCTGAGGTCTCACAGTCTGTGGATCACCTGTCCTGTTCTGGTTTAAACTGGGTTTACATTCAGCTTAAATCAAGCCTTCCCTGCATCAGAAACAAATAATAAAAAAAAAATTATTATGAAATATCTTCTCTTGGTAGCAAGTTTGTATGGACAGTTACTCTAGTTCAACTAAGTCCAAGTAAATTTTTGTGCATCTATTGTGTCATGTTTGGGCTTTAGGTTGAATTTAGGATATGTTCAGATATGGTCCTGATCAGGGTATCAGGTCATAAACCCCTAAATTAGACAGAAGATCTCCTAACACTCCTTTTCCTTAAGTGTCGAGTAAAGACATGGTCACCTCTGTTGTGTGCTTTTTTTTGAAGAGTCTAACCAAGCAAATCATGAAGCAGCAATTATCAACTGCCTACAGGAGGTCTGGTGGAAGCTTGGCTGGGAATAAGGGCTGGGGAGATTAACAGAGAAACTTCCTCGTGATGACTTAATTACAGGGTGAACCTAGCCAGGGCATGGTACAGTGGTGAACATTTTTTCCAAATGAAACCCTCACCTGTATGATGTAGGGCTCTGTGAGCCCATGTGAGATGACACAGTTTGTGTTCAAAGTTGCATTGTTGCCCAAATTCAGATAGAGAAATTATAGACATTTAGTGAAGCTGTTGTTTTTAAAGCCAAGTATTTTTGGGAGCTCTAGGCACAATTACTGTACTGTAGCAAAGGCGCTGGCACTTGCCAGAAGCTGTTTTTCAACTGACTGCTCTGTTAACAAACTGCCAACTGGGTTAATGGGACCAGGAGCTGGAGGACTTAGAAGCTTTCTGGCCAGTCTTTCTGCAGCAATCAATAAAGTTGGACTTGTCACTGCCTTTTGCACAGTGGTAGATAGTCATGTTGCCACAAATTTTCCACTACTTGTTTAAAATGCCACAAAGCCTTCAGAATTTGTGTTGGGAGTTTTTAGGATTTGCGTAATTATTTGACAACTTGCAAAATGGCAGATAAATACTGGTAAATGGTAAAGGGAGGAATAGGAAATGTTGTTTAAAGGTTGGGCCAGATGATCTTTTGAGGTTCCTTCCAATCTGGGTTGTTCAATGTTTGTTTCTAAAGTGAAATAAAAAGTTCTTGGCAAAAGCAGCTTCTTAAGACCTGGGAATGAGGATGTTTGCAACAGAATCAAAAAAAGCCCCACACATTCTTGCTCTGCTTTGCTGGTATATATGGATCCTGAGGGAGAAAGCAGGTTTTGACAAATAGATTCTTAAAGGCCTGAAATGGAGATTTTAGTAATTCATATGGTACCAGAGTAAGGTATGAGACCCAGACAGTTTAAATACCACAGTGGCATCATTGTTTCTCCATGGCCTAGAGACTCTGCTCCTCTGCAAAGTTCAAAATTTCATGCTGCTGCCCTGGGCATTTCTAGCTTGAACTGTCAAAAGAACCTGTTGAAGGACACCTCCATCTGCTGTGCCTGACAGCAACCAGGCTGCCCATTGCAACACAGGCAGTCTTGGAGGCAGCAGGGCTACAGATGCCCAGGCTTGTGCATGGGAGACCTGAGACGTCTGAAGCCTACTTGAAACAACGAAATGATGTAAAAGGCTTTTAAAGAGTTTTCCTTGGATTTCAACATCTCAACAGTACTTAATGAGTCAGATGAACTTTTTTTTTTTTTTTTTTTTTTTTTTTTTTTCATTTCTCTCTTTTGTTTGTGTGGGTCTTACAAACTATAAGCAGAGGGGGTTTGTAATAATTTTCAATAGGGAAAATGTGAATGTAAAACCACAAGAAAAAAACACAACACCCTGACATACTGTCTCAGTGCAGTACCTGAAATTACTTTTAGCTCATTTAAATGGAAGTGATTAGATTGTAACTTGACTGCAAGGCTGATAGACCTGTGTCTATTTAGTGTCTGTGAGACTAGAAAAAACTGAAGGGAGACAAAACTATAATGTTCACACTCTTACAGTGTTGCTGCAGAGGAAAGCCTTTTTCTTGTCTTTCATCAAGGAAAGGAACAGAAATGATGAGTTTGACCCGTAGCAGGGAAGATTCAGATTTGTCACCAGAAAACCCTCTCCAGAAGCAGACAGTGAAGTTTTTAAGATTGTGGAAGAGGCTGGTGGGACTTAAAGATCAAACTCTACATGCTGTAGACAAGAATTTGGCATAAGGGATTCTCACTTGGGCAAGAAGGTAGCTAAAACATCATCTCATATCCCCTTTTAGACTTTTTATACCATTCTGTGAATCTCTTTCCTCTTTCTTTAATCTTTCAGAAAGTTAGAGTTTAACTTTTGGGGGCTGATGAGATTTTATCTTCTTTTTTTTTCTTTTTTTTTTTTTTCTCCTTAACAAACGTATCTTGTGCTATTCCCAGTCTCCAGCTTTTTCAACCTACTGCCTACTGGTACATGGTCTGGATCCAGAACTGGCATTGCTGACTCTCTCCAGAACCACATCTAAATATCATCATTACCGAACTCTACAAAAGTTTGTGCACACAAAGGGCTTTTTCTTTCCTGTACCATTAGAATGCTAGTGTAGATACTTTATCAGCTAGGACTGTAGCTTTAGCATCTTTTCTATTCTTGATTCTTCTAAGCATACTGAGATAATGTTGCACATAATGTAACCTGGAATTATATCTGTTACAGAGTTCTTATCAGAGCAGCTGAACCACCAGTAGTAATGATGGAAAAATTCAGAAGACAGAAGTTCTTAGTTCATCTTAACAGCTGATAATTAGAGTCCTTTTGCTTGTCACTTGAATAGTAGTTGGTCTTTTCTGGACAGATAAAATATTGCATTCCATGCCCCCACCCCCAAAAAACCCACCCAAAACAAAACAACAAAAACCCACCTCCAGCCCCAAAACAAACCAGAAAATCCTAAAAGCCACCCTTGTAAACATTTAGAATGGGAAGGTCTCATCTTTATTCTCCCTTCCTTTGCCCAATTGTAATTTTTCAGAGGGTATTTTAATGTGTGGCCTTTGTGTTTTGGAACTTGTCCACATCAGTGAAATTTCCTGGCAATATTTCATCCAAAATGAAGGAAACTGTGCCAACCCTGTGGCTTTACACAAAATAGGTCTGACCGGCTTTCTTAGCCAACTTGACTCTGGTTGAGAGGGAATGAGAGGCAGAATTCCCCCTTGGTTTGAGAACTGAGACATCTCCATTACAGCCAGGTCTCTGATACTCACATGCATTAATTTCAATCCTATTCCTCATCCCCAAACGTGCCCTCCACAGAGGATCCACATGTACACACCTATTTATGAGTTGTTAAAGAAGCATATGAAGATAAATGACTCAGAAAGATCTGATTGCATTTCATGCCTGTAGATGACATAAACCCACACCACCTTTAAAACAGGTGGACAATGAGACAATGGCTCATAACAGTTGCCACCACCCTCCTCACCTTCTAATCTGTTGCCTGGGCGACTTCTTATGCAGCAAAGCTTGCTTCTGCATGGGCCATCTTAGAAATGTCACTTTGGCATTTTTCTAATCTGGCATAATGAAAGAAGTGCCATGGATAAACTGGTTTTAAACCATGAACACCAGATACTTCGGGTGCTGACTTCTAGCACTTTCATTAATAGCTCACTTGAACACACACATGACATTTCTGTTCTCAGTGAAGACTTTGTGTATTGCCAGCCACTTCTTTTTTATCATCATGAGGTGTTTATCTATTTATGGTATTGTCATATATCTTGACTAAATAATCCTCTTCCACTTTGCCTTATCTTCTTTTTTTTGCATCTAACTAGTCCCTCCTCCTAAATGACTTGCCTTTTCCTCTCACTTTACCTGCCTTCTACTTTCAGCAAGACTATAAGTTTTGTAATGCTCAAAGACAGGCTGCTAATTCAGCATTCTTTGCATGCCCAAGTGGTTTGAACATTAGCAGATTTGGAAGAGTACTTTAGATGAAATGCAAGCCCGCAGAAGACAATGAGAGTTTTGTTATTGATTTAGAGTCAAAATTAGTGTTGTTTGTGCAAAGCAAGTTTACTTCCCTCTTATTTCCATGAGTGGTATCACTTAGAGACTAATAATCTTAGATTAACTATATTCATCTCTGAATGCTGTTTTTTATCATGATACACTGAATAGGGCATAAGATATACCTTTCTCTCTCTCTTCCTCTCAGAAACCTTCCTAGCTTCACCTGGTAGTTTTCCAGAACAGTAGATTCCAATATTTTACTACAATTATATTGTTTCATTGTATTTCCCTGAATATTTCTGGGACCATTGCAAATTATGACTTTGAAGAGAAATGAAGTCTTGGCGCATGAGAGCGGACTGAATGCATGTTTGTTCTGAGGTACACTGCAGGATATTGCACTACACTATACACAGGATATTTCTCCCTCATATATAGTCTCGGCTTCTTCCAGTTTTAAATATAGGAAGCTCTGCATTACACAACATCACTTTTCAATGAATTCAGCATGTTGTTGTCTGCAAAAATCTATTCCTTTATATATATACATGGAAAAATAAGTGAATTAACAGAAAGGCAGTATCTCCATAAAATGATAGTGGAAAGATCATCCGATGAGGAAGGACAGGGTATGCCCTTTTTCTTCTTTCCTCTCTAATTTCTATGGTGGTTTGTATCATTCTGAAACCATCCCCATAAATACATCATTAACAGGAACCTGTGGATAGAGGTGACCTGAACATGGATCCCAGCAGTTCACATCGCAGAGACAAACATATATATGCTTAGTGTTAGATTGTAAAGTATTTGAGATCAGGTTGAATCCTCTTCCTTCTCTCCTGCATTTATTATTATCAGCTCTTTGACATGAATTGACCTACTGTCCATGGTCTGTGTCTGGCATCGTTTATCCCTGGGCTCACAGCCACCTTTGTTTTGTTTCAAGGTAGCATTGCAATAGAAATGCTGAGATAAGCAGGGCTAATAAACACTTTTCTCCCTCCCAAAACCCCTGTGTAATGATAACAAAAAAATTATAGTTCTCAGGACATTTGTCTAGGCTATTACTAAGAGAAGATTTTATAATATGGACTACCTTGTCCTAATGCACTATCTTTCCTGTAGCAATTTAAAAACATTTCATACAATTAAGTACATTTTATGAAACAGGAATACTGAGAAATGAAGTCCAAGGTTAAAGAAAAGTCAGTGGAAGTAGCAAGAGCGAGTCAGGAGCAGTGTGATTAGACCACATATTTCCTAACACAACAGCAACCATCTTTATGCACACTTTCAAAACCCATTTAATTATGTTGGTGGAGACATTTTAAGCTTTTCCTGTTATGGATGTGCATCTCTGGAGCTCTCTTGTCATAATTTTGTATGTTAGAATTAAAGCAGTTTATGCTCAGTATTAAAGACGGAGAAGTGTAAGTTTGCATCTCAATATCAATTCCATGTAGCTATACCTATTCAAATAGAGCACATTTTAAATGATTTTGATACTTCCATAGACAAAATTGTTAACAAGCAAATAATGATGTTTGCGGTCTGTCTTGGATCTTCAGCAATAAACCACTTCTCTTGATTCACATCTCTCGTACATTACAAAGTAGAGCTTTTAAATGCTTTTTGATGCTGAGGAATGCAACCAGAACTCTCCACGTCAACAGCATCCAAATGATTGTGGAATAAAAAGGCTTTTATTTCAGAACAGTATTTCTAATGGAAATTATTCCAGGATAGGTTATTACACAACATCTATTTGAATCACTTTTCTCATAAAAACTCTAGATTGATTTAGCTAAATCAGTATTCAGACTTTATGTAGGCCAACTCCCAGGCTCCTTTTCTCAAAATGTAATGTATTCTGCAAAACAGACTTGGAGGGATTAGATTGGCTTGGAGATTTCAGTCTTCATACATTTCACCTTTATTTTAAGAGATTACCTATTTGTAATTAAGACATCACTTGGCTGCTTCTGAAAATATAATTTCAGAGTAAATGCAAAGTCATTTAACAGAAATATATAACTGCTCTTCTGTATGCTTGGTAATCGGTTCTGCTTTTGTCTGACTGATTCAGGAATCCTGTGGGATGACCTTCTTTACAAAACATGGTCTGTGACTTCCCTTTGTTAGTGATTATATTAGATCCAGAGGTGTGTTCAGGAGAATAAACAGCTCAGCTTTTCCAAACCTCCAAATCTGACTTGTTCTCTGTTTTGGGCAAGTAGCCATGTAGGCTTTTATTTTATTAGACCTTGTTTATCTATTATTAACTGTTAGCTATAGATGAGCACAGGACTGTGGTTTTGGTCTGTTGCTTTGTTGTTGTTTAACATAAACAGCCTTTTGAACATCATGCTTCGTCTTCAGTGAGCTGGGGGTACAGAAGAAAATTAAACAAAACAAAAAATCAAAACAAAGAAACCACACCAATGAGCAAATAAATAAAGAAAAGCATGACGTTTTCTGTATGGAACTAGCTGCAGACAAGTTCATTAATTAAATCATCCAACATGAAATGTAATGGATAGTAAAATTTAGGCTAGTGGTAGTTTCTCACATTATTTGTCTTCTTTTATTTAAAGTATTTAATCATTCTCAGACTCTCTTTCTCTCAGACTAGTGATTTTTTGATTAATATATTCCAAATGACATGAAGTTAACTTTGGAAAACAAGCCTGGATCAGCCTATGAACCAAACATCCCTCCTAAATCTGACTCCAAGGAAAATACAGAATTCTGCAGGGCCTTCATCTACCAGAGCACAAACACAGGCATTTAATGGGGTCCAGAATGTCAAGAACCTTCTGGAATAAAGTCTTATGTCAAATTAAGTATTTACTGTCCCTCAGGTATTGCCATAGTACTTGACACTGATAGTTAAATACCAGTGGCAATGATAACCTACCCTGAAGGCTTGCTCAGAAGCAGCTGGGTGTGTAAGATTTCCACACCTCTTGCCAACCAAAACATGAAGGAAAAAGAGTCTGCTTGTATGGTTAAGAGAAGGGGAGAATCTAAACCAGCCTGGAAAAAAAGCAAAGAGAAAATAACAATAATATAGATGAACTGGGCATTGATATGGGCAAGTTGTGTTTAGCAAATGGCTGAACAGCTGAAGGCTGTGGGAAGTTTGGATTTGGTGAGGAGATAATTCAGGTTGAAAACTGTGGGTTTTCTGTCCCTCATCCCTAAGAATTTTGCTCCAAACCAGTAGTAGCTATTGAGATCTGGAGGCATTCAACACATGCAAGGGTACAGTTTCATGAGGAAACATGTTATACAGGTTTGAGACAATGAAGAATCCATGACACTAATGAAAAAACAGATTATGAGCTTTCCAGACCAATTGTGCAGACACAAGACGTTTAGAACCTCCAGAAGTGTTTCAGATAAGGATACAATTCTTCAGACTAAAGGTGAATACAAAATCTTGTATCCTCTCCTATGAGGAAGTTTCAACAGCTGCCTTTTCCCTCATTTTCTTTGGGAGCTGGTATTTGCTTTAACATGGAAGAAGCCAGAAATTCTGGAAGACTCATTGCTGGAGCTCAGGGGTCCATGGGGTTAGACAGCAGCTGCTGGGCTTCACTGGCTCTGGCTGGTGCCTGAGGAATACATTTTCCCCTTGAGTCTCTGTACCTCCAGGAGATTCCATCAGTATTTCTTCACCCTTTTTGAGTCTCTGTGAGGCCCCTCAGGGGAGGCTTCACAGCACAAAGAAAAAAAAAATAAAAGGAATATACCGGGGATAGGTCAGCATCACCTTGGCCAGACTCATAGTCTGTGAAGGGAGAGTCTTAAACACACCCTGAAGAGCATACAGGATCTTGCAGGCCTAAGCATGCTGGTCAGGTTAGCATGCCAATAAGGATGCTTGGCAGACTCTCTGCAGTCTGTCTGTGAGAAGAAGGGAGCACACTATGATAAGAGATGCTCCTAATTTCTTTGCCAACATTACAATTTTTTTTTCCCCTACTACCAGACCAATTCCTCCCCCCATTTGCAATGGACTCCTTCAGGTGTGAGCTTTGAACACTGGCTACCCTTCTTTCAAATCTCACTGCAAGGTGGCTCTGTTGTAAAGTCCCATGGACTAGCTACCTCCAACCTACAGAGAAGATAGTGAATCTGATTACAGCTTTGTTCTTTATCTGTATCTTTCTAAGATACAGCTAAGATCCCTGCAGCTGATGATATTCATGTTATTTAGGGAGCCATGTTCAGTTCTGTATCTTTTGTAAGAGCATGTGGAAAGAGAGGTTAATGAATTGATGCTAAAACATCCGCAGGATTTTCGTAGTTTTACCTTTGAATTATTCAGCTCAGAGTTTACAAAACAGTAGATATCTTGTCAGTTCTAAGTGTACCCTTATTCTTTCTGTATCTTTAGAGCCTTTCTTTTACTCTATCTGTGGTTTTTTTCTTACTGGTTTCTGCATGTTGTTGTCATTGTTGCATTGGCTCAAAGGTAATTTTTCCTGGCAACAGACCCTTTTATTTGGGGGCTTACACTTGTGTTGTCTTCTGAAAAGATTTTCCATTCTGCCTGGCAATTTTGAGCTCTTTCAATTTATTTTATTTTCCTTTTGTCAAGCAAACCAGTTCTGTTGTGGTTAACTTTCCTGACTAGTGTACTGAAAAAACAGTAATATACACACACATATACATCTTATACATATATTCGAGATACAGAGACAACCAGGCTAGTGAAAGTATCAAGGGAAAGATGACTTGCATCTGATATTGTGCAGGCCAGAAAATTGCTTCCTCCAATCTATTACTCTACAGTTGTGCTGACAGTGTCGCTGTAAATGCCCTGTGCCTTGTTTCAGTCAGGGACTGGCAAAGAACAACTGCATACATCTCCTAAAACAGAACCGTTCATTTTCCTTGAAAAGGTCACTCCTTTTTGAAACATCTCGGGGGAAGAGGTTAGATGTAGCAGTAACCTCCAGCTGGTGGTATCTGATATGGGAAGGGCTGGAGAAGTGGGGTGAGTGGAGTGAACAGACAGCTGTGAGTGGGATGGCATGACCCATGTAGCTAAGACAGTTACAGCCAGATGTGGAAGGATGCCTATCGCTAAAAAATTGTATCTGTAGTACTGGGCAGAGAAGATACATGGGATGACTAGATGGCACTGCAAGAGTGCGAGACAAAGCTCTCTTCATCCCAGTTTCATGGGAAGTGGGTCAGAACTAACGCTTCCAAGTCCTAGAAAAGATTACAATTTAAGTACTTTCATAAGAACTTAGATTTTCTCTGGAGTCTGAGACACCCAGTTCCCATTGAAAACCTTAGCCAAGACTAAATGGATTTTTTTAGCCAGACTGAGCATTCAGATATTAAAATGACAATTGGAAGAAATCCTAATAACATTGGGGTGGGGGAGGAAGTGTGGTTTTCGGAAGTCACTATTTAGCACCTCTTTGACAAAACAAACCATATCTACTCTAGTCACCCAGAACAACATATTTCAAATAAATGATTCATGATCTTCCATTTTGTATTCAATCATGGGTGGGTTTTTTACACACAAATGGCAAAGTGTTAATGAACACAGTTTCCAAACTCCAGTAGATCTTGTACCTCTAACTTCCAGAGTCACTTCAGAAATACTTGAAAGCTGTTCTAAGCAGAGTTATAAGAATAATATTCCTCATTATGACTTAGCTTGAAGGATGATACAGCCTAATAAAGTTGTGGTGACTCCTCATGTATGAGCTTATTCATATGTGGGAAGAATCGGGGCCTAAGAGTAAGGGAAGGCATACCTCAGGTTTCTTCACTTTTTGTGTCTTTGTAACTGTAAATGTTTTCTTCCATAGGCAGTTTTTGAAAAATTAGGTAAAATACATTCACAACCACTGATTGAAAAGCTATTCCTGGTGATATAAACGAGCTCATATGATGCACAGAATGAAATTATTGTGAGTACAGCATTTTTTTTATTGTAGATTTGAAGGCAGAAGCCATGACTCTGCTCCTTCATGGCTCTTCAAAGCTCCCCCAATGCACTGGAAAAGAGCACATCAGGCTCAGGTTGCCTGGGATTCATTCCTGTCTGGACTATTGGTTTTTCATTTTGTACTATTGCATCTCTCTGTACATTGGTTTCCCAGCTTGTAAAAAAGGGTGAAGATATGTGTCTCCCTTTGTAAAGCCACTCAGGATACACTGCTGGAAAGTATCCTTTAAGAATGAGGCATTATTACCGAATTCCATTCATGTGAGGATAATTGCAGGACTGGGATTACAGATTCTTTGTTGGGTATTTAAATAACCATAAAAACCTGAACTGGTACTGACTGCTCCTGCCCTTATCTGCAAATAGATTCTGACTGTATTTGCAAGGATTAGTATTGCCTGTGTGGGATTGGACCCACTTTCAGCAAGGCCATACACAACCCACAAAATAACTGATTATCAGACATCCGTATGCTGACTTGCTGTCTTGTGATATATTATTAGAGGTTAGTGCTTAAGGGAGAGGTGCGGTATGCAAACATTTGACCAGCATTTCTGATATTACCCTGTATATCCACCACAGAGCCAACACTAATAATTTCATCACAGGTCATACCTTTTTTTATGTATTCCTTATAGCATTGGGGCATGCAGCTCTGTGATTACAGTAAAATCATTGCTGTCAACCTTCAAATCCAGCAAGTTCCTTGGCCTTATTACTTGCAAATAAAAGCTTACTAATATGAATTTAAAAGATCAGAAACTGGGAACAGTGAACATATCCCACTTCTTAGATTGCTCAATTTGGATTTAGGAAAACTGGGAACTATTACAAGGGGTACCAGTAGCTTTCTGTCTGATCCCCAGCCCATCACTCAATTTCAGAGATATGTAAGCACCTAACACCCAGTGGAATCTAGCAAAGAATGAGATGCCTAATCCATTTTGAAAATCTGGGCTTTGTTTCTGTGCTGCAATTCCTCTTCTGCAGAGTGAGGATTATAGGCCATTCATGTTTCACATAGTTCAGGGGAGGGTTGAGGTATGAAGCCTAGCAGTGCAGGAATCTTCTGGGAATAGAAATTACATGCAACAAATAGAAATTCAGAAATTATTAATTTAACTGGAAAAATGTCTTCACCAGTATATGCTGGTAAATGTAAAGGTCAGTGTCTCCAGGGTAAGGAGCAGCCATGTGAGGAGACAGAGATTCTGTGTTTCCCCAAGCACAGCTTTTCTCTGCAAGTGTTTCTGCATGTGAGGGGGTGGGGGATACCCCAGGTCCTATGCTGTTGGAGCACAAGTCGGGGTCAGTAGGATCCAAATCTTGATCAGCTACTGTTCACAAGCATTCTTTCCCCTGGCATTTTCATATCTGTTTCTTTACCAGTTGTGTATTAGATATGAACCCTCCTTGTACTGTTCTCGTTTTATGGGCAGTGAAAGATATGGCTCCCCTCCATTTCTGATTCCACAAAACTGTAACCAAAACCAAGGACAAGTATGTCTTCCGGTATAGTATGATGTATTCTGTATCATGTAATTATATTTTGGGTTTTGCTAGCTAGCAAAATAATAATAATACTTAGCACTGACATATCAATTACCTCTTCAGAGACCTTTGTAACCATTGGCTAGCTCAGTCCTTCCCAAACTATGGTCCATGTACTGGGAACAGTCTGCAAAGAGCTGTTGCCTCATGCTGTTGACTACCCATGTTTACCTCTGCTGCACTGCATTGAAGACAGCTACATATATGTTTATTTCAGTGATGCAGAGTAGCAGACAGGAATCCTGGTACAAGGAATGTGTTGGAGCCACCTGGCGAATTGCACACCATGTTGATGACTTTGCACTTGGCAATCCAAAACAGTTCTCACATAGGCAAGGGCTCCAATGGCTTCAGGGATGTTTTGTGACCAGGAAAGTGAAGAGAAATGGTATCTAAGAGAGCAAGCAGGAGGGCTTTTACTGCAGGTTCTATCTTCAGATGAAACTGGAATAAGAAGAAAAGTATACAATCCAGAAAAGTATTTTTATGCAAATGCAAACCTTCTGCATTAAAGGATTACTAGTAATCCCTTTTTAAAGGACGCAGTTGTAAAAATAACCATTTCAAAATTTAAAATATCCAGCTAGAACAAGGACTCCAAACTGGGCCTTCTTAACAGCAGATCCTGTCCTAACAATCAGAACATAGCTGTTCATAGTCACCCTGACCTAAACAAAACATCTGCTTTGTATATAAGTGGCATAGCTTCAGGAGCCTGGGATAAATGCTCTCTGGAGCACATAGCAAGCCTTAGTTCAAAAATATTGCTGTTCTTGATCACAGAACAAAGAAAGATGAACTCAAATCTTCTTCACTGGGGCTATATAAGGAAGGAAGGGAAAGCACACCTATTCTGTAAGCAGTGCTTCGGTTTTCTTGCAGCTTGTATCTTTGGCTTTCACTAAGTGTGCCCAGAAGCAAAAGCATTTTGTTTCCAGAGGAACTAAACAATATGTGGGGATAATTATTTTCCTCTGATCTTCCCATATATCTAAAAAAACCCAAAGAAGCAAACAAATAAAACCCCTAACATTAACCCCCCCAAATATTTAAACACTTATTTGGCTGCCCTAAAGTTCTGTAAATCACATGACTACATCCAGGTAGCAGATGCCATCATTTAGGGTTGATGACATTTTAATTTCCATCAAATGTGCTTTCTGCTCTTAAGAAGGAATACACAGGATAAATCAAACAGGCATAGGGGAGGATGGACACAAGCTCTGAGCCTTGATCATCTGTGCTGTGAAATTGTTAGAACAGTTCCTGGGACATAACTAGGCACAGTCAGGAGCAAGCACAGGCCAGCAACCATTAACAATAATTATGCTGGATGTGGCCAGCCTGGTTTTGGAAGTATAGGAGCAGCTGGTCTAACTTACTTGGTTTCAGGGCTGGAGAATGGGATCTAGCTGGTTTTTGCTTTTTAATACAGATGTAGCCACGATGGTTTTGTGTGTCCAGGGAAGAGAAGAATCTTTAAATCTCTGTTCATCTAGATGTGTCAAAACATACCAAGCCAGGCTGTGTCAAACCATATGGGGATCTGGGCAAAATTTCTGGTATCAGAACATTTGAGTTATTCCCTCTAGTGCTGTAAGGACAAAGCTAATAAAGATATTGAGACCAGAGATTAAAAGAAATGTATGAAAACTAGAACCTCAGCAGTGGATATCAATACATCTTTGGCAGAGATGTGCTCAGGAAAACATATGTGTGAATCCTTGAAATTCATTCTTTTTCACACAGTTCTTGATGGCTTCCAACAACTGAGTGTTGCATGGTATGGGTATGACCCAGGGATTAAAATAAACAATAGGGTCAAATAAGTATTGCTTTAAGAGAAAGAAGTTCGAAACATCTCCCAAACTTGAGGATGAAGAAGTTCTGCAGAGTGTGAAACTCAGTTGTCTTTGTGCAGCCCTGAATATTTCTCTGCTGTTGTCTGCTCTCAAATTAGAGCTGAGATTACGATTGCTTTGATACAAGTGTAGTGAAGACAGGGTGGAGTGTCTTTGTGTTAGAGTCAGAGAGAAGGCTAACAGGGCAGATATTGTAGTAGGAGTCTAGTATAGACCACCCACCCAGGACAGAGGGGTGGATGAAATAATCTATAGGCATTTAGGAGAAATCTCACTATCGCTTGCCCTTGTTCTTGTGGGACACTAAAATCTCAGACATCTTCTAGAAACAGCGGAGTGGGACCAGTACTGGAGATTCCTGGAATGTGTGGGAGATAACTTCCTGACACAGATGGTAAGTGAACCGACCAGAGAAAGTGCCCTGCTGAATCTCCTATTTGTGAACAGAGAAGGACTGGTAGATGATGTAGTGATTGGAGGCCAACTAGGGCACAGTGATCATGAAATAATGTTCTCTATTCTTAGAGAGGCCAGGAGAGGGGGCAGCAGGACTGACATCCTGGACTTCCAAAGGGCTGACTTTGTCTTGTTTAGGCACCTGACTGACAGTATACCTTGGGAGGTGATCCTGAAGGGTATAGGGGTCCAGGAAGGCTGGGCACTCCTTCAGAAGAAAGTCTTAATGGCTCAGGAGCAGGCTGGCCTCAGGTGCTGTAAGAGAAGCCAAGGCCAGAGAAGACCACCCTGGCTGAACAGGGAGCTTTGGCTTCAACTCAGGCAGAAAAGGAGAGTTTACAACTTTTGGAAGAAGGAGCTAGCAACTCACAGTGATTACAAAGATGCTGTGAGGCTATGCAGGGCAGAAATCAAGAGGTCTAAGGTCCAGCTGGAAATTAATCTGGCTTCAGTAATCAAGGATAACAAGAAATGTTTCTATAAGTATGTGAGCAGCAAAAGAAAGACCAGGAAGAGCCTCCATCCCCTGCTAGATGTGGGAGGAAACATGGTAATGAGTGAAGAGGAAAAGGCTCAGGTGCTTAATGCCTTCTTTGCCTCTGTCTTTAATAACAAGACTAGTTGTACTGAGGGAATCCAGCCTCCTCAGCCAGAACAGAGACTGAGAGAACAACCCCTGCCCCCT
>NW_020799097.1:78353998-78368764 GCF_003259725.1 Athene cunicularia
ACAGTCAGGAGCAAGCACAGGCCAGCAACCATTAACAATAATTATGCTGGATGTGGCCAGCCTGGTTTTGGAAGTATAGGAGCAGCTGGTCTAACTTACTTGGTTTCAGGGCTGGAGAATGGGATCTAGCTGGTTTTTGCTTTTTAATACAGATGTAGCCACGATGGTTTTGTGTGTCCAGGGAAGAGAAGAATCTTTAAATCTCTGTTCATCTAGATGTGTCAAAACATACCAAGCCAGGCTGTGTCAAACCATATGGGGATCTGGGCAAAATTTCTGGTATCAGAACATTTGAGTTATTCCCTCTAGTGCTGTAAGGACAAAGCTAATAAAGATATTGAGACCAGAGATTAAAAGAAATGTATGAAAACTAGAACCTCAGCAGTGGATATCAATACATCTTTGGCAGAGATGTGCTCAGGAAAACATATGTGTGAATCCTTGAAATTCATTCTTTTTCACACAGTTCTTGATGGCTTCCAACAACTGAGTGTTGCATGGTATGGGTATGACCCAGGGATTAAAATAAACAATAGGGTCAAATAAGTATTGCTTTAAGAGAAAGAAGTTCGAAACATCTCCCAAACTTGAGGATGAAGAAGTTCTGCAGAGTGTGAAACTCAGTTGTCTTTGTGCAGCCCTGAATATTTCTCTGCTGTTGTCTGCTCTCAAATTAGAGCTGAGATTACGATTGCTTTGATACAAGTGTAGTGAAGACAGGGTGGAGTGTCTTTGTGTTAGAGTCAGAGAGAAGGCTAACAGGGCAGATATTGTAGTAGGAGTCTAGTATAGACCACCCACCCAGGACAGAGGGGTGGATGAAATAATCTATAGGCATTTAGGAGAAATCTCACTATCGCTTGCCCTTGTTCTTGTGGGACACTAAAATCTCAGACATCTTCTAGAAACAGCGGAGTGGGACCAGTACTGGAGATTCCTGGAATGTGTGGGAGATAACTTCCTGACACAGATGGTAAGTGAACCGACCAGAGAAAGTGCCCTGCTGAATCTCCTATTTGTGAACAACAATCACTGACCTACTGCATCACATAGACTCACACAAGTCTGTGGGACCAGATGGGATACACCCGAGGGTGCTGAAGCAGCTGGCTGGTTTGCTCGCCAAGCCGCTTTCCATCATTTACCAGCAGCCCTGGTTGACCAGGGAGGTCCCAACAGATTGGAAATTGGCCGATGTGATGACCATATATATACAGGAATTATCAGAAGGATGATCTGGGAAATTACAGGCCTGTCAACTTGACATTGGTGATGGAGCAGCTCATCCTGAGTACCATCACACAACATGTGGGACAACTAGATGACCAGGCCCAGTCAGCATGGGTTTATGAAAGGCAGGTCCTGCTGGACAAACCTGATCTCCTTCTACAACAGGGTGACCTGCTTATTGGATGAGGGAAAGGCTGTGGATGTTGTTTATGTTGACATCAGTAAGGCCTTTGACATCGTTTCCCACAGCATTATCCTGGTGAAACTGGCTGCTCGTGGCTTGGATGGGCACACACTTTGCTGGGTAAAAAACTGTCTGGATGGCTGGGCCCAGAGAGTTGTGGTGAATGGAGTTAAATCTGGTTGGCAGCCGGTGATGAGTGGTGTCCCCCAGGGCTTGTTTTTGGGGCCTCTCCTGTTTAACATCTTTACTGATGATCTAGACGAGGGGATCGAGTGCACCCTCAGTCAGTTTGCAGATGACACCCAGTTGGGTGGGAGTGTTGATGTGCTCAATGGCAGGGAGGCTCTGCAGAGAGACCTGGACAGGCTGGAGCCATGGGCTGAGGCCAACTGGAGGAGTTTCCATAAGGCCAAATGCCGGGGGCTGCCCTTGGGCCACAACAACCCCCAGCAGCGCTACAGGCTTGGGGAGGAGTGGCTGGAGAGCTGCCAGTCAGAGAGGGACCTGGGTGTGCTGACTGACAGCTGGCTGAACAGGAGCCAGCAGTGTGCCCAGGGGGCCAAGAATTGAATGACTCGAGCGTGTCCAGAGAAGGGCAACGGAACTGGTGCAGGGTCTGGAGCACAGGTCGTACAGGGAGCGGCTGAGGGAACTGGGGGTGTTTAGTCTGGAGAAGAGGAGGCTGAGGGGAGACCTCATCGCCCTCTACAGCTCCCTGAAAGGAGGTTGCAGAGAGCTGGGGATGAGTCTCTTGAACTAAGTAACAAGTGACAGGACAAGAGGGAATGGCCTCAAGTGGCACCAGGGAAGGTTTAGACTGGGTATTAGGAAGCATTTCTTTCCAGAAGGGGTTGTTAGGCATTGGAATGGGCTGCCCAGGGACGTGGTGGAGTCCCCATCCCTGGAGGTGTTTAAGAGTTGGGTTGACATATCGCTGAGGGATCTGGTGTAGTTGGGAACTGTCAGTGTTAGGTTAACGGTTGGACTGGATGATCTTCAAGGTCTTTTCCAACCTAGACGATTCTTTGATTCTGTGAGAGGTAACATCTCAGAACTTTGCCATACAACTGCCATATCTCCCTGGCACTTAAGAACACACATGTTCACATTGTTCTCTTGCAAAACTGTATTGCTTTATCTTGCAATATGAAATAGTCTTTCAGTAGTCTTGTAGATCTTCAAGCTGAAAAGAATATAGCAACTTGGAACTTCAAAATTAAGCTGGAAGTCTCAAGAGAAAATGGCTGTTTTGTAAGGTTATTAATCCTTCCTGTTTCCACTCTGTCCAGAAATACCACAATTTCAGTTTTGGTCACAGCATTTCAGCACTTCTTTCCCAGCCAAAATCTCAAAGTAGTCAACTGCAAGGAAAGGAAAATAGTCAGGGATGATCTCAAGCTTGCATCCTCTCTTCCCCTCTTCCCCCTCTTCAGCTTTTCATACTGACCCTACCTCTCTGATCCCTTTTTATTTTGACTGAAGAATAAGCTTTGATTTTCAAATTAAATTTGATCCAGTAGTTCTAAACTTTTAATGCTTTTGAGTAGAGAAGATATTGAAAAAGGTAATTATTTGTAAAAAGTAAATAAACCTATCTTCCATAAAAAAAGTATCTTGAAAACTAAAAGTTTAACATTTTGATAGATAATATTAAAGTTCATGCCAGAACAAGTGCATGTATACGATTAGCTCAAATTAAAAATACCGTTCAATATATTGGTATAGTAGAAAGTAATTTAGTACAGATATTCTCAGAAAACTTTTTTGACATATGTGGAGACTTGTAGTGGATAATAGCCATAGACGAGCATGAGGAAGGGTGTAAACAGAAGGGGGATTGGATGATTCTTTTTCTCTTCAGTTATTGGACTTTAGTTTGTAGATATTTAAAACCTTGCAACTTTAAACCATCTATTTCAAGTCTTTCAGCCTTTCAGTTTGGTACTTTTAAATGGTGGGATTATGGGCCTGGCAGCTTCCAGGAATGCACTTTACAATACCAAGCTGACAAATTTGTTCTAGCTGTCTAGCCCTCTGGGAAGGCATGAAAGGACTTTCTGTAAAATCTGCTCGTTGTTTGCTCTGGTTTACAAAAAATCTTTCAGAAATAGAGGGTGACATACAACTAAAGGCAAGTGTCCTATTCCCTCATAAGGTAAAACTTTATCTTATTTTATTGCTTTTTATAAGCAAAGATAGTAGAGATCTGCTTCTGTAGAAACAGAAGAGGAATGGGAGAGGAGAGGAGAGGAGAGGAGAGAAATTAATAACATTCAATCTGAAGTAGACAAACAAAACTGGAGTGTCATGTAAACTAAGTAGACAGCAGAAATTCGAATGTTCTGCTTGTAATAGCTAAAGAAGGAGATGGTAGTAGCAGTGGGACACATCTGCTACCTGCCTTCTCTGTCTGTTCTCTTTGAAAGTTGTTTCTCTTGTCCGGGGGACAGCTCAGCAAAGCAGGAAAGGGCTGTTTGGTTCCCCTTCTGTTTCCTCAGAATAAACTAACTAACAGTTGGCTTAAAAGAAGTTTCTCTGAAAAGTGAAAGGTCTTAAAGGGGTGTGGGTTATGAACTCCTTGTACAGCTGGGTGACCTGCTTTCTGATGTTAGTAAGGTTTGGAGTCTAATGGGCGCTGGACTTTCTGACAAGGCTAAGGTAGCGAGTTAGCTGTGAGGCAGGAGTGCTCTGTGTCTTTGCCAACCTGGTTGTTATGTATAAGACCAAACTTAAACTCCCAGTGCTATTTTTTTTTTCTTTTTGCCAGAGAACACAACACAGTAACAGAATTGGGATTTACAAAACTTTAAGGCAGCAGCATCAGCAAGAGAATGAGAATCCAAAAATTCTAAATTGAATGGAGAGTATTAAAGAGTGCCACAGGCCAGCAACAGCTGCAAAGGATATATTCATATGGCATAATGTGGAGGTATAACTAGGCACCAAAAGCAGCATGGTCAGGTTAGCAGTATTGCCGTGGACATACAAATTACACATTGGTTTTAATTATATGGCAACAAGTTTATGGACCTCACATGCACAAGTGAAGGTAATTAAGTTTCACAGAGATGTGTAAATCTACTTTTTCCTGTCTTCCTAGCATTTAATTTTTCAACATAACCTACTAGCAATAACTTAAAAAAAAAAAAAAATCTGATAGAGTGTCTATCAGATGTCCCAGGATAGGTATATTAAACATGCACTATTTCCCCAAACAGTAAACATATCATGTGACCTCTCATCTGCTAAAACAGTCAGACATCTTTTGGGAATAACCAAGCACAGTATACCAGAATGTAAGAGAACATTTAAATAACTTGGGTGCATGTTCATTCACTTTCATTCAAAATATTTGGAACAGCTCAGTTGTACCAAAGCCTAGAGGACTAGATTTTTTTTTTTTGCATTTTCTTTTACTCTGTGGTGAATTTTAGCTCCTGGATGTGGTGAAAATGAACAGATTTTCCATCAAAGCTTCTTGTCTGTTCTAGGGCTTCCATGCTGAAGGATTTCAGCTTTTAAATGGGTGATCAACTGTTAAGAACAGACACCATAAAGTAATAGCTTTAGCAGGCTTTACCTAACTTAATGTATGTATGTATCTGGCAGTCTGTTGTCATCTCTACTGTGTACATATTACTAGAGGCATCTCCCAAGATTAACATTACAACTATGAGATGCTATTCAAACAGCATAGGAAATACTGTCATCTTGTCAGTCAGCCCAACCCTGTATTTTCCTTTCATCTCCTTTGCAGCTGTCTTTGAAAACAAAACCTAATACTTCTTTCATGATTCATAGAAATGGATTATCTCTACTGTGAAAATGCATCATTGGTCTTTTGGATTAATCAGTCAATGATATCTCCTGTTCCCAGAGCTATAGCCAACTCAGCAGCCTTTGGGAGTTCTAAGAGAACCAGTGCTTTTCATCTACTGGTTTTAAAGTGCTCTCTAAATGAAAGAAGTATCTTTTGGGTATATCATGTCTTATAAGAAAACTGATGAGATGGAACCTGTAAAAACTGACAACTGATACCCTTCTAAATTATCAAAAGGGAAAAATCACAATGAACAACTAAAATCCTGTGCAAGTTCTAAGTGTTCATAAAAATATGCCTCTCATAAATAGAGCATTGAAGTAGAATTCAAAAGAACACTCACAGTATATCAATGTGGCGCGCTTTTTTTTTTTTTTCAATACTAGCATTTTAAAAACCTTCTGTGCAAGTTTAGTTCATATTCTTAATGATGAAAACATACTGTACACACATAATTACAACAGATTACAGGAAAATCTCAGAAAGTGACTAATGTTTATGTCTGCAAAAGGTTAGAAAAAACAGTGTGCTCATTTTTGTTTCCACAGAATGTACTTCTCTGCATAACTTATTGTGGTGTATTTAAACAAACGGTCTGCACTTTTTGCAGTTTCATCAGAGATGGTGTTATTGTTCATTCATGTCTGGAAGAGCTAACAGGTTGAGCATCACTATTCATCCCTATACCTATTTTTTCACAGGTAGATATGGAGTTCATTTCTGAGGGGCCTCAAAAATCAACTTCAGATTAATTACTCAACCTGTATGAGATTGTGCAAAACGTGTTAGTCCCGTACAAATTATACACTGAATGAGCATGTGGCTTGGCCAGCTTTCTCCCCTTCTCTATAGGAATATCTGAGAAATGGTAGAAACAAACCAAAAATTCTGTGTTAATTTATTTATGTGAAAAATAAAAGAGAATATCAGAAAGCAGGTAAGAATCTGTAGCAGAATTAATTTCATTGCAAAGAAGGGGAGGCAATATGGAGAAAAAATGGGATAAATAAAGGATTATTTCCATTTAACAGAGATTGAAATTCAGACATTTCTTGTGACATATTATATTACAAAATACAAAAGTTTAAGGAATATAACTTTACAGTTTTTGATTTTCCTCACTTTCTTCCAGTTTTGTAAATCTATGAAAAGTTTGGCCACTTTTCCCTGAGTATGCAGACACACTGTTTACATATTTAAATTTTATATACTTACACATTTTCATTTTTCCTTCTGCCATTTGAAACCACTGAAACATGACAAAATTGTTCAAAGAATAATAATAATCATAATCTTAAAATCCCCACTGTATGCAAGTGGGGACTTTAAAAATATTTTGCTCCAGTCAGGTGACTTAGCTATCTCTTTGTAAAAATAAATTTCAGAAATTCTTGAGACTTTAAGAACAACGCATGTTTCCCCATGCTTTAACCAACCTCATAATGACCAGAATGAGACCTGCTATTTTTCGAACTGTGTCAAATACAGGAATTCCTTGAACAGAAATAAACCCCTCCTTATTTCAGCTCAATATACCCTAGTCTTGCAGCATGATCCATGCGCCACAGTGGTTTGTAGCTCAACAGCGTCAGGGCTTTACGAGACACTTGACACATTCATATAATGCTGAGATATATTTTTTGCTCTTAAATGCATGATTTTATATACAGAATCTTTAAAACTTACAATTTCCTTGTTCCCAGCTTAAAGGAAATTCCTTCTTTCTTATCAGTACTCCTATTATCATTTTGTCACCTGAAAATTTGTCATGACTTCACATGCTTCCCCAGAAAAGGAATACAAATGGAAAACAATTTAGTGACAGATCACTCTTTCTGAACCCCCACAGAAGACTACCCGCTCAGAATAACTTCCTGGGAACAATTACATTTCAGTTACTACTCAATTAATTAGTTTTCTATTATAATTTTCTTGGTTCATTACTGTTTTTTGATTTTGAATTTTTAAATAAAGTGGAAACCATTAGCATGTCAAACATTTTGCAAAAGTTTGGCAATATTGTATGAATTCTTGCATTTTTATCAATCAAACTGTTACTGTGGTTAAAATACCAAGTCTTTTGTGAAAATACATTCTCCTATAAAGACTGTATTGACTTCTGTTATATCACCTTCCCTTAATCTTTATTAATGAACTGCATTGGTTGTTTAGATAGCTGGACTAATGTTTGGAAAGACTAGGATTATATCTTGTTCATCCTATTTATCTTTTATGAATATTGGCATGACATTAGGATTTTTCTGTTCTATTGGAACTTCCCTACTCTTTCCAAACTTACTGGAAAATAGTATTCACAATTTAAACAGACACTCGACCAGCTTTTTTGAAATCTTGGATGCAAGTTAACCTTTATTCACTGGTTGAAATGTCAAGTTTTAGTACTTTTTGTTTAGTATCTTCTGTCAAAATGGAAACTATTTCATCAGACTAAGAGCTAATAGGGATTTGCCAAGAACAAATCATGCCTAATTTCTAACACAATAATAGAGCAGAGAATACACTGAAGATGTATGTCTTCTTTTTAATGAAGTTTTTTACCATTTTATGAGGATCCTAAGGAAATCTTCTGTTGATTATAAACTGCATGGAAAATTAGCTGGATAGCAGTTCTGTATAGTTGTTAGCAATGGTCCACCATCAGTGACAGGACATATCCAGTCATGTGCTGCCTTGGATCTAGGTGGGCTCAATATTTTTTCATAGCTGACTGACCTTCAGGGGACAGAAAGAACATGATGATTAAATTTACAGTTTATTGGAGGCTAGAAGAGGAAGAAGATAAATTAAAATGGTTTTAGCAATGGATGAAATTCATTAGTAACAAGTACAAGAAAAAATCAGATGCACAGCTGCAGGATGGGGAAAAAAAAGCATCAATAAACCTAGGATGGTAGCCATTTTTAAGAAGCTCATCTTTGGGTTTGAATGAATCATAAGTTGAACACAAGTCAGAAATGTTCTGATGTTGTGGAAAGGCTAACACCACTGTGGGATGTATAAACAAGACAAGACATGGAATAATCCTTCTGCTCTGCTCAGCACTGTTAAAGACTCAGCTGGAGCTCTGTTTTGAGCAGTGCATTTCAAGAAAGATGTGAAAATATTGGAGGTAATCCAAACAAGAGTGATGAAAATGATCAGAGGTCTAAAAAACATGACCTGTGATGAAAGAATGAAATAACTGGATTTGTCTTGCCTAACAGAAAGAAGACTGAAGTGGGCATAGTAACAGTACTCAAATGTGTAAAAGAGCTTTGCAAGGATGAAAGGAATAATCTGTTTTCAATGACCATGGTAGATTGGACAATAAACAGTGGGCTTAATCTGGAACAAGAAATAAAAGATATTGGGAAAGTTTAGATGGAAAATAACTTTATATGGGCAAGAATAGTAGAAGACTATAAGAGATTACCAAAGGAGACTGCAGGGTTTTCAGTGCTACAGGTCTGTAAAAACACATTAGAGAAACAGCTGTCACAAAAGACAAAGGTATTTTGGGGGTCAGAAAATGGACTAGATAACCTCTTACAATCCCATCAAGATGTTTCTCTATGATTTTTCTATGATATATGTAAAGTATGAACAGACCTTCTGTTTTTTCCCTATGTACTGAATGTGGAATTTTGCTGAAATACTCATTTTAATGCTCTATTGAAGCTTTATCTGATCTCATATTTCCTGAACAGTTCTATCTTTTTCATGCTAAGATTGATTCTACCATTGACAACTAGAAAAGGATTAATACTGCAACAATTCTATTTGTTCATTACAGCCTTATGTTTCTCTAATCCATTTAAAATCTTAATTTCCAGTTTACATCAATTTCTTCCAATTTACCTAATTTTCCAATAGTTAGATATATTTTGAATAGCTGCTTTATTTTTTCACTTCAATCAGGATGTTTTTCCAATCAATGTGGCCTCCCCTTTGGATTATGGGATTGCAGTTTCTTGACTAACAACTGAAAATATTCTTAAGCAATTCCCAATTATTTTTCATACTTTTGTGCTTAAATTTTTCCTATACAATGATTATTTTTTTCAAAATTTCTTCGATGTTTTTGAAATTGGTAGTGTTAAAACCATATATAACAGTAATTTGGATTTTATTCTCTTTGTATCTACAAGGTGTTGGGTGCTTGGGCTAGCATGACTTTTTAGAGTAGTGTAAGAATAATTTATTTTAATATCTACATTTTTTCCCCTATCTTTTTAACATGAGAAAAATCATAGGTGCTGGTGGAACATTCTGGAGTTGCTTTGTTAATAGTTGCAAGAGCAATTTCATCATGTGTCTCAAACCAATGATCTTCCTCCTCCTTTTAACATAACCCCTTTTTCCCACACAGTACATACGTGTGCTTAAAGCATTGGTATCACTGGAAAGACTGTGTCTTTAGACAACAATAGCTGCAAATTTTTGAAGGAAACATGCTTCATTGCAGAGTAGAGAACCAGAATCTGGGGACAACTGAAAAATGTCAATAGTAAATCTGCAGTGAGAGCAGCACCAAAATGACTCTCAGGTTACACTACATTTTACTCAAGAGGAATGCAAGAACACCGTGGCCAGGCAGGAGAGCAGCAGAAATGAAAGTTGTCCCTCTAATTTCAAATGCAACTCCAGACAAGCTGGCGTTAGATACAAAGTCTAGAGGAAGCTATGTGAATGCACTGGCATTGCTGTTTGAAGTAATTCTGTCTGTAGTTTGCAACTCACTAATACGTGAGTAATGTAATGTGTGGATCACAAATTAAATGTAAAGCAGAAAGCCTATGATAATCCTGAAAGGAGTTATCTACAAATTAAGTGCAAGAATGAGCACGTTTGCATACTTTTCCCTCCAAGTGCTGGAACCTTTGTCCCAGTACAGTCTGTTTCTGCAGATGCTGTCAACTCTGTAATAGTTACTGTAATGCAGAGTTATGCAGAGGATTTTAAGGATACCTTGTAGTTGTTTTAATACCCCATTCAGCCATCAAAACAGTCAGAGTACTACAGTTATTGCCAGGATACACATACAATAGATGGAGAACAAACCTTATGTATTTTTTTCTTCTGCTGTTCAAGGGCTCAGAAGCATCCCTATAGGTTCATTGAGCTGCTAATTATTTCTTTTTATGCATTCTGGCCAGCTCTAACTATGTAATGTTTGGGCTAGACCCCAGGACCAAACACAAGGGGTATGACTCAGTCTGAGATCAAGCCCTCAATCCCAGAAAGACTGTGGGGGTCTGTGAGCCTGGGGGAGTTCACCTGCCTGGCAAAAATAATGAACAAGTGAAATAAAAGCCAAATCATGACCCTGCCACCTGCCTTTGCAGAAAAGCTCGTCAGCTGTCGTCTTTTTCTTTACCCAGTAAACCACTCCCTTGGCCTGACCCCTCCTGTTGCTTTCAAGGCTAGTTTTCTGTGGAGATGGGATCCACATGTGAGCAGGTACAGGCATGGACTGAACATAGTTGGAAAGATACTGCTTGCTGTAGGCATATACAAAACCAACCTTACTGTCAAGCTGTCTCCCACCTACTGGTGTCTCACTTAGACCAAACCGGGCCATACTGTGATTTCTTCAGTGTCACTGAACATGGGAGGTACAACAAAGCAGCAAAGGCACTGCAGTGGCACATAGGCTGTCCAGAAGCACTGGCACTGGCAGCTCCCATGCCTTTCTGGATCTCCACTGTTGACTCTCAGAATGCTACAAGCTCAGGAGGAGCAGCAGGTGACAAGCATTTGCTTAAAGGGAACCTAATGTGGGATTTTTGGATGCCATCACCTCGCTGAGGTTTTAAACCAGCTGTTAGGATTTAGCCAGCTAATATCACTAGAGTGTCTCTACCCAGAGCTGTCTGGTTATGCAGCATGCATGTAGAATTAAGGCATAAGAAACTCTGGATCTGCTGTGAATCACATTCAGATAAAAATTAACAGAATGTGAAATGGTGATAGGCTTTGGCTCCAAGTTTTTAAAATACAGTATATTTCAAAGAACCAAAACTAGGGAAGGTGAGGGATTCATTTGTTTTAAATTCTCCCAGAAAGAGAAAAAACTGTAAAACAGAACCTTGACAAAGCCTGAATAGCCTCATAAATGAATGGTCTGAATGAATCTTATTGTGATGGACAGAAGCAAACACAAGAGATGGGCTTGAATTCTGGATTAGCACTTAAATCCTGGAAAGCCATGTCTTGAGTTTTCCGAGAAAGATGCACAGTGTTACCAAAATACCTCTTGCAGCAAAGTGGCCACAGCAAGGTTAGGACTAATTTAAAGTCCTGTTTCAAAGACAGAAGTAAGGCAGACAGTGTGCAACTCTTGTCTGCATATATGTTTAAGTGTCAACTTAAACCCAGATCTTTATTCCTCCAGCAAGAATATATATCTGGAAAAAAACAATGACAGTTATAAATTAGCATATGTGAATCAGCATGTCAGTGTTTTCTTTCTACATTTACTCATTCTGAAAAGAAGGCCCAGCCATCAAAAAACCTTCTTTCCTAACTATGTAAGAGATGCTCCAATAATTTTCTAAATTTCAATCTTTTGCAAAAAATCCCTCATAAGTATTGGTTTTCACATCCTTATGTTTTCAAAACATAAGTGAATGTGTCCATTTCCTTTTTGGAATCACTCTGGAATGGGTTGTTACAGCTGACACTATTTATTTGCACTCAGTCAGGAAAAAAACCCCAACAAAAAAACCTTTCTCTTGGTAATGTATGGCTAAGATCTGTAGAGGTGACTGGCAATTCTAAGTGCTGAATTTATTACATTGCCAAATTTATTACATTGCCTTACAGCCTCAAACACTGAATACTCAGCATTTTCTGAAAATTAGGCATGTGGAACGTGTCATAAATTCAACTCCCCCAAATAAGTAGTTATTTGATAACCTACTGGTCAACTGCTGAAAGTATGGGACTACATAAGCGCATATGCACATCCATTCATATAAATTAAATATATAGACAGATTATGATGATGTGGTGAAGTAGAAAAATTTTGTAACTATTTATTTAGAGTGGCTGTTTTATAGACGTAGCAACTAAGAACTAAAATTGTGCCATACTGCCACATATACTATATTAGATACAGCAAGTTAGAAATGTCTAATTTAGTGTGTTTTCCATATTTCTTTCCCACAGAATAGAGCATCTTTATACTAGAACTATTGCCCTTGGTCTTGCTCATAGACAGAAGAGAATATTGTAACTCAGCAATCCAGGAAAGAAACCTTGGCTATGGTCCAGGAGAAAGGAATGAAGCAATTAAGTCTCTTTGCATGAAATGAAAACGGAGATAAATGTGTATTTCATTGAATCTGAGCATCAGAGTTGAAGGACCTATCTACCCACCTTTTGCTAAAAAAAGAAACATGTTGAGTAAGTACTTGGGTTTCTTACCTTCATTTATCTCATGGTTTCTGGAGAACGTTTATATTACTGTAGTTTCTTTCTGATTATTAGGGGAGTCAGTCAGTGGGAAATTAGATCTAGAGTATCAGTGAATTTGCAACTGACACAAGATTCCCCTGCACTGATGGAACAGCATATTATCTCTTTTAGGTATTTCCAAATCAAATGAACCATAAGGAGGCTCACTGCTGTTCAGATCATTAGCACAGATTTGACAATAACAAAAAAACCCCAAAACCAAAGAAAAAAATTGGATGTCTCACTACTAAAGTGTGCTTTGTTATCTCAGTCCAGAGAAAAACCTACTGAATCAATGGGATTTGACAAATCTGTTTAGCCAACATAATCCTGCAAATACTCCACCCCCGTGCTTCACCAAATCCCCTTGTGTCTTTCTGTACTATACTGCAAGGAGCTTGCAGGCCAGGCCAGTGGAGTCAAAAATAGCTTTAAATCCTCCTTGTGATCTCAGGTTCCTGACCTCCCGCCTGGGCAGGCTGAGCTGCAGCAGCCTCCAGGGGTTTCTTCATCCCTGGCGCTGCTGAGATTTGCTGCGTATGCCAGGGTTTCATGCCCTTCCAGATGATGCTTGATCTCACCTCCCCAGGCTTGTCATCCAGAGATTTAGTGTCTGGCTCACAGCTTCTTTGGCAAGGGGATCCTCACATAGACAGAAATGGGGCATTTATACGATCACAGCTCTTTTACAACATGAAAGACTTAAAATGCAGGATGTGTTTATCTCTGTCTTGTCATTGTAACCTTTTCAAATAAGGAGACAGTTTCCATCTTCCCTGCTCTTTCTAGGGCTACCTTAGTTTTTGTAGCATTTTCATAGCTTCTTTGTTTGATAAATTCTAATGTGTAGTTTCTGCTCAGTTCTTTTCAGCTTTTCAGTCCACCTAAATTGGCTTGGCCATCCAGGTCTTTTTCCTTCACAGAAAAAGGTCTTCAGTACCAAAGATATTTTGAACACATACTTCGTAGTTTTTTGTCAAAAGGGAAAGGGAAAAGGAGAGGGAAGGGAAAAGGAGAGGGAGAGGGAGAGAAGGGAAGGGAAGGGAAGGGAAGGGAAGGGAAGGGAAGGGAAGGGAAGGGAAGGGAAGGGAAGGGAAGGGAAGGGAAGGGAAGGGAAGGGAAGGGAAGGGAAGGGAAGGGAAGGGAAGGGAAGGGAAGGGAAGGGAAGGGAAGGGAAGGGAAGGGAAGGGAAGGGAAGGGAAGGGAAGGGAAGGGAAGGGAAGGGAAGGGAAGGGAAGGGAAGGGAAGGGAAGGGAAGGGAAGGGAAGGGAAGGGAAGGGAAGGGAAGGGAAGGGAAGGGAAGGGAAGGGAAGGGAAGGGAAGGGAAGGGAAGGGAAGGGAAGGGAAGGGAAGGGAAGGGAAGGGAAGGGAAGGGAAGGGAAGGGAAGGGAAGGGAAGGGAAGGGAAGGGAAGGGAAGGGAAGGGAAGGGAAGGGAAGGGAAGGGAAGGGAAGGGAAGGGAAGGGAAGGGAAGGGAAGGGAAGGGAAGGGAAGGGAAGGGAAGGGAAGGGAAGGGAAGGGAAGGGAAGGGAAGGGAAGGGAAGGGAAGGGAAGGGAAGGGAAGGGAAGGGAAGGGAAGGGAAGGGAAGGGAAGGGAAGGGAAGGGAAGGGAAGGGAAGGGAAGGGAAGGGAAGGGAAGGGAAGGGAAGGGAAGGGAAGGGAAGGGAAGGGAAGGGAAGGGAAGGGAAGGGAAGGGAAGGGAAGGGAAGGGAAGGGAAGGGAAGGGAAGGGAAGGGAAGGGAAGGGAAGGGAAGGGAAGGGAAGGGAAGGGAAGGGAAGGGAAGGGAAGGGAAGGGAAGGGAAGGGAAGGGAAGGGAAGGGAAGGGAAGGGAAGGGAAGGGAAGGGAAGGGAAGGGAAGGGAAGGGAAGGGAAGGGAAGGGAAGGGAAGGGAAGGGAAGGGAAGGGAAGGGAAGGGAAGGGAAGGGAAGGGAAGGGAAGGGAAGGGAAGGGAAGGGAAGGGAAGGGAAGGGAAGGGAAGGGAAGGGAAGGGAAGGGAAGGGAAGGGAAGGGAAGGGAAGGGAAGGGAAGGGAAGGGAAGGGAAGGGAAGGGAAGGGAAGGGAAGGGAAGGGAAGG
>NW_020799097.1:78368814-78389310 GCF_003259725.1 Athene cunicularia
GAAAGGAAAGGAAAGGAAAGGAAAGGAAAGGAAAGGAAAGGAAAGGAAAGGAAAGGAAAGGAAAGGAAAGGAAAGGAAAGGAAAGGAAAGGAGAAGGCTACTAAAATAACAACAACAACAACAACAAAAAACAAACAAGAAAAAAAGAAAAAAATAAGACATTCCTGGTTTTATGACAATATTAATTGAAAAATCAAGCCATCGTTGTGTTTCTAAGCCACCAGCTTTACGGGTGACACATTATATACAAACTGTGTTAGAATTGTTTGAATGAAGACACTGACTTGGACCCCAAAGAAACAAATGGTTTGAGCTCACATGGGACTCATACATGGAAATAAATCTTGCACTGCTATCTGCAGGAGACAGAAGTGTGTTTGAAGCAGATCTCCTGCACAATTTGATTTTGTTTTCTTTCTTGGTTTTCTCTAATAGAAATGGCAGCAAATACAGGAAAGACAAAGCAAACAAACAAACAATAAAATGGTTTTCTGTTGAGTTTATAGTAGCTCTTTTCAATAAGAATATTTTCAAATAGAGTTTTATGAAATATTTCCTTAAAATGAAATCATTGATGAAAAAAATTCCATGTGTCCTAGCCCATATATCTGGAAGGATGGATTTCTCCTATTCAAATAGTTTCAGCCATATGTCCATTTTATTTTTACAGTCTTAAATGCTGGGGTTTCCACCATCTATCTGAGTAGACTACATTGCTGTCTAATAGATATCCTTGTCACAGTAACCATTTTACCCCCAGCCCACATACTCTAAAGTTTTTTTTAAAATCATTGACACAACAGACACAAAGAGCCTTTATGCAGATATTCTCATTTATAAATTCCTACACAGAAAAAACAGAGTCACTGAACAGAGGAAAATGAAGTGCTGCATTTTTGGCAGTGGCACAGAAATACATAATTGCTTCACTGAGTTTTGCAAAAATAAGGAATTCATTTTTGCAAATAATCACTAAAAGAGTTTTCTATTCTGTTTCAGGGCAGCCTGATCCAAATCTTGCTTTGCCACAGACTTTTGTGGCAGAAGAACAAAGGTTGTTAAATACTTAATTACCAGGACAGTACACGTGACTGATGGCTTGAGTTGGATGAACGAAGCTGCAATTATTTCACCACAGTGTGGCTAAGATTGATACTTGGCCTTCACTCAATGTTTTTCATCATTCCACCAGAAATAAACAGAGCACAGACTATTCTCAATATGTTTATGCATCAGTAACTTATATTACTTTTGGAAACTGTGAAATTTATGACAGTTGGTTGTAAAAGACAGTTTTGATATTTTTCTCTTGTCCTGAAACGCAGAATCAATATGTGCACAATTTTCATCCTCCTTACATTTCACGTTCTTCCTAAGAGCTGAAGCCAAGAAATAAATGGAAATAATTATTTTTCTCCATCAAAATTCTGGGTTATTGTGTCCCTTTGCAAAGATTAGGAATGGGTCTTACAGAGGAATTAAGATATGAGTCCAGCTCTCACTTTCTTTGAACCAATACATTTGGAGTCAAGAATTTGATTAAGACCAAAGCAGGCTACTCTGCCACAAAATTTGTATTTGTATGGTAAACATTTTACAAAGCGTAGAAACATGAGGACACAAGTAAGCTCCATTCCCAGTACTATGTAAGTGCCTGACTGTAGGATGGCTCATTGTAACAGTGCCATAGTAGTGAGGCTATATGTCTCCCATTCAGGAATGGCTTAGGTACAGTCAGCCTAGAGGTCCAGCAAATGATAAGGCTCTTATACCTGAGCATCCTTGTCTGCTTTTAGTTCTCTGTTCAATTCAGCAGTGCAACACTGCCTGCAGAAACAATAGTGGGGATACTGTCAAAGACATGAAAACTGTGATCTTTGTCCCTCCTCACCACATCATCCAGCCTTGTTCTAAATAGGATGAGATGAAGAGGTGATGAAAGTCCAGTTGCCTTTTATATACCAATGTCTCCACTATGACTACCAGCATGGCAGCTATAGAAATGCTGTTTCAGTGACAAAACAGTTAAGAAAAATGCTCAGCATGGACATGACCACAGAAATACAGCAAGCTGTGAAATAAAGGCTAGAGTTCATTAAACTGTCTTTGCATACTTTTTTTCAGTCTTGTACTATTTTTTTTTTTTGCAAAGAAGCACATATAGTTAGAGTCAGAATTAATTAATTACAGGCTATTTTCTTAGTGTGGTTTATAAGTGTTAGTTCAAGCAAGGACAAGAATGAGTCTCCTGAAGTACGTCTCTGACTTCTTGGTTCAAGAAGCCAAATCATCTTTGTTGTGAAGACTCTACATTTTCCTAATTGATTGATTTTCTCTAATGTGAACGAGGTCTAACATAACTCACATTTATTAGCTACTTCAAACAAGGCTATTTTTCAATGTCACATGAATATAAATAATTTCCATATAGTGGTTTTCTATTTACTTACCATGCTCCAAAAGACATCTTGTTTATGTGTATTGTTTTAGTTCTGAATCTGCTCTAAGTTAGCAATATCATGTGCTCCATATGTTTGTATGACTTTTTTGTTCAGTTTGGGATTATTATTTTTTTTTTTCTGTCATTAGGATTAATTCAAGAAGGAGTTGGTATGCAGGAAGCAGAAGAATACCATCTTAACTGGTTTATACCCTAGCTCTCAGTCATCAGTGGTCTACTCAAACCAGTCCAAGCAGGCTTGAGGGCACAAGAGAGAAGAGCTGTCTGATTTTTACCAATAAGATACCTTCTCTGACATGCAGAATACAAGTCATAGGACTAAGCAGAAGACAAACTATAGAGTAGGGAGAGACAAGGTAAGAAGGACTGACCTAGGAAAAGAAGGAAGGTATATGTATACAGCCTTGGGTACATTGGATTAATATTTTAAACTTCTTCACTAAATTCCTTCAAGACAGTTGTCTGGTCATAGTACAGCACTAATCCTACCTCCTGAAGGAGAGATTTGCAGATGCTAGAGCCAGATGAACTTTTGCAGTGAATGTGATTGTCATGGGTTACCATGGTCAAGAGTTACAGTCTAAGAGTTGAAGAATCACAAAGCTGAGCCTTGGTACAGGTTTTGGTGAGTCCTTAGGGGCAATATGTTACTGAGCAAGTCCAAAAGGAGAAAGTAAAAGGATGACATCCCTCTATCTACAGGGCTGCTTGTTCATAGTTACAAAGTATTTTCAAGACACTTATTTAGTGTTGGACTCAATAAAGTTACATTTTTCAGTACAAATGGCATAATTATTTTTAACTGTTTACCCAATGGAATTCATTATATTGAAAACAATTAGAACTGATTAAAAAACCCTATACCATAATTTATTTCCTGTAACTCCTGGTTTACTTCTTTCATTTTACTTATCTTAAGAGTTAAACCAGAACAGTTGTTTGAACATATAATGTATGCCTGATTTTATTGAATGCATGTGCTTATTTGAGATAATTAATTATGAAGTGTTCCAACTAACATCAATAGTGATGCAAGTGGTTAAAGTTAGTAAGTATGGATGTAATAAGCTGGCTTTGGTCAGTTTGAGAAAGTGACACTCAAGCATTAGTTTAGTGCTCTCTGACTTGGGTTTCAGAATATTTCAGGAAAATATTTTGTTTGAAGTTTTCTAAAAAGCTTGAAAACACATGTTAGTACCAATGTTTTAATCTTCCTATTTGAAAACTCCTGGCTTTTTTAATACAAGCTCCTTAAGCCTCCTTTCAACACTAAAGTAAGTCTGTGCTAGATAATTAAATAAATACAGGTGATATGACTTAATGCAGTTAGTTATTCTTCAGAACTCAGTGTAAGGAGATGCCACTTAGCCTTAGAAGCTTGTAATTAGAAAATACATGGAGCCAATAAAATATTCTTGGAGCAAATCAAGAACTATGATAAGTATGAAGGCTTATGCAGCATGGTGCTGCAAAGTTAACATATGTAAATGACAAAGTATAAGCAGAAATAAAACAAATCAGCAGAGTAAAAGCTTGGCTTTACTTCTCTGTATATGCCACTTTTTGCGGAAGATAGTGTGGATATTAAACAGCAAGACTTAAGTTAGAACGCACCTCTCATGTATTAAGCTTGTTCTTCCACAGCTCCAAAACCTCTTATTATTTTGAATTTATGATGTGTCCATCTTTCACTTCATGGCCCTCCCAGTGCCTTTATGTTTCTGAATTCCTTTTAATCTCCTTCTATCTCTCACAAAAACTGGTTAGAAAACATATTAAGAGGTGTGCATCTAATGTAGAACAGATGACATTAATATCCACAATGGTAAAAAAAAAAAAAAAAAAAAGAGGGTGCTGGGAGACAAAAAGAAAATTGACTATTTTTTTTTCCTCTTAATTTTCCTTTTCTCTGTATCTGATACACAGGAAGAAATGGAGAGAATGTTTTCATTTAAACATTACTGTTTGGTCAATCATTCTTTGCAGATTCCTTGCTTCAAAGTTGTAATTTACAGCATAAATAATTTTATGATTCATATTACATGTCCTCTATAGGGTACTTCTAAAAGTTACTAAATTAAATTCTCACTACTTTTCCTCTGGCAATCAACTATTCAATTCTGAAAAACAAACCTGGGAATGTGAAGAGTAGTGTATAAATTAAGTCTCAATTTCCAGACTTTCAGCAGAGTTTTCCTGGAAATACTCTGAACAAAGTGCCTTATATAGATGTAAAGTAACTTGATTTATGACCAAACCATACATGTTATTTGCAATTGCATTTAATTTCTTTGCTTCTATTTCTGTTCACGGCAACCACTGAAAAGAGATAGTCAGATACAAGTAAACTTCATAAAAGTCTTTAAATTCATGTTGCTTCAGATTGTTCTGGTCTTTTATCACAGGAAGATTAATTCACATTACTCAGAAACTTCTCAGTAAATAATTTTCTATAGTATAAAATTAACAGGATGTACATTCTGCATAATTATAGCCATTTTCTAGAGATTAATATTCACCTTTTCAGAAATAGTAATCAAAGTTGTCCCCTGTGTAAATATTCCATATAAAGAATAAATAGTTTCGGAGGTATTTTCTATTATTAGAAAAATTCTATGATCTACACAGAATTGAATTTTACCCTTAAGAAGCAGAATGAAACCCAAGCAACACTTGATTAGGCAAATGTAGAGACTGAAACTATCATCTTCAAATGAGAAGACTGTCTAGGCAGCCATTATACTAGATTATTACAGATCATTCCTCTGACTTCATTCAAGCTTTTTGTGCTTACATTGGGCAATGAATGAGTCTGGCTGCTACTGCCCAGATTAGTCAGAGAAGAAGTCAGACTTAAGCTAAAAGAAGTAATAGATGAGCCTGAAGTGGGACAGAATTTGAAAATTTCCCTACTCTGGTAGTGTTCAGAACAGGCTGTAGCTCCCTTGTCTTAACGGGAGTGGCAATATAAATCCTAAAACCATACATGCTTGTAAGACTGAAAATACCTGGGGGAGACTGAATTCCCTTTCCCTTGATTCCCTTGCATTATCAGTATGAACAAAATTATCAAGCACTTGCAATTTTTAACTCAGACAATCATGAGTACTGAATTAGCTGAACAATCAACATCATCAAGGTTTTCTTTTGAGAAGAGCAGAGTGCGGAACTGAAACTCCATAGCTGTTGCGTTTAAGTGACTCACTCATTCCTTGAATTGTCATTTCCATCATTTCCTTTTTGTTGTTCATGAAAATTCTGCTAGCACTTCACCTGAGAGCTAATCATAGAGATACAACCATTCATACTGAGGCAGTGAAGTGAGGCTAAAGCCATTGAAAGTTTGGGGTTTTTTTTTTGTTAATTAATGAGTACTAGTAAAGGTAAACAGGCTGATGTGAAAGATGTTTATTTGTTGAATGGTCTCTTGCACTTCCATATCCTCATTTTGCTACTTGTTGGTACAAGATTTAACCGCAGACTCAACTGGTATTAATTTCCAGGTTATCCAAAGCAGATGGAAAACAGAGAATGGAGAAGCAGCCATTAACGCCTACACAACACCCGAGACAGCTTGGGATAGTTACAATGACTGTATCAGTGTACAAACATAACTGCTACAGAACATACCAGAGGACCATCTAATTTGACCTTCTGTCTTCAACTGAGCTGGTGCCAGTCATCTCAAATGTAGACATAAACCCTCTAATACACAACATTGTGCAATGCTCTGTCATAGAGGAAAATTATTCCTGACTCCAGTTGTTGCTCAATTATGTCCTGAAGCGTGAGGATTAATAGTTCTTGTGACTTTTGTCCCAGCATGACTAATTGCAGATGCCATTATTATTCAGATCAATGGATAATTCTGCTTTGAACCTTCCTTAGTGCTTTTCCTTGTACTAATCTATGACCTTAAATGGCAGAAGATGTCACATCATTTTAGAAACACATCTCAGCCATACGCTGCCATGTCCATATCTTGATGTGAAACTAAATTTATCTGCAGAGAGATATTAACTGAAATGATCCGTTATGCAATCATTTGGCTGCTTCTACCTACATTACACTCAGACCAACACATTCTGCTGTTGGCCACCCTTGACACATTCCATTAGGGCCAAGGAGTTGAGACAGGATAAGTGGGAGAGGAGATGTTGGCCCAGGTTAGTTGTTAGCTAGTATCTGGAAGTTGCAGTAGATAGCCATAGCCTGACAGATCCTATCAGAGTGTTTAACCAGCCAGGTGAGCAGGTAGTGCCATGAGTGCTGAGATGTTCCCCTGCACAACCTGTACCCATGTTAATAAGTCATGACAATTCAGGATAGACAGTTCTCAGCTGAAGAAGCATTCTGTGGCATGTTGTATTTTGTTTTTTCTTCACTGTTAATTTTTAAGCAGAAAGGTATCCATTAATGAGCTAAAAAATATGTTTGATGATTTTCTCTAAAGGAAAAAGAAAAAAATGAACTAAAAATGCCAGGATGTCTTTGAGTTACTAAGACAGCTTTCAGCAAAGTGTTTACTAGACCAATTGTTACTAGGAGTCCGTGACTCCTGCCTTGTATTAAGATGATTTTGTTTTTAAGCAGAGGCAAAAGGAATGAGCAAACTTTGTCCAAGAGTCATTAAAATGACGAGAAGAATTAGCTGAGTAGGTACACTAAATGGTCATGGTAGAAAGAAAAGACAGGGATTTTTTTATGGACAGACCAAGAAATTAAGCAAATATCTTTAAAGGCAACATTTCTCACTACTCAAGAAATTACTGTTGCCAAATATTTTTCTACACGTGATGCATCAGCAGGTTTCTGGCAGGTGCCTTAAGGAAACATTTGAAACATTTCTGCACTTTCTCTATTCCTGTTAGGAGACACTGTTCCTCAGACTGCCATTTGGGTTGTGTTTGGCAGCCACAGTGATTCACCAGAAAATGAAACACATTTTTGATTGTATAGAGTATACTCAGGTCTATACACATGATGATTTGATCAGGAGAAAAACGGTAAAAAAGCAAGGCCAGATGCTCAGAAGCACTTTTGGAGGAGCCAGACTTCTGATCTAAAACAAACAAACAAACAAATAAAGCTCCCATAGGATAAATGTCACATTAGAGAAAGAAGAAACCTGGGGGAAAAATGTTACATGCACAGAAAAATCAGTTTAAAAGTATCATCACATACCTCTATTACGATACATGGAAGGCACCAGCCATCTGAGAACTAATAAGCAAAAATGACCTGTGTAAGTGCATGCAAATCTACAGAAGAAACTGAAAAATAAAGAAGCTTGTTAATCATTCCCCAGCAAGTGTTGCTCTGACTTCAATTAAAAGGGGATATTGGCACAATCTTAATCCAAATATATGATCAGAATTGGAGAGCAGGGGTGGATACATGGAAACTGCTAGCAAAAATTGGGCATCTTTGCACTTAAATATAGAAATTGAGTGTGGTCATAACCATTGGGTGGAGAAAGGGATTTTCTTTTGTTCTGAAATAGGAGGTGAGTATTAGCTGTGTCTGGAAGACAGCAAAATTTAAATGGTACTTTTAAAAAAATAGTTTATTTACATATTCCGTAAGTGATTTTCTGACAATATGTAGGCTTACTTTCCCTCACAGCCAGAACCTGGGAATTCTTTCTATTCCTTCTGTGGTTCAACGCCCATTCTGAGCATTCACTGTTTGTGAGCAGTCTTGTCTACATGGATTAAAAAAGACTCTGATCTTTCTTAAGATGCAAATTATCATAAAGCTGCTAACTTTCAAGCCACAATAGCTTGATATAGGCTAAGCTAGTTTGTAAGTGACTTTGAAATCTTCTGTCAAAAGGTTTCTGCCCCCCTCCTTGCCAAAAATAAAATATTTGTGTAGGATCCTGCTCATATTTCTTCTAATGACTCTCAGCCTGGGAAGTGCTTTCCCTTCTCCTATTTTAAAATTTTCTAGCACCTTTTGAATTTTATATTGTTGGAAGCCCTCCTCAACTGTTTTTGCCATCTTGCAAAACTTAAACAAGCTAAGTGCTCCCGTCACAGATCCTGATGCTAAGATAACCACATCCACAACCACTGTCCTGGCTTCTCCCTTTCTCTTACCTTTTGACAATACTTTGAGCAGAGCTAGTAAGATGTAGATTGTCACTTCATTTCCATTCCTTAAGCAAATTTTAAAGAGACAATACTCAAATAAAATGGCCACTATATGTTAAATGGATGTGTAAATTTCTTATAATCTGGGTTCTTTCTGAGATCATAAACTAAGGCTGTGTTCTGTCAGTGGAGTTTCGGAGAGCGACAATATTCACAGACTGAAGGAAATATGTCAAATTTAAAAGCTACTTCAGCAGGCGGTCATGACGTGGAAAGGATGATTTGCTAGCAGTAGTTAAAAAATAGCACAGTAGCTGAATCTAAATTGTAGATTTCAACTTTCTAAATGCTGTGGAAGTCTAGAGCAGTGGAAGGACTCTAGGTATGTGGTTTATACAGAGAACTATCCCAACTGATTGTATCAATTTGACATTTATATGATGAAGTTATTGTGAAAAGAATTAGTTTTGAACAGTTCTAATTGAGTTCAAATAATGCTTGGCTGAAGTGATCAGATACCACCTAGCTAAATTACAATTACAAGTAGCCAATAAAGTTTATATTTGAAAGGCAGAAGGGAGGAGGTATTATATAGAATGGATAAAAGAGTTTTTTCCAAATGAGGATTATTTTTCAATAGCAAAATCTAAGCTTTTTATGAGGAAAATTATTCTAATTTATTATTTTATGTTAAATGTAAAGATATAGTTTATACAATAGATATATTGTATACTCCATTATACTAAAATGTGCACAAAAATGTACATAATGCTACAGCAAATGTAAAGAGGCTAAAATCGAAGTTTCCTAAAAGTAGATGAGAAAAATACTATAAAACACTCTGAAATAATTTTGCAACTTTTTCTTGTAACTGTGAAGTGTCATATGAGGTGTAGCATCAGCCTGAATGGACCAACTTCTGTCTGCTCTTGCTGTTGCAATGAAATATTGAAGAGCCCTTGAAACAGCTGAGGGCTTGTAGAACAGCCACTTAAATTTTTAAATTTTTTCCTCTGTAAATTCGTAATGGTGGTCATGGTAAATCACATTTGTGGGAGGTTCAGAAATGTGGATGTTCATGAAAAAGCTTTTCTGCTTGTTAACAAAGGGCGCTTGAGATAACACTCTAAGGGGAGAAACTCTGGCAACATGCTTAAATCTCTTTTTCATGCTCTGGAATGGGTTATCTGAGGGACTCTCAGCAGCATTAACTCTACCAAATAATAATTCTGTGTCTAATCTAGTTCACTGATGGGTTAAACCTGAAGGAATGTGCTCAGCCTGCATTATTCTGTGCTTGAGAGAAATCATTCCAGATATGACTGAATAAAACACCATATCCACAAATGTGTAACCCTTAATGAAATTCATTCTGACTATTATGTCAGTGGCCAGCCACAGTCACATGGGAAATTTTATTTGGAAGTTTCATTTGCCTGCTGAAATCTCTCCATGCCCCGTGGAAATGAGGAGGAGGGGAAAAATAACCCAGGCATATTTCCATCCCGGGAACTCAGAAGAAGGGATGCATGAGAAAGAACGGCTCTTTGCTTACCAGAAAGATGGTTCTGCAAATCAAGGTTTCACTTATGGATGTTATTTTCAAAGCCTATTTATGGAAAAAAAAAACAAAAACAAAAATCCAAACCAAACCGCTGGTCAACAAGCTATTGCTGCAGTTTACATCTAGGACAAGGTTACCATCTATATGAATATGCATAAAACATGCAGGAGTTGCTCTGGAAGGCCACACAGTCAAAAAACGTAAATGTCTGTGGGTAAGCCAATGTCAAGCTTGTTTACACATGAAGAGATCCTAATTAGAAAATGGAAAAATGTCTGGATCTAAATTTAAAGTGGAGTCTGTTCATGAGAGTCGTGGGTGACTAAAAGTAATTAAGACCATCACTTAACTAAACAGATGTGACAGATTAACAATGTGTTTCTATCTTTGATGTAGATTTTTTGCTTTGGATGCACTGCAGTTTAAAGTCCTTTAATATTGTCTGAGATACATCTGCCATTATTTTGATTTGGTATATTTCTTGTTGCAAATGTATTTAGCACTGGCTGACATTTAGTTTGTATAAACAATCAAAAGTGTTTACAATTAAAAGTACTTGTTCAAACAAGCCAAAGTACAGAGAAATACATTCAAAATGCAAGACAAAAGACGTGCAGATAATAAAATAAATTTTCATGCTTCTTTTTGTGCTGATTTGTGCTGGAGATAGGATTTAGCTAAAAGTAAAAAAGGAAACACACTTTCAACCAACACTACCCCCAAAAAACCCTAGTCACTATTCTTGCAAAATATTTTTTTTTTTTTTTTTTTTTTTTTTTTTAGATGTGTTAAGTTCCTAGGAGTCATCCTATTCCACCAATACTTCTCCCCAAAATGGAAGGAAGAAAGAATGGTTATTGTTTAACACACCTTATTCTCCTGAGCTTCCCAACCCAGATAACACAAAGCTGCACATGGTAAACATGCTTAGATAACTACATACGCAGAGGGAACCCTATGAATAAGCTTGTGTGTTTCACACATACATTGAAACCGGAGGAATTACGCAAGTTTTAATTCTCCTCTCACTACAGGGGAGAGGAATTTTATATATGTATTACTTCATTGGCTCTAATATTGTGATACTCAGTTTACTTGCATGCGCATGAGAAAAACACTGAGCTATGTGTCTCTGTGTATCTACCTTCATGCTTCTGAGGCAATGACAGTCCTACCTTACACATGGCTGTGAAAGAGTAAGTTAAAGGTGGAGATTTTCATTCAGAACGGCTCAAGAGTCTCATTTTATACTAACAGGACTTAAATACTGTGTTGCAATTTGTCTGCATGCAGAAGCTGGAGGAAACAGTTGGTGAACTCAATTAGCTTTTATAGAAAGTTATAACTGATGATGCTCTCTGGCTCCAGCTTAGCCAGTCTATATCGTATATAATACTCCTGATCTGAAACAGTAAGTTGCCTATAAGACTGGGGATGATTGTAATTCCCTACTTCTTGCAGTCTGGTGTAGATGCTCCTTATTCACAGCAACTCAACTGAATTGTCACAATGGGCCTCGAAAATTCTATATTATGACCCTTTACACCTGCTCCTCTAGAAGCTGTATTTAACAAGTCAGTCTCTGCATTAACGTGTTTTAGCTTTTATTTCTTTTGAAGAATGAAAAGTATTAACTTTTAAATCACCGATTAAAAAGAAAAAGCATCTTTTCAGATGTGCATGATGAATACATTTCCTGCATGCTGCTCTGGGAAGTTCCATGGGAAATACAGTATTTGTCTGCCAGGGAGCCACTCTCTAACTTCAGGCCATATAGGCTGCACCCACCCAGAGTCCTTCAACCAGAGGTTTTTGAAGGCCAGACACCCGTAGTTTTCTTTGGACTAAAATATTCCTGTGTATCAAAAGAACTGACAACAACAATTAGGGGCAGATATTCATGAAGCCTAATGTTAACCCTGGGAACCTTGTTTCCCTAGATTCACTCCCTGAGGGCTGTGACACTTCCAGAGGACACCTAACTACTTCAAATAATGCCCAAAGGAGCTTCTCTTCTCCTTCATGGACTACAAAGAAAGCCTATAAGGAGGAGGCAGACTTTGGTTACTGTTAACTTTTGTGTATTGTCCACTAAACATTCTGTCCACTTGTTTATCTCGCGTATATAGAGTCTGGAATTCAAAGAGTCATACCACAAATAATGTCAGCTAGCACAGCTAGAAGAAAAAAACCCTAAAAATACTAGGTCATCTTGTCTATCCTCTGCTTGTGTGGGAGTGTTTTCCACACATTTCATGGATATGCCACCCATAAAGGCAGCTGGTAAGAGCAGCGACTGAGTCTGAATCACACAGACGAGGAGGGAGGGAAATTGTATAAACTTTGTACTATAAGAAGAATACATTTTCCCCAGTGTCTTAAGAATACGTCTTCAGTCTGATGGTTCCTAGCATCTGTAAATCTTGCAAATTTGAACTCAGTTATTGAGATTTTTCCAGGTGGCATTGTAGCTTTATGCTGTCTCATTCTGTGCTCACAGAAGATGGAATATCTTCAAGGAAAATATAGATTAGGTAAAATTTCCTTGAGATCAACATAAAGTGAGCATACTCACAGCAACAAAACCATCATCTACAGAGCTGTTAATTCTGGACTGACTTCTCTTCTTTTTGCTGAGATCAAGAATGACTATTTAAGCAACCCCACACTGCTTGTACAAGCAATAGACTTAAGGTATGATGTTGAGGCACAGGCATCAGTAAAGTCAGAATCCTGGCGTTAAAGCCACATCTTGGCTTTTACGCATGAGAAATCAAATAAACCTCAGTAATTTACACAATATTCAAGTCATTCAACACCTATATAACATCTTGGGAATCACTATTATTCCTTAATATTTACATTCTATCTTTTGTTTCTCTCTTGGCAATATTAATGATTCCTTAAATATTTATGAAGACACCTATTTTCATAGAACCTGTAGGACTGTATTAATCTCTGGGTAGTCTATAACCTATTCTAACAAAATTGACTGAAGTAAATGAGTAGATTTGCCAGCTATGAAGCTATTCTGTGGGTTTAAAATCTTTTAAGACTGAAGCACACAGACATATACACAACCATGAAGTACTTTTTCTTCCAATATGAATTTGGGTTAAAAAGACAGGGCAGTTACATTTTGCAATGTCTTCATGTTTAACACTACACTTTACAAGTCTCAGATAAAGTTCTTGTTTCTTCTTATTGGAAATACAAGGCCAAAATTACCTCTAATTTATGTGCAAAATTTTCTAGATAAAGGTTGCAGTATTTGGACCTTCTCTAAGAAAATAAATCTGAAGCTCATGTTTGATAACTGTCTTTGCTATCTCTTGCTAAATGCGTTTAACAGGATGCACTAAAGTACATCTTCTGACCATGTCTGAGTCTTGAAATGTAAACGCCAAGCCATTATGTATGTCAGAATTGTTACTGATTTTACATAGAAGATTCTCAATTACCAGACTCATGAAAAGAAGCAGGAAAGTCTAAGTCAAGCATATCTACATAGTACAAAATGCTGATGCAAATATTGAGTTAACACATTAAAAATAATTCAGCTAATTGCTTATATTGTTATCCACCTTAGGTTTCAGTATAGACACCTCTCTGCATAGTTTTCAAACAACTGTTATTTTAAATAGACTGGTATTACCCAAACCCTTAAAGATCCATAAATCCTTATGGTATTGCTGTTTAATCTCAAGTTTCTTACTGTAGTAAGCTCTCTTTTGGAGGATGGAGGGATAACATTGGGGTCAAGAAGGAAGAAGACCTTTTCAAATATATATGATGATAAAACTTCTCCCGAGTCACACAAAATATAAAATGGTGTCCTGTTGCAGCTGACACTAGGGAGTAAATGCAGTTTCTCTGTCTTTAGTCTTTCTTGTCGCTTAGACTGTAAGTTCTCTTCAGGATGTTTTTTCTCTAGTGCAATGAGATGCTTTCAGCTCTACAAGAATGCACCATAATATTAGCAATGAGAAAAATAATCTTATCTTCTTTCCACATCTCTCTTAAGAGGTAATTTAGTTTTGAGTGATGGCCCAGATATTCTTGTGTCCAGTTTCATTCATGCCTGTGAAAATGTTTACTTGCCTCCTAGAAGACAGTGGCCCCAGATGTAGAAAAAGAATTGATCTCTGAGCCAAATCCATGGTCAGCTGTCTCTTCCTCCTGAAATCCATGAGAATTCAGCCCAACATTAGTTTCAGAGCACAAAGAAGTGGAAAGTTTTCTACAAATGACTGCATGTGCCATGCGGTTTGGGCTTTTCATATAACACATCACAAATTCTGGTAAAGGATCATGGCCAAAAAAATGATAGCATTCCTTAAACTATTCTGTTCAGCAGTTCACCCACTTTTGGAAGATTATATAACATATTGCTGGAAATGTCGATTTCCAGGATTTAACCCAAGTATTTGAGATTGTTTTCTTTCCTTGCTAAGAATGTAATTAAGATTGCAGAAGAATCTTTTTGTATATTATGAACTTTAACTATAAAGCCAAAAGGCATTAAGTTGCCAGGAAACCATCCTGTCTGTTTTCTGACCAGAAACTCTTATGTTTGACTTCTACCCAAAAGCTGGAATTAAATGTACATTATTGTGTAATGTTTAGAAATCAATGTCTTATAAAACACAGTTGGCAAAAATCAGCCATAGACAAAGCCACTTACAGAGGGTCCTGTCTCACATATCCTTGAGTGATAACAAAAAGGTATCTAGGCTTTGCTATCATGTTGGAGAGAGAAAGAGAAAATATGATTTTGATTTCTGGAAGATCTGATCTCTAAACTATCTTCTGGAATATTAAAGGACCTTGAAAATAAAGGAGCCCAAAGCCTAATCTCCACTGACTTCAGTGCAGTTGGGCCAAAGAATATTTCAATTTAAAGTGGTTAAATCCTGGTACATGTCTAATACTAATTTTGCCAACAAAATTAGAAGAAAACCTTTCAGAATCTTACACTGAAAGTACTGGCACATTGCCTTCCACAGTAAAAATAATTCTGCATATACATTAAGCTTTTATGTAAAATGTATTGTTTATGCTTTTTAATTTGATTTAAATTAGGAGAAGTTTGGAGAAAGAACACTGTATTCAGTTGAAACAACAGTGGAAGATTTTTTTTAAAATTATTTGTTTCTTTTCTGCAACTCACTATGTAGCTATGAAACTAGAAAGCTTCTTCCATATTTAAGCTTTCTGTGGGTCTCAGTACATTAATAGAACCAAGTGAAAAACACTCCTTCCAAACAGCACTATAGTGTGATCTGTTTCTAATTGCTTCATCATGTATTCATTTGCCTTTGCTTTTAACATCTCTTTACACATTTGTATTTGTCCATGAAAGCCATTTTATAATTGCTCTGTTGTATAGTCATATATTTCACAACAGCTGAGGAGATGTGTAACTAAAACTATGCTAAAAATCTCTGTGTAGTGGGGGCTGCTTGCTGTTAGCCAGCTCAGACTATTTGTTCTTTGCAGAGCTAATAAGAAACTATTCAGTGAAACAACGTTGAGTGTGTCAGGTTCATGTTAGATGCAGATACCGATGGTGGGCTTCAATTCACTTAAAAAGGGATATAGTTTCAGCTAGTTATTTAGGCTTTCTACAAAAATGAAGGAGAGACATATGCACCTTATAAGGCCCCATTCATTTCAGCTGCCAGGCTTACGGTGACACAAACTGTTCTTTGGAGAAGGCTAAGTCTATCCTCTGATGGACTAGTTTAGACCAGATACCTTAATTTTAGGCTGTCAAATTAAAGAGGGATAGATCCTGCCTCATCTGTTTATAATTACTTAGTTGTGATTTTTGCCCTTATTTCCTAATTCAGCCAGTGAGTGTTTCTGGCTAAGTCCCTCATAGTTGTGCTGTAGCTTAGTGACAAAAAACCTGAAATGGCTACCTCAAAAATAAACAGAGTAAATAACAAAAAGACCACATTCCAGTGTAGATCAGTGAGTGCTCCCAAAGTATGGAAAATTTAGGAAACTAAGGAAAGTTAAGCCAGAGGAAGAAAACAACGCATATGCTTAAATTACTGGAATACTGGAACTATGTTTTATTCCAGCAAAAAGCAAAGCTGCATGGTATAGACTCATGCTGCTCTGAGGACAGGTGCCAAGTTCAAGTCTGTACTCCTCAGCAAGAGCTGACCCAGATAAACAATTACCAAAAAGAAGGCTTACTTGTGTGCATTTTTTTTCTTTCTGGCACCTGCTACATTGGCCAAGTGCTGCAACAAATCCAGCTTTTCCCCTGGATGTGGAAGGACCAGCTGGATTTGGGCTGATGTCCCTGCCCAGCAGCCTGGGGTGGCAGTGAGCCCAGGTGGGCAGCCCGAGCATCGTCCCCCGTGCTGAAAGGGTGCACCGCTGGCGTCGCCTCAGATCACACTCCTCTCTCTGGCAGTGCGAGTGCACTGAGGCTGCGGGCACGTCCAAACCTGAGGGCTTTGGAGATATTTTGCTTCTTGGAAGGAGCTTGGAACGTGAAGGCATTTGCTGTGCTACTGGGATGCTGCAAACAGCAGAATAAACTTTGCTGTAAAAGGGGACATTTGGGTAAATTCATCTCGTTCCCAAGGCTTTTTTGGGAAGTCCTGTACACCTGCGCCACAGTGGATTTTCTAAATAGTAACTAAAGACTGTCTATTTCATATATATGTATGAAATAAGTATAAATATGTATTTTAGAAGTATTTCTTCTGAAAGCACTTGCTCTTTGAATGTATAGATGGCTAGATCTCAAAAAATTATTTAACTGTTTTTCTTAAAAACAAGCCAAACATTTTCAAGGGATCTGTTTTTGGTGAGAGCACACTGACCGTTTTGTAAAATATTTATATATATCTTGATACTTACAGATTTTTTTAAAAGAAAATATTTATATTGTGGTTTTTGAATCAAACAACATTAAGTATGTAAATAACGAAAGACTGGCCATTTCTTTCTCATTTTTTTAAAAACAGGTTAATTTTCTTGAGATCTGAACTTAAATGTAAAATAACTCGAATGGGGTCAAATGTAGTTAGGTGCCTTCAGACATGAAAACATAAAGACCCATTTGTCTGAAAGAGAGAGAGATTTTCTACAATTTGGTCAACATTGAATTATAGGTCTGAATTTCCTTTCATGTAAGCAAGCATAAATTAGGAGTATTTCAGGGGGACAGATGTAACAGTTAAACTGTAAAGAGCATAAGAATAATTAAGCCTTTCTCATCTTAATGAATTGCGTAAATTTTTTTATGAAGTTCCCTTCTTTCTATAGCAACTGGTTTGTCAGAAGGGATTGCTTGCCTTTTTTTTGAGATGGGTGTGTTTTGAGCTCTCTTTGTAATCCTCAATTTGTCCCAGATTTGTCAAAAAGATTTTCCAAGTTTTGCCAACCCTTGAAATGAACTCAGGCTGAATGTACAAAGTATAGACTGACTGTCAAGTTAATCCTCTCTCCCAGCACCACAGAAAATTTACTGTTTTTGTTCCAGTAACTCATGATTATGGTTGAGCATTGCTTTGAGTTTTTGGGTTTGCATGAACCCAGAAGCCCAGAGTTAAACAAAGCAAGTGTGTGAACCCAGAGTAAATGAAACAAAAGATTAAAAAAAAAAAAAAAAAAAAAAAAAGGTTTAAAAAAAAAAAAAAGGTAATCTATCTAACCCTGGAGATTTGAACCTGCCAAAGTTTTCAGGGCTTCACTATATGAAAAAGAATATTATTACAGCACTAGGCATTCACATCAAGAAAATGACACTATTTTTAATAGCATTGAATTGTCACATTGCTTTTGGAAAAGATGTCAAGCTTTGGTAGCTCTAATTCCTTATACACAGACCATTCAACTAAACTCAAGCCAATAAAAGGACAAAATCTGCATTTTTTTTTCTAATCTATATAGAATCTAAATAATGTAACTAATGACATAATTAAAGACATGAATAAATGTTGTACTTGGATACATTAAAAAGCTGCATTACATAGAAACTTCATAACTTTATATTATCTCACTGAAATCCACTAATAATTCAGATATATATAACTGAGCATTTTTCAGCTCTGACACCAGTTCCTGAATTCCCACATGAAGTGATACCATAGTCACATCCATATCTGCATCTCCTTTTACAGGAGAGTGCAAATGCGAATTTAAGCCTGAGGGTTGGCTTAGTCTCTTGGGATAGTTGAATAGTTTTGCAGATGTTTTTAGTATGTTCCACTTTCTGACTGTGAATTCAGCTTAATGAAAGTAGCCAGACTCTACTAATGGTTTGAAAGATGGGAAGTTCCTTTCACTTTGTAAACAGGGCAGTATATTTCAGCTTGAAAAAGTCCAGTTGGATATTAACACACAGTTTATGGCTGTTTTCTTCAATCTTCTTATCTCTGAGAATGGAAACGCATCAAAATTGATGAATAAAAGAATTTCAAGGAGAAGAGGATGATCATCATGTCTGTAAGGGAATCAAAAGAGTCTGAAGGAAAAATTAGGGTAATTTTTCTGAAGTGCCATTTAGATGACTAACATACATTTCTGCAGTAGTCTGTATGTACCTGCCTGTGACGTGGTTGACATGCCATTGCTTTTCTTTGCTCAGCAGTTTCTTCATTGTGATGGTTGCATTTTGCAATATACAAAGTCAAATAGATCAAGCCACTGGGAAGGTGTTGGCAAATACTTTCATCAGTAACAACTGCTTGAATGATTGTTATTTTCATCCAGATCCCACAGTCTGTCCTCAGCCCTGGTGGAATTCAATGGAAACTTTGCCTGCATCATTTCAAGTACTGTAGGACTTGGCTCTCTTCATTTTCCTGAGATACTCAACATGGGAAGACCCTCTCAAATGAAAAGAACCTACCAAAAAAAAAAAAAAAAAAAAAAAAAAAAATTGAATTTAAGATAATCATTTTGGGAGTAATAATTTACAGAGTTGCAGAAAAGAAAAAAATGCTTAGCACAGAGTAGCAACATATCTTATTATTTTGAAAACACACTAACCAAATATTTGGCATCCTTCAGGTAATATTCAGCATCTTTCCAGACAGCTATAGTTTTCTCACGTTTCTTTATAGCATATAATAGGGAATACATAACAAACATAAATGATGATGGGATTCAACTCACCCAACTTTAACTGACAAAAGACACAGTCATCTAGTCAAAGCCACTTCCTCTCACTCCTAAGGCGAAAGGGAGAGGTGGGCACCAGCCAAGGGTGATCTAGACTTTCTTATGATTAAATGGGTGGGTCCTGGCAAAATGTCTCTTTGTGTCTCCTTTGTCATAGGGAGAGCCTAGTCGACTAGCTTAGGCTAGATATTTCATATGCAGCTAATTAACCCTATCCTGCCAGCCTAAAAGTGTAAGTGGCTGAGACTGAGTTTCTTCCCTTGTGCTGGGGCACCTACATGAATCCACTCCATTGCTGATTTGCTTCCTCCTTTTGCTAAAGCCCTGCAGTAACTCTGGTGCCTCTAAGTATATAGGCAGAAGAAGCCTTCATCATAATCATATTGTTTTGCTGTTAGCAGACATCTCTACCCAAAGGGGCTGCTGATGGTTTAACTATTAGACATCGATTCACAGACATTTCACACATTTGATGAATCCACACTTTCTTAGAAATGGCCATGTTTTCACTCACACCTTTTTTAAGGAAACTTGTTCTTCATGTAAGTGATCTTTGTACATGTACAAGCATAAATATACAAAGTAGATATAGCATTTTGATTTAGTGACTCTTTGTGATAATATTGTACTTGTGTCATATGGGCATAAATGACAATGTGAGGTTCAGAATGGAAATTTTTTCCTGTATGATTTTAGAGATTCTTAGAAGATTGCTACAAGTTAATGAAATATGTAGAATACGCATTTCAATAGCTCTTACAAATAGACATGCAAAAGAAATGTAGCCCATATTTTTTCATGGCTATAAAAAAAAAAAAAAAAAGGAAGAAAAAAGAACCCTAGGACAAAAAGTCAACTTGTGCTAATCAGCATAGTTCCACAGAAGACAGTGGATTTACTCTAACGTGACCACCGTTCTCATTTTGTTTGGGGTTTGGGTAAAAGCCTGATTTCAAACTTTTAATCCTAGTTGATCTATTTCAGCTATTAGTACCTGTAACTAATGAGATACTTCTGCAATAGATGGTGTTCTACTTTGTTTCCATGTCTCTTATTCTGCTTGTATAAAAAACATCCACAAATAAAAGCTGGCTGAGATACCACCAACAACTAATGACAGATCAGTTTCAATTTAATGTGCTGCTTAGCTTGAAGTTGACTGTTTCTATTTCAGGCCCAAAAAGAGAAATATATGCCTGAAGTCTCACTTTCTTACCACCCCACCC
>NW_020799097.1:78389360-78460084 GCF_003259725.1 Athene cunicularia
CCACCCCCACCCCCCCAAATCAAAGTCATCTTAATAGTAACAGTAACAATAATAGTACACACACCCCTTCTCCCTTAAAATTTCCCATGTCCCTCCTTTGGCTCGGCTCTCATCACTGGAACAGCATGTAACAGCAGTGCCTGGGTTCTATTCCATCATTCTCTTATTTGGGATTAGGCAGCAGACAATGACTTTGAGAACTGCTTGCTTGTGTGGCCATGCATTATTACATGGCCAGATAGAGAGGTATTGAGGGAATCCAGCCTCCTCAGCCAGAAGACAGAGACTGGGAGAATGACCCCCTGCAATTCGGGACACAGTCAGTGACCTGGTGCATCACACAGACTCACACAAGTCTATGGGGCCAGATGGGATACACCCGAGGGTGCTGAAGCAGATGGCTGGGGTGCTCACCAAGCCGCTTTCCATCATTTACCAGCAGTACTGATTGACTGGGGAGGTCCCGACAGATTGGAAATTGGCCAGTGTGACGCCCATCTATAAGAACGGTTGGAAGGATGATCCAGGAAATTACAGGCCCAGAGAGTTGTGGTGAATGGAGTTAAATCTGGTTGGTGGCCGGTCATGAGGGTGTCCCCCAGGGCTCGGTGTTGGGGCCGCTCCTGCTTAACATCTTTACTGATGATCTAGACGAGGGGATCGAGTGCACCCTCAGTCAGTTTGCAGATGACACCCAGTTGGGTGGGAGTGTTGATCTGCTTGAGGGTAGGGAGGCTCTGCAGAGAGACCTGGACAGGCTGGAGCCATGGGCTGAGGCCAACTGGAGGAGTTTCAATAAAGCCAAATGCCGGGGGCTGCCCTTGGGCCACAACAACCCCCAGCAGCGCTACAGGCTTGGGGAGGAGTGGCTGGAGAGCTGCCAGTCAGAGAGGGACCTGGGGGTGCTGATTGACAGCCGGCTGAACAGGAGCCAGCAGTGTGCCCAGGGGGCCAAGAAGGCCAATGGCATCCTGGCTTGTGTCAGCAATAGCGTGGCCAGCAGGGACAGGGAAGGGATCTTACCCCTGGACTCGGCACTGGTGAGGCTGCCCCTCGGTTCCTGTGTTCAGAACGACTCGAGCGTGTCCAGAGAAGGGCAACGCAGCTGGTGCAGGGTCTGGAGCACAGGTCGTACAGGGAGTGGCTGAGGGAACTGGGGGTGTTTAGTCTGGAGAAGAGGAGGCTGAGGGGAGACCTCATCGCTCTCTACAGCTCCCTGAAAGGAGAGTGCAGAGAGCTGGGGATGAGTCTCTTTAACCAAGTAAAAAGTGATAGGACAAGAGGGAATGGCCTCAAGTTGAGCCAGGGAAGGTTTAGACTGGATATTATGAAGAATTTATTTCCAGAAAATGTTGTTGGGTGTTGGAATGGGCTGCGCAGGGAGGTGGTGGAGTCCCCATCCCTGGAGGTTATTTAGAGTTGACATAGCGCTGAGGGATCTGGTATAGTTGGGAACTGTCAGTGTTAGGTTAATGGTTGGACTGGATGATCTTCAAGGTCTTTTCCAACCTAGATGGTTCTGTGATTCTGTGGTAGACATGTATTTTATGAATATCATATATGTAATTGAAAGCAGTTTAGTATTTTCATTTATTTAGTGAATGTAAAATGACTCCTAGAAGCCAAGCACCATCCTCTTATCCTTCTGCTACAGCACTGTCTTTGAAATCACAACCTGATAATTGCAGTTACAGCAAAATGAGATTTAACACCTCTCTCTCTTACTCTTACATTTTCAGATGTAATTTATCTTCACATTTAACACACTGAATATAATTTGTGGATGATTTAATTTCTCTGCAATGTTTATATATAGAAATTTATAAAATTTGCCATATTTTATCATTCTCTCACCTTTTCTCATGTGTGTTTAGTTAAAAAGAAATATTCCATATAGAAACAAATTTTCATTCGCACATGGTGGAAATATCACTGGTAACTATTGTATGAAATGTTAGGACTATGGCCCATGGGCTTTTTTTGTTTCTTTTTTTAATATTTTACAAAAGTAGAAAGTGCTAAGAAGGCCTTTTCTAAAGATTAAGAACATTGACGTTACTCCTCAAAACTGTCATTTTTTGTAACAGTGACCTTCATATATATTTTACATGACTAAAAGATTGTTAAATAGTTAATTTCATATGATATGAAAAATTTCAATAATTAGTTTTCTGATAAATCAAATGAATCTATGAATACTTTTTAAATGAAAAGGTTCATAAACCAGTTCAACAATGCTGACTAAAGCAAAAAAAGATCTATAAAAACATGGAACAAACTTGTTGCAAAAAGTACCTTTGAACATTTTGGAAAAAAATGACATTTTAAGCATTTGAGCAAAAGCAGATTTTTTATTTTCCACCAAATTTAATTTTAACACAATTAAAAGGACAGTGTTTGCATTGCCCAAGTACATCAAATTATTGCATATGGGCAGGGTTAAGACTGCCCCAGGTAAAGATATTTCATAATTACAAGATGAAAGAAGCTGAGAGCGGCAAATTGTGATTGCATTGCAGATGGCATTTTCAATTGCATATTGTTTAATTGTCCTCTGGAGTAATGCATACATTAGATTTTTTTTTTTTTTTTTTCTCTGAGGAAAACCCATTTTATTGGAACACTTTTTTCATATAATTCAATTAACATCATTAAAAATGCCAAAGGACCATTTTCAAAATCAGAAAATCTGTTTCTGAAATTTTTTATTTTGTTATTAATTCAGAATCTAGTGGATTTTTCCAGCCAATGTTATTTTTTTACTATTTAAGAAGATGTGTCAGCAGTAGTGGTATTACATGATGCTGACACAATGTAACTAAACGTAGCTGTTGAAATATTTCATTTTGGTTTTACAGAATAGCTGCTTCACACTGATTGAAACAGCTTTCCTTTTTTTATCACAGAACGAACCTTCCCTGCTTGAGTTATGTTTAAGTCATCTGCATTTTAACACAGGTGATATATGAGTGGAAATGACCTTCCAAAGAGCAAAACATCCCCCAGAGCGGGAAAGACTCCAGCTTTCAAGTGTACACCCAAATGTGGGTGAGATGCACCACATTAACCCCAAATTAGTTCAAAATTTGATGTAGAATATTATAAAATCTTTGGTCATAATTCTGTAGTCAGGACTGAGTGTCATATTTATACACTCTTTCTATTCACAGTCTTGAAACTCATTAAAATCTGCAAAGAAAACACTGGGGAGAGGAAAACATATAAATATCACTTAAGTAAAGATAGACTGTGTAAGCTAATATATACATTTTACAGTGTTAAGATGATCTTGTGGCTGAGGTAAGGAGGGGTGGTCTGGAGATGTTCTGTTCTCTCCCCAGCCCTGCTGCAGACTTGCAGCCCTGCAGATCATGTCAGTATGAGTACCAATGTCTCATAGCAGCAGATTTCTGCACACACTGAAGTCCCAAAAACCTGTACAATGATCATAGTACATAAGAAGGTAGTAGGGCCACCAAAAGAGGGGTAAGGACATGAACCCTCAGGTGGCTGCTGCTGGGCAGGCAGAGGGGTCCCTTCATTGTCCCTCTGCAGTAACAGAGCAAGAAAGCAACAGTGACTGAGGGAAGGATGCCAAAGAGTGCAGTGTACAGTAATTAAAACATCTCACTTCAATGAAGAAAGTTTTGGTGGGGTGTTTTTTTTTTTGTTTTTTTTTTTTTTTTTTTTTTTTGGTTTGTTTTTGTGGTTTTGTTTTGTTTTGTTTTGTTTTTGTTTTTTTTTGTTTTGTTTTGGGTTTTTTTTATCATTATACACAGAGGTCTCCACAGGGCAGCACTTGTTGAGTGCCCAGGGGTATCAGTGACCAGCCCTTAGCCCGTGCATGGACACATCTGCAGGAGCTGTTCCTTCCACTGTGGTTAACAAAATCATGATTAGTGATACTGACTGCTAGTAGTGACTCTTCACATGTGATGAAAGCTATCCTGTATCTGGTGTAAACACAAATGAAACAGAAAACCAGTCACCAAACCCAGAATCACAGAATCACAGAATCATTCATGTTGGAAAAGACCCTTGGGATCATGGAGTCCAACCATCAGCCCTGCTCTACAAAGTTGTCCCCTACACCATATCCCCCAGTATGTCATCTAAACGACCCTTAAACACATCCAGGGATGGTGACCACCACTCTCTCGGACCAGCCAGCCAGTGCTTGACCCAGCAGACCGTATGCTCATCCTGGCCATGAGCAGCCAGTTTTTCTGTGAGAATTCTTTGTGGAACTGTGTCGAATGCTTTTCAAAAATCCAGGTAGACAATATCCACAGCTTTTCTCTCGTCCCATAGTTGGGTCACATTGTCATGGAAGGAGATCAGGTTTGTCAGGCAGGACCTGCCTTTCATAAACCCATGCTGACTGGGCCTGATCCCCTGGTTGTCCATTATATGACTATTAAAGGCACTCAGGATGACCTGCTCCATGACCTTCCCTGGCACCGAGGTCAGACTGACAGGTCTATAGTTTCCTGGATCCTCCTTTCTGCCTCTCTTATAGATGGGTGTCACATTTGCCACCCTCCAGTCCAATGGGACCTCCCCAGTTAGCCATGATTTCAGGTAAATCATGGACAGCAGCTTGGCGAGCACATCTGCCAACTCCCTCAGCACCCTTGGGTGTAATCGATCCAGTCCCACAGACTTGTGAGCATCCAAGTGGTGCAGCAGGTCTCTGACCACCTCCTCGTCAACTGTGCTGACCTCAGTCTGCTTCCCCTCCCCATCTCCCAGCTCATGAGGCTGGGTGTGCAGGGAACAGCCAGTTCCACTGCTAAAGACTGAGGCAAAGTAGGCGTTGAGCACCTCAGCCTTTTCCTCATCCTTAGTTACCATGTTTCCCTCTGCACCCAGTAAAGAAGGGAGATTTTCCCTAATCTTCTTTTGCTGTTAATGAATTTATAGAAACATTTTTTATTATCTTTAACAGCTATAACCAAGTTGAGCTCTAGCTGTGCTCTGGCTCTCCTAATGTTATCCCTGCATAGTTTCATGTTTATAGTCTTCATGAGAGACCTCCCGCCTCTTCCAAAGGCAATAGATTCTCCTTTTTATTTTGAGATCCAGCCAAAGGTCCCTGTTTAGCCAGGCCAGTCTCGTTCCCTTCCTGCTTGTTTTTCGGCACACGGGAACAGCTTGCTCCTGTGCCTTTAAGACTCCTCTCTTGAATCCTTTTCCCTCTCTGGGACAATTGCACCCCACCTGTTCCATTTGTTGCCAGCAGACCAGGTGCCTTATAAATTTTGACATGAGTTTAGTTTATAACATATATAAACATATAATTTATAACTATATGTTATATAATATATAATATATATAATATTATATATTATATAAACATATAGTTTATAACATGGTACAAGAAGTAGGTCAAGGATATAAATAAATGTAAGTTTGAGATAACTGAGGAATGAGTTAACTTTATGTAGTAAGCTCTAATGATAGCTCTTCATGATCCAGAAAGCAAATGTGGGTATTTTCTTTATATAGAAGTGCTGCATACAGAATATAAATAGGTTATAAATATACATATAAATTAAATTATTTCTGCATATATAAATTAGAGACTATTGAAAGGAACACAAACATATTTATATTTATGTCCAATTTCCTAATCCTATAAGATTTCACTATAATTTGCTGTCCTCTAATACTTTGGTGCTTGCTCAGAAACTTTCAACAAGCAGATTTTTACCTTCAAGGTATAAATAACTACAGGGGGAGGAAGGCAGGTGTTTAAAAGAATTCAGAGTTGAAACTCTTCAAACTAGAATGTGTCTCTGATGAAAAAGCAACTTTTGTTTGCTTTATGGATTTATCCTGAAAGAGATCAGAAAGCTGTTGAGGATTGTAAAGTATGTATACATAAGGTTATTCCATTTGATTTAGCATTTGACAGGGTGCATAGACATTTAAAATTCCTCTGCATACTTTGAACTTCTAACTGAAAAGCAAAGTCTTTTCTCTTTGAGATATAGTTGCTCAGCTTACATTAAAGAGTTCAACAGATTCAGTAATGTGGAATAATACTTTGGCTTTTTTTTAATCACAATATGCTCAGTCACCAGTCTCAACCTGAAAAAAAAGGAAATAGCTCACAGAAAAATGTAAGTTTATCATGATAGGAAAATGGATCATATAAGGAACTGTCTGACTTTGGAATCTGATATGCCAAATCAAATGAAATATTTAAGCTCTGTCAAAAGGCCTTATCACTTATGTAATCTCAATATTTTAAGGTACAAGTTGACAGAGTTCTTGTAAATGTTAGCACCTCCATAACAAAAATCACTGATCTGAATGCTCTAGCCAGTTGAAGATTCAAATCTGGGTCAGAATTTCATGACTTGGATCATGAAGTCATCTCACTTTGTTTCTCTGAGAACATTTGTTTTGACTTAGTTGCTCAGTTCTCTCTTTGGAAGAAACAACTTGTTCATAGCTCACTTTTTGTTTTCAAAAGATATTGAAGAGTTTGTCACACAATCTCTATTTTGGTCAGGTTACAGTGTATGCCTGGTAGAGTTTCTCTTTCTCTTAACACTTTTAAAGAATCATTCAATCAGGTGTCGCTGACATAGACAATCGAACGTATCCCCTTGTCATTGCTGTAAAATCCACATTTTCATGCTTTGGTAGTTAGCCTCAATTTGTCCCATGAGCTTCTACCGAGACTCCCTTCGAATAGGAAGATGTTCCTCACTAACATCTTCCAGTAACACACAGAATTTGTCTGTCTCTAGTTGAAATGGGAACATGCATCCTTAGGTTTGTTTTTTTTTTTTAAAGATTTCTAAGGCTTTTTCTATGTCTTTTATAGTATGTTCTTCTGTCAGGGTGTCATTCATGTTAATGCATCTAAAATTTGAATGACTAATGAAGCACCAACTCAGAAAACAACTGATATTTTCTCCCATGCATGGTGAAAACTCAAACATCTTATGATCAGCAAGTAGATTTATCAAAACTCATGCTCTGCAGAAACATTCCACATTAGTCTCAGGTCTGAGCCCCCTGAGCCATAACCTCTTTCATGCTCTGGCGTTAGAGGCTATACTATGGATTGAGCTGTGATATACCAATTTGGGTTTAGTTGGCATACAAGGTCACAGCAAGGAAAAGAGGATGTCATATGTGGCTGCTGGGAGTAAAGTACAGATGTGTTGTTTAACAGAGTCAGAGGCATGATGGAGTTCTTTTAGAAACCATACAAATGTAGTTGCATGCTGAAGGCTTTCCACACTGAACATGAAGGTTTTACATACAAATGCTTGCAGAAATGCACATCTAATTACATGCCTCAGGCAGTGGGGTCCTCTAGGCTTGTCCAGGAAACATTGTAAGGTCAGTTTAAATGAATAATAACAATTACTATTAAACTACAGAGCTTTCTTACTCCCGAAGAGCACAAGGACTGTCTCAGTACTGACTAAGTCAACTGATGAATTAATCTACCTTTCTCTACTGATCCTTCTGCCTTGGAAACCACCACCCAAAATCAGTTGATAATTGTCACATCAGCATCCCCTAACCTGCTGTAGCCGACAAGGAGATAATCTAAACTGAAAGTTGTGCTTTTCTGGACTTAGGCATGTCAGAGACCATTCATGCAAACAGCTTGCTAGGCAGATCACAGCTAGCAGAAATCCACAGGAGGGGTAGTGAGCAGCTCCTCAGGGAGCCTAGGGCAGTATCCAGCTCAACCAGCACAGGTAAAGCTAGAGAAGACTACAACTGCCAAGGGTGAGGCTACTGCCTCTTCAGTGCCTTGTATGATCAATCAACCCCCTACACGGGACACTTGAAACATCAGCACTTGGTTTGAATCAGAAAGTGAAGCTGCACAGTGTAATATTGCAATGAACTTCATTTTGGCAAAGAGGAAGAATGGACAAAAAAGACAAAGATAGGGGATAATATGAGGGCTGCTGTGTGGCTTCTCTGTGACAGAACAGATCACAGCCTGCATCACCTCTGACAAGGCATTAGTACCCCAAAATAGACAAGAAGTACATGTCAGAAATGAGAGGAAAATGTCTGTGAGGATTAGCAACCAGATGCCTTTCTGTTTGACAGGTTAAAAGCTTGGTTGAAGCATGGATGAGTGTGTTGGCATACATGAATCTGTGAGCCAGAAAATAGCAGCCAGGGCTCATGAGCGGTCAGTGTCATAATAGAAACATTTAAAAATATGGTCTGTGAAATGATTATGTTCCTTCAGAGGACAACGTGCTCTGCCATAAACAGCTCATGATATGCAGGCACTGTGGTGAAGGACACTTGACTCATCATTAAACTGAGAAAATGCCTTCCCTTTGTAACCTTCCTGTCTCTTCCCACATGTCCGAATCTTTTCCCAGACAGGATAAAATTAGGTGCAGTTGGGTCTAACAGGCTTTTCTTGTTCCTGAAGCATGCATGCAGGTAAGACATCTCCTAAACAAGCAGCAAGCTTCTCTGTATCTCTGACCTTTGCTGTGTGGGATTAGAGACAAATCAATTAGCATCCTCTTCTCTCTTTTCTCTTAGTATCAGGCTTCCAGGCTAAATGCCTGAATTCTAGATCAGTCTTGAAGAGTAAGTCTCAGCATGAATCACTCATTGATTCATTCCTTGAGTTCTTTGGGTTTTTTGGTGGTACTTACAATGAGTACTTGTACAGAGGCCAGTTGATTTTGCTGACACTTTGGCCATTAGGAACAATTCTGTTTTTTTCACATCAGCCATTGATCAGATATCAGTGTGATTTATCACTCTCCAACTATGGGAGAAAAATGTAAGTTGGCACCTTTAGGAAATCTCTTCGGGTCACATCCTGATGATATGTGCTTTTTCTACTGCATACATGTCAGCTTTGACATTCTCATGCTTACTGCTTTGCTTTTCTGTGTAGTGGCAGTCTATTCCTCCAGGGACTTCAGAAGAAAAAAAAAAAAAAAACAAAACAGGAAATAGGGTTCCAAGACACGGTTTGATGGGAGATTAGAAGGCATCCATCCAAAATGCTACAGGCAAAGACGTGAACTCCGGAAGTCTAAATGTGACAAAGGTTTAGCAATAACACCATCCAGCCTACATTTCTCATGTTATTGGTTTTTGTTGTTGTTGTTTTGTTTGTTTTGTTTTTGTTTTTATCATCTGTGAGATAAAAAACAGATGGAAATAATAGATTGCAGGAAAATGTGTGTTGTGTGGCTTTGTAGTCCTGACCAACCCTGCATGGCATCTATCCCACTGCCTGACCAGTCCTATTCAGCCATGACACATTCTGGTGGACACAAATCCACCATGTGTTGCAGTGTCATCATGTAGTTATGATTTATTTACATACCTCCTGAAAGACGTATTCTGAAGAATGGAAAAGAAGTAAAGAAATAAAGAAGTAAAGAAGTAGAGAAATGAAATAAAAAAGTTTGGTGGTAGTTGTGTTAGTTTTGTTATGGTTGAGATTTCTGAAAACTGGATGCAGAATTAATTGATCAGTAGTGCTGACTTCTTCTGTACCTGAGTTATGAACAGAAAAAGTAAGGATTAGTTGGATTATTCTTCATTCTTTGTCTTTCTGTCTTCCTTGAATTATTGAAGCAAGGACTCTCTTCTACTGTGTCTGAAGAGTGGCTGGCCCAGGTTGGGCCCATGGTTATGCTAGGAGTGTAAACATCTTCACATATGCAAATGCTGACTGGAGCTATACACAAGAGAGGGTATGCACCTTAATTTTACTCTCTGGCTTTAACTAATAAAATTATCTGTCAGTATTTTATTCCCATCCTTCTAGGAGGGGAGGGAATGGCACATTTTTTTCTCATCCTGACAGGTTCCAGGAACTTGATATGCCTCTTTTAATAGGACAGTTGCTTTTGTAAGTATTGACAACCATTTTTACAGCCTTCTCCTGTGACTAATTTGGTGCTGATTCAAGTTACTTAAAAGTGAGGTTTCATCACTTTTCACTTCTTTTAAGGAAAAGTTAGAGACCTATGCCAAGAAATACCAAAAAATAAAGTTCTTTTTGGCTACATTTTTTGGAATATGTCTATTGTAAGAGTCTTACTTCTAAAAGATGAGTTTGGGAGAAAATGTTTTTTCCTTGATTATAGAGGACCTTCTATAATCAATAGCAATTACTGCTATTTAAAATGTCTGCTTTTCCTTTGATTCTTGTGCATGGAACACACTGTGAATAAATGGTAATTATGTGACCTAGCATATGCACAATACAACAGTCAATATCACAGTTAAGAGTAATTAAAATATTCATGGTCCACAGATATTGATTCTCAAGGGTTTTTTCCTCTCCCCCCCCCCCTTTTTTTTTTTTTTTAAAAAAAAAAAATTTTTTTTTTTTTTTTAAAAAAAAAAAAAAAGAGTAAGGCCTTCAAGAGAAACAAAACAAAAACTTTTTAAAAAAACAAAAAACAAAAACCACCAAATTTTTATTTTATTTTTGGGACTCAGGTAGCCATGTACCTCAGACAATCTGGGCTAGAGTTATTCTTGGGGTCAATTAGTAAAATGCCTGCATAGTTCAAAAGGTGATGTGCAGGGGATAAAGCACTATTTTAACATTCAGGATGGATTATCTAGTAAAAATTGAGAGTCCCAGAGGGTTTCCATATATCACTGCAGAAATTCTGCCTGTGGCAAAGTAGAGCTGTTAATCATTAAACCTGTTTCTCTTAAAGATTATTTTTCTTTTAATAATACTTTCCTGTTTATTTTTGGACTTGATAGCGCTTCTTTCAACCAACCTGCTTTCCACAGGAATGTCATTAATTTTTCCAGAGCCAAAAAAGTTTATTTTTAAGTTGGGCCAGTAGGGACTGGAGTGTCAGAACACACGAAAGATATGACAGCTGAAGTAAAATGCCAGCTTGAAATTGTCACTGATCCTTGTGTCCAAAGGACCTTGCTGTGCAAAGTTAGGCTGCTTTTCAAGTGTTTATTCAACCTCAGATAGTGAGGGACTGTCCTGGCTGAGCCCTACAGCAGGGTAAATTTGGGGCTCTTTTGTGCTCTGTGGATTTGGGCATTACAGCATTCCAACCACTCTCTGCTTTCTCCTGTAATTGCAGGTGAGATCTTCAGCCCGGTAGAAATCCACAGTGAAAAAAAGAGGCAAGGCAGCTCCTGCTGTGGTAGGTTAGTCTTATTTGGATTACAGGTACAAGAAACTAATTTTCAGATGCAAAAAGCCTAGGGCTCAGCATCTTACAAATTCTGTTTCCATTGGTCAACCACTCCCCAGGAAGGGGGAGCCACTCCTTAGATACCTTCCCAACCCCACGGCCTCTCTCCTCTTTCTGACATTTCCAACTCAATGCAAGTGAGGCAGGAGGATTTTGAGTCCCAGAACAGAGGGATACTCCTTGTACAAGCACCTAATTTCTTGCCTGAACCTCATTAAAAATGAAGTGTCTGAGATTAACCCTTTCCTTTGCCCTGAAGCTGCACACCCGAACAGGCATGGGGAAACAATCACAGCAAAGAAAGCATTAATCAGCTTTTCTGTTAATTTGAGTTCAAACGGGCTAGAAACAGCCCCAACAGACTCTTGCTTTTCCTCTGTATTTTCTTTTTCAAATGAGATCAGATATACTATGGCGTGGGACAAACTGTATATCAACTTCAATTATTAAAGTGCTCGTGGATCTTTTGGCTTAGGCAACATGTTTATTGGAAGGTTAGCGATAGATCAGCTAAGGGTTTAACATACTTGCTGAAGAATTGAGGCCCTTGAGAAAAATATGGCTTGGGCATGTAGGGTCTGCAGACTGAAGTCTGTGAGTTCAGGTTGTTTTTATCTTGGATCTACTGTGATGGGATTAGAACTGACTGAAACATTGAAAGTTGACCTTTCTCAATTACATTTTATCTCGTGTTCAGAGAGATTTGTTTGTTCCCTCACCTTTTTAACTTACCTTGTTAAATACCATGTATAACAGAAGGAACTGAGCTATACTTGTTTTAAGTTGTGGGGTTTTTTTTTCTCCTTTCATTCTAATTATTTGAAACATCTCCAGTTTATGGACAATAAAACACACTGAAAGAAAAGAGAACTCCATGTTTTGATGCACTGTAAATTTAAGAGAACTGTTAGTGCTGAATCAGTAGAATTTGAAGGAGATAAAGAAAAACAAAGAGTAAAAATATCTAAACAATATGTATTCTTAATGCATTTAATGGCAAAAAAGAAAATAAAAAGGCTAAAGACATAAATATAATCTTTTAAAGCTAATTTAATACTACTACCTTTTGAAAGATAGAATCAATGTCTTCTTTTCTTCTACTAACTTTAATTAACACAGTCCCCAGAAAAAGGAAAAGTTTCATCATTTGGTACCACTTGCCACACTGCAGCACAGAGATATAACACTTCTTTTTGACTCCTCCCAAAGATAATCTATTTTTTTTTCTGCAAAAGAATAATGATGAGCTGTCATTATGTTGATTTTGTCAGGAAGGAAGTAAAGGTACACCAGTATTTCTGGCTAAATTTTGGGGGCTTCATGCCTAGGGTTTCAAGAAGGCACTGTTTCCTGCTGGATCATACATATTTAACGTTTGCATGGCATTGTTTCCTATATGTTCTGTTTGGTGTATATTATCAGCCCTGTTGACACTGGCCTTTCTAGCAGAGTCACACTCTTTCCGAATATGAAAGCACATACATCACACTATGTTAGGTCCCAGAATCACTGTTAAGTCTCCTTTAAACAGAGTTCCACAGCTAGATCACCTTTTATCTAAAATATGGCCTTTACTATATTTTGCACCTGATACTTGCTGATGAAATAGAACAAAATATGCCTACTTTGTGTTAAAAAACTGTAATTGACATTTATGCAGCACAGGAAACCTTCCCAGCATCCACTAGGACAGACCTTACATGTGAGGCCTCTGGCAGCTCAGCATGTATGAAAGGCACAGTTTTGCTGACACACCTCTAAACATTTTAAAGGAGCTCAATAGCAAACAAAACTCCTTTATATGTATCAGTGAATTCAGAATACAACAGAGAAGTTTCCAGCAGTAATATTCAAATAGCTCATAAAACCTGAAATTTTCTTTAAACTGCAGAATTAAAATTCCTGCAAAATAACTGGCAAACTCAAGTTACAAGGATACCCACAACTGCAGAGAATGAAAGCTTTGTCCTCTGATGTTGTCAGTTTGAAGTAGATGATCACAATGGATAGTGCCTATCAGAAGCAGCAACCACTCTGGAAAGGATCTGCTGCTTTTTGATTTGGCTCATTTTGGATTTTTTTGGCTCTTTTTTTTAAAGTTGTATGAGAATGTTGTAAAATCAGAGGGAAAAGTAGGTACTTTAGTGTTGAATAATTAAGAATAGAGAGCAAAATGGCAGAATATTTTATAAAACATCAGTCTTTTTTTTTAGGCTACATATGCCTTTCCTAAAGCAACATTCATATAAGAATTAGGCTACAGTAAGATTTAAGCACCTTTTAAGTTTAATTTTCTCTCACCACATTTACATGAGGTATAACAGTTATGAATGTATGAGTAGTCTTAATTACAAACCTTGTGCTCAGATTGTAGCGTAATGTACTTCAAACTATGTTGCTTTCCTGGTTAGAGAGTCTTGATTGACACATCGGGGTATATGGACAACATTGTTTTCTAAACAGAAAACTTGAAGTTTTTCCTTTGTGCAATAATCTTAACATGTTACAAGAGAAGGTCTTAACCTGGGCCAGTTCATGAGGTGGAGGTGCTTGATGTTTGAAGAGATATGTCAGTTTTAGTTGTTGCTGCTGTATTACTGGATGCTAGCTAGTGTGCTTCACACTGACCAAACTCACCTGTAAACACTTTCTCTACTGAGCAACTAAGATGAACAGAAAATTGGTCACATTTGCTGATTTGGTTAAACAGAAATAATTTTTTATTAATTTTTTAAAGAAACCTTTTATTTTTGCTCATATATTTAAGGAATACCAAGCTTCACTAAGCAGTGAGAATTTACAGATATGGTCACATATACGTCACAACTTTAGTATTAGCCTTAGTTCATACAGGAGTTGGGTCTAAATCTCAGATTTGCTACTGAATCCCTTTAACCTGGGTCATGAAAATATTAAATTTGTGTCAGTGCAGAGGCAAATTAAAAAAAAAAAGAATATGGTCATCAGAGCTAGTAGGGGAGTTGCTGTAGTCCTGCAAAATTCAAAACACACCTCGGCTCTTAATGTTTTTGAGTTTCAGATAAGGACTCTGGTGAGTGTGGCCCCTCAAGACTAAGCAGTTTTTAATAGAAACTAACAGAAGTAGCAGGGAACAGTAGACAAAGGCAGAGAATAGATGAAAATTCACAAGTTCAACACAGCAGAAAGAGGAAAATGGATGTCTGGGAGTCAATCATCAGTTTGGGCCATGTTGACTGATGCTGATTTAGGTGCAACTTGAAAGAATGTCACAAGAAACCTAATTGTGACTTCAGTGGAAGAGAGGATGGAAGCTCAGAACAACTAGCAGGCAGAGAGATCTTCAGCAAAAACTCTTGGAAGAATAATCTGGATCTCAGGGAGTCTAATATGAAGCATTAAAATTACTGTACTTTCACATGTGAAAGTGCTATGGCTACATAACTGAATAGAGAAAAGTCTGAAAGTGTTTAGTATCAATGTGTGTGCAAAGTTGGTCCAAGAACACAACATAGCTTGGTCTCCAATTTTGCACAAGCCACTGATATAGTAATTTCTTAGAGCAGAACTGATAAAAAAAGTTTAAACTTCTAGGCTAAATTCTCCTCAGTTACATGGACATACTGTCAGTCCCTCAAAAATCCTGAGGTAAAGTCAGCCTAGTTTTTGGGAAGAGAATCATGAACTGAAATTTTCACAGAATCCTTACATCAGAGCCCAAGAGGATTTTCTTTAGATGAGAATAACTCATAGTTGCAGAAATAAGTTTATTTCCTTATCTGACAAGCTCTGGCAAATTAGCCATGCCACACAGCAGCAAAGATCTCAGTGTGGCTGCTGCTGACATCAGAGAGTTGGAATGTGTCTGCAGCATATCCACTGTGAAGAGTTACCAAGTCCCTGAAAGCAGACAAGGTGTGAGAAACTACTGCACTTCTAATGAGGCTACTTCTATCTTTGTTATATATACTGTTTGTGTTAAAGATGTTTTACAGTTATTTAAAGTCAAGCCAGAGTGTGAATTCACCTGACATGAGAAAGTACAGCTGGGAGACAGATTTCCTTCTCAGCAGTTTTTCTCCTTAATACCTTCACTCTGGGAATTTAAATACATTCGTTTATTTGTCTTAGTCCAACATCCTCTTCTGAAGTTTGTTTTAAACCTTGAGTCATTAACTCTGTCTTGAATAAATACTGAAGAGCACATAGACAGTGAGACATCAAGCCTCAAACACCTCTCCAGCTCTGAAGAGGCAAGAGTCATATCTAGCTCCACTTCACACTCCTCTGACACCACTTATCAGTAGCAAAACATAGGGACAAATTTCAGTCAGACTTCACAACATCCTTTTTCCAATAAAGATTTTAATGTAGATTTTTCAGGAGGAAGAATTATAGCAAAGCCCAGTTGAAAAATATGTCAGCACTTACGTAGCACAGGTCAGAGAATTAGACAGTGGCCTTCTGGCAAAAACGGTGAACCAACCCATAGGCTGAGGATTGCTAAAATCATCCTTTTTGAGAGACAGCAGCTCCCGAGTGCATGCAAAGCTTCACAAGTGCCCAGTGAGGGCATGAGGACTGTGTTCCACCATGCTACCTGTGGCATCACAGGTTCTCTGTGGTCCTCCTGTATCAACATGTTCTAACTCCTCTTCCTCCCTCTTCACACAGTAGTAGTAATTTTCTTAAAGCTAGAGCTTTAGATATTCCAACACAAAATTTATAAGTTGCAATTGTTAGTGGGTTACTCACCTTTTCCAGCAATGAAAGTAGCAAAGTTATCCACACAAATATATATATATGTAAGCTCTGATCTGAAGCTCACTTTGATGATCCTGCAGATATATCATAACACAGCACTGCCTTTTCATGGAAGGTTACATCTAATAGCTGAGATATGTAGCTTCTTATACAGCCTCTCAGACCAAGTTGTAATTTTATTTGAGACTTTATTCTTCGTTCTTTTCACTGCAAAGTGAAATAAGTCCGTTTTAAATGACTAAGAGGTCAAGCAAACCTCTTTGATTTGCTCTCAGAAATGTAAGGATGCTGGTAAATACGGCTGAGAAGAACGCCTTAACTGATTGAATGTTCCTGTTACGTATCCAAATCATAATCTTTAATTTTTTTTTTTTTTTTTCTAAGTGTTGTAAAGAGCAGTTATAGCCAAAGTAGTCTAGGAAACTCCCATCTCTTGAGGATACTTGCAGGTACAGCTGCAAGCTGTTAAGCCGCTTAGCTAAAACTGTAGGAAAGGAATAGCCTCTAATGACCTTTCAGTTATAGATCTCTAAACTAAGGAGTGATACTCCTCTTTCTATATGCATATGCTCCGAGTATCAGGATTTCTTTCAAGAGGTCCTTAACCCACAGTCGATGAGGAAGGTACCCTTCCTCTGGATGTTTTCTGCATGAATACTTGGGCAGCTGCAGGCTTCATGCTGCGATGATAGGACCATGCAGAATTACTTGTGAAGCATAATAATGCAGATGATGTTAGAAGATCATTTGTTCTAGAAGATATGTGAAATGTCTGCTGCAAAACCTGGAAGGTCACCTTCAGATTTCTCAAAAACTATTCCTTAATATCTGAATTGAACTGTGGAACCAGTGTGACTTCAGGGTCTGAAGACTAGGAGGGAAGTTATGGAGCTATTGACACTGGAGTTCATTTTGATTTTTCCCCATTTAGACCCTTCTGAAGATTGCGTAAAACATTTTAATATAGAAAACCAAAGCTATGCTAAATGTTTACAATGAAACCAAAACCATATTACAAATTTGGAATCCAGCATGGTGTTGGTCAACTCTTGCATGTCTTTTGTGAAAACTGCTTTGAGAGAAGTCAGGCTGATGTACAGTTTTGAGCTGGAATTATGGGAAGCAGAATGCTTGGCTGAGTTTCACATTGCATGCTCTGAGTTCATTTCAACCTGAGAATTAAGCAAAATTGGAAGCATGAAAATTCATATGGATCAATACTGGGAAATGCACTGAAGAACTGTTTCCATGATTCCTTAGAGCTTCAGGGCTAGCATTTGGTGTTGTTTAGTGCACGGAAGCTGTTTGTGATTTTCATGACTGAGGTCTTCAACAAAATTCTACTTTGATAAATTACTGCAGATCACTTTGAGATAGCTTCTCTGTGTTTTTCTTCCTACCAATATATTACAGAAAAAGAAGGCTTAGCATAAATAATGGCCTAAGTATGTATAGCTGATTTACAGGAAATCTAAGATGCATATTTCTAGAGTTGAGGTGCAAACTGTATTTTGAAATACTTTTTGAAAAGCCCCAGCACTATAAAGTAAAAATGAAACCCCTGGTATACAGTCATGTTCAGGGCCAGTCACAAAGAAAACAAAAATGATATAAACATGTCCAAAGGTTGGTGGGGGTGAGAAAAGACTAGATAATTCTGTACAACTTCACATGGCCAGTGTAGTGTAGTTTGCGAGGTGGAAGAGCAAGTGTAACACAGAAAACTGATATTCTATGAAGAAATGTAAAACACCTGGAATAATTTGGGATCTGGTTAGAAAAAGATATGACATTAGGTTTTTCAAAGGCATAGACTGTGTAGGAAGAATTTAAAAAAAAACCCAAACAAACCAACAAACAACCAACCAAAACCCCATAAAAATAAATGAAACTAAAAGAGCTATGTATTTTGTATGTAAAAAAGGTAGTTCACTGTTACCTCCATAAATCCCCTTTAGTACTAACCATGTACGTTTTAAAATTCTGTCTATAGCTGGCCTCAGTACTTCAGGAACCCAGTGAAATTTTCACCCCTTAAAAATGTCAGAGGATCCAACTTCCTGTTGAATAAAAACTCATTAGCAGAATCATACGCTACTTACTGGAGAACCCGTTCTGGGAGGAAGAATAATAGATAAGGCACTGGTATGTAAACAACTCCCTCAGCCTTTTCACTCACTTGGAGGTCCACCTGCCAGTAGACATGAGGGGAAATCAAACCAAACCAAAACAAAAACCTTTTTCCAGAAGGAAGGAATACGAGTCATTTATCCCTTGAAGATGGCCAAACAGGAGACAGAGAGGAAGCTCAAGTCCTACCAGTGCCTTCAAGTTCACAGTAAAGTTGGAACAGTTTCTGTTGGCAGCAAGTCCCAGCTGCCTGAAGCGGAAGTATAAAAAAGCCACAGTAGGTAGAGGTACTATAATGCAAATCAAAGGAATTTGTCTTAATGCAAATAGTGAAAGAGCTGCTTGGGCACTGAAAAAAAACCCCAAAAGCCAACAAACAAACTTTTATCTCTTGTAATTACTTGCCAGCATGAGTAATTGTATCTCTGAGGTTTCCTGTTTACCTATTTAACCTGATTTTGAATCTTGGTCTTTTGCTTTCAGCTTCCAGCTGCAGATAGTTGGGAAGTCTGATCACATACTTACTGGGGTAAAATAATTTCCCTTTCATAAACTCTGTATTTTCTTCCTCCTAATGGCTGTGAATGTTCCCTCATTCTTCTGGAAGATGAAACATAAACCCTATGCATATTTTTCTTATATAAGTACTTATTAATATCATCTCCACAGTCTCAGTTTTTTTCATACAACCATGGCTCCATATCCTTAATTGTTTCCAAAGTAGTTTTGTGGTGCTCTTTTCAGATCTGTGCTACTCTAGCCTATTGGAGGTCATATCCATTAAGAGAATGGACATTGGTTTGAATTTATTAGTGTTTTAAGAAGAATAAAGATTTATTGATGATGCAGATTTAAGATAAATAAATATTCTATTTCCTATCCAGGAATTTAATTGAAATCTGTGGGAACCAATGAAGGACTCTTACCTTTCAATGATCAGATTTGGTGAAGTTTAGTACATGGAAGCTGTCCAGGAGCAACAGATAACTTACTGCTTCTGCTTACATTGCATCACTCTGGAGGATGTCATTGCCAGTATACAGATAGAATGAAGAAGCTTTGGGAATGGAAATAGCTGTAAATCTGAGTCCTAACATTAAATTCATATATGAATAGTTTACAATACATCTCCCTCTCATCAAGAAAGCAAGGGAGGCTTTCCTAAGGGTAAGTATAACAAGAGCAGGTGTTCTTGATGCAGCAGTATAACATCTTTTAAAGTGTTGATTACCACATCCATCTGTTTAGTGTATGTACTTGGAAGGGCAGTAACTCTAGGCAGAAATATTTTGAGACAAATGTATCTCAGCTTCTTTCTGAGTCTTATACAAGCACAATGAGCACAAGCATTGCAGAAAATAACTTGATTTCTGCCCTTAAAAAGCAAACAAACAAACAAACAAAACACCAAACTGGTCAATGTTCTAGCGGGTATAAGACTGAAATCAAAATGTGCATGTATTTCAACTGAACTAATGAATTATTATACTGAGAGTCTGGAGATAATGCCAGAGGATATTATACTAGTGCACATTCATGGTTTAAATTAAAATACCCCCGGAAGCTGGAAGTCTTTTGGCTTAAAGTAATTCTTCGCTTTCCGGGCCAAGTAGTAATAACAACAACAACAACAACAACAAAAGTGTCGTTCCTTTTTCTTATTAAATCTATCTGTTGTAAATGTCACTTAGCAGCTGTACAACCCACTTTATCAGGAAGTGTGCTTGAATTCAGATAAAGTTTGTTATCTCTGCTGAAGTGGCCACCCTGTTAGATAGCAGCAGCCTTGCATGTTTGCATAACTCACAGAACATCTTCTTCAACACATAATCCTTTGTTCTTTTCACTATAACCTTAGAGCAGAAAATCAGTTTCCCAGTGAAACAACATCCCAAAACTAACTGAATTTATACTCTGGCTGCAAAAGCCAACACCCAGCAGCTGTAAACTTGCCAGGCAACCTTGTTCACAGTCCTAAAGCAGCAGCAGGATGTGTGTCAGCAACCTGTCTTGCACTACAACTTTTATTTGCCTGATAACAATATCCAGAGTGGAGACTTCTGCAAGAGTGTCAGTCAAAACTAGATAAAAAGTGATTCAGGACATAGTGGAAAGGGATTCTAGATGCCTAATCAAAAAGCCAGTGTAATGGAGAAATTTCTTGAAGAGTCTGAGTTCTGGTCTGATCTCTTCTGGGCTCTGTTTCAACACTCAGATCTACGAAGATTCCAGATCCTCATAAATAGGAACTGGTAGGTTGTGACTTTCACAATGCTGTCTGTTTTGTAATCTTTATTGGAGTTAACTTCTGGTAAAGTTCAGTATTTGATTCAAATTTCTTGTAGTTTATCTTATATTTCACCTTTAAAAAGAAGTCTACAAACCATCCCCCCCAAACAAAAAAAAATGCAGGAAAATGCACTCTACAGAGTACCACTTTCCTATGTGCCTTTATCTTCATGGCATGGCTGAGGAGGAATGGGATCTCTAATCACCAAGTTTTCATACCACTTTAGATCAGAGAGAAATAGTTTTTTTTTTTTTTGGGGTTTTTTTTTTTTTTTTTTTTCAGTATCAGAATTCAGCATACAAGTTGTTGAATTCCTCACTGAGTGCATTAGTTCATGCTGACTCTGGCATGTCTTTCTCAGAAGCAATCTCTCTGAGTCTCCAAGCATGTTTGAGTATAACAGGTGAAAATGAGCTATTTTATAAACTGAGAGAAAGTTTACTTTGCAAGCTAGGTTCTACTAAAGCCCACAGAAAATTCTGTAATGAAATTTAGAGCCACAGTATTTATCAAACCATCTGTCATGTCAGGATAGCTCTGAGAGGACAGAAACCTTAGGCGTTTCAGGGTTACAAAGGGCTGGCAGAATTTAAGTGAATCATAGACAAAGGGGCCAAATGTTTTTCAGAAATGTCAGCACATAACTGATGAACAGTTAATCCTTCAGTAATGGGTTAACCTGCTGCCCTGTTCTAACCATGAGAAATGTTCCTGTGAGGAGTTCCCTCACTTGTCATTTGGACTGTCAACCTGCTCTAATGAGTTTTCTTCAAAGCCCGGTCTAGTTTACATACTGAAGTCCTAAACCAGCTACTTTTCTTTCTCTGCTTCAGATATTTTATTCTCAAATCATTCTTCCCTTATCACCTCTCTTTCTCAAATGCTTTCCCATATGGCTAGTGGGAAAATTCTGCTTTGAAAAAGCTACTAATGGATGAAGGAGGAGAAAAAGTCAGATTTTAAACAAAATTGAAGGCCTCTTGTAGTTTAACGCTTTGGATTTAGACACTTCTTAGTGTCTGTTTGGCACTGTTGTAATTTTTCATTAAACTATAATGCAGTTGAGATGGTTGTGTACTATGCTTCATCTTCAGATTAGTGTGTTTTAACTTTTCAGAAAGCATCATATAAAACAGTGGTTAAGGTACCCATCTGAGAGGTGGGAAAGTGAGAATGGATGTATAAACCACACCTCCTAAATGGTTTGCTTGAATCCTGAAGGAATTGGATGTCCAAATATAAGTCTATACCTCCCATAACTCCGAGCGAACCACGTATGTACTTGTTTGTCTTTAGTCTGCTGGTGGGAAACATGAAGGTGACAAAAAGAATTCCCCCAGTTCTTTGGTAAATCACTGCTGTGCTGCAAACAACCCAGAACTGACTTGAGTCACAAAACAATGATGAAATATATCTGCATAGCAGGGGAGTATAGCTCTCCTGTTTTCTTCCAAATGATGGATCCAAATTCTGAAGAAGGTATTTCTGAGAGATTCCATCATAGACTTCAGATCAGGCACTGCAGCATCTTGGCATACCTTGTAAATGTGTATAGTCACAGTAGAAGGGGTTCTCAAACTTTCCTTCACCATGGACCCTCTTTAAAAATTTTTTTGTGGCTGTGGACCACCAAGACTTAATCCAAGATTTAAAGCACTAGACTGCATCAAATATTTATTACAATTTTCTCATGAGGAGTCTTCTAATTTGGAGAGAAGGGGGGGTGTTTGTGTATGAGAGAGCATTGATGGGAGGGGGCTATGGGAAAAGGAGGCACAGTGATTACTGCAGGCCAGACTGAATGTTTCTGGGCTGGATGTCCCCATCCCTGCTTTAAGCCTTCGTGGACCCCATGATGACATCACAGCCACTCAGGGGTCTGCGGATCACAGGTTGAGAACCACTGTGCTACACAAATGAGTGTGTGGCACTGACAGTACATGCAATTAAAAGCAGATCCATAAACAGTAATGATCAGCATTCTCAAGTACCATGGAGTTCATTTGTACTTTAACCTGAAAAGCATGGCCTATGTTTGGCTCATGGGTATTCCTTGGCAACATATTCTCATAACCTGGCAGAATTTGGTCTTTCATCTTTCAGTGGTAGATAATTAACTTCCAAGAAGCTTTCTGTACAACCAAAGTTTTTTGACAGGACCAAAGTCCTCTGTTCTATGGGGAGTTTAATGATTCCACAGTGTTGATTTTTTTTTTTTTTCCATAAAAGACACTGCTTCCCAAGTTTGTGATTTTTTTGGTCAAAATTCTCCTTCCCCTGCTGATCTCCTTTCTGCTCTTTGCCAACTGTCTGCTTGGATCCCAACCTCCAGCTGAGACATGGAGGCATTTCAAGAATGGGCAGAGTAACTCTTTTATGAATATCATTTGTAAATTGCTCTGGGATGGCAGACACTATATAAATATAAGATATCGTTGCTATTAAACTGTCATTCAGCAGCATCCTCTGTTAATTTCTTTCTCTTGGAAATAAGATGGAAATAATCTTCACCATAAAAAATGATAACAGCTGGTACCCTGACTTGTTTAATAAAGTGGGTTCTTATATGAAACTTGACAAATTAAATGACAGTGAACACTGCTTATCTTTCTTGACATGTAGTTTAAGTATCTTTTGCCAAAAGGATTTCTTAGTCCCTGTTTCATATCTGCCTGGTCATCTAGAGCTCTTAATTGTATTAAAACAAGTGTGTGTAAATGAGGTAATATATTCAGTCCTACTTCTGCAAATATTTAAACATGTGTGTGTAGAGACCTCGTGATTATGAATTGCAGGGAAAGAGAGCTTGACTGAACTGAGGGAGAAGTCATTATTTTGCCAACTGGTGTTTTCTGGAAGGAATGACGGAGGAGATGATGGTTTGAGTAAGTATAGGATAAGCCAGAGCTACATATATGACTCTCCAGTAGCTCTGTAGGAACAGATTTGGGAAGGCAATGCAACCCAATGTGCTAAAGGCATCTGTTTCCCTCATAAAAAAAGAATCATTGAATGCATCCATCATCAGCTCAGTTCCTTTTGGATAAGCTGTCGAACTCCTGAGTGTCTTCGGTGGAAAGATAATTTTAAGTGTGTGCATGTATGTATGTGTTGGTCTTCATGCAGGAAGACGGAGGCTTCCTATCGCAAGGAGTAACTAAATAAAGTATTTATTTTCAGACAGTATCCCAGCCCAGACAAAACTGGAATAGGGAGATGGGGGAAGCAAAGATGGAGGGAAGATTTCAATTTGGGACTTGATTGATCACAGTTCACCTGTTTTTATCCCAAAGAAGAACTGTCTATACAATTCAACCATTACTGAATGGGGTCTGTTACGAATCCAGACTTGGCTAGTAAAATCTCTGCAATAAAAACATGTCTTTGATGTCCAGCCCAGTACATAAAAACCAAAAGTATGCTGTTACCAAGGTGAATGGGTGAATGGTTTGGGTTAACATCTGAGCAGCTACAAATGTCACAAGCTTGGAGAGATTTAAAAAACCAATTGAAACATCCACTGAAGCCAGGTTTCTGGTTTAAATTTAAAAGAAATGAAAATATCTAATATATTTTATGGAGTTGTCAGGCATGAATTTGCATCTCTGAGAGTCTGAAAAACACTGAGAATTTAGTAAGTGTACTTTAAGTAATGATATACAAATAAAAGAGATAACAAGTGATTCATGATGCATTTATGCTAAACACCAGACTATGCAGCAGCAGTCATATATGTCTGAAGATAGCATGTGGCATGATTACGATATTGACCTTCTTTATTACATACTAAGAGAAAAAGCGCACCTGACAGCCTTTCTCCTCGTGTGATGTGAGCATGATATCTAACAAGATTGTCACAAGCTTTAACCTACAGAAAAAGTATGTGAGGCAATGTTTTTATTTTATGGGATAAACAACTTCGCTAGCCCTTTCTAGGAGAAATTGCAGGTTACTGCTATTGTCCTTTTCTGCTCATGAAAGGAAACAAAACTTGGTTGGATGGAGCCATCTCTTGTGTCTTCTAGAAGCTCAGCATATGTGCCCCTTCCCCCTGGAAGAGGGCATGAGAATGAGAGGGAAGCTGAACCCTGTACATGGAGGTAGGAGGGACAAAAGAAGAAAAAGCTAATTTTAACTGTTAAGCACCACTCCCTAAACAGGTTATTTTGCTTGACTCGAGAGGAATTAGAGCATACTCCTGAAGGGTGCAGCTCTAAATTTCCATCAAACCTGTGCTCCCAGGGACTACACAATCGCAAACCGTAAATTAACACATACACTTCATATTTTTCTTCATGAGGAAAAGAATATTTTTATTGCATAATCTTTGGGATCAATAGAGTTTTCCAATAACAGTTTCTACTCCCTGAAACTCCAGGGAAATGGAGCATCATGCACTCTTTTCCTCATGATGCTAGTATACAGCCCAGTGGTCCCAACTGGTCAGTATGTTTTAGACATAATTTCTTTTGTACAGAAATGCCAAATAAGGAAAAAACCCAAGCTTAATAATTCAGATAATGTAAAACAAAGGTCAGGTAAAACAAAATTGTACTGAAAGGGGTCAGTAAAACTTAGGGAAATCTTTGTTTAGCAATATCTGAAGTTTTCATGAAATGTCAGTGACTGTAGCAGGAAGCCGTGTGTGGGTTGGATTGGAGCAATATTTCCACCTAGAAAGACAAACCCAACAGGAGTGTTGTGTGATGTTAGTGGAAGAATATGGGGAAACCTAAAGCTCCCATTCCTTCATTTTGTTGGCTTTATGCAATCCTGAAATCTAGTATACATCCCTGAAAGTCACAGCAGCTAAAAGAAGGATACATCAAATTGGAAATGATGAGAGAATAAGACTGCTTTGGAGCAGGGATGTGAGCCAGCATCTGAGAAGACAGTGAAGTGAAAGTTTTGTGGATTTAGGCAAATTGAAATGTAACCAAGTCTTCAACATTATAGTTCTTTGTCCCCCTCTGGTGACTGAAAAGCTGCAAAGGTCTGTGAAGCTAATACAGCATATGGGCTGAAAAGGCTGTTGTTGATGTTGTTGTTGTTGTTATGATTACTTTGTTTTAAATCCAGACAGTTTTAACTAATCCTGGACTATTCTTGTTGCTTCACTGCTAACAAGGCATACAGGAGTCTCCTATTTCATGAGAGATACCAGGTAAATCTAGTCACAGAGTATTTCTGGCTAAACGTGAATTGTCTTCTGTGTCTAATGGGTCTCAATGGAGGCAGAGGCAGGCAGAATCCTTTTCCCGTGAATGATTTACTAAATGATTTGCTCCAAATGGCCCTTTTTCATGGAATATGAGGGAATTGTATATTGACAGTTCAGAGTCACAGAGATGCTTTTTCAAAGACAGTTGTGTCTGCATTCATGCTCATACCTGTGTGTTTGTGGGGAGCAGAGTGGCATGCTGCTTTGTGCCTGCTCAAGTTATGATTCAGAAAGAGGATTATGGAGGTCAGACCTTTTCCATGGTGTAGCTCTATGGTATTCTCTTATTAAAATCTCAGTTATTCTTAGCTACTTATTAAAAGCTTACTGTATAGGAGATGGGTATGTTAAATCATGAAAGAGCAGATCTGTCCAATAGTCAGAGTAAGCATTAATAAGGGATGACTACAGTGAAATACGGCATTGAAGTCTCCAAAACTATGCCTCGCTTCTAGATATTTGTACACTACTGGCCACTGCAATGCATTTAGTCACCCAGGCATCCTAAGAATTGGAGGGGGACAGAAAGTGCTCCAGAAAAAAAAAAAAAAAAAGTCAAAAGCAAGCATGTTAAGTGGGGACCTGCCTAAAATAGACAGTAAGAAAAACTGAGGACAGACTGAAGGTCTGAAAACCTCCCTTCCCCTCCCTGAAAATGTTAAATGCCCACATTTGCTCAGAGTTAACCTCTGTGCTTTTTCTCCTAATGTAAAAATGAAAGACTGGAGAAACAATGCCTGGTCAAAAGAAGTAATGGTGGTATCACTCCTTTCTTTTCAGGATCACCATCTACCCAGAGTCCTTGCTTGGGCTTGGGAAGGCAAAGTTCCTGTTTCTTCCTCTGTTTAGTTTGAAACCAGATCTTTCCTGTTCTCAATTGTTGGACCCTGCTGTATGTGGCATAGCTTACCCTCACCCAGCTGGCTGAAGATACTGGGAAATGTGATGCTTAGATTTCCTCCTGCAAAAAAGGAGATTTAAAACTCCAACACCTTAGGTGGCCATTCTCACAGCTGGTGTATAAGAGATTATTGCCTTCTTTCAGGTGTGTTTAATGTAAATCTAGGTATGCCTAACCTCACCTCTCATATAGGCCCTTGAGCAGGGTAACCAAACAGGACTGTAGATATAAATTTTATTTGGCAGTGCTATTTAACTTCATGCCTTCAGGACAGATACAGTTTTGCTGGTGTTCAATGGGAAAAGTATAGATGTAGAGGGCACTTCATTGGCCTTGGGAACTTTGGTAACTTCAGGGTAAGAAAAGATTTATTTTCCTGCATGTTGGGCATAGACATCTGAAGTGGCAATTATGAACCTCTTTCCCTAGTGAATCTAAGCTGAAAAATCCATTGCAGGTGGTATTCTAGCTGGCATCAACTGAGTTAGTTGGTGACTTTCCACCAGCTGGTGCTATACTAGTCAGCAAATAGTATCATCTGTATCTCAAACACTAACTGCAGATATCGTTTGAAAATCTCAACCTGCTTATTTACTGATTAAACTGAACTACTAGAGTGATACATAATTACAGTTTTTTATTACCCATGTCTTGACTCTGTGAATATTTATACAGAACTCATCCTTCAAAGACTGTCTTTGCGTATACTTGGCTCAGTGTCACTACTCCAAAGGGTTCTTTTAGATTGTGATGTTCCTTCAATATTTTGGGTACTCTGGCTCTAGTTGAAAGCCCATGAAAGTCAGAATGAATCCATGAATTCTGACTCTGAAAAATATTTGGTTTTCCCACCATCCTAGGGTAAGTGTTGCTTTTTGCAAAATAAAAGCATGTGGCAGGTGCACTCACACAATGAAAATAAGGCTTTTCAGTTGCTGAAGTGTAGCAGCTCCTGATTGCCTTTGCTCTCGGCTTCACAGTAGTTGGGGCCTTTGTCCAACGAGAGCCGCTATTGACTATGGTCAGATTCGGCCTGGGTATAAATGGAGTCCCCTGGGGAGCCACTGGGAGCTTATGCCCTGGAGCAGCACACTGTGGTTGAGGACTCTGCCTTTGGTCCAGGACAGTGCCCAAGGAAACTCCTTGAGGTGACTCGCATTGGGACACTGCCCTGAGCAGGTCCTTGAGGTTGAGAGCCCTCACCTGTTAGGTGAGTGATAGAATATTTTGGGTTGTTGTTAAACCCTAGGAATTTGTTCTGTTCTCCTCTCACATTCAAATCTGTAATTTGTGGAGGGCTAGTTAATTGTGTTAATAATAAATTTTTAACTTTTGGTGGTTGGTTGTTCATTTGAGAGCCTCTGTAACAAACTGGTGTACTTGACAGGATGTCGATAGAGGAGTTATTACATTAGTATAGTTGTGTCTCATCTCCCCCAGATGCACATTGGTCAAAGAAGTGGTTTGATCTGGTGGCAGTTGTGAGGAAGTTGGAAAAAAAACAGGGGAGCTGGTGGAAGAGCAGAAGTGAAGGAAAAATGTGGCCATTTTAGGTGCCTGCTTGATTCAGGCACACGATTATTTTGTAGTAGTGGAGAAAGACAACTTAAAGGAGCGATTGGAAATTGATTGCTTGAAGAAAGAATTGTTATGAAAAAAATAGAGAAGGGGGTTATTAGAAAAAAAAAAATTGAAATTATGTTGGCACGAGCAAAAAAGCTTCCTCGTGTTGTTCAGATTTGAAAGTTAATTACAAGTGTAGATCTTAGGAGTGGGATGGAGATATTTGGGGACAGTCTGATGAAAGCGGCTTGGACGAAATAGAGGAATTGGAGGAAAGACATTTGTGACCTCTCATTAGAACAGAAAGGCATACGGGCCCACAAGGTGAGAAACCTCAAACCACCGTCCATACAAACCCCTGGACAGTACCCAAGTTTAGTGAACTTCAGGTTAAATATTTGCGTAAACTGGATGAGACGAAACCGAGTATTTGTGGAGGGTTTCTTTAACGGGGCAAGGCAGGGGGGTAGGCAGAATCAAATTCTGTTGAGTAATGAGGAGGCAGAAGGTTTCTGGAGTCTTGGAGTGTTTTTAAATAACAGATCAGCAGGTAACCAGTCGGTAACATCTCAAGTGGCTTACAGGGCTGGGGGTGTGGACTCTAAGGAGAGGGGTGAACCTGTTACCATTAAGGTGAAGGGATTGGAGGAGGGTGTACAACAGGTGGCTTGCATTCAAATATTTGCTGCACTGGTAGATCCCAGCCACCTTAGGACTCTTATTAGAGGGCTCCCGGATGTCTTAAAGATACATGTCTAGTCCCTTAGAGAAAGGGTGCAAAGAGCTATTGAACACAATGAATGAAACCCTCCCACCCCTTGCATGCATGTGTTAACGTGGGCAGAAGGATTACATGACCTGGTTGCTGATGGCAAGAAATGGACTGGACTGACCCAGGTGGGAGCCTGATGGAAGGCGGAGGGTTAAGCAAGTCAGTTGGAAACTTCACCTCAAGCAGTATCCTCATAGAGGCTTTAAACCATTCCGGGATGTCAGGTTGATTTTATGATTCAGGAAGGAATCATCTTTGGCAGAAGATATTGGCACTGGGGGTACCCCAGGCAATATTATGTGGGCAAGCTATTGGTAACATCTTGAAGTTGGTGCAGTTGCTGGAGAACTCGTGAACAAAGCAAAAATATTAAGATTTGATATTTTGGCAGGTAAACAGTGGTGTTTACCAGACAGCAGTGTGGAGTTTTGGAGTTAGGGGGACAGAAGTTACCTGTGTCTCTCAATATCCATTGCCAACTGCTGCCAAACAGGGTATTTTTGAGGTGATTAATGATAATGAAAAAAGATTATAAATTGTACACATTCCCTGTATAATTCTCTGGTGTGGTCAGTCTTCAAACCAAAGCATGCCCACCAGGTCTGGGACAGGCTCTTTATGGTTCCTTTGTTGGAAGCAGAGATTGTTTTGCTCCCACGTGGGATGGCATGCCATTTACATTTGCATGTCTTGTCCGGGGATATCAGCACTCACCGACAATTGCTTGCTATGCACTGGATCAAAAGTTCACTAAAACTATGCCTGAAGAAGGGGTTCTCTGCCCTCCGTCCCCTTCCTGCGGGAGTTGGGCAGTGAGAAACTGCAAGGAAGGCCATGCGCAGTTAGATCATTATTGCCACACACGGCAGATAGAGTAGGAAACACCCAAATCAATTTAATCAGGTAACAGGAGCCACTCTACTGATGGGGTGATCCAGGAGTTGGCACACAAGGAATACAGTGGGTCTGCACACCCCATACTATCCTCACGCTAATGAGCATTGTTGACATGTTTGGGAAGCCTTAGGGAAAGGTAGAAAAACTCACTGCATTAGTGCCCAATTGATAATTACTAATTTTTAACTTGATGCCCAGGTTCTGATCTGAGGTCTAGTTCTGTTTTTTTGTTAGGATCTTGGAAGAACAGAGGACTTCGACATCCTGATTTTCAGTGGTGATGGTGATCCCTATGGACAATCCAGACTTGGATGTCAACACAGTGGCCAATGAATCTTGTGAAATTGGCAGCATTCAGAAGAATGTGACTGAGCTTGGTGCTATTGTGTTAATGCCACTTTAGGTCAACAAATGAAAGTGGTAAGGGACTTGAGGCAATTGTTGCTATATTAACTATTAATTAGTTAATTTGATATGTTTGAATCTTCCTTGTTAGAATGGTTAATCAACTTCCTTCAATTCTGATTGCAATACATTGTATGGTTGGAGGTTTTCTTTAAGATTTGATTGTATAATCATCTAAGAATGACAATCCACAATGAGTTTAGAGACTCACTGGGACCACACTCCTTTTAACCTTGGAGGCAAGAGGTGCCTGCACCACCGCTTCAAGAAAACCAGGTGAATCATGACTAGTCAGGGGATGGATTGTGTGGCCGGTGCACACGCTCAATGAAAATAGGGCTTCTTGGCTGCTGAAGTGTAGCAGCTCCTGATTGCCTTTGCTCTCAGCTTCACAGTAGTTGGGGCCTTTGTCCAATGAGAGCCGCTATTGACTATGGTCAGATTCGGCCTGGGTATAAATGGAGTCCCCTGGGGAGCTACTGGGAGTTTGTCCCCTGGAGCAGCACACTTCGGTCAAGGACTCTCCCCTTGGGTCAGGACACTGCACAAGGAAACTCCTTGAGGTTACTTACGTCAGGATGCTGCTCTGAGTGATAGAGCATTTTGGGTTGTTGTTAAACCCCAGGGAGTGGTGCTTTGTTCTGCGTTTTGGGTTGTTGTTAAACCCTAGGAAGTTGTTCTGTTCTCCTTTCATGAACGTTCGAACCTGTAATTTGGGGAGGGCTAGTTAATTGTGTTAATAATAAATTTTTAATTTTTGGTGGTTGGTTGTTTATTTGAGAGCCTCTGTAACAAAGCATTTCTAGTAGTGTTAGGCCTAATTTTATGTATTATCTCACCACCACTGAGATCACCTATATTACACGCAATGTGTATGCCATGAGCACGGTGCAATTAGATAAACAGATCCATGCCAGCAGCTAAAACTATAGTTTTGGAAAATACTTGTAGATCCCAGCTTAAGTCACAGAGAAATATAAAGTGCAAACCATTAGAGATTTTATCATATTTACTAACACAGTGACACGGGAAAAAGCTGTTCTAGAAAAGACTACTGGATTATTGCTAATGTATCAAGGGCCATACTAGTCTACGTATTTATGTTCTCATTGAGCCTAATAGGAGGCAGAACTGTACCTTCTGCATAGCTCCAAAGTGCTGCTGCTGGTCCGTCTGCCTGTCTGTATATGACAGCTGTAGCTTCTGAAATGACTGAAATCCCTCCCCAATACCTCATTTCAAAGCATCTAAATATTGAGAAAAGTGAGAAGTGATAATGTCAAGATCCTTATGTCTAATTACTGAGCCCAGGAGCATCTTTCAGATGTTCAATTTGTGACTGATCAGGAAGGGTTAAATCTTCAGGAATGTTGGAATGATATATCTTTGCACACTCTTTGTGACAGCTTTGCCTTTTATTTATGGTAATTGAGAAGTAATGGTATTCTGTCAGGTCACCTGTGAAACATCTGGCTTCAGTTTTGGTAAAGTAGTGCATCAAAGGATTTAAAATTTATTTGACTATGTTTGGCACAGGTCAGAAAACATTTGGCTGTCAATACACCAGGTAGATTTATGGTTATGCATGGACAGAAGGAAAGAATTGAACAGATTTCAAAGAAACAACAATGCTATTTTCCTTTGATAAACCTATTGGAATTTAATTTTTGCTCAAGTCAGCTTCCAGCAGCAGATGCAAAATGCATCTGGTTTTGATGGCACAGTACTGAGTAATATGAAGGGTGAAGAAAACAAGACAGAAAATCTACTCTTCTGTCACCAGAGGGACAATTTTTGTTTTGATCATTCTCCATGCCACAGATAAATCAGACTGATCACGATGCAGGTGCCAAATAGTGTTTCTAATATGCTTCCTTATTAATGCAGACTGAATTTTCTGTGTTTGCAAACAAGAAGATATTAATAGGAAGTTGCTGAGGTCAAATGTAGGTGTAAGAGAATAATTGTATCCTGACAAAAAACATTTAGCATGTATTTCCCTTTAGTACATCTGCATCTCTGGACTCACAAATATGAGGAATCATAAAGATATTTTTAATCTAGAAATGTTTCTGTGAAGTCACATAATCTGTGTTGTATCAGAAAACAAGGAAGATGACTGCTGTGATCCCTTCTTGCTTTAAAACTTTGTTTACTAATGTGAGTGCAAAGGCAAGGTGTGACAGTCCAGATTGAGATGATGGAGTCTGTTCAGAGCTGATTTACTCCTGCCATGGGAAGGAGAGCGGAAGGACAGAGCTGGCGTGGAGACTGCTGGAGCCTGGGCAGCTAATGCCTCCCACCTCCTCAGAGAGGTCATCTCTGAACACTGATGCCTGGTTGATAGCAGGAATAGCCACCTTAGGTGGCTCTCTGGGGGCCTGCACATACACAAGCTGGGCAGCAGTGCATGGGTATGTAGAAGCACACATAGAGGTTTGCTCTCTCTGCAAGTGGGGCCATCCTGAACAAATGCAGTCTTACCAACAGCTCTAGTAGTCATGAAACATGAGACATGAAGGATGGGGAACATTTCAGTTTCTAACGCAGAAAATTGCTCTAATGTATTCAAAATCCTTCAGCCTTTTCAGTGTGTGTGTGTGTGTGTGTGTAATTTTAAGCAAAGCTTCAGCTAACTGGTGGTTTATGAAAGATTACTTTGGAACTCAGTACTTGAGTATTGTTTGAAGGCAGCCAGGATTCAGCAGCTAATGCAAAATTGTCCTGACAGCATTTTCATTTGTGCCATCTCAAGCTTGTGTTGAGGCTCAAAATCTGAAGATCCAAAGGGAATCTGGTACTTGATGGGGACCATTTGTCTCATTCCCTCAAGTTCACTGACAGACTTGACCCATGAAAGCTAATTCGAAATTTCATGGGGTTATTTGTTCACTAGTTTGAAGTTCAATTTGCAGCAGCAGAAAAGAGACAGAAGCTTGACTGAAATTTGAAGTGGGGAACTTGGAAACTGAAAATAGGTGAAGGTGCAAGACTACTGGGATTGCTAGTTTGCTCAGTGAATACGTCTCAATGATATTTTCATTCAATACTTTCACTTGTTTTTATTCCAGTGTAAAGGATTGGGCAAAAGCCCCCCTCCTTGCACACTGTGGAGGCATCTACCACACAGACAGCTCCTATAAAGTTGGAGAAAAACTTAGGAAAAATAGTATAAAGGGTGCAATAAAAATTCCTAAACAGAAGCTCTGGAAATAAGGGTGTTAAATTGTTCAGGGTGATGATCTTCACACTTATGACTTTAAGAAGTAACTATAGAGGTTTAGAGGTGTGAAACACAGCTTTGTGTTTTCTGAGATAAATGCATGGGTCAAGGGCAGTTCTAGGCAAAGCAGAAATGACAATAAGAATATTTAATGGAGGCCAAACCCACAACTTTACAACCTGCAAAGGGAGGCATAAGACTTCCTAAACACCCTGGCTAGAAATAACTGTAGCTGGAAACATAAGCTGACAAACAGGTTTTTTGCATTAAACCTTAAGCTATTTGAAAGAGGGTGGTATGGGAATTAAGGCTAGAAAAATTCCCCTAAGGGAAAACACTGATGGAAGAAAAGACAATGCTACAATTATTTGAAATAAGAGGAAAGTAAGAGAATTCAAAAGTAGAATTCTTTCCTTGAAAAGAATCTGCTTTGGGCAGAGGGTGATGGAAAAGACTGTAGCTGGAGAGGAAGATATAGCGGCAGGGTGAGAGGGGGTGAAAGAAGAAGGAAGCATCTGGACACCTGGGCAGTCTAATAGGAAATGGTGCCAGAGCTGCTATTTTCTCTGGTTTTAACTCTGTCGTATTCTGTGTTGCAACAGATCTTTATTCTGCCTGCTAGCACATTGTTTGCCACTTGTACTATGTTCCTGGGGTATAAGAAGAGAATTTAATACATTTTGGTTTTGCAACATGTCTTGCATCCACCCTTCCATGGGATACACTGGACCAGAGGACCCTTAACTCATCTTGTAGACAGTCTTTGTAGGATCATAGCCTGATTTGTGTTGGAAAGGACCTCAGATGATCTGTAGTTCAAATTCATGCTTAAAGCATGGTCAGCTCTGAAGTCAGGCAGGTTGCTCAGGATCTTGCCAGTTGCCAGTCAGGTCTGGAAAACCTCCAAGGATGGAGACAACCCAACCTTTCTGGGCAACATCCTCCACTTCTTGACAGTAGTCATGGTATAAAAGTTTTTATTTCAATCCAGTCTGAATCTCTCTTTTCAGTTTATGTGTGTTATTTTTCATCTTTCCACCATGCACTGGTGGCTTCATCTTGTCAATGACCTCCTCAGAGGTACTAGGATCCTGCGAGCTAGTACCTGTGATCACAGGTACTAGATGCCTTCAAGCCACTATCCAAAGATGAGATAATACTATCAATACCTTACTCTCATTATGTTGCAACACCAACCGGTTACCGGGTACTATTGATAGTATCTGCAGTATACATATAGTTTACTTTTCTTCATCAGAGCAAGAACTTTCTGAAATAGGCACATAAAGAAAACACTGCTAAACATCCAGAGATTTGGTCTTCCTAAACCAGGGTTGTTTCTCCAGGCTTTCATGGTGCTGAAATGAAAATCTCTCAAGAATAAATTTACTGCTGAAATTTCTGCTACTTTCTTATTTTTCCTCTTGGTATCTCAGCATTCACTTAAAACCAGCTCTGTAAATGAGGAATATATAATTAAATAAAGTTTGAGAAAAGTAATCTTTTTTAAGGCTTTGTGTAGATTTTTTGAGCCTTTTTCATTATTGTCTGAAGTGGCTAATAGTACCCACCAAAGATGATACAAAGAGGTACATGAAACAGAATCAGAACTATCTTTAGCAGTTATTTCTACAAGATTTTCAGAAACTGTAACTTTATTTCCAGGCTTTTAGCACATACAGAAACTTTCAAAGTCATTTGTCCAGTTTAACAGTTCTTTGAACATTCTTTTAAACCCAAATCAGAAAGCTTCTGTTAAATTTTATCAGGCATATAATTTGCCAATAAAATCTATACTGAAAAAGATAAAATATCAAACCTCAAGATTTGGAAAGCTATGTGACAGTGTTTACAGTAGGTTCAAATCAGACTTATTTAAGAAAAAAAAAGGATGAAGAAAATAAGTTAAGTAAAAGCCTTTATCCAGAACTTCACACTTGATAAACTTTACAGAAAGAGGAAAATAGAAACTGATGGCCAGGTTCTGTAAAGGACTCCCTGGAAAAAAAGGGACCTGAAGTCTCACAAGCATTTAGATGTCCAGCTTCTAGGCCAAAGTTCTAATATAAATAGGAAGAAAATTCCAGCTGAAGCCAGTGTGAACTACAAGATGAAACAGGCAGTGATCCATGTCCCATCAAGCATTCAGAATACTTAAAAAAAATCACCCACAAAAACTCCAACAAACAACCCCAAAAAACCCAAACCCCCTCAACTTCTTTGTAGGAAAGGTATTTTAGCTTCTGCCAAAAGTGTTTAATCTTTCCTAGATCCCATCTGTGAGACAAGGACAGAACATAAGGCAAGGACAGAACCCAGTCAGGATCTCTGAAGTTATTCACTGCCTTGAAGTCTATTTCACTGATAAATTTGAATGGAAGTTACTGGCAAGAATGCTGGAAAAAATATGACCTAAGCTGATAAACACCTAAAATGCAGGGCCTATCTCAGGCTGCACGGATGAACTAAATGATTCCAACCATTTTTATGAAAGCAAAGAGAAAAACAATGTTTTCTTACCATAAAAGAAAACAGGAAAAAAAATCTCTGGTGTTTTAGAAAAACAAAGTCAACTTTTCTAAAGAAAGATTTTTGGGGAAAAGGGTTATTTTTTATTCTCCACCATATTGTACTGATGCATAAGTCAGGATACAAATACTGTCAAGATCATACTTGTGTTTAAATATGTGCAAGGTCATTAGGTATTTTGAAGTTCAAGGGAGTTCACTGAATTTTCATTCAGTGAAATTCAAGCAATAATGTGAGGATCTCCATCCTTAGAACAGAATTTGTATCAGGGGCTATAGACATATTTTAAAGACTATTCCAGAGACATTAAGTTATATCCTCTTCAGACTTTTTCTAAGTCCAGGTTGATAAAGTGAAATGCTGAAGTCACAATTAGTCTTTTGTGAAATCTACAATAATGTGAACAATATATATATATGCTGGGTATAAAAGCATATTTGTTTGATTTCTTTGGTAATTCAGCATTTAGAAATATTAGAAATAATGGTCCCAGGAGGCGAAATAGAATACATGCTAAAAAAACCCCCTCACAACCCTGAGTGTATTTAGTCCTGATCCTGCTCTCAAGTCACTGTTATTGTCTCGTCCATCACAGACACCCCTTACTGCTGGATGAAGTCTCTGCCTTCAGCTCCCTCAGCTCATTAGTGAACCATTCAATGTGTCTTCCTATTATGATGCCAATATTTATTACTCCAATATGGGGAAAAAAAACATGCATGAGAGCAGGAAAAGAGTGAAGACAGTAGGGAAAAGATTATAAATACATTTTCTTAGATTTTTGCACTTACTCTGTCAGAAAGATTCATAACTGAGCAATATAACAGTAGGATAATTAAAAGGCCATTCTTTTGGAATGTCTTCAGAAGCCCCTGTTTCTGGCATACTGCTAAAATTAAAGTCAGCATGAAAAATTACAAAAGATTCTATTTTTATTTTCACTCCAGTGATCTTTCCCCCCTGCTATCCTGACTCAGATTTCTTTCTTCTTTATGTACAAAACTGGAGCAAATGAAGCACACATCAAAATACTTCAACTAAGAGAGGAATTAGTGAAAGGATCACTGTCTTTTCTTCCATATTTTCTATAACCATCTTCATTTTTTTTCTAAAGTCAGATGTTAAAAGGTAAAATAACTAAAAAAAAAAAAAATAAAATCCTTGTGCCTGCAGCCTGCATAACATTAAGCTTGTGTTATTCTCTACCATTTTGAATAAAATTGTGAATTATTTCTGTTTACATCCCCATTTTAAATAGACTTCCTAGACTCATCAGATAACACATTTCTAGTTTCATCCCACATATCTCACCTCTCATAAACAGCCTGTGGTATGACCATTTTCAGCTGTGACCTTTTATTACAAAAGCCAGATTGAGGGGATAAATAGTCTTATAGATTTTCACTTCATCTGTCTGAACAGAACTCATAAAATCAAAGCAGTTTAGGGCCTGGAAACTTCTTTTGGTTGAAGTAGGTGTCTGTTCAAATAGCCTATTTTTTTTTTTTCCCTTGAAATTCTACAACTTGTCAGTTGAATTTAAGGAAAAGTGTTGTGATTTTTGTCTTATTTGTTTACTGCTCTTTGTGAGGAATTGAGCTTTCTTCAGTGTTAGAAATCTGAAACGTGTCACTGAAAAGTAAATACAGATTTTTTTTTTCAATACTTGCATCAGCTCTGATTTTGACCTACCTCTGAAACATCATTAAAAGAATGTAGGTGGAGATTCATGGCACTTTATAGTACTGGATGTTATGGTATGCTCCCAGTTTATGACCTCCATTTTTTATATTTCATAAATTTCTTTTGCAAAATTCTAGCTTCACTCATGATAACGGCAATATTCCCATGGATGTCAATGGAGCCAGGCAGTCTCTGCTTGGCTTTTTTAGGGGCTTGTGGGCTTGTTTGGTTTTCAGCTCTTCTCCACACTGTAGAGTTTTTGTTATCATGGTTGTCTTGGTACAACCCCTAAGTGCAAGTACAGTGCAATACAATGTTTTCTGACTGGAAAAGTGTTTTGTGGGTGTACTTAAACTATCGTTTTGAAAGCCATAACCAAAACCAACTAGAGCTTTCTTTTGGCAACATAATGATGTTCATGTGAGTTTTTAATATAAAGCAAATGTAGCCATGTCAGGGCAACTTTCACAAGACAGGCATAGCCCACTTGAGGGGCTTATGAAATACCTGCCTTTTAAAATTATTTGTTATGGAAAAATTTATACATAATTAGGAAGGGAAAAATCTTCACTGCTGTGATTTGTGTTGCTGGATTACTCAAATTCTCTGATCATGTTCTAGGACCCCACACTGGCAAAGTTTCCTAGCACAGGACCTGCACAAGACACCTTCAATGTATACATAAGGCAAGGCAGAAGAGAAGGGTGCAGACACACTATGGCATGCATAAAGAGCATTAGCACAACATTAGCATTAAAGCATTTTTAGTTATTTTTTTGGAAAAAAAAAAAAAAAAAAGGGCTTTAAACAAGGACTGAGAAGAGAACTAAGAAGTGACTGTCACAACTAAGAAGTCTTTCCCAAGTATGAGGGGCCACTTGAAAGGAAGTGCACAAATGGTCTTGCTTGAAAATGCAACAAGCAGCCATAAAGTTTAACAACATAAGTCAATCAGAGGTGGAAGCTGATGTCTTGATAATGAATAAGAGATAGGTAGAAGGAAGCCATGAATGGTCTTGGAAGAAAAGTCACCTTTGTCTGGGGGGAAGATGAGGAGCCAATTGTGCACACAAGGAAGGGGTACCAAGATCAAAGCAACAGACTGGGAAAATGTTCATTAAAACATCATTCTGAAAGGCCCTGACCAGACAAGACCACATTTGTCAGGGTCAGAGGAAAGGATATTTAAGATATGAGTGTCTGTGTGACTTGAACGGCCTGTTACAAATCTTGTTGAAAGATAAGATTCCTTGAAAATGTAAGATGTCAGGAAATGCCTGGTTAGTAGTGTAATGGATTATGCACATTCATGTGGGCATAAACAGAACATTTCAGCTCTCGCTCATTCATGACTATGGCATCATAAAAAAATGGTCATGAGTGGGAATATAGTCCAAAATTGAATATAATTTAGTGAACATGAAGTCCAAAGTACCTGCAATCTAAATGTTGTTTTATTCTTTGTTATGGCAGTTGATCTGTTCACCTTCATAATAAGATGCAGTTAATACTGTGGTCCTCAGGATGTGACAGAAGAAATCCTCTATGTAGCAAAAGACATAAAAGCATTTAAAAGCATAAAGGACACTTCAAAACTTTCTTAGTTGGGCTTACAAAAAAAGATATTATTTATGACTCTGTGGCACTACTGAAATGTATGCTAGAAAAACATGCATGCTGAACAAGCCTTCTCCTAGTACACCATTCAGGACACACATGTCTACGAATCTAAGCCTTGGTCTGCAAAAGGTCAGTAGACTACCAAATATGGTGTCAATCATGAGTGATGGGATGCTCACTGTGAGTGTTGAAATCCGTCTTACCAACTGAGAAATAAGAGATAGCTCTGGCAAAGAGCTAGTAGAACCACAAGCATTTTTGCAGAGTATAGTGGGTAGATACTTGTTTTCCTGAAGCCTTTTGCTAAGCTTTTGTCGGCACTGAATTTAGTTTTACTTCAACACTATATACCCAAACTGCAATATTTTAAACTGTGTTTTTCATATACAGGTGGAAACATGGTTTCAGTACTGAAGCACAGACCTAGGAAAACCCTCCTAAGGCATCAGTGTTCCAACAGAAGACCAGGTTTTTATTGGGTCTCACCTCTGACAGAAGAAGGCAGCAGCATAGAGGTCTAGGGGAAAGTGAAAAAGTGAGATGCAGTTAAGTATGCCCCAAATCTCCTATATTTTCATGGAAACATTACTATGTTAAAGCAGCAATTCCTCTTTAGAAAGATGCTCTCACTGTGTCATATAACTTGACAAGCAGCACATACTGAATTTCAGGTCACATATTTGACCTGACTACATGTAGTGGTTTACCTCTATGCCCAAATGTAAAACAAGTAAAGAACAAAATGAATCTGAAACTATTCCTCACCGCAGAGTTGGCCTCCAGAGCTGGCTTTTCTGAAATGTAAACAGTGAAGTGAGAATGTTCCATTTGCTACTGCAATGCTGTTTATTTAAACCCAAATCTGCAAATATGATTGAAGTTTGGCTTGATTTCAACAATTTGATATGGTATTTAAAGCTGCAGTGCCATGTTTTGAATCACAGACTATTTACCCTTTCAGGCTTTTTGTAATGTTGTTAGGCTATTTCTCCTTCTTTCACTTATTTTAAAATCATTTTTAAGAGATGTTAAAAGTGGAACTGTGGGAAACTGCTATAAAACTCAAAACCACACACAAGCCTTGTCTGCTAAATAGAATCTGGGATTCAGAGTCAGAGGCCCTTGTTGAGTTTCGGAAGATTTGCAAGTTTGCTCTAGGGTCATCGTGGAGCTTCTGGTTAATGTGAAATTATAACAAGAAAAATTTTCAAAGAATTTTAGGCACTAGGAAACTATGAACAAAAAAATCATCCTGCGATCTGTAAGCCTAAATAGAGCAAACACCATTTGGAACCTGATGTGCTTCAAAGTGAAAGGATTTTTAAAAATACATCAGCAACATTTAATAATTCTTTACTCTTAGATGGCCTGATAAAACAGGCTGAATTTATCTTAAAGCTTTCAGCTGAGGTCAACACTCCCTAGATTGCTACCACATAGTATTCTTAATTGAAAAATATTTAAAGACTGAAGAAAGAAAAGAAAAATGTCATTATCTCCTATTTCCACGCAGTAAAATTAAAGCATTGCATAAATAACACAACTTCCCTAAGGTCACCCTTAAAGATCTGTAGAAATGTAGGAAGAGGAGTAAGGATTTTTGATGGCTGATTTCAAGCTTTATCCTGTAAACAGCACTGTTTCTCTAACTGTGAGAAGCCTGACTCTCACTCAAAAAAGGAGTCTCAGATATTCACTGAATTCCTACTTGTTCTACTACTTATTGAAAGGAGAAGGCTGTAGTTCAGCTAGTTATTTGGAATCAAAAAAAAAAATGCATACCCTGTTTACACTGATAACAACAGAAGGCACGTTTTGAACTTCTGCTGTCTTCAGAAGGTGATGATCCAATATTTTAATGACAAATACAACTGAATCAAAAAGTGCTCTTAAAAGCAGTTACCTAACTGGGCCACGTGACATACTTTACAGTTGAAATTAACTGACCAATATTCAGTCTTCATTTTTTATTGAGTATGAATTTTAAAAAATCCCACATCACAACAAAGCCAGGTATGGAGTTCAGTAAACAGCATCACCAAACATTTAGGACATCTGCACAATGAGATTTAAAATTTGGCAAGAATACTAGACAACTTTACTGTCATATAGAAAGTTCCTTTCTTCTCCTCCCTTGATTAAGTGTACTATTCTCAAAATAGTTATTTGTATGATATGCCCCTGCCAAAGGGACATGATATAACATGTTGGAAAGTTACATGCTAGCATCTGCATAGAAGCTACTGCTGTTTCTCAAAGGAATTGAAGGCATTTCCACCAAATGCCTAAGGACTGTAGTTCTCCCAGAACATTCATTAGCAAGATTTTCTTCATTGGAAAATGGAAATGTGGCTGTCCCATGTGGCAGCTTCATGCCAAACAGTAATTTCCTCAGTTTGGCCACAACATCCAGAGTGGTTCAAGGGATCTACAGTCAAGCATTGTGGTACATCCTAGATGGTGGGTCAAATCCAAGCTGTAGATTTTCACGGACTTCAGTATGGCAAAGCTGAAGTCACCGCTACACCATTTTATCCCAGCTGAGAATGTGGACTTCAGTTTACATCTGGACATTTTTTGTCTTCACAAGACACTACTGTCTAGGAATTTGTGAAAATTAGCTCTGTCTGGCAGTAAACAGTCTCTACACAAAGCAGAATGCAGCTGCCTCACAGAGTCGGTAAGTGCCAGAACATTCAGCAGCTAGATGGGCCTCTGCCGATGGATCCATAGAAAATATTAGCCTGACAAAAGTTAATATTAAACCAGCACCATACGTCAACTGTGTGACAGAAGTGGCTGGAAAACAAGAATTCCAATACATACACTTATGCACTGTACGTACACACATGCACATGCACACCAAGTTTCAGCATTTGTTTTTATGCTGTGCTAGGAAGAATCCAGGATATCTTGAAATTCTTGAAATCCTCTTTTTTTTTTTTTTTTTCCTCTTTTTTTTTTTTTTTTTTTTTCCTCTGAAACTCAGAGAAACACAGATATCTGATAATGAAAAGCTGCTACCCTAAGCTTCTGGAGCCTTAACACCAGTAGCCTGAGAACTCCAAGCTCCAAACCACTTGTTAGCATGGGACACAGCAGGGTCTCTCTCCTTGCCTCACCAGATATGTCACCCTGGACCTGAGACTCCATACTACAAAAAATTCTGTTAAAATATTATTTTTTCATGAACAGTTATCATTTCAAGAAATCAGCATTTTCAAGGGAAGAGGTGTTTAATCAAGAAAAATTCCTGACCAGATTTTATGTTGAAAATCCCTTGAGAACATGTTGATTAGCAGCCTGATGCTTGATGCAAACCTGCTTTACCAAACCATATCCTTAATGTTATACACATGGAACATTATCATGTCTTTCATCCTGAAGGAATATGAAAACAGTCCTAGGGCAGCATAGACATGATACAAATGACTCAGTTTTGCCCTCAGTAAATCTCTGAATTCCACTTGCCCTTCAAATTAGGGTAATAGGGGCTTGTTCTCATGTGGAACTGACCCTCCAAATTAACAATAAATTTTATGGATCCAGGTCAGGAAGGCAGCAGTACATAAGGCACAAGGTCTATGGATGGGGAATTGCCTTAGATTTGTACTTTAGTTGTTGGTGCCAGTAATAGAACCTTGTGCAGTTACATGATATTTATCATTTTGTGTCATATGGCTGTATTACGATGCCAGTGAATATTATGATCTTTCCTGAAAACATGTACTACATCCCTCTAGACCCAATTATTTTAAATAAACCTATGTTCATGAATGGGCACACCCATGTCAACACTGACACATAACATACATGTTGCAGTAAACTCCATCAGAGTCAAAGCCAGGGCTTAGTTGTACCAGTCTATTAAAAGTTGCTTTGGAATACATTTCTCTAATAGTTAAGTATAGAAGTGGCTATTGCAGGAACTTTGAAAGACACATGCTTGGCTCGTTTTTATTAGGTAAGTCTGTAAACAATGGAGCTGTGCTGACTGGCACCAGAATAGGCTTTGGCCCTCAGCATTTCACAGGGAGCATAAACTTGGCAAGTCTACCTTACAAATCATATATAAATCAGAACTGCCCAGCAAAGCTGGTCCCATTGCTAGAGTTCCTATTCCCACACACAGGATTAATTTTTGAAGCCAAGTTGCCTTAAAGATGTTTTTGTTTAAACTGTAGCAATGTAAACATTTAGGTTTCAAGGAGTTTATTTCTTCAGCAAATATTTTTACAAGGCAAGTAACTATTTTTACATTGTTTCTCGTTTTCTTTGTGGAACCATAAAATTTAATCTATGATAATCTGATGAGAAAAGATACATATCTACATTACATTTCTTCATTACAGCCACTGTTTCACAGTTGCTTTCATCCCACATGGTTGTTTTCCTCTCTAATTTCCATATATGCATATTACTTTATATGTGCCTTGAGATATGTGTATGGAAAGTACCATGTTCAACTTTTATCTTGTTATGAAATACTGTAGAATTAATATATCTGGGAAGAAGGGCACATTTTTGTGTATCTATCACAGGTTAGCTGTTTCCATGGAAGCTTGTCATTAATAAAGCAGGCTTAATATTTCTGCTGCATGGAGGTTTTCAAAAGGTAAGGTTTTTCCTGATGTGTTCATGCTGTTTTTGAACACAAAAAGAAGTGCAGGCATTCACACTTCCAAGTGAAGTCAGTGGGCACCATGTTCAGCAGTCTCAGCTAACACTCACAGGATGAATATTCAGAAAACACTTCTGAAAAATACTAACCTTATGTTCAAGTTCAAAGTAGACAGTGGCTCAATTAGGGTTTGATTTTCTTAGCTCTAATTAGTATAGCTAAAAGTTTAAGTATTTTGGCCCTTATCCTTATGCATTACCCACGAAAGAGACAGATTGAAACTCAGGCAGAAACCACTTATTCTTGAAGCCATCTGTAAAGCTGCCTCAAAAGATTTCTGGATTGCAGCCAAAATTCATTGCTTTGCAGAAGAGACTGATGTCTAAATAAATATGTATGTATATATGTATCACATCATGTAGCTAGATGCTGAGGAGGCAAAGCAATACTTCTCCACACACTATTACATTTCCTCTTTAGACTGGAGGGAGTTTTATTGGCTTGAAGAGTAGATCTCTTAATGAAAATATCTACAGAGAGAAGTTCTGTTTGACAAGCTTGTTCCAAAGCAATACTCCTATCATGAATAACAGCCTTTATAATTAAAACAAACAGATCACACCACTCATAAGTTGAGCTGTGAAGGCTGTAGCTGCTGCCATTAGCAATTACATTTGCTACGACTGTGTGGGAATAACATATACTGCTGATTGTATAATTCAATTTATTTTCTCATGCAGCAAGAGTTGTGTTGTTAAATGAAGCCAATATAGTGATAGGTTTCTCAAAAAGCTGTACAAGTTCATCAGTGGAAAAAATACAAAAAGCTGTACAAGTTCATCAGTGTTGGTTATTTTCCCCAAATTGTGTAAATATAAAATACACACATCTGATACTCTGTGTTTTTGGAGGGAAAAGCATTAGCATTTTTCTCAGAAAACTGCTACTAAAGGGTGAAAGGTGAAAGAGATGAATACTAAGCACTCACTGTATTTTCTCTGCAACACATTACTCTCAAAAAGCTTGTATGTACAAGGTACACAACTTCTACAGCAGTGAATTTTTCATAAATTTTTCTCCCAAGCCTTGTAGAAAGGTACTTGGCAAATTCCTGTCTGTATTTTCAACAAAGGACGCAGTTAGAAACCTGGTGGAGCACTTACAAGGCAGAGGGGTGGAACATGTTTGGAACAGAGAAGGGTCACTCTGGACGCTGTGGTCCCACAGAAGCATGAAGAGAAATATTTATTATTCTTGTCATCTCACTAACGTCTGAGGGGGAATTTGTAATGATTCTGACTGGAGATTAGCCACATAAGTACCAAATACCCAATCACTGATAAAACAGTTCCTGTACCAGAATACCCACTTCAGAGAAAGAAGATACAATTTAAAATGAAGAAATACAAGACAGAGATAAACAGAAATGAATTCTCCCAATAATCGGTCTTAAAAGTTAAAGTGATCTAATTACAAATAGTGACTTTTGATATGGAGAAGCACGTACTGTTCCAGTGGGGAACAGTAAGCAGCACATTAAGAAAAAAATAATGGGGTACAAAACTAGCAAGGGTAGTATGTCAGTAAAGATTTAAATGAAAGAAATGGGTAATTTGCACACTGTAAGAAGTATGACCCAAATACCACATGCCAGTACTGGAAGGGAGGATACAACAACAAAACAAGGGGAGTGGGAAGGACAAACAATCATAACAGGATTCAAAACAAGAGGGTAAGCAGAAACAAAACTGTCAGTCCTTTTGAACTGGATGTAGAAAGAGAAAAAAGAATTTAAAGCTAGAAAGAGCACTGATTCAGCTGAGGAAGATGAAATTATTTTATCTGATGAGTGTTGGATAGGCTGCACTGGGGAAGCTAAGAGCCAGGGCATGCACAAAAAGGAGGCTGAAGTAGGCCATGAGAGCAAAATGATGAGTGACACAGAAGAAAAAGAGGAAGGTTTAGAAGATTATAGAGGCAAAGAAGACAAAATTTGATGGAGACCTGAATATTAGAAAGTGAGGAGTGAAAAATAGTTTCATGGTTGTCAATCTGAGTGTCTGAGAAGATGGAAGAGTCTTCAACAGTGATGAAAGAAAAGGCATGGGGAATGGGTTTGGAGGAAAGACAAGAATTTCCCTTCTTTCTGATTAGTTAAACCAAGGGGATGGGGGAGGGGGCAGAGAAAAAATTTAACAGAGGAAGATGCTGAATTTGAACAATTAGATTGCAAAATTGCAAAATAGGCATCAGACGGGACATTGAAGTGGTAGTGAGCTTACCCAGGAGAATAATGCATATGGAAGCGTGAGAGGATTAAGGAGAAGCACTCAGGAATCTGTGAGTTCACATCAACCAGAAAAAGATGCTCAGTTTACAAACCTGCATGATGGCACCAAGCCAGTAAGCTATAACTGCCGCATCAGCAAGGCTGACAATATCTGAGGAAGGTTTTGAGTTAGTAATTTCACTGAGGTCTGCACTTGACACAAGTCCAACAAATACATGTTGAGCCACAGACTTTCCATATGTTAAAACTACTGATCCCCCAGAAAACTGCGCACATCTCGTGGAAGCCTGAAACAATATCTTCTAAGGTATTTCATATCTGGCACCTAGAGCAACTAAACTAAGAGTAACCTTCCAAAAGTCCACTCTCTGCGTTAAAGAGAAGTGTTCAAACTGTTCATTCTCTGACAAGGGTTATACTGTTAAAAGAGAGTGGAAGCTTCACAAAGCAGCATCAAGTTCACATTTCTGTGTCATCTGCTCTGCAATAACTTACACAGAGAGCTCTGTATTCCTGGTCCACAAACATTATACTGCAGTGCTGTTTTCATTTAAGAGAGAAAAATCTATATAATATAGAGGAGGCAAGGATTTGTTTTAATCATCTTGGGCATTTACATGAACCGTAAGAATATCTGGAATAAAAATAATCAAAGTTAAGATAAATGTTGGAAGGGACATTATACTTCCCACTTCCAGGCTCAATCCATGCTGTGACTATATACCATCAGGATATTTTTCCACATCTTCCTGCTGATGCTGGTCACTGTCAGAGACAGGACATGGGGCTGCATTGCACTGCAGATGCCATGGCAAGTTCCTGTGATCTTACCTGTGTCTGCTGCAGGTAGTGACAGCCCAGATAGTTCCTGAGACATCCAAAATAGAGACCTTTCTATCACCCTTAGGTTGCTCACTGCCAATATTTATTTTTTCTCTCTTCTCACTCTCTTTTTTTTTTAAAAAAATGCATATAGAAATCCACCATTATAAGAAAATTGTAGTTTTAAAGCAGAGCTGTTCAGATTCAAGTAGTAGAACCAGCTTGTAATCACAACTGAACATAACAGTTTCCCGAATCACAGAGGAGCAGACATTGTGTTTGCCATGTGGAGTCTTAACTCTTGTAACACACTTGCAGTAAGCGTCAATTTCCAATTTTAAAGTCAGAAAACTAGGTCAAAAAATACACAGCACCAATCCTCTGCCTCTGTTTATTCCTATGAAAAACAATTTACAGAATTTAGCTAAATTTCCAATTAATTTCATATTCAATTCTCCTTGCCAATTATCTCCACTCCTCTAGAAAAAGAAGACTGTTCAGAAAGAAAGTTTATCGCCTAATCCTCCCTGAGAAGGTGGAGGAGAAAAGCATGAGATGGAAGAGAATGAACTGTTGAACCCTGAGATCTGTGTTACCATGTCTGATGGAGTGGAGGGATTGTTGCTCAGTTATTCCATCAGTGGAGGGGAGTGGGAAGTATTGCCTCTCAGTGGGGTATGGTTCCTGAGTGCACCTTGACCACTCTCTTAACTACCCAGTCTTATTTTACATCAAACAGACAATGTCAGTCTAGCCTTGGACATCCCATTGCCATTCAGTTGGCTGGTGAAGTATACCCTCAGCAGATGGGTAGATCTCTAACAGAAGGAGCAAATGCCTGACTGGGCACTTTGAAGGTCTCTAAGAGCACCTGAGTGATACAGCAACACTGCCTCACTGGGAAGATCCAGGTACCTCTTTTAACCTGACCACTCAATCTGTGCAGGCATGCTAAATCATAATGCAGCGATTCAAAAGTATGCACACTCATGTAATACTACTAGTGGGCATCCCTTGAGACGCAATTGTTTCTAACAATTACCCTTAGCATCCTTATGGCCCTGCTCTGCATTAAATAGAATAAGACCCTGACACCATATGACAGCAGTAGCCACCAGATGAAGGAAACTCACTTGAAATTTACATTAAAGAGCACAGGAAAGGAAAAGCCTTCCTTAAGTTTAGTGCTGAATGTATGGCCAGCAAATAAGTTGAGAAAGATGCAAAGTTGAAGACAACTTAGTGAAATCAAACCATTTCTCAGATGTAAAGAGGACAGAGAAACCATGAAGCTTGCACAACCAGAAGTATTTGCAGAATGTAAGAGGTTATTTAAGGATTTAGCTTGATTGTTCAGGGAGAAGAAAGTGGACATGAGGAGTATTTCCTTAGGTGTTGAGGGGATCATAAAGCATGTTCAGATGTAAAAAGAAAGAACTTGTAAGGCAAAGGAAAAATGAATGAAGAAAGGAAATTGACAGACACAGGGGAGACAGCTAACAGGAGTCTGAGATGCTTTGGACCTCACATGATTAACAGAAAGACAGGAAAATGGAATAAAGATCAGAGAATTTTTCTAGAAAATTTGCCTGGCCTTTAAAAAACTGTAAAAATATTGGACAGGGGGAAATAAATGAACAGAAGAGAGGAGACTCAGTCAGCCCATGACAGCAAAGACTATGACAGTAAATAAGAAAGAAGGAAGCTTGCCTATAAAAAAAAAAGCTACAAGTGCATGGGATGTTGTCAAAGTCATGGTGCTTCCTCCAGAGATGCTGCACAGGTTAAAGTCAGGAGCAAAGACAGCAATGATGAGGAGAGAGCCAAGAAAGCATACAGTGCGTATGAGGGACAGACAAATGATGGGGAGAAAGTTGAAATGTTTGCCAAGTGTTAAACTGAGGATAGAGTAATTTGGTAGGTAATACAATGATGAAATTCTCTTACTTGGTTTATTAAAGTTTTATAATTGTTTGCAGTTATAACTGGTGCTATGTGAAATGTTATTTCTGAAGAAATACCTCCATGACTATACTAACAATCTGATTCCTTACCTTCTCCTCTGGCCACACTGCCTTTGAATCCCTTTATCCTATAAGGGTTGCATCACCCACTCTTAACTCTTGACTGGTGGTAGAGGTGTGTGTGGGGGTTACTGTAGGATTTCCATTTAGAAACAGCTGAGAATGGGTTTAGTCATGTCTGAAGGTAAAAATCACTTCTTCAGACTGTTGCTGCCACAACAGGTCTTTCTTCAAAAAACAAACAAAAAGGACAGTTTTCTCATATTCTGTAATTTTTTTCACTATAATTTATGTGGCAAGTCTCAGAATTGTCCCTTGGTAATCTAAATTAAACTGAATAGGTCTTTCTCTTCATCTATGGGATTGACTTAATACACAGAGGGTAGAGTTAGACTGCCGACCTTTGGCACTGAAAATGCAAATTGAATCCTGGTGTTGACAAGAATGTTTGGATTTGGTATAAAAGAGACTTAGTCACGGTACATTTCCAGCTCCTGATTATGCCAAAGCAGGAGGGCTGAGTGAATGCCAAGAAACAGCGGTTGCCACTCCCCCCCCGAGGAAAGGAAAAATGGATAGCCCACTCCTGGCCCACACGCGCTTTCTGTATTTGTCTTTTGAGCTGCCTGAACAGACACTTCAAAATGAGGACATACATGCGATTTCAAATTGTCTGTTTCTTTTTGGTTCTGGTATTTGTGCAGAGGAGACTTGCAGAAGGAAAGTCCTTCGCCAATGACTGAACAGAAACTTCACTGAAACCAAATGGCTTCCAGAGCTCTTAAAAAAGAACATTTCAAATCACACCACTGATGGTCCTTCTTGCACTTATGCACGGATACGACAGTCTTTTGCACTGTGTAATACGGTCTATATTAGTTTAGGTGCAGGACTTCCCAGTACTTGCACAAAATTCAAGTTGCTCTGATTCTTTCTGAGGATTTCTGCCTCACCTACAGAATGAGCATGTTGCTGTGTCTTGCAAAGTTTCTCCTCATGTGTCTTTGCATGCTTTATGGTTTATAAGGCAATAATGGGTGAGCCTTTGCAGATACTCAGGTGAAACAACCAATAGGAACATTAACCATCCTTAAGGAACCAGTTGGAAAGTCAAGGAAGAAATGTAATTTTTTACATAAAAATAAAAATCTAGAAAATTCATTTTAAAAAACACAAACTCGATTCATCTTAATAAAATAAATACAGACAGTGTATTTTTGCTTGGTTATATTTGCATTCTGGTTCATAAACAACATATTCTAAACCATAAATATGGCTATAAAACTGAAACAGTCCCAAAACATACAGAATTAGTAATCTATGCTAAATCTTAGCTTGCAGGAGACAGAATTCATAAGGCAAATGAGTATCACTTGGTCTCCTGTACACATTAAGTGTATCTGAATAAATTCAGTGTTTGCCACCTGAAGGAAGGGAACAGGATTCGCATATTGCCACCTTCTTTTTCAGATTAATTAAGATTCATGGGAAACCTGTAGCTCAATTCTATTTATTGTTTGCAGAGGTGGCATGGTAGAGATAACAAAACCACTGACAAAAATGGAAATTTAGAACTTCTATCTGCATGAGAAGGGGAAACATAAAAGACTACCCATATTCCCTGAGAACATTTCTTTTATTGAAGTTAGTTTCTTGCTGGCCTCTCCTGACCATGTTTTGGCTTCTTTTCTATCTCTGTTATTTACCATAAAATCAGTAAATGAAACAAAGATAGTTAAAGTGGTGAAATTTTCTGCCAGTAAATGAGGGAGTGTTGTTTGGTTGGCGTTTTTTGTATGATAACACCTGTAAAGATTACTTCATGTGAGTCATAAATTTCCATTACACAGAATCACACAGAATCAACTAGGTGGGAAACGACCTTGAAGATCATCCAGTCCAACCATTAACCTAACACTGACAGTTCCCAACTACACCAGATCCCTCAGCGATATGTCAACCTGACTCTTAAACCCCTCCAGGGATGGGGACTCCACCACCTCCCTGGGCAGCCCATTCCAACGCCTAACAATCCCTTCTGGAAAGAAATGCTTCCTAATATCCAGTCTAAACCTTCCCTGGTGCAACTTGAGGCCATTACCTCTTGTCCTGTCGCTTACTACTTGGTCCAAGAGGCTCATCCCCAGCTCTCTGCAACCTCCTTTCAGGGAGCTGTAGAGGGCGATGAGGTCTCCCCTCAGCCTCCTCTTCTCCAGACTAAACACCCCCAGTTCCCTCAGCCGCTCCTCCTACGACTTGTGCTCCAGACCCTGAACCAACTTCGTTGCCCTTCTCTGGACACACTCGAGTCACTCAATGTCCTTTTTGTAGTGAGGGGCCCAAAACTGAACACAGGAATCGAGGGGCGGCCTCACCAGTGCTGAGTACAGGGGTCAGATACCTTCCCTGTCCCTGCTGTCCACGCTATTGCTGACACAAGCCAGGATGCCATTGGCCTTCTTGGCATTAATGACTTTGAGAGTTTCACTCGATTATACAGCGTAAGTTCAGTTCAGTTAATCAAAAGGTGCATTGTCTTCTTTAAATGCTGTGGTTGAATAAGGGCTGAAAGCCATGTTAAAACTAAACATAGACAGCTATGCAGGAGAGACCTCCCCAAAGCTGACTTTATTCATTAGCATGTGAATAACCTCTTCTGCATCATTCACATCACTGAAGGCTGAACACTCCCTTTCCTTATCCACAAAGCCTTGCTTTTAAAGGAACGTACAATTGCTACTCAGATGATGGGAGAGGTGCTACACTGCATTGCCTCCTTTAGGTAATCTTGAGATTACTAACAGAAGGAGGAAGATTTTGGTTCTCCAAATGCACTTTCTCCTTGATAAAGCTAACTTCAAGCTCCTTATTGGCTTTCAGGGGTCTTTTATGTGAAGGACAGCTAACCCCCCTTTCCAAATGACTAAGAAAGGACCTTCTCAAAGAGGAGCACTCAGGGACTGAGGATGATTTCTCAATCTGAGGAATATTACTTTTTAATTATTTATAAGACTGACAGAGAACATTTTTATATTAACTATTTTCTGAATACGTATGTTCAGTGAAACATCATAAATATATAAATACCATTTAAAAATGAGAATGCTCAGTGTCATAGCAGCACACTGGGAGACAGTGGAGTACTCTGGATATTACCATACATGTCACTGAGCCCCACTTGATTTCAAATGCCTATCTCAGCAAATATTTTTCCCAGGGTGTTAGAAAATCACAGGAAATCCTCAGATGTTCTATTTCCTTTCCAGCTTACTACTTCCGGTAAAGCTTAGGTATTTTTGAAGGTAAGACATCTGTGAAAAGAAATTTTCTTCTTAGTTCTTTTTTGTAGTGTGTCTGCCTTGTAGTTGAACTTGGATTCCTTGGGATTTAACAGCTGAAGATATTTATGCTTGGAAAAGTCTATCCTTTGTGAAGAAGCAGAGCATATGGATTTGTGAAGATAAAACAGCACAGAAACTGGCAAAATCGGAGAATTGAATAGAGTGTTAAACCTTAAAACTCAAAAGGATTTTGAAGTCTCATGCTGACAAACTTTGATGCATGAGGCCAAATTCCACATTTAGTTGTGGGAACTGCATTACTGTGGGAACCTCCTGCCCCTCTCCATCCACAACAGACTTGGCCTTCTTATGGTAATAAAATTGGGGGTTCTGGTCTTCATTAGGTATACCATTGCCACAAGGGGGACCCCTTGAGTTTCCAGCTCTCATTTTCCTTATTCTCTATTTTTTCCTTTTGTTTTTACTTCACTTTTTGAGTGTAGCTCTCCTCTAAGTTAGTCACCCTCAGTTAATTTCACACCTAATGGAAAGAAATGGGTATTTCAAGGGTGTGATTAGTCAGGGACCTTTAATATGTCTGACTGAGATTTAGGTGAATTGAGACTGAATTTAACTGATCAGGTCTTCGTTGACTGTAAAAGGAATACAGAATTGCTAGTTGTGATGGAGGTGTCCAAATTATAGACATCACCATTCAGCCGATCGAAACTCACCCTTTGTCTCTTTCTTAACAGGGGAAATTAATGCTGATTTTATAGGGCTAGTTCTGTGGTACTCTAGGGAATTCACTGGGGGTCTAATGACTTCTGAGACTTCTGTGATACAAGCTGCCTGTAGCTTGGGAACTTCATATGAGTTTGCCTGAAATTTGCGGTTGGAAGTTTTCAGCACATCTGAGAGGGCAAGGTATTTACTCCAACTTTCCTGCTTTCAAAGAAGAGTGTAATCTGACTGTATTATGCAAGCTCCAAAAATTCAGTTAGCAGAGTGCAGCGGGTGTGCCCCATTTCAGGGTCTTCAGCAGCTCATTTCCTTTGCTTTCTTCATCTTTTCTTCTCCCCATGAAGCTCACAGAGGTCTCCATCTCCTGCTTTCTCTGAAGAAAATTCCCATACCCTTGGTTCTTTCTGACCATGCCCATTAGGGACATCTAACTGGTCAAGAAGTCTCACATTGGCAGCTTGGGAGTCCATAGCCAAAAACCCACTTCCCTGCCACAGACCCTTGCTAGCGTCTGCGATAGCTCTTCTCTTGTCTGAGGAATGGTTGAGCAATCAGAGGAAGTAAAATCCAAAGCCTTTGTATTTCTCCTGCACTGTGTTCCCACTCCCCAGTATCTCCCCACTTCTCTCCTTCTCACTATTTTATAAGATTAACACTGTTTCTACCTTCATTCACTTGGTACTCTAGCTCGTGTGTAATGTAATTGGTACAGCTGTTGATTGGAATGTGGAGCATGGTCCATGCCCCTTCTTCAGACCTTCTTGACCATGGCTCAATCCTAGTGTACTTTTCTTGGAGCAGATCCAGCTGTCCATGGCTAGGATGTGACAAGGCTATAGACAGGATTAGCTGTCTTCCCACTATTCCCATCTGAGTGGACTTCCCTGTCACTTTTGTTTTTTATAAGAAGCATTGGGTCATTTGTGAATAATCCACTCAGTACCAGGCCAGTAAATTTATGATCTTAATCTTGAAGTCTGGTGAGTGAACCACACAAAGGATCCTTTTGATTCTTTATGTCTGTTGCTGCTTTCCCTGCAAACACTATTTCCAGAGTGCATCACGCTGTTTTCTGAAAAAACAGAGCTAGAAACAAAAAAATGGGCTTTGGAGACTCTGCACAGCCACTGGCTCACCTCCTTCTACAGCAGAAAGCAAATAATTTCAGATTACCCGACCCAAATAAGTACATCATAATCAGCTAGATAATTTTGTGGACATTCAAAACATGCACAGTACAAGCCACTACAAATCAACTTCCACCACTAAAGGAAAATAGTCTTCCAGTCAAACACTCTATGGGGAAATGTTCTTCTTATGCATGGGGTATTTGGAGTGGCAATGTTTCAATTTATGATAGCATGCAATTACCTTGGAAAAACCTAGTGCATTTTAGCATAATCTTTGACTTTGATTGACCTCAAAGTCTATGTAGATGATTAGGAGAATGTTTTGAGAAACAGGAGATGGGAACTTCTTGATCCAACTTGTTTTCTGTAAAGGAAAATAAACTTAGTTCTACATTGTCATGAACCTTCCTTCAGGCAACATCATTAGTGAAGATGACACAACCTATGTTTTTAGTTGAAGATGTTTTCCTACAGTATGATTCAGGAAAGGTCCACTGAAGGTAAGAGCATTACTCCTCATTTACACCAGGAAAGAGAACTGATTTTAGCTCCCTCTTCCTGACAATGATAATTTCACAAGTAATTCAGCATTTTGAGATTTGTGGTGGGTCCTTTTTGTTTATTTTTTGTGTGTGTCCATATCTGTTTTGGGAGCCTACAGTAATCTTGCTATAATCTAAAGTCCTAAAATACCACAAGAAAGACCGTCTTACAATGTCTCCAGCCTAGCCAACAATAAATAATTCCTAAGAATACCACAAGGATGTTGATTTATGGTTTGATTTCTCAAACAAAGAGCTCTGGACAAGGTTCAGATAAGCAAGTAATCATATGGATGCTTATCTGGAATAAACTGGTATATCTCTGGGGCTTCACTCAAGACCAAAATGACCACGAGATAGAAAACAGAGAAACTGAAAACGTATTTTATATGAAAGTACTTAACAGGCTTCGAAAAAGGCATGTTTCTCTTCAGGTCACCAGCACATTTCAAAAAAGCCTAATTAATTTTAGTGTGTTTAATTGTTGTCTGTTTCCCTCCCTCCCATTTTTAATTTCCCCTTTATATAGCTCATGAGCCAAGAGTTTTTTAAGACAGTAAGGTTAACCCTGAGTGCATGGAATTTATAAACCAACTTTTCAGCAGTAGGATTTATATGAGGGGGAGAATGCAGGATTTGCCAGGTGCAGACAGATGTAGATGATGCCTGCAGAGCTTTAATACCCTGATGATGGTAACTGTAAACCTGAGAATACAGAGAGACAGTGAGAAGGGGCAAAGCATGGCACCAATCTGAGCCTTACAACATCATGAGTTGCAGGTGACAGAATGACAGTTCTTCTCGTGTTGCATCAAGCTACTGTCTTAACCTCTGGTTCTGAATAGGTATGAAAGGAAAATGGTTCTTGTTTGCCCATGAAGCTGAACTCTGCTTAGTTCTGCCTCAGCTAATCTAGGTTCTGTCAACTATTTTCAAACTGGTTTAATTTTGTAGCCTTAACACCACCTATTGCTTTGCAAGGATAACAATGACTTGTTTGAATCTGAGTCATCTTAGGGCACCCAGAGGCATACATTAAATAGAATTATTTTAGTTGCATTTGGCTATTGTGCTGCAGGGGAAACCATAGGGAGTGCTGAGAGGCCTACTGATTGGCTGCAGGGGCTGAAGATGGGGTAAAACCATTGTGACTCTTAAAATTGAGTTCAGGATGGATAACATGGGCATGTCATGGGAGACTTTCCTAAAAATCTGTGCTTGAGGACCTGGTTGCTCAAAGTGATAATCAGTATATCTTTGAATTTTTGTTCCTAAGTCCCTTTATATGTTATATTACACTTTGTGTACTTACCTGTACTAAGTTTGTAGTAAAGTAGAGAAACAACCAGATTGTTTTGATGTATTTATAATAAATAAAGGTGACGCTTTGGATGTTCTCATCCAGGCCACAGACTAGAACATAAGTCAGTCACCCATATTATTCCTTCAGCTAAAACCACATCACCTAAGCCTTAGTATCTCACTAGAGAAAACAGAGAAAACTAATCCTGGTTTTGCAAGAAGGTGGTTCCTTAGAAATTACCACATTTGGTCAAGAATTTAAAAACAGTTTATGCGGTGTGCTCTACAGGGAGTGAAGAGTGGTGTGATGGAAATGTTTTACTTCCATTTATTTGATACAATCTGTATAATTCACTTAGGGTTTTGCTTACTGTGATTAATCCCATGATACAGTATGAATGACCAAAAAATTCTTTTGCTGCATGACATAATCATGTGCTTCATAGTACAAATGAAACTAAAGGTCATTTTATTGCTATACAAATAGCAAGATTAAAAAGATGAGTATAAAATGAAAAGTAAAAAATGTAAAATTTGGGAGAAAACACTTTTGTTCAGTGTCTTTTAATATATGTATTATAATACAATTTTTAATTTTGAGACTACACAGCAATTTTTCCATCCAGTGCAAAGAACAGGCAGTTCTTATTTACTTAGCAGCTATTTCAGTGGTGGTTTTATTTCCCACTGTGTCTATTATTTATATTCTCTTAGGCTTTTCTATGTGTTCAGAACTCTAAAACATGCAATTACTTTACAAATATTATTTAGTGTATCTTCAGAACTTCCCTGAGGCATGGTATATATTGTCCCTTCTTCACATACAAGGAAATGAGACTTGCAAGAGTAAGGTCAGAAGTACTGAGCAATTTCAGATGCCAAGTTTGAGGTATCTAATTTTTTTAATGTATTATGCAACTTTACCTATGTTCGACAGATCCAGATGATATGCAGTGTTGCTGGGAATGCACAGGCTATTTGTCTTCAGATGTAACCCTTCGGTACGTGTACTTATATGCAGTGTCTAACTGATGACCACTACTGATTATTTTGATTTATGAGATCATATTGTATGCTTCCAGCTGAAGCAGGGGTAAGAACTGTTCACCGCAACATCAGCTGCCTTAACTGGGTCCATCTTGGTGTCAGAAAACTTGCAGTTCTGAGCAGATGAAGGGAGCTTTCAAGATGCTTTAAGTATCCATGATGCATCACTAGAGCAAGTCCTTCCTGTGCACCAATTTCTTTGGTTTAAAAAAAAAAAAAGTTATTAGATCAAAAAGTTATTTCCAGCATTGTACTGACTTCCACATCAATTCTGAGCAGGAGAATCCTTCAAACCATTTTCAGTGCATTCTTGATTCTTAAGCCATTGACACAAAGCTAACAACATCACTGGTAACAGCAGTAATGTGGTTTGCCACTAGGTATCATGAGCATTTTGACAGTAGGGAAATAGTAAGGTTTGAGGGAGCATGATCTCCTAACCACAGTACTGTTCATCAGTATTCAAGCTTTTGTTCAACCCCCTTTGTCAGTAGGCAGCTAAGTATCACACAGCTTCTCAGTCACCCCCCTACTCAGTGGAATGGGGTAGAGAATTGGAAAGGTAAAAGTGCAAAAACTCCTGGATTCAGATAAAGAAAGTTTAATGATTACAAAAAAGGAGGGAGGTGGAGGGGTGGGGAAAAGCCAATAAGAAGAAAGAAGAAAACCAACAATGAAACAAGAAAAACAAGTAATGCAAAAGAAAACAATTGCTCCCACTAACCAAGCGATGTCCAGCAAGTTCCTGGGCAACAGCAGTCCCTGCCAACCTCCACCCCCCAGTTTTATTGCTGAGCATGTCACATGGTCTTTGGTCAGCTGAGGTCATCTGTCCCACTATGTCCCCTTCCAACTTCTTGTGCACCCCCAGCCTACTCACTGGTGGGGTGGTGTGAGAAGCAGAAAAGACCTTGACTCAGTGTAAGCACTGCTCAGCAATAACTTAAACATCCTTGTGTTATCAACACTGTTTTCATCACAAATCCAAAACATAGCCCCATAGAAGTTACTATGAAGAAAATTAACTCTCTCCCAGACAAAGGATCCTCTGATCTCCAAGGTCTATGACTATGACATTTTCCAGCTATTATACTGGTTCATGGATGCCACATTGTCCCCAAACACCTGAAAGTACTGTTTCCAGCATCATATTTTTATTTACAGTAATTAAAAATTCTTAGGAAACATTCTTTCTTTCTCTCTTCATCTTGCCTGTACTGAAAAGCTTGGAACACAAGAGCCCATATATCTGGCAGAGAACAAGAAAGGATTAATTGTTTATGTATTTCTTTTCTTAAAGAGAACAGTAAAATATGGACAACGAGGGACTAACATGAATTGTACAAATGAGACATGTAAAAATATCGGGGAATGTGCTATGTTCATATAAATGCAATTTATTTCTATTTTTGCTTTGAGCTTTGGCTGCCACTGCAAATATAGGATGCTTTACAGCATTGCATACAGTCAGTGTAGCATTTGTGTTCTCTGTTTGGTGGGCCAATGTCTATGAACAAGTGAATCTCTCAAGGCAAGAGGGGGTTATCAAACCTGATTGTGATAACTGACTAGAGTAAAAGTCCCAAGCTACAGCATTAGTGTACTAGAATAGTAAGGACAGGCAGAACTGAGGAATCACAATATATCCTCCTATTTCTGTATCATACATTCATGTGAATCTGATGACATGTAACACACTCAACAGGGTGGTGAGAGATCGTATGTCAAATTTTCTGTCACATCTGTGCAAAGAGGGACAGTGATTTGGCAATAGGAAGACTAGCCAGGGAGTAGAGAAGTCTACAGGAAACTCATTCCAATGTGTTGCCTATGTATCCTGATCAATGAACAGGACTTGCTGTATTCCTCTCACCCATATGGATGTGTTAGAGGATTAATGTATTAAATTATTATTAATTATTATTTCTTGTTTCATTGTTGTACTGATACCACAGCCATATAGATCAGACAAGACAGACAGGGTTTTGAATTCTGCTATTTCTCAAGGTTCCTTCTAGCTCCTTCACATGATTTTAACATTTGCAATACTTGTATTACATGGATATTCATACATTAAAATCTGATAGTAAATACTTTTAACATGTAGAGACATATAAAAAGCTGTCTTGTGGTTTCAGTGGGAGGTGTGACTGGATTTGACATACTTTTTCAGTCAAAATAAGAAGTTAATTTCCTTCTTTATTTGACTTCCAGAACTTTGATTTGAGGGTGCACGTTTCCTAGGGCACAAATGACATAATGACTGAAGTGAGAGGTACTGGTATTCTTCTTTGTATACTATTATAAAATATGTAGCAACAGATGAGGTTTCAGTCACTACAAGATAAAAATAGCAGAAGCTTGAACTCAGGTCTTGAAGAGAACTTATAATAATTTCAGATCAATTTTATGTTTTGTAATAACATATTTAATTAAATTTTTGATAATTTCATCTGGAGTGGTCATGGCTTGATAAATGAGTGTAATACAGACACAAAGAAGTTCAGGCCAAAATTTGGCAGCTGTTTAATAGCTGCAGGAATGATTTGAGACTACTTCCTATGAAAAAAAAAAAAAAAGTTCTATATGATATATAAATGAATGAAGCAGAAAGAACAACAGAATCTGGGCTTTTTCAGCTCTTGGCACTAATGGTGAACTGGATAGAACAAAGGATTTCTGAACACCTTATCTGAACTTCAGAAAGCTTGCCCAATTCCCAAACATTTTGAAAACATTTCTGCTCAGATTCTTAATTTTTCATGACTTCTTATTTCTGTACAATAAACAGTAAATGACTGAAGATTGAAATAACCATCATAATAATCTTACCACATGGAAAAAGAAAAAAATACTTTGCTTATATTAAAATACAGGACCAATTAAAAAAAAACCAAAAACACCTCATCATGAGAGTCATATGGAAATTAGATTTCACTCAGTATTCTGTTCCAGTCTGATTTTCCTTATGTAAATATGAATTCATTACCTTACCATCAGAGAAAGTTTTTATTGTTATTGTACCTGGAAGCAATTCTTATCTCTAATGTACCAGGTTTCAGCATCAATACCAGTACAGCCATGTGCTGGTCACTCTATCCAACAAAAAGAAGATTTCTCTTTTAAAGATCTATTGCAGTTATGAAAACAGGAAGATATGCAATGAGTATCACAGAAAGAAAGTGTCGGGGTTTTTTTTAAAAGTGCTTGTCTTGACTAAGCTGGAATAAGTATATTATGTGATACTGTACCCACTGAAATTCAGCTTCAAAAGAATTGAAAATCCAGATGTGGCCATCACAACTACTCTTTCACAAAAAAAAAGAAAAAGAAAAAGAAAAAGAAAAAGAAAAAGAAAAAGAAAAAGAAAAAGAAAAAGAAAAAGAAAAAGAAAAAGAAAAAGAAAAAGAAAAAGAAAAAGAAAAAGAAAAAGAAAAAGAAAAAGAAAAAGAAAAAGAAAAAGAAAAGAAAAAATCCATCCCTCAGGGCAGAAGTGAGCCCCTGAACCACTTTGAACCACAAGCAGGTGCTTGATTCCAGATTGGAACCAGAAAAAGGACACCACTGACACTGATGCTACACTGTCCCATGAAGTTCTAACAGACATACAATATTGTGGTTACCTAAGAAATTATCTCACCTGTTTTTTAGTATATGAAGCAATGATGACATAAATGTGTTCTGATGATGATTAACAGCTGAAGTGGAACAGGAGCTTTTAATCAATCTGAAAGATCAATTATTAAAACTAGTTTCTACTGTAAAAAATCTCATACTCCCGTGCAAAGGACCAGTATAAGGTCTGAGCGTCTCTTAAGTCTTTAAATCTTCACTGCAAGGCATGATTGCTTCTTAAGGATCCTGTAGGCTTTTGGAACAAGGGTAAATTTTATGAGACGTAGACAGACCAGTCTTTAATAGTACTGCAGTGATTTGTTCTCAGACTCATTTCTAGAACATGAGCCTAATTTGTAGTGCAGGAAATCTGCTGTGTCATGGCTTTTCAGTGAAGTGAAATGAATATCCTTGCAGTTTCTAAGGGAAGCAGCCAAAATAGTGAAAACTGTATGCACTGCTATACTGTCAATTTGAACAAGAAAAACAAAACAGAATAGAAGTGAATATTGTTTCTTGCTCATTGCTTTCATCAGAGACTGGTTCTACAATGCAGAAAAATTTGGAGAAAGAACCACTCTCCATTAACTTGGGTCAGCTCATGAAATACACTGCCAGGAGAGCGTGTGGATCCTATAATGAAGAAGCTTGAAATAGTGCAATATTTAGTATAACCACTCTGAGAATGAGTGAACAAGACAGCATATTTTATGATACATTAGCTTCTATTTCATTTGATTTTCTAGGATGAAGAAAATAAGGCAATATACGGCTTTACAGAAGCACAGCACTCACAGTGGATCAACTTAGTTGTCCAGGACATTGCTTCTAAACTACATTCACCCTTTCTATATTCTTCTGAATCCTTCCTTTCCCCTTCAGTAATGCCTAGTTTATGACAAAAAAACCTGAACACAGGAGAGGTTTGGTTTTGGTTTTTAGTTTATATTGCTGCACTGAACAATGTTCGTAGCTGCCTCTGACTTTGTCTTGGGTCCACACAGAAAGTTGCACAACAATTGAGGTAAAAGGCTGTTTACAGTAGAGATACCCAGGCAGAGCCTAGGAAAGTTCAGCGTAAAGGAAATGAAGTCAGGTCAGAACCAAGATCTGAAGGACTGAGTGTCTGAAAGACCAAGTTTCAGCTTTCAGTTGCAGAGCTCCAGTTCAGTGGCAAAGGGAACAAAAGTGTCAATATGAGAGGAAGCAGAGATGGTCCTCAGCACAGGACTTCTGGGAAAACTCTTGATATTATGTGACTTCTTACATACTTTGAGAAAATAATCTGCTTTTCATTTTTACTGTGTTTAGGGAAACAGGATTATGTATATGCTGTTTGTACATAAACATCATTATAATTTTTCCTAAACTTGTAAGATCCTGAACTTTGGCTAACCACTTGGCTCTGCATTCAAAAAAGCCCATCACAGGTAAAAGCAATGGACCACATGAAAATTAATACTAACAGAGGTAGTTAATTGGAGTGTGGTAAATTTGGCTCCAACTGTACCATAGAAAAGGGGATTTTCTTCAGTTGAATAACCACAGATGAGATAATATAACTGCAAGGCCTCCTTAATGTCTGTGTAGACAGAAAATATAACATTTATTTAAACATGCTGGTAGGTCACAATACAGGCAATAGGAGACTATTAAATGTGCCCACAGTATTAATTTACATTTGGAGGTCAAAAAATTATGTAGGCAGACAGACTTCAGTAGACAGACTATGGGAAATAAGACTAGGACCAGATGGCCAACTGGGGCATGTGTGCCATTTTAAGGACACAGCTGGAATATAGTGTCCATGACACCAGGATGCTCAGTCACATGTAAAACTCAGTGCAGTGTGGTGGCAAGAGACACACTAAAACCTCTAAAGCTGAAGTCAGAGGACCAGTCAACTCACTGGTCCTTCTCCCATAAGATTCAACAGAAGAGCCTCAGCATGACATTTTTTGATCACCTGAGCCCAGAATCAGTCTGTTCAGACCAGTTCTTCTGAAAGAGATTTTTTTCCCAACGGTTTTGTTGCTTCTATTTTAACTTTGGCCAAACACAAGAAGTACAAGAGTTCTAGGGCCTGTGATTTGTTTTGTTGTGAAATGCTTATTTAATACAAAAAGAACAAATTTTATCTTTTCTCACCATCTGTTTTCCCATTTGGGTTGGTTTGGGTTTTATAGGGTGATCTGCGTTGTTGCATGTTCATTCAAACTTGTTCACATCTCTAATTTTCCATCAGACTTTGGAGAGTCTTGTGGCCTCAAGTTGGATCTATGCATTCATGCTAGATGACTATGCAAAAAGGGTAATTGTAATCCACAAACCCTGTTTGTGTATGCAATTACTCATTTTGTAGATGTGGATATTTTCTGGTTCATCTCCAGCCCCCATACTGGAAATTTAAATGTTTTAAACTGCTTAAAAATGATGATATGGTTTACAAAGTCATGGTTAGAAGTTAATGAATTAATTTTAATGTACTTCAAGTAGCTTATTTGGGTTAGGCTGCATCTAATTTGCCTGTCGTGTCTAAAATGTAGTTGTTAAAACTTTGTCAATACCTTTTTTTTTCTGTATTTAATGAGCCTGATCATAATATCACTATATAATGAACAAAATACACTGCTGACAGCAGATATGATTGATATGTGTTTTGTGCTTGTTATCATGCTAAATGGCCTTATGACCAATAGCAAAGGGGAAGTGAATTTTCTAATGAGTTAATTCCCCCTATAAGTTGGTTTCCTTGCCTCAACCATCCCCTTCTACAGATTGAGTCATTTTACACTGAATTAATCAGAACAATAGAAGTCACAATAAGTGTTCCCCATCGGGCATCTACACGTTGCATCCAGAGTTCTTGTTAAGTCCTGTATTCCCGATTGACATGTATAAACAGCATAACCAAACACATTGTTACAAATGCATAGCTCTGGCATGCACGTATATGATATTTGCAATCTCATGCCTACCTCATCATCTTACTAATGGTCTTGTATCTAAACATTTCATCATGAGCTGTAAACAGAAAATATTAATTTCTCAAATGCCTGCAAAGTGTGATGAAGAGCTTGTACCTTCGAGTCTCAAAGGCCTGAGACTTGAATGTAAGAGACACTTGAATGCAAAGATCCAGCTGCTCACCAGTTTTTCTCTTGAGAAGCATTGCAAGATTGGTCCTAATGCTTAGTACTATATGTCACTAATTATTGCAATGTTGAATTGTATGCAGGGGAAAATAGCCATTTAATATTATTTCTCGCTCAAAGTAGACAAGCTCTCTCCAAGAAGCTTGAAGACACAGACAGAAAAGGACAGAGAATGAGAGTCCCGAATAACTCCGTTTTGACTGGACAGTGCAACCAGGTTTTTAACAAAACGAAATAGTGCCCTCTGGTGTTCTATTTCCCATTTTTCCCTCGCAGAAAAGTGATTTTCATGTAACAGAAGTGGCTTTCATTTCAGTTCTGTAATTTAATTCTTCTTGCAGTGTTAGCAGTAACGTAGGCAGGTACTTTCCATAACTCAGGTATCTGACATGCAATATGCCTTCCTTTGAATTTCTGACATATGATATATACAGCTTCCCTCTCTCTGGTGGAATCAAAACTGAGATTTGTTCCCTTAAAGCCCAGAAGTCTCTCCAAAGACACACTGTTCATCACATCTGCCTCCAGCCAAGACAGGATCACTGATAGCAGAAAGGGCAAATACACAGTGGATTGATCAGTACTGTTTGTTTGCATGTGCATCTCCCCAAGTTCTCTCAGGGGAAGTACCGCTGGCAGGAAGTGCTTCAGCATTTTTTTTTTTTTTTTTCAGGGGATCAATGATTTAACATTGAACTGCACGTTTTCTTATTACTTTGCATATTACCTACCTTTGTCTTATAGTGCTGGCTATGTCAACTGAGTAATAAAGGTACAAGTGTCTGGAGTGACAATATTTATCATTTGTGGAGAAAAATAACTGTTAATAGAAAACCACAGTTAAAGCTGTCATTATTTATAGTTCACTCTAGAGTTGACCCAAAATGTGGGCCTTCTATTTCCAGCAAGTATCTGTCAGGATATGAGTAGGGTCATTGCATTCAGGTGTCTATTGGCAAGTCTTGAATGACTAGTTAAGACCAGGGCACTCCATTGCTACTATGAAATACAGACTGACAGTTTGTGGCTTTCCATCCTATGTACCATCTTGGTCAACCTAGGTGACCATTTTCAGGATTAACCTCTTGATGGCAATTCTGACTGACTAATTCTGGAGCTAAGTTACCTTCTATTTTATTAGACCAGCTGTGTGATATCACAGTGGATTTGCAAATAATCTGAATATATCCAGATTCAGGAGCTACTTTCTTAACTGTTAATGAGAGATTACCTTGGTCATGTCCTTTTTTCAACCATGAGAAACCATAACAGCAAATAGGTTAAGGGATAAAAAAGCCTGCAAACATCTGAAAATATTTCAGGAACTGCAGGTCTGCCTGGGGCCATATTACAGAGATCCTAACAAGGTGTCATGGTTTCTGGTTTGTCTGCAAAATAGCCAAAGTGAGCTGGTGCCCACATGGAGCCCACCATACCAGCCTATGTGGCCTCAAGGACATGTTACTTAGCACGCGCTAGCCTTGTGCTGACTGAAGGCTTGTAAGGCCATACTCTGTTAGCATGTGATATCTTCATCTATAAACAGGTGAACATGACCTGTGTCAGGACTGAAAATGAATAACCTTCAGACAAATTCATGGAAGGCTCTGCTGCACAGCTTCCCAAAAGTCTCCACCTGTGCCTTCTCCATTTGAATGGCCATTGCTGTCTCACCACAGGCACCTACCGCTGTGCCATAGTTCCCTATATCTCTCTTTCACTCCCTCATCTCATCCTTTCAGTTTTTCCCTGGTTTCGCTTAAGCTAATGCCACCCACTCCTATTGACATCTGCTACCGTCTTGTCTGTGGGCTGCTGACGGCCATCCTGTTATGTTTCTTCCACAACTGACAGTCCCAGCCCCTCGGGTAGGGGTCCAGGAAGCAGAAGGCAAACAAACAGGCCAACATCAAAGCATCCCTCAGCAGTCCACCCCCACTCCCTGCTTCCCCTTCCCATCTGCTGACAATGAAAGGAGCTTCCTCCAGGGAAAGCAAGGGCTTCTGAGCTTTACCCCCCATGGCTGGGTAGCTGTCCTCTCTGAGCCCTTGTTTTGTCTTCCTTCCTTTCTTCTCAAGGCAAACAGGAGGAGAAGGAAGGATGGAGACATTCTGTTGGAAAACCAGGGCTGAGACTTTGTTGTGTGCTGCAGCCACGGCCTAAGACCCACAGCCAAATGAGTACCCTAAAAGCTGGGTGCCAAGCCCAGTAAAGGACTTAAAGCCCTAAAGCCAGAGACAAGTCAACCCTAGGCCACTCAATCTAAAATCCCAGCACTTAAAATTCCTACTCAGCTGCTAATTATGGCTATACAGAGGCACCACAAACACAGCCTTATGAAATGTCACTGCGTGTCAGCATCCCCAGGACAACAGCAGACCTAACAGCTCCAAGAGGCCCCTGACCCACCTCGTGGTCTGGTCTGACTGAGAGCTAGAATTATGTTTTGCTCTAGGCTAGGGAATTCAACACACCCAGGAACATTTCCAGACGCTGTGGCAAACCAATACGAAGTACCCTGCAGCTCATGTAGAAGCTCATAAACCTTCTAGAATCCAAAGCCCTGTGGAGGTAGGAAAGCTGCATGAAGGGAATGGCTCTTCAAATGCTTACATGCCCAAGCTGTGCATGGGGATATTTCTGGGCACCACTTGCCTGCCTTTATTTAAATTCTGTAGGAAGATAACTTCCAATTTAATTTCTATTATGTTGCTATAGCCCTAATTAAGTGCTCAGATATTCATCATTCAACACAGTAGGAGCTTGGTGTATCTAGTCGCAACCCATAACAGAAGAGAGGGGGACATATATTGATCTTATTTCATATTGGACCAGTTTCTTTTTATTTGATAAGATTATAATCTGACCTGTATTTTCATGGCCCTACCATACTGTATATTACAATTGTCACTCATTAGGCTTAAATAAACATCATCTTAATACTTAGTAAACCAGTGCTACTTTAAAAGAATAGCACTGATTTGCAAACCCATTCATGGCTTTAATCTCTATGTACTTGGCACCTCACCAAGCCTAGAAGGCTATAGTTAATGTAAATATAAAGAAAGAAAAACAAATTCTCAAGAGTGCCAAAATGAGAGCTCCTATGAAAGAGCTGCTATAAAATATCCTATTTTTTTAGTGGTAGCTTTTCCTCTCAAATAAATACATGAATAAAACTGCTCCTTCATTCTGCTAAGAATAAATGATATGGCGTACTGTATTTTTAAGGCAGAATTTCTGGGATCACATGTAAAAAAGGCTGGCTGTTGACTCGTGGACCAGGAAAACACCACTGTTCAGGTGGTAACCTCAGAGATAAACAAAGTAGAGAGAGAGGAGAAATTGGGGACTTTTCTCTCCTTAGTTGTCCACTGTGAATCTTCTCATAGATCAGCCTCAGTCAGTGGTTTAGTGAGCACCACTTGAGAGTTTCAAACCCCAACGTGCTCATTTCAGGCCTAGAACAATTTAAATTATATTTTCAAGTGGTGATGCTTCTTATGGGCAGGCTGGAATTTCTCATGGAAGCACCAGACAAAGCATGATAAACCCAGCCCAGCATAACTGTAGGCCAAATACAAGTCAGACAGAACAGGAACTTGCATTTGGACTTTCCACCCCACCCAAGGGTAATAGCCATACGACAGTTATTTTCTTGCTTTCTCATTTAAAAATTGATCTTGACAGCTTTCTACAGGTTCTGGTTTTATCTAATTTAGAAGGAACAAAACCAGTGTCTCAAAAAATCAATAAATGTTCCTTTTTGAAGTAAGATACTCATTACCAGGGCAGGTATAAAAATATACTCAACCAACGTATGCCAACAAGAATTGTAGTTACAGGTAAAGGTGGAAGTCAGGTAAGATGGGATTTTTTAATAGATTTTCAATAAGGCTGATGAGGATCAGTATTGTCCCCTCTCACATCTTTAAATCCTTCGTACACTGATGTACTTGATGTTGCAACTGAAGAAACTAAGACCAAATAAACTGCAAAACCAAGCCCTAGCATGTATGTCAGTATTTTAGCTTTCAATAATAAAATTAAAAAGATAAGAACTGCAATACAAATGGACACACACAGCCAGACCCACACAGCAGACCATAGCCCTAACACTTTTTTTCTATAGGGTTATAATTCTCTAAATGAGAAGCAGTATTTGGGCTCAGTTTAACAGTAAATAAACCAATTCTGCCACCTACCGGCTGTTTGATATGAACGTGGTGGAAATCTCGTTAATGATAAAAATTAAGCAGAATGGGCCTCAAAGTATTCACAAATTCCATCAGGACGATCAGTAAAAAGAAAGCAAGCTACCCAGAATTGTTCTCAACATGTCAACATATTTTGTTTTGCTGTATCATTAACAAAATGAAAATTCAATATTGTTTATTTTAGGAGTCACCTGATATCTTGCTAAAGGTAAACCTAGGGAAAAAAAATCAGTTTGATTACATTAAAATATTTAGGTCTTGAAAACAAAAATTTTTCCTCTCTTATAATTTTATGGTTCAACTACCAAGTTCTTAACCTCTTTTAATCATAAAACTCCCTCCTCTCAATGTTCCCTAGGGTTTATTCCTGAGTACTAGTAATTTCTGATTTATTTTTCAGATTACAAGATGTATTGTATTTTCTTTAACAGAAGTTCCTCTGCAAAACATGGGACAACCCATGATAACATTTTCTTAGCCCACAATCAGGAGCAGTGATGCTCTTAAATTCACTTTTAAATAGTTACATTTCTGTTTAGATTTTGCTGGATTTTCATTCAAGATGCAGAAATTCTTTCTGATGCTTATGCACATTAAATGTTTCAGAGGCCACCAGAATTGCTGAGATACCTCAAAGACTTGTAAGAACTACACAAATTAGAAGCTTGATCCAGAAAATACCAGGCTTTTGTGTGGGAATTGTACTTTGGGAGGGTAGTGAAAGGAAAAACTGCAGGTTAATGCAAACCTCAGATAGAGTCACTGATCCAATTTGGAGCAGTTCTTGATAATCCTGCTCTCAGGACCACTTTTCAGTCTTATTTCCTCAACATTAGAGGTTTTTACATTAGTCTCTGGAATAGTTTGGGGGATTGTTGGCAGCGTATGCTAGTATTTTTTGTTGATGCAAACCAGCAAAGATGGCTTTGGTCCATGGTAGTTTCAGTCAATCCCTTTAATAATCTCTTCTCATAGACGCACAGAACATGTGGGTTGAAGGTCTGACATTTAAGCTAATATTTACTGGAGAGTGCTGAAATCAAATCATGGATATACTGTATCAATAACTTATTTTACAATGCTAAACTTTAAGTTCCAAACTGTAGGCATCAGTTCTGGCCTTAAGATTGAACCGTGTTGACTCTTAATGACAGAGACCTCTGATGCCTGTATAACCTTTGATTCCTCTTTCCTATGAAAAATAGATGGGACTACCCATCTTTATTGCAGTGATTTTACTCCAGAGCCCATGTAAGCCTGTATAAGTCTATATGAGGAGTGACTAGGAGATTTAGAAAGACTGGCTTGCACCAAGTGAAATCCTGTGCAGCACCACGCTTTTGCCAGCTCACCAGAGCCTGTGTTCTGGATAAAGCAGCAACCATTTCCCTAATATTTCCTTTTGTGTAGGGAACACCCCGAACAGAGTGGAAAGAAATGATTCCTCAGTAACCTGCAGCTGCATGGAATGCTATGATACATTAAACTGGGGCTAGAGGCAAAGATCCCTTCTCACTTGTCCCTGGTACACTGAACTTATAATGGGATGTTCTGGTACTTGTTACACATGGCATAACTAACACTTGGCCCTCAGAGGATGCTGTCCGAAAGGTTTCCTCTCATCATTTATCACATGTCTTCTCTCAACAGGGAATTTGTCACAGAATTCAACAGCAGCAAAAGCAAACATGAAAGTTCACTATAAGAAATGGTGAAAAGAAATTTCATGCATGTGTGGGGAAAAAGCACTTAAAGATTTCCAGCCAAAGCCTAATACTGAAATCTAGGGCCCCAAATTCCATTCCTTTGAAGCTGCACCTATAATTTCTGCCTTAATCTCTAAAATAGAGCTAATATGTGATTGAAGATGATTCTACTGCACTCAAGTATAGACACCAACCACAAAAATCAGGCTGAAAGTTGCCAAGGGAACAAAAGCACAGTTTTTTCAGATCTGTATCTGATGTGGATGCCTTCTGCAAGGGAAGGATTGACTCCTTTTATTATCCTCTGTTGACTACACAGTGACTGCCCTGTGGTGCAGAACCTGGCTCTGAAGGCAGAAGATGATCTATAATCAGGACTGATTTTGTATCACAGAAGTTCAGTCACCCAGGGTACACTATACTCCCCAAAAGCAGATCTTAATATGACATCCTGTAGTACTGCCTCACACAAATAACATTAAATGTGTCATTCTAACTTTATAGTCTTATGAATCTGAATAAGCTACAGAATCACGGAATCATCTCTTAGGTTGGAAAAGACCTTGAAGATCATCAAGTCCAATCATTAACCTAACACTGACAGTTCCCAAGTACACCAGATCCCTCAGCGATATGTCAACCTGACTCTTAAAAACTCCCAGGTATGGGATCACCACCAATGCCCGGGGCAGCCCATTCCAACACCTAACAACTCATGCTGGAAAAAAATGCTTCCTAATACCCAGTCTAAACCTTCCCTGGTGCAACTTGAGGCCATTCCCTCTTACCCTGTCACTTGTTACTTGGTTCAAGAAACTCATCCCCAGCTCTCTGCACCCTCCTTTCAGGGACCTGTAGAGGGGGATGAGGTCTCCCCTCAGCCTCCTCTTCTCCAGACTAAACACCCCCAGTTCCCTCAGCCGCTCCCCGTACGACCTGTGCTCCAGACCCTGCACCAGCTCCATTGCCCTTCTCTGGACACGCTCGAGTCATTCAATGTCCTTTTTGTAGTGAGGGGCCCAAAACTGAACACAGGAATCGAGG
>NW_020799097.1:78460134-78548814 GCF_003259725.1 Athene cunicularia
AGTGAGGGGCCCAAAACTGAACACAGGAATGGAGGGGCGGCTTCACCAGTGCCGAGTACAGGGGTCAGATCCCTTCCCTGTTCCTGCTGGCCACGCTATTGCTGACACAAGCCAGGATGCCATTGGCCTTCTTGGCCCCCTGGGCACACTGCTGGCTCCTGTTCAGCCGGCTGTCAATCAGCACCCCCAGGTCCCTCTCTGACTGGCAGCTCTCCAGCCACTCCTCCCCAAGCCTGTAGCGCTGCTGGGAGTTGTTGTGGCCCAAGGGCAGCCCCCCGACATTTGGCCTTATTGAAACCCCTCCAGTTGGCCTCAGCCCATGGCTCCAGCCTGTCCAGGTCTTTCTGCAGAGCCTCCCTACCCTCAACCACTAGATCATCAATAAAGATGTTAAACAGGAGTGGCCCCAAAACCAAGCCCTGGGGGACTCCGCTCGTCACCGGCCGCCAACCAGATTTATCTCCATTCACCACAACCCTTTGGGTCCGGCCATCCAGACAGTTTTTTACCCAGAAAAGCGTGTGCCCATCCAAGCCACGAGCAGCAAGTTTCACCAGGAGAATGCTGTGGGAAATGGTGTCAAAGGCCTTACTGATGTCAAGGTAAACAACATCCACAGCCTTTCCCTCATCCAATAAGCAGGTTACCCTGTCGTAGAAGGAGATCAGGTTTGTCAAGCAGCACCTGCCTTTCATAAACCCATGCTGACTGGGCCTGATCATCTGCTTGTTCTGCATGTGTTATATGATGGTATTCAGGATGAGCTGCTCCATCAGTTGTCTGGGCACTGATGTCAATCTGACAGGCCTGTAATTTCCCGAATCATCCTTCCAACCCTTCTTATAGATGGGCGTCACACTGGCCAATTTCCAATCTGTTTGGACCTCCCCGGTCAGCCAGGACTGCTGGTGAATGATGGAAAGCGGCTTGGCGAGCACCCCAGCCAGCTCCTTCAGCACCCTCGGGTGTATCCCATCTGGCCCCATAGACTTGTGTATGTCTACGTGGTGCAGTAGGTCAGTGACTGTCTCCTCCTGGATTGTTGGGGGGGGTCATTCTCCCTGTCTCTGTCTTCTGTCTTCTGAGGCTGGATTCCCTCAGTACAACTAGTCTTGATATTAAAGACGGAAGCAAAGAAGACATTAAACACCTCAGCCTTTTCCTTATCACTTGTTACCATGTTTCCTCCTGTGAGTAGCAGGGGATGGAGGCTCTCCCCAGTCTTTCTTTTGCTGTTGACATACTTATAGAAGCATTTCTTGTTATCCTTGACTGGTGAAGCCAGATTAATTTCCAGCTGGACTTTAGACCTCCCATTTTCTGCCCTGCATAGCCTCACAGCATCTTTGTAATCACTGTGAGTTGCTAGTCCCTTCTTCCAAAGGCTGTAAAGTCTCCTTTTCTCCCTGAGTTGAAGCCAAAGCTCCCTGTTCAGCCAGGGTAATCTTGTCTGGTGTTGGCTTCTCTTACAGCACCTGAGGACAGCCTGCTCCTGAGCCATTAAGGCTTTCTTCTTAAGAAGTGCCCAGCCTTCCTGGACCCCTATACCTTTCAGGATCACCTCCCAAGGTATACTGTCAATCAGGTGCCTAAACAAGACAAAGTCAGCCCTTTGGAAGTCCAGGATGTCAGTCCTGCTCCCCCCTCTCCTGGCCTCTCTAAGAATAGAGAACTCCATTATTTCATGATCACTGTGCCCTAGTTGGCCTCCAACCACCACGCTATCCACCAGTCCTTCTCTGTTCACAAAGAGGAAATCCAGCAGGGCACTTTCTCTTGTCAGTGCATTCACCATCTGTGTCAGGAACATATCTCCCACAAATTCCAGGAATATCCAGGACTGGTCCCGCTCTGATGTTTCCAGCAGATGTCTGAGAAGTTAAAGTCTCCCACAAGAACAAGGGCAAGCAATCATGAAATTTCTCCTAAGTCCCTATAGAATATTTTGTCCACTTCTCTATCCTGGTTGGGTGGCCTGTAGTAGACTCCTACTACAACATCTGCCCTGTTGGCCTTCCCCCTGATTCTAACACAAAGACACTCCACCCTGTCTTCACTACACTTGTGCTCAAAGCAATCATAGTCTCTATCATACAACACCACCCCAACACCTCTCCTTATATGTCTGTCCCTCCTAAAGACCTCGTAGCCATCAACTGGCACACTTCAGTCATGGGAGACATCCCACCGTGTTTCTGTAATAGCCATTACATCATAATTTTCCTGTTCCATCATGGCTTCAAGCCCCTTGTGTTTGCTACCCATGCTGTGTGCATTGCTATACATGCACTTCAGATGGGTTGATGTCCCCAGCACCTTTTTGCATTTAGACGTCCTAAGTTCAGGCTAACCTTTCACAGGTGTTACCACAGTTACTGATCCATCAATATCCCTTGCATGTTTGTTGCTAGTTTCAGGACGCTATTTCTTCCTAGTTTAGTTTAGTTTAGTTTACTATCAGGTTTTCAGCACACTATCGTTTCATCCTCATCTGACTCACCCTTACCTCAAAAAGAAAACATGAGAGATTATAAAAATGAACACATTTCTATTGAAGAAAATGAGTCTGTATCAACTGAGGCCAGTGGAGGGGATTACTCTGACATTAACACTCATATTCTCATCGCACACAAAATAGAAAAATGTAAGGTGACATCTATTTCGCCTGCTTCATTGGTACAAGGAAAGTCAAGACCTTTCCAATATGCTGAGTGCTGTCAGCTAACACTGCCAGCACCTGGGGAGATCCAGGCAACCTGCAGGTGGGACTGGATCAACTGCAGTTTTCAAACCTGAGGCTAGAAAATGAGAAGAGGCAAAAGAGAAGGCTACAGCAATGGGACACAGAGATTGCAAGACATAGTTTACAACAGCTGGTTTGAGAGTAGACTATGTTTCTTCAATTGGACAATCTCCTGCACAGCTTTCTGGTATGGAGTAGAGAATGACAGCAATAACTACTAAGTCTGTTGTCTGTGTTACTTTAATATGTCATGTGTGATTTCAAGGAAGGCTAAAATACAAACCAGGGATGTTAGGCTTGATATAAGATACATTGACACGAGTATTTCTCATATGACATGATTTGTCAAGTTCTAAAACAGCCTTGGGAATGGTGTAAAAGGCAAGCAAGGTAATTTAATCTGAAGAGAACATGACAAGCAATGAGTATGCACTAAGATTATAGAAAGGGGTAAACCACAAAATCAGCCAAAATAGAAAACTTCCTTTTTAATTACAGACTTAAATGTAACAGTGCACATATATTATTACATTGATTTTTGTAACTGTTTCTAATTTGCTAACCAAAATTTTAACCTTGCCTTTTCAAGAATGAATTTGTTTTCTTTTTCAAATTGATGCCATGTGAAATGTGAGTTCAGGCAGCTCTAACAAACACTACATATGTTTTTCAGTACCAATACTGATAAACAAGGCAGCCATGGCCCTATCTGTAGTCCTGTGGCCAACTGGCAGAGTCAGTTGTCTCCATACTGCTAAATGCTTTTAGCCCCCCAACAAGGCTGAATGCATGAAAATGGGTGTTGATAATGGTCCATGGCCCGTATCCAGCTTTCTGGGAATTGCATGTTACCTTGACCAAGAGCTGAGACAGAAACTATGCTGGTAGTTAAAGTACAGATAATCAAGTTGCCCAAGAGAGTCCCTGACACACTTGATTAACTACAAAAGGCCGTGTCCTCAGAATTCTCAAATCCACAAGTAGTGCTACTTTTCTGAAACTTTTTGAGGTCCCCACTGGATTATCAAGTAAAAGATTAGGAATACCAGGAATATGTGTTTATTTTCTACCAGTCTCCCAGTATCAATTTTGAGACTGGTAGATGCATCTCCTGATGGTTGTTATTCTCTGTCCTTCTTCCAGGCAGGAAGAAGTTGATGGAGACACCAACCAGCATTTCAGGAATCTTCCTTTGTCAGTGAAGTCCTTGGCTTTTAAATACTACAGTACTCAATCAGTGATGTTTCTCCCACATCACTACATCACCAACTATTTTTCACAGAAAGAGTACTCATCATCATAAGCTTGAATGGAAACTGTTAATGCCTGCAAAATCATATGAAACAGAGAAAACTGACTGCAGAAGTCTTCTCAAGTATTAACCAAAGAACATGATGATGAAGCGTACCTGCATTTAGAAATGATTAATTACATAGCGACTCCAGTATTACGAAACATTTCCTGTGATGACTACTTGTGTGCATGAGGAGTAGTAGCATTTCAGACAAGCTGTTCATGTAGATGGATTTGAGGCCTAAGCTTATTTTCAGTAGCCTCATAACCAATAGTCTTGTAAAAGATACGTGGCACGCAACTATCAACAGTAAAATAAAAGGCTGGTTGACTATGTGACCAGCTAGTGCAGATGGCTCAGCAGAGATCACATGAAAATGAGATTGTATTATGTGTCAGCGTGGTCTACATATTGCTCCAAAGGCATATCTGGAGAAGGAGCCAAAAACTCAAGTGCTTCCTAGAAGCAAATCCAAACTTCTCAATTCATAATCTAACAACCACATACTGCTGTAATTAAAACAACATCTATTCTTGAAAAAGTTTCCATGTCCTATTGGATCAGAAATAGCTCATATCAGATATACTTAGCTACTTCTTTTTAAAAGCTGGGCTGAAATAAAGGGATAAAAAGAAAAAGAAAAACAAGAAAGAAATTAACTGAATAGTTTTAACTTCAGGACAGGTTTTGCCAGAGTTTAGGAAAATGGTTTCATTTAGTTTGAAAGAATTTTTCAGCCAAATCTGATGAGAGTTTATATTGTTGGCATTTGCACAGGAATTTTGAATAGTATTTAGCCATCAGACGATTGTTTTCTCATCTGGTTTACATTTGGGATTTGAGCAGGGAGACATTCCGCCTTTGCTGGTGGTGGTTTATATTGTAAAATCTTCCTCAGCTGCTATATTTAGAAGCAACTTCCATCATCTTGTTGTAAGAACTTTCTAGTATGCGCTATGACCAAGACAGAAAGTTAAACCTGGGGAACATTTGAGGGCTACTTTATTGTGGGGATTAAGAACTGGTGGTTAGCAAAATGTAAACTGACCTTGAGGTTAGAAGAATGATTGTGGGAAACTGAGGCAGCATTCAGAACACTGTGTCAGAAACAGCAGGCTGGAACACTGCCTGCAGAATGCATGGTGAGCGTGTGAGCAGTAAACAGATAAAACCTGAAGGTCGGTAGGATGTAGAAGTAAAACCAAGTAAACAGATGGTAATAAATTGGGAGCCAGCACACAGTGCAGCACCATTTGCTCTTGGCTATGTTCCCTCTTCAACAAACAGGTGTAAGTTTCTGTGTGTCACCCCGATCCCGGCTGGAGTGAGACCAACACTTCACCTGTGTATTGAACATAGGGAACCAGCTCTAGCCATATATAGAAAGACATGGGTTGTCCTGTGAACCCCTTAGAAACAAACGTGACTTTCTTTTATTACTACGAAACACATAAAATAGGAGCCCTCTGACCCTGAACATCTTCCAGTACCAAACAAGGTTTTTGGGGTGACTAAGGAGATAAAAAGCTGTTGCTCAACTAAAGCCCCTTAGTATCTTTCAACTTGGAAAAATTTTTGTATCGGCCTTGTCAACTCACTAATGTCTGGAAGAAACTTCTGGAGTATGTATGTAGCTGGACAACCAAAATGTTTTTCCTGATAATTCATCTTATCCTCCTAGACTCCATAACCACATTAAGGTAGTAAATGTAGGCACGTATGTCATGGTCTCTCTTCACCCGTACCTGGTGTAACACAATACATATCTTGATACGGCACTCCAGTTTTGTATTTTAAGAAATACAAAAGTAAATTATGAAACCTAGCAATGACATATCCTTTGAATATAATTTGGTTGTGAAATGCCCCCAGTCAATTTTCTGAAAAGTTGCCCAGCTGTGTCAAACACGCTGAACTGCCCAAACTGGGATTTCTTTTCTGCCTGTACGAGTAAGAACATCCACCAGAGGGGGCCAGGAACCCACGTTAGGGGCCTCAACAGGCCCTTCAAGGACGTTTTGGTTCCGCAGCAGGGCTGCTTTGAGCCTTGCCTTAGTGTACAAACCCAAGCATAGCTATTCCTTCAAGGTTTTGAAGTCAGCTCTTGAGAAGAATGAACAGTATATAAAATTAAAAATTAGAAGAATAAAAAGTTATCGAAGTCAAAGACAATCCCGTGAAATAAGCAGGCTGAATTGGAAAAACAACACTGAGCCTCTCTATGTGACATATTACTGAGATACATAAGTGTGAGAAAGAAACTAATTTTAAACCATTCAGTTTGTATTTTGACTATTACGGTTGCTTGAAGATTTTCAAGTTAATATAGTTCTGTTTTTTCCTACTTTTTTTTTAAAAAATATATTATTTCTACTTCAGTTCCATGGACTGATACATTTTTTTCAGTCTCTCTAGTGCAAAACTGAAACACTTCCATCCAGCTTAACAGAGCTGCAACTGATGTGTCCCAGAATGAGATCGAATGTGATACCTGACTGCCAAGTCTGTACACTGAAGATTGCTGACTATCTTTTTTCTCTAACCAAAAAAAAAATTAAAGTAAGCAGATTAGGCATTAAGGACAAGAAGCAAAACTAAGCATGAACAACTGATAGGTGTTCTCTCAAGTTTTTTTGATCAAGCCTTCCCCACTGCACTTTATTCGTTCCCATGAAGTGGATGAAACACTTTAACAGGACTTCTGTCTCTTGTAGTCTCCTTTCCTCTTTCAACCTTAACCAAGTAATAAGCGATATGACAAGGGTTATGGCCTCAAGTTGTGCCAGGAAAGGTTTAGTCTGGATGTCAGGAAGTATTTCTTTCCAGAAGGGGTTGTTAGGTGTTGGAATGGGCTGCCCAGGGAGGTGGTGGAGTCCCCATCCCTGGAGGGGTTTAAGAGGAGGGTCGACATAGTGCTGAGGGATCTGGTGTAGTTGGGAACTGTCAGTGTTGGGTTAATGGTTGGACTAGATGATCTTCAAAGTCCTTTCCAACCTAGTTGATTCCGTGATTCTGTGAACCTTCATGCTAATGTCTGAGGAAAGGTATTTCTTTTCAGCCTGTGCAGAGATCCTAAGGATCTCCACAGACATAGTAAATATAGTGTTTTCCCCATCAGCAGGTACATACACTAGCTTGGCAAGGAGAGACCAAGTGCATGAAAATACCACAGCTTTGTGAGCTACAAAGCAACCTTAGGCAGCCTCCTTAGCTGCAGGGTACTTCTGTTCTGAACTCCCAGACTAAGAGGCTGATATATTTTACTTACCAAGAAATTCAAGCATTAAGAAAACATTCTTCCACCATTATTCTTCCAACCAAAGAGACTGCACCATTGTTAAAATGCATTGTCCAAATTTTGGTCTTCCCTCAGACTTCATGAGATATATTAAAAAGCCACATATAATTGCAAAATTTCCTTATTTCTGCTCATCCACCAATGTAGTGGATACACGCACCCTTCCTGCTCCAGCTGTGTGGCTGAAGGCGTTTCTAGCCCAAAGTCAGCTGCAAAGCATCACTTGAGATCACCACTCCTGCAAATCCACCAACCAAGGCAACAAGTGTGATGACTCTCTGCTCTACTTCAGTCCAAATAAGCCAACTGGCACAGAGACTATATTGAAACAGCTTCAGCAGTTCTGTCTTATTTTGACTAGAATAAGGTAGAGAACACTTACAAGATTTATTTTGTTCAAACAGCAGAAGTAGCAGGGTTTCCGATGAACAGTTTAAGGTGGATTGCACAGTTGCATCTAGAAAAGGACAAGAGTCAGTAGAGATGAAACTTGCAAAACCTATTGGTCAGATAGGATATTAATCCAGGGAGTAATAAAAAAGAAAAAAAAAGTATTGTTTTACAAAAAAAACGTAGTTCAAAATTTATTAAACCTACATTTAATGATGGAGGAGAAAAAAATATAAATTAGTCTTTACTATTATGCTGAAGTTTCTGACTTCAGAGTAGATACTTTCTTTTTGTGGCCTTTCCTGGACTCATAGCAGAGGCAAAATAATCAGATTTCCACTTTCTCAGGAAGGGCCAAGGAGGAGTTTCCAAAGACCTAACAAAACTGAAATCACTTGGCCACCATATATCAATTCAAACTGCCAAGAATAAAAAGTCTTTTTCCGTCAAAAAGAATAATTACAATGTCTGGATTAAGCAGGGAGTAGGCTTTCTCAAATTTGAGAAAATGTCTCTACCATAATTAGTTGTTATACAGAAGTCAATATCAAATGTTTTATGAATAGTTTAATTTAAGGATTATCATTGATTTAAACTGACTCATTTATAGAGTTAGTAGTGAGTTTCTGCTTCTTATTTATTCTGAAAATAAGTAGTATTTTTTTTTTAAAATGTTTTCCTCCTAATACTTCAGTTCCATTCTGTTCAGTTTGTGTTCATGGATCTCTTTAAACTCTGCAGTACACTCATGTGATTACAGAAAAAAAAAAAAAAAAAAAAAAAAAAAAAAAAAAGCCCCAGACCCCAAAAATGAACCACGAAAACAATATTGAGGTCAAATGACTATTAAAAGTGATTATTGTAGGACACCACTGGAATGATTGATTGTGTGCTCTGAAGGACAAATTCTTTATCTAAAAATGTCTAACACAGAAGCATCATATGAGTTTCTGGCACTTATGTTTTATTTCTTAATTGAGCGTTTGGGTATACTTCATCCTGCATCTAACATTACCCAGATAATCTAAAAATATTGTCATGTTACTCTGTCATAATACACCTTCCTAATAACAATAGGACAACTTTCACAACAAAAATTAAGCAATCACTAAAAATATTGAGGGCTTTAATCATGTCCACACAATCCTGTACTTTTATGCTATTTTACACAGGATTTTTTTTTTTTTTATATAATGGATGATATCATTACCTGGGTACATGGAACGAAAACAATCCTAACTTTTCTTCAGCCTTTGCAGGTTCTGCTTTGTTCCTTGTTAAGCATTTCCACAAAGAAAATGAACAAAAGCTTAGAGTTAGTGGAGGTAAATTCTGAACTCTTCCAGGACATAAAATATACTGGACTTTCAGGAAATACTGTAATGCATTGTAGGAATGCCCTGCAAACGTTGTGGGAATGACTTCACTCCTTCGAGGACATGGCATATTTGGCTTCTATCAGTAGACTGCACGTGAGTCAAAATCTGAGTTGCTCTGTCCCTACTCTCGTATAACCTCGTCAATTTGTTTCTAGGTGCATGTGATCATATAAACAGACTTTCAGAAAAATTTGTCACCTCATCTTTAGGTCAACCAAGAGATTCACAATGGGGCTGTAAGAAGAGTAGATTGATTAGAGAATTGGCAAAAAAAAATCTTTCTCCTGTTCCCACACACTGGAGCACATTTTCCAACTGATGCTGAGCAGAAGCCTGAGGGAAGCAGGAGAGGTTTTACCATGCTGAGCGCACTGTTGGCTGATGTCACGAGCTAAGCCCATAGCTTGCTGTAACTAAAAGACACTCCAAACCTTCCTTGCCCTGGCCACAGCTCCCAGCCACTTGCCTCTTGTTGACCCTTGGCACCCTCTCACCCCACAGTGAGCTGTTGCAAGAATAAACACAGGAAAATATTGTCCTTTCTGCTTAAGGAAGGGTCCTGGAAGGACCAGAGAAGTGTGCATCCTTGCAAAGGAAGGCCAGGGGAAAGATGACAGGGGAGAGCTGGCAGGACTAGCTTGCTCACAAGTGTGCACATGGATTGGCATACCTATGTCTTCCATTGGCACCTGGACACATAGAAGAAAGACAGAGATAAGACTGTGGCAGTTATTTTTATACAGCCACTATGGAATAGATCCAAATCATGTCCCTTGTAAATCCTATGACTTTCATCATAAAACCTTTATAAGAGTCCAGCTCATTCCTCTGGAAGAGCAGTAGTTGTAAGTCTTGGGGCTTTGAAGCATGTAAATGTATTATTTTAAGGGAGCTAGATCAGACCACTGGCTTCTGTAGCTCCCCCTGCCCCTGATCTCAGAAGGTATTTTACCATTTCAAGTCTTTCAGTATTTCAGATAAACACACATTTAACAGCAAATTAGGGTAACCTTGTTGAGTCCTTAAGGGCTGAGGAAAGGCGGTTCCCACAATCATGGCTGAGTTAGATTTGAATTAATGCTCCATTAACATTTCCAGAATCAGTTCAAACTGAGTTCATGAACATTTTTGAATGAGATCTAATATGAATGTTTTTGCAGGTAGTGAAATTGCAACTAGATCTGGATACTAGGTGATCATATTATTCCTTAGTGAAATCTTGATGCAAAAGGGAATTTGCAGGGTCAGTGAGTTCCTCAACAGAGTGTCAGTGATCTATGTAATTTTTATTTGACAGAGACAGAAATCAACCTGAGGCCAGAATAGAGCATATGTGAGTGAAAATAATATTTTTCTCTTTTTATTAATGCTGAAATTCAGGATCCCTAGTGATCAAAAGCTTTGGGAATTTGATGACTAAACAGGATCTCAAGTCCTCTGTGAAAAAAATTTTAATGAAAAAGGAGAAGGATAAACTCTGAGGACTAACTCAGAGTGGTCTGGAAAAATGTAATGGCTAGAGAGGTTTCTTTTGCACAGTGTTTAGCAAACTTCTGAGAGACTGAACTCAGAGCTGTTAAAGATGAATCAAGAAAAGGCTTTGAATTGAGGAGTGTATTATGAAATCTATACTGAGATCACTACCTGAAACAGTTTGAATGATGTTGTAACAACTTTTTCTAATTCAGCTGTGGACTCTGAGTTCCCTCTCTTCTTTATGGGAAAGAAGCTAAATTTATAACCAAACCTGATTTTGAGTTTTTAAAATATTACAAGATTAACATTCATAACATGCTGATGAGAAACTGTGATAGATCTCACACTGTAGAAGAAAAAGAGAAGTTGAGAGTAAAAGAAAGGAATCATGTAAAATTTCATAGGATGATATTGAGCAAAGTCAGAGAAAATCCATGTGTGAGCTCAGAATTTTGATATGGATACTGAGAGCTGGATGAAGAGAGCTTCAGAGCTCCAGGTCCTGGTTTCTGCAAATTTCACTCTTAGGCTCCATGCTATCCCCATGAAACGCAAAGGGCTGCATGTCATCTAGTCCAGGGCTGTGGTTATTTTTGCTGGATGGATACATTGGCAAAGTTAATTATTAAAGTACCTTTTTTTTTTCTTTCCCTACCTCCCCTCTTCCCCCTAATACAGCCCCAGGAAATGCTTTTCTCTGCATCTGAGCCATTTTTGCATAGTTGTGCAGAGAAGAATAATGTCAAGAAGCTGTTTCAAGCATTCCTGCCCAACTTGAATATTTTCTTAACTTTTATATACTCGCCAAGTTGTTTCCATTCTGATTTTCAGCTCCATGTCCTCTAAGAGACCTCTCGGCTTGGACTTTAGTCTTCAACATAGCATACTTTATCTTGTTTCATATTGACCTTCCAAGATGCAGTCATAGCAAATGATAGGAGATTATATGGCTCCTTCTCAAAACATTGTTCAATGAGGAATAAAAATGATCGTGTTTACTTATGGCAAAACAGCAAACCGTGGGAAACCGGTTTGCTCACAGAAACCTACTATAGCTTCATTATTCTATTTCATTTGTCTGATTATTTTGGCAAATACTTTAGAAAGATGAGAGTAATGATCAGCATATGCTACTAATTGATGAAAAATAATTAAATGACTCACAATTTATGCTTCTCTTAAGACCTTTAATATGTACTGCATTCTGGACCAAGAAGAACAAAACATTGTGGGACATAAATTCTATCATTATCAATACATCATATTGTTCCTAGAGACATCTGATGAAGAGTATACTATATAAGATAACATTTGATAATGATTTGATTTGACTGGTGCAGCCTCGCCTCAAGACTGTGCGCAGTTTTGGGTGCCTCAATATAAGGATATTAGACTATTAGACTGTGTCTAGAGGAGGGCGACCAAGACAATGAAATTCCTCAAGAGCAAGATTTATGAGGTCACTTAGTTTGTTCAACTTGGAGAAGAGAAGGCTAAGTGGTGACCTCATGAGAGTCTACAGCTTCCTCAAGGGGGACAATGGAGGGGGAGGTGCTGACCTCCTCTCTGTGGTGACCAGCGACAGACTCCCCAGGAAAGAGGTCATGGCACCAAGCCTGTCAGAGTTCAAGGACCGTCTGGACAGTGCTTAGTCATATAGTTTAGTTCTATGTAGTTCTGTGAGGAGCAGGGTGTCGGACTTGATGATCCTTATGAGGCCCTTCCAACTTGAGCTATATTATGATTCTATGATTCTAATGAACACCTTAACTTACTACCTCAGTTTTATAGAAACTTTTCTTATTCATAACTTTCTTCTGATATTTTATAAATAAGGCAGCTCACTTCTTTCCTCAAAGAACACAACTTCTGTTTACTGAAGATCTTCTGAGATCAATTTCACTATTAGAAACTATAAAAGCCTCAGGTCGTAAAGAATAATCCACAAATCAAGCTGTTCATTCCATAAAAAAAGTATACAGTGCTCAGTTTCATCTTGCTCCTACTTAGAAGCAATCCTAGGACACAGCTGTTGAGAAGAGTGAGAAGCCATAAAAGAGTGATACATAACAGCCCATGAGTGCATCCTGATGTACCTTTCCATGCAAAAATAAGAAGAAATCTGCTAACAAAACAACCTAACAGAAGTAACTGCAAATATTTTTCATTGAACTCTCCATCAAAAATAATTTATGGAATTCACTGCTACTCAGTGTATTGGCTTTTGTTTCAGGCATCTTTTTTTTAAACACTGTCGGATATATATTGAAAAGGTAGTTCAAGAACATGTAAATTTTTTGCCATAGGATTAGAAAAGCAACTAATCCTCATGCTTCAGAAGACAACCTAAAATCAGTGAATGAAGTCAGGAAAATCTTTTCATCAAGGCACTATACAGCACAACGCTTCCAGCCAATGACAGAAAAAGTTGTACCTTCATGCTGAACAAATCTTCCCAACATAGTAACTGACTAGCAAGCACAAAACCCTGGGAACCTTTGCTCAAAACCATGCAGACCTCACCTCCTCTGAGAATCATTTTGGATAAGCAGTCATTTCATCAAGAACTTGCTGGGGCAATGGAAGTAAGAACATATAGATGTGATTTACTTTTCTTCAAGATGAAACTGTCAAAGAACCATGTCATTGCATAATACAGTTTAGTAGCAAAGGAAATAACCATATTTCTCATCACCTCTAGTGCTATTGCACAGACCTTTGCAATTATGCACTGTAATCATTCAGTTATGACTTGAAACTGAACGAATGAAAAGAATGGACAAATTGTACTGGTAGCTTAGTCAAGGGTAAAAAGCAGAAAATATTATTTTACCACTTTCCGTTTGGGCTGTACTGAGTTTATCCACCTCTGGAACATCAGTTCAGTTGATTTACCAACCTTTTAATTTACTACTATGCCCTGGATTGCAGTGGTGCTATCCTAACCTCACCCCACTCCTCCTCTCCCAAAGTGAAACTGTCTCTGAATATAGTGGCAAATTTTTCTTGCTGTTGTAACAGATTGGAATCTGCCACTAATAGAGGTTTCCACTCTGTCTATTTGTGATTGATACTCAGTCATGAAGATATCACACAGTAGTCAAAATTAGTTTAGCAACTGTTATAAGAATCCTCTTCTCTCTGTTAGGTTAGCAGGATTAGTCAGACTTCTTCTCAATATCTGGACACCTTTTCACAATTCTTTTCCCTTTAGAAGACTTAAGAACCTGGTAGATAATCTTGAGTCCTCTTCTGCCCTTTTGGGGGATATCTTTCTCCTTTTTTGCTGAACTTGTGCACTTCAGTAATTGAATTACTGAGGTGTCTTGCAAGAAAGAATTATGTTCAGGTATTTTTCTCATCTGCCTAGGGACAGCATTTTGTGGATAGGTATGGAAGGATTTACTATGAAAATTAACATACTTTTTTATCTTTCCTTCGAATATATTTATTTCTGATTCAGTTTTGTATCCAGTTTCCAGATTGCAGTCTATCAATGAGGTGAGGAAGACTCTAGCCTATCAATCACTAAGTGCAGGTGAGCTTGCTAGTTCATGCTGTGCTGCAATTAAGTCCCAGAGACATGAGCTTGTAGAATGCAAAAATAGAGGGCTATGGCACTCCAGTGCAAAACACTTTGAACTACAATGTTCAAAGACAATATTATCAAACAGACCCAGTCTTCAGAGTCCAATATGAACGTAGTTTTGCAGTTCAGTTTGCTCTTTCATTTAACTTAGAGGACTGGCTAAACAGATTGTTAATGAGAGTACATGAATGGCCAAGTGAGATTACTAAAAGCCTGGCTCCCTTCACTGGTTAAGAGGTTCCCTTGAGAACATTATCGCTCACTAAATTTAAGTTGTCCTTTAATAGCAAATTCCTTGTTTGCCTGTTTTTTTTTTTTTCCAGTCAGAAATGCTACCCATGTAACAGCTTCAATTAATTTTCCTCTCTCTGATTGCTGCATACACAGCAGTATACATTTTGGAAGCACGTCATGTCCTTTTGGCAAATACTGATATTTACTTCATATTTCTAGTAGAGGATTCTCAAGCCCATCTATCTAGATTTCAAAGGCTTACTAGATAGAAGGTTTTCCTTTAAGAAGTTATTCTCCTTGTTCATCATTACTTTTCTTGAGAGGTAAGATGTTTCTGTTTTCAGACTTTGACCTTTAAGTAGAAGAATTAAATAAAATAAAAACTGACAGTCATCAAGCTCCATATAGCTGTGCTGTAAGTGGCCACCCACTTTCTCTTGTGAATAAACTCTAATTCCTTTAGAGGATATTCTAGAAAGTGGTCCTCCTTCCATGTTGCCCCACTGTTTGCATGATATACGAACATGTCCATTTCCTACTGTATGACAATGTCAGAGAAAAGATGAGAAAAATGTAAGACACAGTGATTGTTGTTTTCTAGTTTACCCTAGCAGAATACTCCATTGACTGGTTCCTAGTCCCAATGCTGATAATTACTTCAGTTGACCTCATGGTGAACTTGAGCTGATGAACATAATTAAAGTCAGCAGAGCCAATCAGATGCCTTTACACAGTCAGTGAAAGGGATATTGATTTGCACTCTATAACCCATGATGGTCTTCAGTGGGCACATTTTTTTTACACAGGATTTGATGGAGCTTAATTTACTTTCTTGCTAAACTGCATTTGTTTCCTTTTCCACCCTTTTGTACATGACAAATTTTTCTTCCTACAGCACAGTCATACTTCAGTCAGTGAGTTCTTTCTGGGTATCCTGATGGGACTCTGTATTTTCTGTCTTCAAGAAGTGAATGAGATTTCATAGAATCATAAAATTGTTTGAGTTGGAAGGGACCTTCAAAGATCATCCAGTCCAATTGCTCTGCCATGGGCAGGGACATTTTTCACTAGATCAGGTTGCCAGCTCATGTGCAATTTTTCATTGACCAAGTCCTTCTCCTTAGGGCTGCTCTCATTTCTTCCTACCCAAGTCTGTAATGCTGCTGGGATTGCCCCAACCCAGGTGCAGGATCTTTCACTTGGCCTTGTTGAACTTTCTGAGGTTCTTACAGGCTCACTCCTCAAGCCTGTCTAAATAACGTCCCTTCCCTCTAGTAAATCAACTGCAGCACTCAGCTTGGTATCCACTGCAAACTTGGTGAGGGTGTATTCAATCCCACTGTCTATGTCATTGATGAAGATATTAAACAGCACTGTTCCCAGTGCAGATCCCTGAGGGACATCACTTATTACTGGTTTCCACTTGGACATTGAGCCACATTGACCCTTTGGGCACAGCCATCCAGTCAATTTCTTATTCGTCTAACAGTCCATCCATCAGATGAGTACTTCTCCATTTTAGAGGCAAGAATGTTGTGGGGGACCATATCAAAGGTCTTACAGAAATGTACAGAGATGAAATCTTTAGTTTTTCCCTTGTCCACTGATGTAGTCACTCCATCATAGAATAACACTAGATTAGTCAGGCATGATTTGCCCTTGGTGAAGCTACATTGGCTGTCTCTAATCATCTTCTTGACTTCCATATGTTTTGACATCTTCCAGGAAGATCTCTTCCATGATCTTACTGGGCTCAAATGTGAGGCTGACTGGTTGGTAGTTCCCAAGGTCCTTGTTTTTATCCTTTTAAAAAATGGGCATAATACTTCCCTTTTCCAGTCACAGGGGACTTCACCTGACTTCCATGACTTTTTAAATATGATGGCTAGTGGCTTTCCTTTCTTTGTGCTCCTGATTTCACTGATAAAATCTGTTAATTTCATCTAGGTGATGATGGTAGAAGCAAGTGCATTTAGCATTTCTGATGTGAATTGCTTATGACTGTTTTGTTATTCTTCTAACTTGACATAACACCTACCTGTGGTGCCACTGTTGGACTAATACCATCTTGATCAGTTTCCCAAGTGATCTGTTGTTCTGATGGGGATAGGTCGACTCAGACCTACTTTTTTTTTTTTTTTTTTTCCCCCCTTGTTCATCTGTTCAATGTTTTCTTTTGATCACCTGACACTTCAGAATTTCAACACAGAGCTCCAGTCACCTGCTAAACAGATCCCAGGTTTCCTAATGTAGCCATAACTTCAGTTTCAGCCACGATGTTTTCAACATGACTCCATCTATCTTCATATTTCTTGCTCCTACTTAACTTGCTCACTTTCTTGCACTCCTTCTTGTGTTTCTCTGATACTCAAAAGGTCTTTGTACTACAGGCTTTCCATTCCAGTGTTATTTTCTCAGTGAAGCACTGCATCTCTTGGCTTGTTCAGTTTCTATGTTAATATCTGGCCACCACCTCTGTAGCTTAAATCATCTTGGCTACGGCTGCTGCCCATTTCCTTTCAGTCTGAGTTCAGTCTCACTCTCCTGTTCTCCTGAAGACGCATCTGATCTGTTCCTTAGATTCAGCTACAATTTCTTGTACTTGCTCATTTGCTTTCAGTTTTGCACTGTTGATTTTCTTTGCTGATCTCTGTGTTGACCTTTCTCAGTTGTACTTCCAGTTTGTCAAAGACTGTTGTGGCTGATATCTGCTGCTTGGAATACCTTTATATCTTGAAAAGATGGCCTGAGCCTTGACATGTTGCAGATGTGACTGATCCAATTTTATATAGCCATCTGGCCAAATCCATGTTTTTTTTGTATGAATTTGTGATGTAATAGAGTGCTCAAAGAACAGGGGTACTCATCAATTGAGATGAGGCTTCCCAGTCCCTTGTCTTTCTGTTCAGCAGTTGGGATATTCAACTTTAACTACAAGGTCCTATATTACAAAGCTAATGAATGTCTTAGCACCTATCAGAAGCACTTCACAGTCACAAACAAGTTTATCTGTTCCTTTGTCACTATGCTCCTTTCCAGTTTTAGTAGCCTAATAAACCTTCTGGCATATATCAATTAGTTTGTGCCTCATCAGTGAGTGTCCTTGCCCTCCTGATGAGCAGGACTGTCTTTGATCATTCACTGACTTTGTGATAGATGGTGCTTCTCTTTCATGATACTTTTCATATTTGAATGTACCCCTGTTGAATACCTGTTCACCTGTTTGAATATCTCTGAATGCACACCTGTGGGCCATATGGATTCGTTTGTTCATAACTAATGTTAGGTTCTTAGGGGTTATTATATCTGCCATATAGTGCTTGCTTCCTGCTAATTTGACTCTGATGAATAGCCAGATACACAAAGAGTAATTTTCAGCAGGAAATCTTAAGGAGCTCATGGAATTTTCTGCACATTGTTCAGTACTGAACAGTAGCTCGATTCCTTCTCTGTAAAAGTGGTGTTCTTCTCTTATCACTTTACAAGACCTGGACCTAAGACGTTATGAAACAAGTAAGGTTCATAAATGCATCACAATGCACAATATCTCAGTTTTCAGAAAAATTTTAACTTTAGATCAAATATTTGGAATTTGACATGAAGGGAGGAAAGAAGGAAAACATGACAATTTGTATTAGAAATTTCTTTACAGAGGGGGAATAGTAATTTTTTCTAAGTTTCTTCTAGTTTTTAATCTACTTCTGACTTGATCAGCGATTCTACTTCCTTGAGAAACAAGTAGAAAGGAGAAAAAATATGTCCATCCACAGAATTTTCTTTTTCTCTGGTGTTTTAGGACAACACTACTGTACATAGTTCTTTCATAAAACTAGATATAAGGCTGGAAATCAAAAAAGAGATACCATAAGGGGCTGTTCTCTTGTCATCTTCCTTCATATTTTACTTACCTGATTTTTTTAAAAATCAGTGTCAACACCAGCACTTAAGATGATGTGTCATGATCCTATATGCCTGTTACTGCATGCCTTATTTCCTGTGAAATGTTCAATGAAACCTCAGTATCTATGAATCATCCTTGACATAAAGTCCTTTGCTTTTTTTGTGGGTTGCTTTGTTTGTTCTGTTTAGTTTTGGTTTTTTTTTTTTCTCAAAGTGCATGGAGAAACAGATTGAGGTACTCACCAGCCAGAAGTAATGTAGCAAGGGAGGATAATTTTTACACTTTTAAGAAACCTATCTTTGATTGTGTTTAAATTTTAAAGTGGCAGCCAACACTGGAAAAATCAAAGCCACACCACAATAATTCATCGGTCTATTAGTCTGGGATGGTTTTCATTCTTTTTACCATCTGTCCTACAGCAATGAGTTGCAGATTATTAATATTTTATGCTGATTTTTGAGTTTAATTATATACTTTTGGAATGATCCATCAGCCAAGTATTTAATAAACCAGTGGAATAGCAATCAATATTCTGAGATCATCGTCTTTCTGCTGTTTTAGTCCTTATAACTATAATACTTTGACAGTGAGACTCTGTCTAACGAAACAAATTTGATGATGACACACTATTGAATATACCAAGAAGCACAGATTGAGTAAAAAACTAATGTTATGCAACTGGGATTATTACACTACAAGTATTTGTATTACAGGTTTTATTCTCTGCCATGAAAAGAGACACCAACTAGGCAAATATGTATATTTAAAGGTCTGAAGAGTATCATGAGGTCTTTCTTTCCACAACTGTGATCTTTACATTCAAGCATGGATACTGCATTCAAACATTGTAGATTAACATGTTGGGACCAAGGCTCTGTTTAGAAGCATTAGGTTATAACCCAATGGTAGTTACCTTGATTGCATTTTAAATTGTTTGACTATTAAATACTGATCTAAATTGAGTCAGAAACAATTTTTATAAATTATCTTAAATTCTGTATTTTTAAACAGTGGACAAGGATTTAAATAAGAGCTTCTCATTTTTACTAGTAAAAATGGTTAGTGGTCTGAGTTCCACTACAAATTAATTAGCTTTCAGAGGCAGACCAATTTAACAATACTTCAAGAAGAGGTAGAAGTCTTATTTTTTCTCAATGACTTTTCATTTAATCTCACTTTAGTCTTACAGTAGGAACTATATGATCAGCTCCTGACACTAGTCTACCTACCTAAGGGGTAATAAATTTACCTATGAGCAGTAGCTCATGTCCTATTTCTCTCACAGTGAAATTAAGCATTCTTTAAAAAGAGCTTTCGATTTTAGAAAATGAGGCCTGAATATTCAATAGAAAACATTTAATTTTGGTTTTTATTATGTGCTACAGCTGACTGTACAGGTGAGTCAACTGTATATACTATGTTAATAGCCTCCCAGTCTGAGCCAAAACTGGTAAATGTTTACTGATATATGAAAATATGGAGGTGTGAAAATTTAAGATACTCCACTTCCTTTAATCTCTCTCTCTATACACTAAACTATCTAAGAGGTTGTTCTGGATGTGGTTGATCACACAGTTAGTCTATTATGACAACTCAGGTGGTTTAAATCTTCCTTTAAATGCAGATTTGTGTGCCAATCTTATTTTTTTGCAGCAGTATAAAAAAAGTATTTTCCAGCTGGCTTAAATTGATTCAGGAATAATTTAAATATCAGTATGAAGGAAGAAGTAGAAAGGGGAAAATAGTTCTTATGCCATTTTGCAAAAATTTGCAGGCTACATTGTATGGTCTGCATATTACCTTAGTCATTATTTCAGTAGGACAGTTTTGCTGCGTAAGATATTCTTTACTGTGAATGAGTTAATGTATAATGCATTAGAAAAGTAAATATTTTGCTATGCAGGCTTATTGTTAGGACAGCTTATGCTATAAATATTTTTAATTTCACAGCTTCAAAATTGATTTATCTGAAAAATTATATCTTCTATCAATATTTCTCTCTTAAAAAAAAAATAAAAATTATATTGTACTTTTGATAAAATGCCCCCAAGAAATCTCTAAAATAAAATGTTTTCCTCTTGGGTATATTTATACAGTCTGGGATAAATCTGAGTTTAGATCCAAAGTTCTCTGAAACATATTGAATTATTTTAATTGTTTTCCTTGGGCTTTGGACTGAACACCGTGAAAGCCTGGAATGGAATATGCGAAGACTGCCTAAAATAGAACTGAAATAGGTCTCCATTGCATCCTTTTTGAAAAATCACAAACATCTTAATAAATGCTGATACTTCTTGAGCTATAATTCAGTTTTTGAACATATAGGTACTGCAGATTCAGCTTCTTTGACAGTACTGTGCAAGAGTAAATTGGTAGTTTCAGTCAAGATCTGTTTTGAACATAAGTAGCCAGTAGAGGTTGCTCCAAGCTATTTCAAAACACAAGGAATGACCAGTTTCACTAAGGATTTAAATAACAGATGTGAGGTTTAAACCGAATATGTTAAGGTAAGTGTGACTTTGTTCAGACAGCAATTAGATAAAAAGCAAAAAACTGTGAACTCTGCAGCACATAGACACAAATATCTATAAAACATAGATCCCCTCAAACTGATCTTAAAGTTCCCGTTTACTGCAGTGGCTTTGCAATTACTCAGACTGGTTGTCATTCTCCTGCTGCGGGTAAAGGATCATCCAAATCACATTTCATAAGCAAAGTCATGGAAGAGATACATCGTCAGGATAAAAATGAGTTATTCTGGCAGAAATTGGTATGTTTTTTGGCTTGCCAATTAGTAATGGTTTTCCATGAACAGCAATAAACACTCCCCACCACTGTTTCAGACAGTGAGGACTAGAAGTGCCTTTTCCATGTAGGATTTTTTGCTTTATATTCTACAGATGTGTCATTAAAGAAGTCTTAACAGTAGCTATAGACTTTGGCACTCATTCCTGCAGCCGCATGATCCGTCATTTATTACATATTACTTTTTCCACACATCTCTTGCCTGAATTCTTAAGTCTTTTTCAATGACAGCATGCATGAGTGGTAGTTTGTCACACAGGCCTGTAGAGAAAAAGAACTGTTTTCTGTGAACAAGTATACATTTGCTTTATTTAAGAATGTGAAAGGATCTAGTGAATTAATGGAGCAATTCCTGTTCCTTGAATTAAGTAATATGTGCCAGATGTGAGAACCAGGAGCTTAGCAGGAAACCCCAAATGTAAATTCTATCATCCAATCACATGAGATGCCAATTATAAAGTTACTTCTATATGAATACTGAAAGTCTAAACATCGAGATGGCTAGACTAGGTTGCCTAATTTTAAGTGACAGAACAGACATCTGAGAAAAACAATGGAAAGAGGACAATTAACAGACCTTGTAAATGACAAAGCAATAACAACATAGGTTTTGCCAGAGGAGGAATAATACTCTAGGTAAACATAAAGTCATTTAAAAATTAGCCTTGTCAACAGACAACTCAGAATCCTTACATCCATATCTACCTCGGCAGGCGAATAATGGTAGGATGTGATAGCAGGTATAGGACTGTGACCAGAAGAGTGAAAGGGAAGTGGCGGCAGCAGAAGGCTTCAGGGATCCCAAAGATAGACTGGCTAGATGTGACAGAGCATGACACAAACAATAAATTTTGATCTACCATTTCTATTTTCAGAGACAAACAGTGAAAGAATGCACAAAGGTGTAAGAAATTCTGGAAGCAGGACTGTTGACAGACCCTCTATCAGGATATCACTATAAAGAGCTTCTCTGTAGCAGCAATTGTAACATACGTATATTAAAAGTCTTTAGGGAAATGAATTATCTTCCACCCACCAAAAAATCACTACAATAACATCAGCTTCTAAAAGATCAGCATAAATATGTGAAAGTGTTAAAAGAGAATTCAAAGGAGCAGTTGAAGGAGTGAAACATTTTTAAGTGGTATAGAGTTTGTTAATCTCAAGGTAAATGTGTATTCTTTATGAAAAAATATGGTAATACAATGAAGAAATTGTGGCAAAGTTAAACTTCAGACTAAAGGAAACTATAAGAAATTAAAAAAAAAAATAATCCTTCAACACTTTGAACTTGTGTCCAAATGAAGAAAATTCAAGCAAAACAAAAACAATACACCAAGCCCTTTGACAAGCTAAAAATAAAACTGTACTAAGGAAGACCAAAAAAAGAGTTTTGAGGAACAATTTAGTAAAAGCAAAACCAAATGAATACTGCTTCTTAAACACAGAAGAGTTCTTGCCACAGAGTCAGCGGCACTGGTAAATGACTAAGACATGAAACGAAGATTCACAAATGATAAGGCCATTTGAGAAAAGATAACTAGGTTATTGTTATTACTTACAGTCAAGAAATTTAGAGACATTCCTACACTGAACTTTCCTTTAAAAAGTGACCAAGGAACTAGGTGAAATTGCAGTGTCATTAGAAGACTTTTGGGAAAGATTCAATTAAATAAACAATAATAACTCTTAAAGACTGGAATTTGAAAAATAAGGGAAAGTAAGAAAGAATGAATACATTCCACTTAGCATACTTTTGTATTGGAGGGGTGAAAAGTGATAACTTTTTTTATTAAAGGTTTCAAAGAATAGCAGAGCAGTAAGACTGACTTCTAAGCCAATACAGCAAATGAAAAGCAAAATAAGGTTTAGATTAATATATAGATACATAGATAATCTTGAAGGGAAAGAGTCAACATGCCTTGTGGAAAGTTTATTAGAGAGCTCTGAATAATCATCAAACATGGCACTAAGGATAACCACTTTGAAATAAGATATTTGGGACTTTGGAAACTCTTTTGACGTGATCATTCACAGGAGTCTTAAAACCTGAGTCAAACTGTGTGGAGATGAATCCCAAAGACCTGACTGAGCTGCTTCAGGCTTATTTCACATGCATTCCCTAATGGATGAGAAGAGGCAAGAAAAAGGAGAAAGGGTCTTGTTCTAACCTGGAAAACATATTTTGTCCTTGCAATTTATACCAGAATGGAAAAAAAAAAAGTTATTTATGTGTATAAAAAGATGTGATTTTGGATTTGTAATTAATGAAAAGAAGTAGCAAAAGGTACAGTGAAATTGCTAGTTTTCCCAATGGAGACTTTTTAGAGGTGTAGTGTTATAGAAAATCAGTGAGTTGGATCGTTGAACATGCTAATAAACAATCAGGAAAAGAAGATGAATAGTAATGTAACTTTGATGATGACACACAGCAGCAAGAAGAGTCCAGAAAAAAATATAGAAGAAAAATCACCCAAGGGTTTATTGCACACAAGTTGCAGACACAAACTTGCAGTTGAAGAAGTCCCTCAACAACAAACTGCTAGAGTGCCACTATTTAAAAACTCCTGCTTTGATTGTATTTGGCTTTAGAAGCATTTATCATTTGACTATCATTTGACTGATACTCTGCTTGGTGGGCAACCGGTCTGCCCTAGGACCTTGGTTGCTATTCTTGTTTCTGCAGAAGGGGCAGAAAGGCGAAAAAAGATACTCTAGTATCTGATGACAAAGTAAAATCCACCTGTGTGATCACCAAAGTTAGATGACACTCCCAGAAGATCATTGTATTGTTGAGAAAATAACTGCAGTTTTCCTGTAATTGCCTGCTCTTTAGGGATTATGAATATAAACACAAGCTCTGTAGAACTTCTCAAGATTAAAGCTGATATCTTGCAAATGCTGATTTACGTGTGCTGCTGAAATGAGGTATCACTGTTAATGAAATTTGTGGCTTTGAACCTCTCTCCTTCCCCACCTCATGTAGGCAATGAATGGTTGGTAATATTTGCACATCGGTTTTACTAGTGTCTGAGAAGTCTGTGCAAACTCAAAATGTGAAGACACAGTTCTGTTTGTCCTGAGGAAAGTTCTACTACTAACAAACCAAGAAAACACTCTGTCAACACTGTTAGAATTTATGAAAAGTTAAGTACCTTGTTGCATTTGATTTACGGTATCTCCTATAACTTTAATAGGTACAGATGTTCTTATGTTCCATTACCTTTTTTTTTTTTTTTTTTTTTTTTCAGCTTCAGGAGTTAGATGTATTGTTACAAGTCCTGAGCAGAACCATTTATTCTAAAAGAATATATATCAGAAGCTCTATTAAATTATCACTGTGTTGACAAATTCTGTTTTAGGCAAAACTGTGTAATCTGTGATCTTTAGAGTTTCAAGGTGAAGAGTTCAGACCATTTGAATTGTCTGTGATTCTGATATTGAGAAAGTGGGTTTTTTGGACACTTTTGGAGGGAGGTGGATGTAAACAGTATTCTTCCTCACTGTCTCCTTCTGTCAGTAGCTAGTCACATCTCTATATCTTGGTCAATTTGATTTCACAGAAAGGCTGCTCTCTCTGTGAAGGTGCAATGAAGGGTGATACTGGGTGCATAGGGACCTTTGTCTTTCCACCACTCCTGGCTACGGGGGACTTCCCTATTGTCTCATGCTATCTGTGGCTCCCATCACCTCCACGGAGGTTGCAGCTCTGCTCCAGCTGGGAAAGTATGCTCCCAGACATGGAGATGAGGATGCTGAGGCAGCAGTGTCCCTCCTCTCTCCCCTGCCAAAGCAGGTGAAATAACACAGTGAGCTTCAGGCAGTCAGGGCTGAAAAAGGGATCAGACAGGCAGATGAGAGTGCAGGTCCAGGAACACCATGCTGGGCAAGGCACAAGGTCAGCAGCAAAGATCCTCTTGATAAAATCACCCCACAGTTTTGCTGTTATTGGTATCATGTTATTGTATATGAAGTTGCAGAACTGCCATTCAACGATATAGCACACATCCTTTCTCCTTAGACAGAACAATTATTAACCTTCATTTTTAAAATACTTTGTGGAAAACAATGCCCCACAGTCCTCAGTGAGGAAAAGCCTATCTAAATTTAAGATGTTCTGACAGCTGAAAATTTTGGCTGATCATTTTTACCATGTCTGTCCTTTACCGTTCCCAGTCTTTAATTCTTGTAGGAATCAGAGAATGTGTGAAATCCGAGAAGTATTAAAAATTAGTACACTGATATAGTGAAATATCAATTGCATACAAAGTAATGTTCTTTCTAAATCTGTAGGGTGGATTTATAGCATTCAGACCATATATTCACTAGTTTCAGCATCCATTGACATACACCGAGATTGCTGTTTGATATTAAAAATTTAATGGATTAACTGTGGAATGCCTACCAAAATTGCACAGCTACCTGACTGAACAATGACAGTCAGCTCACTGCTCAGTATAAAGCTCAGATTTTGTTCTATTCCTTTAGCAGCCAAAATAGAAACTGAGTTTTCTTTACTGCATTTTGCCCATTGAGCAGAAATCTGTGAATCTTGAAAAAGAAGGAAAAAGGTGTTTTGAAGCTGTAGTGCATGTAACACAACCTTGAAGCTTACATTTGATAAAAGTCAAAATTTTATTGGTCAGAGCTTCAGACCAAGTATACTGGTTTAGCATTCCTTTAATTTCAAGAATATTTTCCCCTGAGTTTCTGTTTGATTTTCATGGTCAGTGGATACTTTCTGGTTTGGGGATATATTAAAAATATAAGCATAATGAAATTTATCTTCTCTTGAATTAATGGGACTCAACTGTGCAGCCCTGAAAGTATCTAAGTGGGATCACTTAGCTATGCCATAGAACAACATTCACGTGGCTCATGAAATACTCTGTAATTCCAGAACAGGTAACCTTAGACGCTCTTTTTAAATACACATGACCCCTTCCTTAGATAGAACATATTTTCCCTTGCAAAAAGCATGCATATTCATTAGCCCTGCTTATTCATTTTTTCCAGATGCTGTATTTCATTTGTGGCAAATAAGCCTGTCTAGGACATTGCTGTTTTTCAACCATAATCCTGTTACTTATTCCCTCTTAGGTATTAAGATGATGCACCTGGTATGTATTACTGCTTTTCTGAATCTAACTTGAGACAGAAACATTACAGGAATGTAATATTTTCAGGGAAGACTGTTTTTCAGACAACACTAATGTGAAGAATCTGGACTGGTGAGAAGATTATTTCTGAGGGGATAAAGAAATGTGATTAATTGAAATGTCAGGTCCAAAATACTTCTAAGTGGGGTGCTACATGGACTTTTTTCATTAGGAGGGAGGTCTCACTGTGGATAGTCCTCTTAAACTATCATCCCCACATTCAATGATGGTCAAAAAGGCAAACATAAATTATTAAGAAACAAAGGACAACAAAACAGAAAATATAACCCTGACAGTAAACAAAGCTATGGTATGCCTGTGTCTTGAGTAACACACACTCAGTGTACATGTGTAGTAATGCGGGAGAAAAAATAATAGGCTAGAACTTTAAAAACTGCAGATAAGTGGCAAGACCACTTCAAGGTATGAATGCTTTCTGTAGATTTCACATGTAGAAAGACAGTTTGGTATAGAAAAGACATCACAGAAACAGAATAATCATGAAGGCTGCAAAGAAATGGAATGAGGAATTCTTGTCTTAAAAGAAAGGTCAGGAATCAGATTTAAATCAAGCAGAAAGAACAGAAAGAACATCTTTTCAAATGACACTTAACTACCTAAGGTACTCCTGGACACAGAATGTGGTGGAAGCCAAAAATATCGAGAAAGAGATTAGACAAATTTGTGAAGGTTAGGCTCACTGGGGAGTATTAAACCTGTTAGTTCAGATCCAGCCTCTGACTCAAGAAGTCTCAAAATTGTGAATTGCCAGAAGCTGGGTGTACAGGGGAAAGACTATTCCCTCGTTGCCCTCTATTTAGGAAATAATTTCTCTGCCCCAGATTGAAACTTCTGGTTAAATTTAGAGAGAACAGGAGAAGACCTTGCAGCTGAGTGTGTCAACAGTTTGGGCTGTATTCAGACTCTGTATTTAAAAAGATTTGTCTTGGTGAAGCATGGGAATTGCAGCTCTCCTTTCTCAAAAGCATTCATAAGGTAACATTTATTTCTGGCCAGCTCTAGCTTGGATGCATAACTAGTGATCATAGCATTGAGAGCAATCCTGCATCTTTGCTGATGAGCTGAGGGGTAGCAAATGCTTTCTCATCTCTAATTTATGGCTGCAAATTATTATACTTACTTAGCCATTTGTTCGTGTTGTTTTTATTTTTATTTTTTTATGGCAAGAGTGGATACTTGTTCTTGATGCCATATTATTATTGGCTGAGATGATTCATAACACGTGGTGTTCACAATAACAGTCTAATTCTGTGGTCTCTCAAACATCACTGGTCTCACAAAACGGTATCAGATTTGCTGGGTTTGTACTGCTATTTGTTTTATAAAATACTGTCTTGTCTTGCCTGTGTAAGGACCTTCTATTTCTCCATCTGCCCTGTTTCCCCAGCTGGCTTGGCCAAGTGCTGGAAGGCTATAAAATTCTATCTTTTCTTTCAAGTGATAAATCGTGTGCTATTAATCTCTCTCAACACTGTTTAGTGATTTAGAAAGCATTAAGGAGTCTTTTTTCTTCCAAAGTTTCCATCTGATCCCTTAGACACAGTCACAACCATGTAGCCATCAGAACAACTCAGGACCAACTCCCTCTGCCTGGTCTAAAGTAGTAATTTCCCTTTCTTCTGACAGGAGGAGAGAGGAAGTCACAATGTTTTTGTCACTGTCACTTCAGTGATGAGAGCCAGTTTCATGAATACAAGAATCCATCTTTTTTGGCCCTGTGGCTGGAGTAAACCCTGTATTCTCAAAGTTCTTCTCTTCTTGGGAAGTTTACTTGAGGTAGTTGAACCGAGCTCTTGGTCAGTTGTCTCTTGGTAGCTTTTATTTCCAGTCCTTCCATTCATGCTAATCTGTCAGGCAAAGGATCTGTTATGGGTGGTAGGGTGTGAGATAGTCCAGTCTTCAGCACCAACCCTGATCCTGCACTGAATATCCAGGGAGGTGGGCAAGACTGCAACAGACAGTTGTCCTCACTCCTCTAGTGTCTCTCTCCATGACATCAAACGTTTGGACGAAGTACAAAACCACCTTCAAAGTACTTCTGGCCTTCAGTGGTGTCAAGTTAATTTTATTAAAATCCTTCCCTCTCCTGAGCTACCCTGTGGTCTTCATCATGATCTGAAACAGTATGGGTGTGACTTGCCTCACCTGGCTTTGGACAGTGTCAGTACAGAGGGGTGCAACTGAGGGAAGTCGCTCTGCTCTCCTTACACTGAGTGGGCATCAAAGGGCACCATCTGAGCATGGATCATCTGCCCTGCTTTAGATCCATACTTTGGGATGAGGTGAAGCATGCTCTGGAACTATCTGTTTCTTTGCATCAGGCAGCCTATGGAGACTGGTTAGGACATGGGTTGAATCTCCCTGAGGGAGGCCAGTTTCATGGCATAACTTAGCTAACTTAACAGCAAGCTGCCGTCAAATAAGCAAGCCTCATTCCCTCCTCTTTACCTCTTTGGGTTCCCTCTACACCCTTCCTTCAGGCAATGATTTATTTGACCCAGTTTCTGGGACATAACTTGCAGAAGGGCACATACCTCATTTTTCAAGGCTAGCGTCATACTAATTTGGCTTTGGAACCAGTTCATGACTAAAATGCCCATGGCAAATCAAAGAAATTTGTAGGAGCACACTGGTAGGGAGGAAGAGGAGGACTCCATTTCAGTAAGAGACAGTAGTTAGGTAGACATTTCTGTACTGTCTTTCTCCATTGTGCTTCCAATTACAATGGTTGCTGTGAAATAGATTGGCCATGTCAGTTTTAGAAATAAATATTTCAGTGTAAACACCTTCTCAGCCTCATGCACAGATGTATTCCAAGAACTCTGGTGTGGGAGAAAGGTTCTGCAGAGTCTACCTCCCAGGCTGAGCTGGAGAAGGGAGATGAGGAAATGAAGGTTTAGGTCTGAGTGCCATCAGACTGACCACTCTCAAGAAAAGGTAAAGGAATTAAAAATGGATCTCAATTAAATTACACTAAATATGCTTCTTTATGACCTAGCTGCAACTTAGTTTAGCTTTGCCATTGAAGTAGTTGTTCTCAAATGTTGATTTCTCTACTATGTGAGAAACAGCATTTCACTGACATTTTTGTTTTTACAATTATTTTTTGAGCTGTTAAAAAGTCTGGTTTGGATAAAAGGACAAAGATTTGAAAAGAGATGATGTTTTCCACTGAGAATTGTACAAGAAACTGGTGAAGACTATATGAAGTCACAATGTCATATGGATTTGCTTAGACTGAAGGAATAATAATTCACATGTACACTTTATAGTCTGTGTGCTAAAGCTTAGCACAGCCTTCCTTTAAATCCTGACATGTGTTTTTTTCCTAGCAGAACAGAACCTAAATACTTGGTAAGTGGTGTAATGCAGTGGTAAAATGATAAAACTCATATTCAGCTAAAATTATGCTTTACTGCCCTCTTGTTTCTTTTGGCTCAAGCAAGAAGAACAAAGAAAAAATGGAAAAAAAGCCCTGATGAAAATAGGGAATGGTGGTGCCAGATGGAGGATGTGACCTGTCAGAGCACTGATCTCAGGAGATTGCTCTAGGAATTCTAGCCAGGTTGGCAGCTACTGTTTGCAGCTTCTTGCTCCAACATCACACAGAGGTTCCTAAAGGCAAGCAGTTGGAGATTTTCTTCATTGAGTTTTAACTGACAGGGTCCTGAGTCCTTTTAAGAAAGTGTATTTTCCAGCAGTTTCCAGGCACAAACTTATTTTCTATTCTAGCACATGATGCATCAGTGATGAAGACTGAAAGGATTTTGGTTTAATTTAGCTTAAACAATGCATGTGTGTCTTGTGTGCATTATTGTACAGATGCCTTAGCTATTTCAAACTGGATTGGGCAAAAGTTTTGCGGAAAACTCGAGGGACAGGCAGAGGGATGTAGAATTTAAAACTGCTCCAAAGCCTGAGGAAGCCATAGTGATTTTGCTAGGCTGCCATTCGGACCTTAGGTGACTAACTTGGTATTTTCCACCATTAAATGAAGATGTATGAAAGAAGAGGCAGTCAAAAGGGGTAACAAAGTCTTGTTAACATGGCTTCACATTGCAAATGAGCCTCAGAGCTTGTGATACATTTGTCATTCTGTGAAGCCCTATTCACAGTGGACTAGTCTCCTCTCATTAGAGATCCCATCCTAGGTCTGAACTTGAAAAACACATCTTCTCCCAGGCATTGATAATACTTCTGTAAGTAACAGTTGTCATGAAGTGTGCCATTGTCCCTTAATCTGAATGCCGCTTCCAGCAAACCCAAGTTTCAGTACAGCTGTTCCAAGAACTATTTAAGCACCCGTTCAGAAGTTAGTATGTAGGTCCTAAGCCCTTTCTGAAACACCCAACCAGATAAGAAAACTGGGAACAGAGACCTTTCAGGGGAGCTGTTATTGAAAGGGCCATTTTAAAATAAGTTGGACAACTGATTTTCCACATTCCTTTGTTAAAAATAATAATAGCTGCCTCCTGAGAGTTGATAATAAACAAGACAGTATTGCACAAAGTTTTGTGGAAAAATGCCCTTGAGCTTCTCTGGTCTGGAAATTGAGCAGAAATCTCATGAAAATGGAGGTCTTTTGCTGATGTCTGAATACAGACAGTCTTAAATTAACATAAGAGTGGTATGCATTTATCTACACAGCGGTTTTAGAGGAGAACCATTTCCTTAGAGCCTAAGGAGTAATAAACTGAAAAACAGTGAACAGATATATATTTTTGAACCTCAAAAGTGGGAATATGACTCACTGAATAACATATGTAGTTTAAAGTGGTTTGCATTTATGTCTTTTTTTTTTCTTTATCCCTTCCTTTATCCATACGCAGAATGAATTCATTCCATATAAAGCAGCCTGAAATGACATTCAATCATTTCTGAACTGATGAAAAAATGTGCATTATCAGTGTTTTCTAGAAATGGTATGTTTTGATGCAACCTTTTATGTGTTAAGTATTAGAACAGATCAGTATTAACTCCGGCTATGGGGGAAGAGAGGAGACGTGTTAGGCTAACTTATGTAGCAGCAACTGTGTGTAGGTGCAGGTCAACATTTAAGCCTCTTCTTTGGCCCACACAACTCTACCATGAGCTCTGCAGCTAAGCTGTCCCTTTCCCATTGTAAAAGAAACCCACTTAGTTCTGTTAGCTTTGGAGAGAGATCCTTTGACCGACCTTGATCTTTTGATAGATTTCGCTCTTTGGGGAAAGAAGAAGAAGAAGTAATTAAATTAGCAAGTTGGCCAGCTGCAGTGGAAAGGAAATAATGATGGGCTGTGCTCAGGATAGAACAACACACCTATTTCATCTGTGCCTATTTTTGAACTGTCATTTACTTTGATTTATAACTATGGTTTTGAAATATTTTAATGAGGAGAATGTAGCTTGCTCCAAGATTTGAAATAACACAGATGTCAAAGCCAATAAATATCACACCTTGAACTCAGACAATAAACCACACACACCGAGAAAGGGACTGCATTTTTAATTAATTAGATTTGTGCAGGAGAGAAACTGTTTCTGAAGATCTCCAGTGGAAGGGGCAGTCTTCACTAAAATGCTGTCCTCTGGCTTGTGATGCGCAACATTACTTAGAAGAAAAGCATGTTTATATGTACCCTATCAGGAAAGATTCTTTACTTGGTTTTGACATGATCCATCATATTCAGGTGCACTGTGGTATGCATTTAAGTTCATACTAAAAACAATTGTCAGACTTCTTGGCAGATATGGTAAACTTACATACAATGCACCAGCGCCAGATCTGCTGTGAGTTAAGTGTCCAAAAACATCTTTAGCTCATTTGTATTGAGTAAAAAGATAATTATCAGTAATCTTTGAAGTCAGGAAATTACTCTAGTGTAGAGATTTAAGGGACTAAATGGCTCACTATCCTGATAAATGGACTGAGTATTTTTCATGCCTCGGTCACTGACTCAGATGAATCTAACTCTATACTACACATAAGTCACTATTATCTCCTGTTGTTTAAAGAGCAGCTGCTATGAAAAAGATTAGGTGATCTGTATTTAACTCTTACTGGGCAAATAAGCATATGTCAATCGACACTTAATTGGTAAAAAAAGGGCAAGCCAAACTGAATAAAATAAGAGCCCATATACATGTCCCTTTCATTACCACTGTTAAACCAAACCTCTCTTTGTATTACTGGAATGTTTGTATAAGTTTTATTACGTTCCCATTTCCAGACAGCGCTCCAACCTGAGCTGAAGAAATACCACAAGAAAATCTACTCTTACTGAATTTCCAGATGCTTGAAGCAGGTTGGCCTGGGAATTGCAGTGTATCCTTCAGACCTCTTCCCTTCTTTTCTCTTTACAACCCTCCCAATCCTGGTAGAAAAACACCTTCCAGATGTGGTAAGCAATACAGATATTATCTTCACTCATCTGCACTGTCCTTTGTCTATCACCTAGCAAGGGAGAAAGAAAGGGGACTCAAGGACTATATGGTGAAAAGATGGTAGATAATGCCCTTCTCTTCCTTTATCCCCCACACACACTCATCCCAAGCAGTTTCCAGATTTAAGACTGAGCAGACAGAGAGATGTTGCTGGAATGAGCAGAGAAGAGCTTCCTGACAGAGACAAAAAATGTGGCTCCCAGAAGAGGGGTTAGAATAGATGATGGAAAGCATGGCTTAAACAGCAGGGCAGAGCAGCCTGTTTTAAGTTGGTTAAAACAAGCAGTTTAGGAACTGGCTTTGGTTTTAAAAGCCATACACCTTAGCTCTTCCAGCTCAGCCTTTCCAGGAGGTTTCTTTATTTTATTTTTCTTTCCCCAGAGGAAAATTGTCAGGCCAAAGCCCAGATCACAAGATAATTTTGTGGTGATTAACCAGGTGATTCGTGATGATGACTGAGGTCAGGCTGGAAAGTCAGCCACCTGGTCAGGGTTGGGATCATCAGGGCATATGGACAGGCAGGGTCAATACAGCCTTGATAGTTTATCTCCAATGAGGCCAAGGGTGAGAGATTGCTAATCAGCTCCCAAGGAAAGGGTTGTCAGACCTGGCTGAGGCCTCCATGCAGCACTGTCACCAGTCAGTCATCTTGTTATATGCATACATAAGAGGAAGCAAGGTTCATGCATGCTGCAGCAAAAGGTGGGAAAATTTGTAGTGGTCTATAATTTCATGTGAGAGTATTGGTTCCAGTATTTATTGGTGTTCCAGTTAATCCACCCTTACCAAGAACAGGTCCAGAGACTAGCACTAGCTGTGTTCCCTCTGTCAAGTATTTTAGCCACCCTAAGATTAGATTTTTGGATGCCTGAAAGATGGTGAGCAAAAGCCATTTCAAACACCTAATTTACAGGTTTACTTGATTTAAATATTTCTTTCTCCTTCTTGCATAGATATTCAACCCTGTAATATCTCCAGAGAGTGGGTAGATAGGATTGTTCCCCACTCTTTCTGTCTTAAATGCTAGAGTACTTTATTTGCATTCTTCCTGGATATTTTGGAAATAGATTCTGCTAAACCACTCCTAGAGATGCACTTAATGCTGTAGATATTTAATTTAGAGTCAAAAAGTGCAATGTAAATGCTTGCACAATCTATAGACTTAGATACGTGGATCACGCTTAAATTAAATCTGTGGTACATTGGTGAATAAGTGTTGTAAAGCCCTGATTCCAGGTACAAAGATTGTTTCAGAGCAAGTGAATCCTCAGGTGGCACATGGGACCGCTCTCCTGAAGGCTGCAGTAATTACGCTTGGGGCATAACACCATCACACTTCACAGCCCTCCCCACTGTACTGAGTCACCAGTGTGACTCAGAGCAGCCCTGGTAAAGTGCCCTGAAACTCCCCTTTGCCCATCTGCACAGCCTCCTCAGGTTGTGTCAAGCTTTTATTACCTGTCAACAAGTATTATTTAGAACTGTTGACAAATCACAATAGGAATTGCCTCCCACCTTAAAAAATTATGTTCGTAGAGAACTTGGCACTTGCTCTCATGTTATTTCAGGAGTTCCACTTCTAGTTCCAACTTAAAACCAAGAAAAGCAGAAGTGGAAATATTTTTTTAATACTTGATCAAGAATTTTCAGACCTTGACATGGCTTCAGATTCAATCTAGTTTGCCAAATTTGGGATGAAGATTTGAACCTGTTTAAATGTTTCACAGGAATGAAAGGCATCACAGAGCGGTAGTTAGAACAGAGAATATGAAGCAAATTATCTGAATTATTTTTTACATACCATCTTGGGATTGTTATGCACCCACAGAAAATCTCTGAAACTCTCTGTTTCTAAATAGATATACAGGAAGCAATAGCTATAATAATACCTTGTATAATACATGCAGTATGTTAGAATTATTATCTAATACTGCTCTTATTAGTACTGCTCCGAAAAGTAATACAAAAGTAGTTAAACAGCAAACAAAAGACATGTTAAAGCTAAATTGCATTAAGGCCCAAATCCAGCTAAGCACTTAAGCATATGAATAACTTCAAGCAATAAGTATTAATGTCTCTCACATACATAATGTTATGAGTATGCTTAAGTGCTTAATTGGACTGGAGCCTAAATTCACAAAAGCAACAAGGACTAAATCTCTATCCTTAAATTTTGCACCTTTGCCTAATATTCACCTTAATACTCTTTACATTCATAAATTTCTTTATAATTACAGAAAAAAAAATGTGCTGTAATATGGTATTTGTGAATACGTGCATGTGCACGTGCACATGCACATGTGTGTGTGTCTGTACTCTAGGCATCCTTTTCAAAACACTCCCTGTCCTTCCTGATGTAAATATTTTTCTATTGATCAGATCGTCCATGTGCTACTGCATTTACTCATATAACACCAAAAGATATTTTATTAGAATTTTCCCACCAAAAGGAACTTGCTGGAATGAATATCACCATTGCATTTGCAAGGTGCTATATAGCCCCACAGGCTCTAAGACACCAAAATGACACCAGTAAGCCCTGATTTGAAAGCTGTGCAGGTTTGTTAATGTGTTCAGCAGGGTTTATAGTGCTACCTGCACATAGCGCAGTGCTGAATGAAACAACTGCTCTTCAAATCACATTTGGATGGTGTTCAGCCACCTGAGAGGGCACAGAGAGGGAACATAGCTTTGTTGACCAGTGGTCATGGAGACATAGCAGCAGTCTGACATCATTAACACAAGGAATCCTATATATGAACTTCTAAAATTCTTGAGATAAGAGCCATATTCAGGGTTACTATATGTAGGTGTGGCTTTTATCCAAATACTAGATGTTACTTAAAATACATTTAACCAAAACTGGCGCTTTTTTTTTTTTTTTTTTAACAAAACATGGAATTATAATTTGCATTTTGAGTTTTCAAACCATTTAAAAAAAATGAAATAATGATGACTTTCCCCTATTACTAGAGTTAAATGAGACTGTTCCAAAAGTTTCCAATAAAGATGGGTGTGTCTCAAATGACTTAGAGTTCCAATTTAATTTCACTAAGTGCCCAACTCTTTAGATGTTTATCTAAAGTTCCTCTGAATGAGTCAGATCTTCAGGCAACAAGCTTGTAGAGACAATAAGAGAGTCTTTCTCATGATCAATTAGCTTCTCTTCCTTGGATTCCCTCTGGAACCTGTCAGCCTTCTGTGTGACTAAATCATATCTCCCACAGGAGGTCTTCATTTGAAAGCATCAGCAGCTGGAGAACCCTCCACCATTCTCTAAGCCGTCCCATTTACTATTTAACTTTATTAGAAAATTGTGACCTGTTTCCAAATTGTATATATGTGAATCATCATCTTATATTTTCTTCCCTTTGAATGAAAGCTTTGACAGTTAGGAAACTGTACTTTCCCTCCATGAAGGTACTTAACCCCATAGTTTCCTCATCAACACTTTCTGCACATTCATTTCTACCTTCTTTCATTGTCTCCTCCCAAACATTCTTTCTAGCTGTTGTCAAGAGAAAGAAAATATTTAATTAATGATATTTTTAGTTTCAAAATTAGAAAGTGTCCAATTAAATCTTGATATCACTAAGAGCTTAATTTTTTTTTCTTTTCTCTTTCCCCCTATAAACCCATTTTTATGTCTCCCTTCATAAATTCATAAATTCATAAATTTATAAATTTATAAATTAATAAATTCAGCCTACCACCACGTTTCTTCATGTTCCTCAATGATCTGAATTCTAAATCTTGTGAATTACTACAGGACAAGGTCAGTCTTGTTCTCTGTTATTTGGACTTCCTGAATATACACTCTTCAGTTTAAAAAAAAAAAATTAAAAAAAAAAAAAATTAAAAATTACTTTTTAATACTCAGTGATAATCCAAATTTTCTCCTTGAATTTCTCCTGTAAATGGAAATGCAACTGGAAGGGAGAAGAATGAGCACAAAAAAGGAAAAAAAAAAGTCAGTAAGTGTTTTTTTCCCAGTTTTAAGGATAAAAGGTATTTTTCCCATTTCTTTTTCTGTTGTGGGACAATCTAGGATCAGATCAAGAATACTTACGTGCCCATCGTTGCAACAAAGTTGCATTAGTATAAACCACATATTTTAGGATGTTGTTCACCAGAAATGGATCTAAGCGTATGGTAAAACATGAACTTTGTTTAATATTTTGAATCTGTGTTTCAGTTTCAAGTGTTCTTGTAGCAACAGTCACAGTGCTTTGTGGATCCAAATCAGTTCAGGAGCTGCAGGGTATCCTGGTTTTGGCTGAAACAAAGTAAATTTTCTTCCTAGCAGTGGTACAGTGCTGTGTTTTGGATATAGTGTGAGAGTAATTTTGATAACACACTGGTTGCTAAGTAGTGATTATCCTAAATTAAAGATTTTTCAGTTTCCCATACTCTGACAGCAAAGAGGTGCACAAGAAGCTGGAAGGGAGCATGGCTAGGACAAATGACAAATGACAAATGACCTGAACTAGCCAAAGGGATATTCCATACCATAGGATGTCATGATCAGTGTAGAAACTGGGGGCAGTTGTCCAGGAGGTGCAGATCGCTGTTCAGGCATTTCTCAGTGGGTGGTGAGCAATTGCACTGTACATCACTTGTCTTTTCTTGGGTTTTCTCTCTTTGTTATATTCCCTTTCATTGTTATTACTATTATTAATTATTATTGTTATTATTATATTTTATTTTAGTTATTAAACTGGTCTTATCTCAGCCCATGAGTGTTACCTTTTTTTTCAATTCCTCTCCGCATTCCACTGGTGCTTAGTTGCTGACTGGGGTTAAATCACAACACAAGGTAATGATAAGACCTCAGTGGGCTCTGTGGCTCCATTTCAAGTAATAGTCACTTTAAGCTTATCCAAAGTTTGTGTGATAGATTCAGTACTGAGAAATTTGACTGAAATATTAAAACAAGTAAGGTTTTTAATCAGATTTAAGTACTCTCTGCTTTGGGTTGGATCACAACTGGAAAATTTTGTTGTCACATTTGCTGCTAGCCCTTTTAGCCTTCACTGAAACACAGAAGTCAAATAACTTATTAGAAAAGTCTGTCAGAAGTCTGGAGTAACTTTTTTTAACTGAAGTTTGATTTTTATTTTTTTTTAAATTCCAGTTATGACTTTATTTTATGCCTGTGTCCAAAAGCACCATTGAGAAAAATTATGCATCTGTTATATACTTAATCTAAGGTGAATCTGGAAAAGAATTGCCATAATAAATCTACTGTTACAGACAGATCTTATTTGAGCTTTTTTGTCCTCAGGGCATGACAGCAAGAAGTCGTGCTAACACTTGTAGAGGATGTTCCTGTTAAAATACACATATTTTAACTTAACTCCCACCCATGCTGTGTATCTAGATGTTGTGAAACACTTGTATCTTTCATCACAGGCAAGTTTCTGACACAGATACCTGAAGGGCATGGGAATTCAGAAAAGAATGCAGAAACAAGAACGAAAGAGATACCTCAGAGATACTGTAGAAGACCAGAAGGAAAAATATTATTATTTCTACTGAAGAGGTTAGCTGAGCAGCTGGTCAGCACCCATGCGCCACCACAATATCATGACTTTTTGTGGCTTGACTGCCCAGAAATGCCCTGTTTTCCATATTTAATTTCATATTATTAAGTCAAGGAAATAATACAGATCACAGATGACATATTGTCACACCTGAACTCTGGAAAGAGTGACACTCCTAAAAAAAGGATGTATAAACAAAAGCACATTTGTACCTACTGAAAGATGGCATTTCCATAAACCTCGAAGCCATGATAGATTAATCTTATATTTCAACAAAGTATTATAGTTTGATTTTTTTTTTTTTTTTTTTTTTTTTATGAACCATTTTACTCACCAGTGACTGTGATAACAATGCACTCCTAAAAAATGTTGGTATCAACATATTTATTCTGGAAGAGAACAATGCGAAATTTCATAGTTATTCAAACTAAATCAGTAACAAAATGCAAGAACATCTGTATTTGCAGTGTAATTAACATTATCAAATAAACAGTTAAATGGATCACTGAAGAAGAAGAATCTAAACTATAATCTGTAGCTTCTGCAGATTAGACAATAAATACAAACACCTGAATTTCTTCAGATATTTTAATCACGGATAAATGCATAGAAACACTTTTCTTTTGGGCAAAATGAAGCTTTCTCATTTTTCAGTGTCCCAGATATAAGGCCTTGTTATAATTTATTTACAAACTCTTGCCATTACTTTTAGGAGAGATTTAACTATAACTGTAACTTGGAAAACACTTAGATCTTAAACTCTTTGAATCTAATCACAGCATAGCAGTATCCTTCTTGCTTGAGTTTCCATCTCATAGCACTCCTTTTAGGATTATTTTTATTAGAAACTTGGAAATATGTCAATTTAGCAAAACCTTAGCCACAAAGTTTTCCTTGCTTTTATATCTCTGAGAGTAAATGAGGTAGCATTTGTAAGTGGCTGAAAAATGGAATTTCTATGAGTCCCTTCCAGACTTCTGGTTGAAATCTTTCACATTCTCTTCCCTAGAGCTCTGAAAATGTCATGTTTGTAAATCAGTGACCAAAAATTGAAAACCAGGCAAATTTGCATTATTTTTGCTTGCATAGCAGTTATTTAATTTGAATTCATATGTAATGACCTTAAATGATTATCCAAAGTAAGCTTGCGAGTACTCATGAGCCTAGGGGTAACATTTTGTGGTGCCTTCAGAAATACAAAGAACGTATATTTAGATACAGGTTGCAGATCTTTCATAGAAATTCTGGGCACTATTCTCTTGGTAATTATATTTAGAAACACCTAATCCATTTCCATTTGGAGCGATTCTTTCAACTGGTACTAACAGCTTTCATTGTTGTGATTACAATTAAAATCTTAAATATCAATTGCTTTTGTTTAGAATTAAAAAAAAAAAAATAATTAAAATCCAGTAAAAGCTCACAGCAACATTGAAATAATATTTTATAGTGCTGTACATTTACTAGGGGTATGATTTCCAGCAGCAACAAAAGACTGAATTCTCTGACTCAGATATTATTTCCTAGTCTTGAATTGCTATATTAGTAGAGAATCTATAAAATGTTACTTGCTGAAGAATGATTTTCTGTGACAATTTTAAAACAAATTTTGAAATTTTGAACACCTTTTCTAGGTTTCAATTGTTTGCAGAGTTTAAAATAAAAGGTAATTATATATCTCTTAAAATAATTTAAAATATTATCCACTGAATTCCTCAAACATATGCATTTCCATGCTTACATTTGCCCATGCAATTATCACTACTGCAGGTAGAAACTGCTTTACATGTACATGCTGAATTTATATGCAGACCAAGCAACAACCTATTCAAACTGTGAGTTTAAAGATCTTCAAAAGCCATTTCTCATGTGAAAAATTAATACTATTTAATATATTTTAAGGTATTTGACATGTTTTAAGAGGTGGGTTTTTTTTGTTTTTTTTTTTTTTTTTTTTTTCCGTATCTACTGAAATTAGACTGAATTAAGGTAGAAACCCACAGTATCTAGTCACGGAAAATTTTATTTATCCATTGTCTGGCACAGGATAAGAAACAGCTGACAGTTTCTCAGCTTCTCATCCCAACACATCTTACAGTTTCTTTTGTTCTCTGAAAACGAAATAATATTTCTCTGATAGACTTACTGTGTATTTTCCCTAAATGACTTGCCAGCTCTTTTGCCCACCCAGTTTAATATGCCACAAATACACCTTTCCCTAGCTCACTGACAAGAACTTGTACTCAGCTGATGTTCTGAAACAAGAGGAATAAAAATTGCCTTATAACTTTTATTTATTTTCCTTTTTTCTCTCCATTTTTCTTTTTCATCTGTTTTTACAAACACAGAAGGCAAGAAATAACTTGGCTGAATGGAACACTGATGGAAGAACCTGGATTTAAAAGAAATCAAAGTATTTTCCAATAATTCAAATTTTTTGCCAGCACCACAAAGAGCTCAATGATTGCTCTAGTTCAACATCCCTATAACCAAAACAGTACTGACACTTAAACTAAAAGAGGATTCACAGATAAATGATGAGAAAAAAAAAGAAACACAATAAAAATATTAATAAAATTATTACCAATAATAGGTGATAATGATTTAAATGTAATTGACCTGAATATTATATATCTCAAAGGCTTAATTTTAACATTTTCAAAATTACCAAGAGAATTCAAACCCAAAATGTAGCATCCGCTTCAATAATTAAAACGTCAATAGTTCAATTAATCTCCAAATATCCATATTATGTTGGAATATATAAATTCAAGCAAATCAGATTAAATACCAGAACACAACAATTTATTATATCTGTGAATCAAGTATAAGGAAAAAAAAGAAAAATCACTGGTAATATTGCAGAGATGTTCAGTTTATATATACTCACATTAAAAATCACAGTTAACTCATCACTGAATGAGAACCGTATTGCATTCAAATCATAAGATGTTTTGGTTTATATATGAATATGTTATCATTAGACTATTAAAATCTGAATCTATATTTGACCTATATATGTGTGTGTATATATATATATAAATATATATATATGTACATATATTGTACAGACTTTTATCAACTGCAAAATGATTTCAAGACCTCAGTAATTCTTTGCATTGTAAATGTAGTCTTAGGAAAACACACTAATTGCTTCCTTCTTTAGTAAGTTTCAGGAGATACTGTTGAGTAATGGAACAAAACTACTTGGGAAAAAGTGTTGCCCTCAGACTTTCCTGTATTCCATGAGAATTGTATCATCATGTCAAAAAGTTTGCTCCCACATAATGTCATATTGAACAAAAGGGTGGTGTGAGGAGACAGGGTGAGGCTGGGATTGCTTGCAGAGTTTCGTTTCTTCTCCCTGGGCAGCTGTCCATGTCATTTGTTCACCTGCTGCGGAAACGTTGTGAAAGAATGTGATAAATTGGGAACATGCTTACCTCAGAGATGATATCTGAGAAACTGTCAATGTGCTTTCAAGCATACTGTAATCAACAGATTTATTTTAGAGACATGATAAAGGTGGGGCTGACTGCAGCTTTTTGTTTAAAATGGTCAGAAGATTGCTATGGCAGTGACTAGGGCAACAGCAAAAACAAGGAACCAGCCAATATAGCATATGCATATATTACACATAGTATCTCTTTTACATCAGCTGATATGGCAGAGCTTCAACTCCCCTAACAGCTTTTCCATTTGGCCCATGGAAACTTAGTTAACCTTAATTTCAGATGAAGAGAACACCCGTTTCAAGGGTTCAATTCAACTGCCACAAGCAGCCTTGTGCAAAAGGAGATTTACAGTATGTCCAAACTACATAATATTCCTGGAAACTCACATTAATGTCTTCAAGTAAATGGATAATATTTGAGTATGATTTCCAATTCAACAGGTGGCTGGAATTTTAACGCTTTCTCAAGTACAATAAACATAGCAAGAAATCTGCTTAAGTTCTGAATATCTCTCTCCTACTTTTATTATTTTCTTTCCTTATTTATCTACTTTTGGTGAAGAAAACACAACAGCTATACATACACTCAGAAAAGGATTCCTAGAGTGCCACACAAAATTAGCCCCTTAGCTGGCTTTTTAAAGACTTATTGCAACGTTCAACACTACCAACTGATAGTGTTACTTATCAGATAAGAGTTGATATATTTTTATTATGTTTATTATGTTCTGGAACTACATTCCTTTAATTTAGCTTTGTCCAATTCTAAAGAATTATTCTATTATCCAAGTTTTTGGTGGAAAATAATACTTTCTGTTTAGTGTCATTCAGAATGACAATATTTTTGAGGGTTTCTCAGAAGCTGAAAAAAAAGGAAAGAATCAAATCCCACATAAGTTTTGCAATTTTCAATTAAGTAAAACACAAGGTGAGACAACTGAGAAGATTTGGACTCACTGAGGACCAATGTCTTTCAAGAGCCTTTAATTTTGGTATATGCATGTGTTGGCCCATACACATTTACCAGAATGGAAGTCTCTTAGCTGGGCATGGGAAAACCTACAAGGGAAGATTTGTGACAGGTATCTATTCCAGCTTGTGCACACGTAAATAATGACACTGGCTTTCCACTAATGAAACATCTTGCTATGAGAGTATAGGGCCAGGATTCCCAAACCTATTGAATTTGGATAACTGAAATGGTGAAGTTCAAAGCCAGTTTATATTACAGTTCTGTAAAAAATGCAAATCTTTTCAGGCAGCTAACTGGGGTTTTTCATAGAGATTAATAAATCTGTAATTTGGAAACACCACTTGCTTTCATCTTTCTCCCACTCTTAAATGTAACTTTAAACATTTATGAAATGGTTCACTGGCTGAAATGTAATAGTTTTGCCAAAGGTAGAAGTCAAACAAGGAGGACAGATTAAGTGTAAATTCTTGGGAGCTGGCAGTATTAACTAGAATTCTGTTTAACAACTCAATTCTGAAATTATTAATGACTTGTCCTTGCCAACCTAAAAAAATGTTTGTAGCTGTGGATTTCTTCTAAAGCCATATATCTTATTAATTTTCAGTGTAATCAGTCATAATACAATGGAAAACTCACTGAACATAAAATAATCCATACGGTGCTATATGGATTTCATTTCTTGACAGACAAAATTCGTAAGGAGGATGCTCTTTCAAGTTAACTGTTCCATAAGAGTGATATCATCAATTTAGAATATGGACAAAAATCAAATCCTGTTTTATTTTATACACATAGTAATCTGGGATTAATCCTTGCTCCTACTAAAGTCAGCAGTAGATTGTTGCTGACTTCAGCATGAGCCTAATCAGTGCCTCAGTTTGGGACAATAAAACACAGACTTCTAATTGTCCCTACAGAATAGTATTTCTGGAATTGGATCATCACCTTGTATTTACCCTGGACTGGGATACTTTGGTTTTGCAGAGACAGCTGCCTAAATAATGCCAAATCTATGTACTACATTTGAGGATTCTAAAAATTTGATTAACTAGTTTTGTATAGGTGTTGGCTACTCTGGCAGCCTACATCTTCAGAAGCTGGTCACTGTTGCATTTAGCAATCACAGTTTTTCAAGGGAGTGTTTTTAAGTGAGTAATTTTGCACCTGCAATAAATTGCTTAAGTACTGTAAATACCATTAGCTGGGGGAGCATGTTTGCCTGTGTATGCCTAAGAAGCCAACTAGATCCCAGTCTGACATGCTATTTGTCTGTGATACACAAATGATTTAATGTTTTCATATAGAAATTAATCTTATACACAGATGTATATAAAAAATATTTTTAGTCATATAGAATCATAGATTCATAGAATTATAGCATAGTTTGAATTGTAATTTAAAGATCATCTAGTCCAACCCCTCCTGCAATAAGCAGGGACATCTTCAACTAGGTCAGGTTTCTCAGAGCCCCATCCAACCTGACCTTGAATGTTCCCAGGGATGGGGCATCTACCACCTCTCTGGGCAACCTGTTCCTGTATTTCACCACCCTCACTGTAAAAAATATCTTCCTTACATCTAGTTTAAATCTACCCTCTTTCAGTTTAAAATCACTATCCCTTGTCCTTCACAAAAGGTCCATCTTTTTTATAAGCCCCCTATATGTCTGGAAAAGCTGCAGTAAGGTCTCCCTGGAGCCTTCTCATCTCCAGGATGAACAACCCCAACTCTCAGATCTTTGATCACTTCTGTGACCCTCCTCTGGACCTGATCCAACAGGTCTATGTCTTTCCTATGCTGAGGACCCCAGGGCTGGACACAGGACTCCAGGTGCTGTCTCACCAGAGCAGTGTAGAGGGGGAGAAGCACCTCCTGCATCCTGCTGGCCATACTTCTTTCGATGCAACCCAGGATGTGGATGGCTTTCCGGGCTGTGATCGCACATTGCTATATCATGTCCAGCTTTTCATCCACCAGTACCCCCAGGTCCTTCCCCACAGGGCTGCACTAAATCCCTTCATCCTCCAGCCTGTATTGATACTAGGGGTTTCCCTTACCCAGGTGCAGGACCTTGCACTTCACCTTGTTGAACCTCATGAGGGTCATATAGGTCCACTTCTTGAGGTTGTCCAGGTCCATTTGGATGGCATCCCATCCTTCAGACATCTCACCTGCTCCACTCAGTTTGGTGTCATTGCAAACTTGCTGAGTGTGCACTCAACCCCACTGTCCATGTCACTGATGAAGATATTAAACAGTACCAGTCCCAGTACGGATCCCTGAGGGACACCACTTATCACCGGTCTTCATCTTGACATGGAGTGTTGACCATTACTCTTTAGATGAGACCACCCAACCAATTGCTCATACACAGAACAGTCCATCCATCAAATACATCTCTCCAATTTAGGGAGAAGGATGTTGTGGGGGACCATGTCAAAGGCCTCACAAAATGGATATTGTAGGATATTTTTGGATAATTCTTTCTGAAATATCCTTTTCTTACAGTTTGTGAAGTCTGGACTGCTTTCTCTTTCCCCTTTTCAGCAATGTTCAATGAAGACTCACTGACAATGAAACATTTTTATTATCATAATATAATGATATTGCTGCACTGGAGAATTTTCAACACCATTTAGTCTAAAACTGGCAAGCCAGATGGGTTTTGTTTTAAAGTCATCATTGGCTTCTGGTAACAATGAAAGGTTATAAAATTAAGGTGCTTTGATGGAAAAAGGCTGGGGACAAAAAAAAAAAAAACCCAAACAAAAAACCCCAAAAAACAAGCAAGGTTCAGCTTTTTGTGTAAGAATTAGATTAAGATAGAATATTCAGATAATATGTAAAACTGTGGTCCAATAATAATAGCAAACTAGGAGAATGATTCAGAAAACTTTTCACATAATTATTTAGTATTCATACAGGTAATCTCTTAGAAGTGAGAGCTACTTGAAAGCTTGTTCTAAGAAAAGCTAGTAGAAAGCTATTTTTATTTTTCATTTGAAAACAAAACTGTCATTCTTATTCCTAATCAAAAGGTATAAGGACTTCTTTTCCCCTAAATACTTTGGATAAAAAACCCAACAAAACCCAATGTTTTTATATCTTTTTTTTTTTTTTTTCCCCCGTCTTCTCTTTTGTCTTCCTCTTTCTATTTCATGAAAAAAAAGTTGGGAAAAGGAAAGAACATTTTTTTTAATCTTACACTTTTGGGGATCTGTAAAAGTACTGAACAATTTGTATGCGAAATTTTAAATTCTTTGACTTTTTTCCCCCCTAAAAAGGGAAATCTACTTTTCAACCTGGTAAGTTCATAAAAATTTTTATAGAAATCATTTTACAGGATATAGCTCTAAGCTTGCTTTAAAGAAGAAAAATTCAAGAACTTTAGGGCAGTCTTCCAGTATAAGTTAATTTCTTATGCTGTGGTTCTCAAGAGCAGCAGTCTAAGAAAATAACCAATAAAGACTTTCTCACATGAATGAGACTCAGCAAGTCATAAACACGGGCTTCTTCAATGCTGTGTTTTTTATTATGCAGTAGAATCTTTTGAGAACAGAAACATTTCTCCTTGCTAGCATTTAAGTGATGCAAAGAGTCTCTGTTGCAGGCAGCCCCACTGACAGCAGCACTTCTCAATGCTCATAGTCATCCACCAGAACCAGGGACAACACATTTGATGGAGCATGCCTTCTGAGAACTCCGTGGCCTGCAATCCAACAGTTCTTGTCCATCCCTTCCTGAGAGGTCACATGTTGAGGAGGTCCCCAGCAGCTGAATGACAGACCTTTTGCAAGCACACCCCTGTTCTGACTCACCATATGCTTTCACCTCTATTCTGCAGGCTCTGGAACACTATGGGGCAATACAAATCAAGTTTGCAGGATTTTATAGTGTTTGAAGCAGAAAGTTAGGGTAGAAATTTGGCCTCAGACCCAGGTGTGATATGCAACTGGGTACAATAGCAGAAGACTTTTTCTTTCAGCTTGTTTCAGATCCTAAAATACTGCCTTTCTAAAGACATAAAGTACAACGTAGGCCACAGAAGCTCCCAAATATTTTCATTTGAGTGTACTACCTTTTAGAGAGGTGCATCCTATAGGCATCCGCTCTCTGTCATGTTTTCTACTTACACAGCAAGCAAATGGCCCATGGAAACTGGTTAAAAAGTGATAGAAGTTTGTCTAGGCAAAGGAAATTGTTTTTATATGGAGAAATGAAGTTATTTTATAAAAAATTCTCCCAATTTATACTCTAAATTATATTACTACATGCAATATAGCGTAAGTAATTTCTCTGATCACTAATTCATTGCACTCTCCCAGAGAATCACAGGACAATTTGGGTTTAAAGGACCCATTGGAGGTCTCTACTCCAACCTTCTGCTACAGAAATCCCAGAGGAAGCATGCTCTCATTCTTCACGTTGTCCTCACTCTTCAAGCTCCCAAAGGTTCTTTTTCCTCTCCTCAGCTCATTTTTTCATGCCTATCTCTTACATCATTGAAGACCTCGATTCACTTCCAACATGCAGTTCCAATAGACACAGGAGAAACTTCAGGCTGAAGTAGAGTCAGTCAAAAGATTTTTTCCCGGGTTTGTCATCTTGTAGCAATTTTGACACATGATTCACTACAGAGCTCCAGGTTCTGCTAATAATATAAAGATAATTAGTCATCCACAGTCATAAATTAAAAAGAACTTGTTAAGGGTGAAGTGCTCCAGGCTTGGGGAGGAGTTGCTGGAAAGCTGACAGTCAGTGATGGACATGAGGGTGTTGACTGACAGCCGGCTGAACAGGAGCCAGCAGTGTGCCCAGGGGGCCAAGAAGGCCAATGGCATCCTGGCTTGTGTCAGCAATAGTGTGGCCAGCAGGGACAGGGAAGGGATCTGACCCCTGGACTCGGCACTGGTGAGGCCGCCCCTCGATTCCTGTGTTCAGTTTTGGGCCCCTCACTACAAAAAGGACATTGAATGACTCGAGCGTGTCCAGAGAAGGGCAACGCAGCTGGTGCAGGGTCTGGAGCACAGGTCGTACGGGGAGCGGCTGAGGGAACTGGGGGTGTTTAGTCTGGAGAAGAGGAGGCTGAGGGGAGACCTCATCGCCCTCTACAGCTCCCTGAAAGGAGGGTGCAGAGAGCTGGGGATGAGTCTCTTGAACCAGGTAACAAGTGATAGGACAAGAGGGAATGGCCTCAAGTTACACCAGGGAAGGTTTAGACTAGATATTAGGAAGCATTTCTTTCCAGAAGGGGTTGTTAGGCGTTGGAATGGGCTGCCCAGGGAGGTGGTGGAGTCCCCATCCCTGGAGGTGTTTAAGAGTCGGGTCAACTGGACTGGCTGATCTTCAGAGTCTTTTCCAATACTGTGATTCTGTGAAAGGTGTGAAGATACTTAAGCAAAAACCCCAAGGTAATTAGGAAGAAGCAAAATACTAAACATTCACAGATTCAAAATTAACTTTCTTTATTCTTACCCTTCTAAAAACATCATGAATATGTTAGAAAGCCAACTTTTAAAATTTCAAGACTATAGAAATTTCCAATAATTTAATACTTAATTAATATTTGAATGAATACAGACATCTTCCTTGACAGTGAATTGTCCATGAACAGAATATTTTCTAGAAATTTTCTTTAATAATTGTTTTATTCCTGATTATATGTAGAACCAACACTTGTGAAGGTTTTGCGTTGCTTATGAACTCTGTATTTCTGCTTTGCTTTTTTTATTTATGTGATATTTAATCTCTATTGAGCTTATACCTTCTGCTTCCTGATTAAATACACTGGAAGAAGATTTCAAGTTCACACCATCCATTGACAAGAGTTTGTCTTCCATAAACAATTTTTTGCTAGAAATTCATATACTGAAACCTCATTTAAATAGTTTTCTTTTCACATTTTTTTTTTCAAGGAATTTTCCCAATGTATTTCTATAACTCTGACAAAAGTGTCTACAAGCAAAAATGGTTTTATGTAATAGCATTTACAGAGACTTGGACATAGGACAGTTTATTTCTTAAAATAGGTATGCCTTATAATCCCAGAATATATTTTTTTAACAAATGACATTACAAAGCTCCACAAAATTCTCAAGAATAAGTTTTATCATGTATCATTTAAATTTGATATTGATTTTCAAATAGTTGAAATTCACTATTGATTTACAACTTTCTTTTAGAGAAAGTTTTATTTGTATTACCTTGTTTTTAGTTAAGGAATCCTGAAAATTTAGTTAGAATTTATCTCTTTCAACTCTGTTTTCTTGTTTGTTTGTTTGTTGTTTTGTTTTGTTTTGTTTTTTTAATATATAGTTTAAAAAAAAATGTTATCTGTTTTTCTTTTGTAGCTGGATGGCAATGAAATGAACCTACATTATACATCTCATAAATTGACCTTAATGTTCCATCTCAAGATCAGTTTTTAACTCACCAATTCAGTGCAGAATGTAAATATTATGGTCCTATATGCTCCCAGAGTGGCTACATGTTAGTTCACTAATGTTCAGTTGTTAAAAATTAAGTAGTTTTGAATGTCACTGTTAATTAAAAGTGTTGGTTTTACCTCTGAGTTATTTACGATTTGGATTCTGTTCTCATGCAAAACTGTTTACAAGGAACTTTTAGCAAAGACCTTAACATGTAAGTTTATAATTTCTTAAAATAACATTTTCAACTAATAGAAATATCACTTTTATCAGATACATTACAAATGGATGTCATCTGCACTTCTGGTGTAGAAACTTTTGAACTTTACACATCCAACAACTGAAGGTGAATAGGTAGTTTGCTACCTGTCTATATAATGCATGTGTCTGTGTGTATATTAAAATTTCTGATCTAAATGTGTACACCTTTCAGTTAGAAATGGCCTTGCATCTAATAAAACTTGAATTGAGAGTAGAGATATTTCAGTTCCAGTCTTGGTATCTTTCTCTAAGGCTGGCAAAATTTGGGAGAATATACACTCAGTTCCAGAAAAAAACCCAAACACATTTGAACTCCTGTTTGCAGTTCTAGTTTTGTCAAAGTATGCACTGCCAATTATTTTCTTCTCCCTGAGAGTTGCTGACAAAGTAACTTTGACACTTTGATCTCTTTCCTTTAGACTGAGGAGCTCTATTGAGCAAGTGTTTGCAATTTCCCCTCTCCACCCACTTCAGTTCATCCTCTGTATTGCTTTACCAGCTCTCGTATCATTGTTTTCCCTCCAATCTCTCGCTCCATCCCAGTGCGTGCCCTTTATTCCTAACCTTGCACCGTGTGGGAGAGGCAAGTTGACATCGGCCTGTCAGCTCTGCGCACCCCATGAGAAGCAGCAAGGCTTTGATGAGAAACAGGCATTGGGAGAAAGGTAAGAAACTGCTGAGTTGTGCCAAGGTGGCAGGGAGAAACAACACACTGAACTGTGAGAAGTTACCGCTGCATGAAGAGCACGTGAACAAGAAGTTGATTGGTCTGCACAGCCCATGTTAGAGTGGTCTTATGCTGGTAGGAGAAAAGATAGATAGCTGTCTAATTGCTAATTTGGTAATTATGAAGAGCTTTAACCATAGCATAAATATGTACTATTGTAATAATAAAGGGTCTTTCCTTCTGCATTTCGTGGAGAGTCCATGTCTCAACTGCCACAGCACCAAACCCTCAGCTGAGATGGGGTCAGCCCTTTCAGTTGGGCTTTCTGGGGGCAGCAGTGGAAACTCTTGCCCTTCAACTCCCCCAGCAATCATGGAAGGTGTGCTCAGGCAGCTGCAAGCTTACCTGCTGCTCCAGAGATTGCAGCAAGAGGCAGAAAGCGTGAGAGGGTTGTTTACTAGCTAAGTTTGTGTGATTGGTAGCAAAGGCCTTTGTTTCTTTCTTTCTCAGCAAAAAAAAAAAAACCTGCAGATTTTTCTCCCCAGGACTGAAATCCAAAAGGCATTCTGCTGAGCAGCTGTGCATTAGATACAGCACTGGGTGCAGATTACAGCCCAGGGTACTACTTAGGGTTTATGAAGGGTCTGTAGGTGCCACAAAAGGCAGTATTAGTCACTGGATATCCTGGATAGTAGTCAAAGATTATTATGGGTCTGTGGTCTACAAGGCCTAGTAAGGGTTCCCCACGCTGGATGTTATTACTTGCATGACTGCTGTATCACGCAGTCATTCACATGGGCCCATGTGACGGATCCTGTATAAACACAGACCCAGAAGATTAATCCTCTCTTAAGGAGCTTCCCCCTATGGAAAGCCACAGAGGAAGGAGCAGGCTCATAAACTCCAGACAATAAAGAAACCAGGAGAGGATACTCCTCAGCATGGCATGGCAATGCTCTCACCTGCTTAAGTGCTGCTGATTCTGGGAGGAGATGTAGCACAGAGACATCTTGTCCTCAAATGAGTACAGCCATGATTTGTAATGGAAGTGTTTTCTGACCATTTACCCTGTGGCCTGTGTTTATGCTGTGCCACTTGGTGTTAACTGAAAAGTTAAAGCTCCCAAATACCCTAGTAAATCTGCCCCTCTCTCTCCTTTTCCAATCAATGTGTATATCTCATTTTAAAGTACTAGTTACTAGAACAAAATGTTCCTTCCTGGTTTGCAGCACACACTGAATGCACTTAGATCCCCATCCAAGCATGAGCATGGGCATGCACTAGGGTTCAGCACACACTTGGACCCAGCACAGCCCAAGCATTTGTCTGCTTTTGGTTCAGCATGGGAACAGCCAGAAATACACACCAGCTTCCAGTAGTACCTGCTCTAAGGCACTAAATCCTCTTGAAAGGGGGAAGGAAGAACAGTAATGGCACAAGATTTGTCTCTTGGTTTTGCTTGTTGCATCAGCAACAAAAAATGTAACTGAAAGATGTAAGGTTTTTTGTTCATCTCAGATTTTGTTTTAGAAATCCATCTCTGAGCAGATGGATTCAGTTACACAGGTCTAAACTAGTTTAATTTCATATACAATTCTTTAACACTAGACATCAGATACAAAATTAGCTGCAAAACAGGTGAACACTAAAAAAAACTATGGAGAAGAAATAGTAAATGGAGATCACATTGTTTTTTCCCTCTCCGTTTCTTCATATCACTATATATAAAGACTTTGAAACACTTAACCAAATTGTCTGTTGAATGTATTTATGCTTACGGTAATTTATTCCACATGCTCAACACTATTTACTTTAAAATCTTTGCATGCACTGTCTCCTTGTTTGCAGTTTCATCCTTTTTAAATTATATTCTCTTTTTTCCCTTGTCTGGATTAAGTTCATCCCATTTCAGAACACTAAAACCTCTTTTTCTTTTTTTTTTTTTTCATTTCACTGTGTTCTCCTCTGTAATATACTCTTTTGTCTTGCAGACCAGCTCTCTCTTCCCTCAAGCTTAAAAGAACAGTTAATTCTATTTTGCTCAACTCAGCTTTCTGAAAATTTAAAGCACATGAAAAAAACCCCAGGATTTGTAGGAGTCTCTTCCATTACAGAGGGGCTCATAAGGCGCAGTGCTGGAAGTGTCTCCTGGCAAGAAGAGCTAGCTTGTACCCAGCAAGGTAACCTCACATCTATCTGTATCCATGCAGGCAGGGCTGCCCAGGGATTCACCTCCCTCTATCACAGATGTTAAAAGAGTTTGGGTTTTCACTGAAGCACTCTTCTGCACAGACAGAAGCCCTGCTCTTGTCACAGGGCATACAACAAGCACAGTTCTGTGCTGTCAATAATTTACAGATGACTAACCTTATCCTAAAATCTAACAGATTTGAATGTTTTTATCCTCTAATGGTAAACAGATTTCTCAGAATGGTCCTGGGATTTAGCTAAATGGGACAATTCAGGCCTATGCCTAAACCCAGAGTCCTTATATACGTGACCAAGCAGTTGTAAAAAGGGACAGTTTTCACTGAGCTCTGATTCCTGCAAAAAATTCATTTTTTAAGTCTCCGTATTGTCAATCCACTGACAGTTGTCTTCCTGTCTTCCCCTCTTCTTCCCTCCAAGTGATTTTTCAACCATCTTAGAGAAATTCAGTTTGACAAAAAAGCGGACACCCGTTAAGCACTAAGCATTTAAAAATCTACTGAAGAGCAGAAGAACTGAGTTAGTGCCCCCCACACAAAACCACCACATGGTCTGAAGAGTTCCCTCTCTGGTGCTCTCCATCTGCCACTCAGCCATACAAGACAGCACATGACTTGAAAGCAGGTGAGGCACACCAGCTGGCATGCCAACCAGGGAATCAACAAACACGTACCTCTGAAAACAGCCCAGAGCACACCCCGATCCTCTTCTTGGCTGTAGTTAGGTGTCACTGGGCATCTGAGGTCATTTCAGCAACTTACTCTCAATTTACATGTAAGATCAAGCTTAAACTCTGCCAAACTGTACTTGACCAGTGTCCATCTGATCTTTCAAAGATACCAAATGCACGACTAGGAAAAATATCCTTTTCATAGTCTCTCCCTCAAACTCACAGACCTCTCTAGCCTTTCTCACATCTCCGTCTTTACTGCTGTTTTTGAGAACATCACTTCTGCCCCACTGGCAGAGATTGGGACAGAAGGTAAGGAGGCACCACATCCACAGTCAAGCACAGTTAGGACAACTCATTTTGCAGTTGCAGCTGGGAGCACAGCTTGCTGGAAATGCTGTGTAACAACTGGTTATACCAAACTGAAATTAATCTCTTCAAGGACCATCTTAGATGCTCAATAAGCAAGCCATACAAATGCCTTAAGCCTTCAAAAAGAGCAGAGAACCTTACTGAAATCAGCCCTTGCCCCACCCCTCAATTTTTTCTTTTTCACACAGTAAAATTTAGAATGTCATTAAACATCTTCCTCATATTCATTGAGAAATGTTGCTTGTGATCTTGGTGACTGGAAATATAAAAGTGCACTAAAATGACATCAGCAAAGGGAACCCCTGACATAATTGAGTCCAGCTTTTCCATGAGGCATCTGGCAGTTCATATCATCCCCATCCAGTTTTCCCTGTCGACTTTGATCCAGTAAGTCCCTCCAACAAGAAAATTTGCAGGAGAAAGTGAGTCAAGATAAAATTTGCACATTCTCTTCTTATTTTCCCTCTTTGTCTTTAACCTTCAGGACCTATCTTGTTTATGACAATGCCAAATACCACCAAGCTCAGATGGTGTCATCCATGGCCTCCATCCCTGTAACTCTTTGACTCACTTTCTACACTTGGAATGTCCCAGAAGTCACCTTGAGGTGTCATTCACAACTGCAATAGGACAAGAGAATAACAGAAAATCATGCAGATTGTTGCTATTACAGACAGGGTTTCTCAAAGATGAATCTGTAACTCAGGTGAGAATCTGGCTTATTCTGCGTCTGTAGATAAATCTAAAATACTCTGTGATATCTTCTGGAAGAGCTAGTAATTCATTGCCTTCAAAAGTAACAACCTTTCTGGATAGGATAAAAACCCACCAGAAAATGTATGTTCAAATGCCTTAAAAAATGTTAAGCCAGAATAGCGGCAAAAATGAAAGGCAAAGTTCATTTAAATTCAATAAAACTTATCTAGGATTTCTGTACTTCTAAGAAATATAAAAACAGTCATCTTCAGCTAGCTTTTAAATGTGTATCTATTTATCATTAGCAGAAAAATTCTACTGCAGACCATCAGCTGCCAGTACACTGCTCATTCTCGTTCCGGGATATATGTGACTGATAGTTACAAATTACCTCAAAACAGAGAAAATTCTGGCATACAAGCTTTTTGTTACAGAGCTCAAGCATGCCAGAATTTTACCAGTAATCTCAGTTCAATTCCCAACAGAACTACAAAAATGTTCCTTAAGACTTGTCTTGGCAGATTGGATGTGACGCTCTAGTTGGCAGGCTTGTCAAGAAGGCTACAGGTGTAATGGTCAGTCTAAATGAATTTTCCTTTCCCTGGCTTCCTATGTTAGAACAGGAACATAGTACCATAGCACCATACAACAGGAAAATAGTACCAAGATCATTACCGCCAGGATCCTGCCATCATTTGTTTTAAAACTACACTGCAGAAGCAAACTCAGCCTTCTGAATAGCAAGTTAAAACCCCCCATGTACCACTTCAGAAGTCACACCAAACCTTCCATGGTATAAATGAAAAGTCAGGTTAAATGATGATTAGTATTTTTTGTCAGAAGAGATATCTTTCTTTCAGATGAACTGGGCAGTCTCATTCCTGTCATTCATGCAGTAACTTTTGCTACTTCTAAGTATGGATTCTACAAATGAAATAACCTTCAAACACAGATTCCTTTGGACATTATCCTATGTTTCTTGTTCCAGAAAGTAACACTGATTTCTCAATATCAATGTCATATCAAACGTTTTTTCATTGTGTAGGAGGATGGGTAAAGTATTTCAGAAATTTCAGCAATCTGATTTAGTCATCTATTAAAAATACATTAAAAACATAATGTTTGTCATTTACCAGGTATGGTTACAACAAGCTCACAGCCAAAGGAATTTTGGTGAACTTGGAAAGACTGAAAACATGTGAATTTAACTACTTAAACTCTTCATAAGTTTAATATTTTTGTCGATATAACAGAAAATGTTGTCCAGACTATGCTACCGCTCTTAGATTTCTTCAAAATTTGTAATCTGAAAAATTAGTTTCTTTTAATAAGACATTAACATAATAGAAGCTAATCTATAAACATTTCACTGTGGATATCTAAGTGAAATGAATGTCTACAGTCTAATTTCTACAATGAAATCCCTCTCTTATTTTAGAGGAAAAACAAATTAAGGACTCTGTTCATTGATGTAAAGATGTACTAAAATGATGTGAAAAAAACCAACCAACCCTCATCTAGAGAGAAACATTGTCTAGACCAATATGTTACTAATAGCACCTACTCCCACACAACACAGATATAACAGCAAGACACAATGGCTTTCAGAGCTATTCTCAAAGTCCACTGAGGGCTAATAAAGGGGTGAATTTTATTCATACCTGGTAGATTAAATTTTTTATGTTTTCACCACATTTTTTCATTTTGAAGTTGTTATCTGGGGTGTTGATGGGATGCATCTCTTAAACTTTTCAGCCTATGTTCTTACTAACTGGAGGAAAGGGGGCTAGAGAAGAGTCTGCAAGTCAAGAGGGGTGACAGGACTCAATTTCAATAAAATCAGAAATGCTCCTTTTGATTGAAAGAATAAGGTTAGGATCAAGGATGTACTTTTGTTATTGCTGCAAGTGTTGTGAGTCACTTTCAGAACCTCTCTACTGAGTGCCTGCTACTTCTCTATGCTCTTATATTTCATTTGTGCTGTTTGTTTCTTCCTGTTTTGTTGTTTTTTGGCACAGGGAATGTGTGGTTGCACCTCTCCTGCACAAAATAAATCCTGATTTTTTTTTACAGAGTCAAGTAATATGCAGCGTGGCCATATTATCCAGCAGACAGTGGTACAAAACCCACTGGGAAGTGCCAGTCTGGGATGGATTGCCTTCCACAGCTCAGCACTGAACCTTTCAGAAACAGATACAAGAGGAGTCCCAGAGGGACATTTTAGCTCCAGGCTAGCACCCAACTGACACAGCTACATGGTTTATGAGTCTGCTCAGTTCTCAGCCAGAGTTTGAAGTGTGTGATGCCACCCTTAAAGTTCTCTGACAATGTAATGAACTTTTCAAACTGAAGTGTTGTATGAAAGTAGAGGAAGAAGATTTAGCTTGTGGAGAACATTTTAAAAATGAAAGAGCACTTTCCCTAGTAGAACCTGCTGCAGAGAGCAGCACATGCAGTGCATGCAAATCTTGTTCCCCTGACTTAGAGAAGACACACAGCAGCTAAACGACATATATTATCATTCAACACTCATTTTACAGAGTTGGATCAATAACATTCTCAAAAGTTTTATATCTATTACAAGATCACAGTATCTAAATTTTAACTAGAAATATTGTGACTAGATGATACAAAAATACAGTTATTTTTCAAAAATAATTTCTGACCCTAATCTTTCCATTATAATGGACCTCTCTGTGGCTGTCTTTGAGTGTAAGAGAGCACCTACATATTATATTTTTAAATTTATATTAGAAAATGGGTGTTATGCTAAGAACTTATAATTGCAACAATTATTATTTATAATTATTAGCATCCTAATACATAAAGGACATACCACTGGTTTTCTTGACGTAAAGAAGGAAGATTTTTATTACCAAAATGAGTTGCTGTTACAGTTATCAAAACATATTTATTTGCAATGTCACATTCATTATAATGTTTCAACAGTGACCTGTTAAAATAATTAAACAGAATCCAAATGAACCAAAGATAAGCTCACTGAAACTGAGGGAAAAAAAAAACTTTGGTGTAATTTCAAAAAAGCTTCAAGATCAAAGGAGTGGAAAGATATGCACATAAAGGAGATACTGAACTACTAATTCTCCTCTTTTTTTCCTAATCTTCTGTCAGCTCAGCATTTGAATTGGACAAAGGTATTAGTATTAACTCAGTGTTGATATTGGATTAGAACATTCCTGACTTTTACAGAGTCCAAGGTAAATATTTTAAACAGGGCCTTATCAGAATCTATTTTCTTGATGGCATTGCTATTTGTACTTTTTTTTTTTCCACTGACCAAAATGCATCTGATTAAGAGAGGAAGACACCACTCTTTAAATCTGTATCATGGTAAATAGTACCTTTTTGAGGGTATTTTAGCCTAATTTCCTGTTCCTGTGCAGTAATGTAATTCAGGTTTAACTGACAGAGTGAGGAAGAGTCAGATCTTTTTATTTTGTTTGCTTACACTTGTTAGAGTGAATTGCATTCAGTGTTTTAGTTTCATATCTCTACATTTCTGCATAAAAAGACATGAAAAGGGCCAAGGATCTCTTGCTAAATACATCTTAATACTTTGCTGACCAGCATTCAGGTTGACTTTCAGTGTTCTAGGTGCAGAAATATTTCCTGAAAACATGATAAAAGTCTAATTTCTATTAATCCAACTGATATTATGATTGAAGAAATGACTTCATGGAGGTTTGTGACAGGGGATCTTGTTGGGAGATAATGGACATGTGAGCAATCCTGCACGTGTGCACGCCTCGGCAAGGACATGACAAGGACATAGAACAAAGAACTCAGCAAACAAACAACTCCAGGAGATGGGTTGGGTGGTGAAAGACATTGAGTGTGGTGCTTATTATCCAATCGCAAGAAGGCTTAAAGCACGTGGACAAAGCTAACTGTCCATTCATAAGGACTGTCCCACGTACCGTTCGTGTGCACAGGAGAAACCTATAAAAGGGCTTGTTTACCTTCAATAAATTGGCATTGCTTGATCATACTGGTCGTTTGCGTGTCCATAGCTCCCACAGGATCAGACTCATTCTGTTGTCCAGGAATGAGGCTTTATGTGTTTTCTGAAAGACTGTGTTGTCTTCCTTTTCCATAGCATATGGGATATTTGGCAAAAACATTCTTTTGCTAAGGTCCCAGAAGATGACCATTTAAAGCAACTCCCAAACCTGCAGTTGATCTCCTTATGCAGAGCCTTTGAGAGAGTGAAAGATGTTTAGAAATGTTTCACAAAACAAAGGTAAGAATTTTTTAGGTTCATCAAGTCTACAGGATGCAGACTGTATGATGTAATCCAGATGTAACTCAGACTGGCACTATTATATAGAAAGCCCTTTTTTCCTCCTGACAGAAAAGAAAAATAATTCCCAGAGAAACCTGAGATTTAGCAGCTTCATTCCACACTTTTTTTCCTCCCAGTAACCAGTTGAACTTTATTGATAGCTGGGAAATGCAATTGCTTTAGCTACAGAAGTGACCTCAGTAAAAAAATGTTACTGAAGATTCACTCTTGTTGCTACTCAAACAGAAGCACTGCGCTGCAGACGAGAAGAAATGGGAAGAAACATTTTTTTTATTCCAGTCTACAACTCCTATGTAAGTTCTGGGAAATCAGCATCCTTTTTATTCAAGAGACACCAGTGAATTTTCCCTGCTCATGGTTTAGGAACTATACTGGAAAATTTGTCTCATGTGCACCCCAAATGCTTAATATCTAGAAAGCAAACAAAGGCAATGCAAAATATGTTGGTTTTGGTTTGTGGTTTGGTTTTTTTTTTTGTGGTTTTTTTTTTTTTTTTTTTTTTTTTTTTTGTTTTTTTGTTTTTTCAACACTGGGGTTTTTAAGCCAATGCAATGTTTACAGGAAAGGAACCCAAAATTTTGAGGAATTTGCACTTACCAACATCTTTCTTATACACCACAAGACATTGTTTCTGTTTTGGGATACTACATCATAAGCATTTTGATTTAAACAATTTTTGGGCGCTATCGTTAAGATATATTTTCAATTTTTGTTTTGAGACCTTATGCAAGATGACAATTCAGTGGGCTACACACCCTGTTAAAAGTGTCTCTGTAGTGCTATTTTGCATTGAATTTACCTGCATTTTATTAGATATGAAGAAGGACTATGCCTGGGCAAAAGAGTTTACATGCTTATTAAGCCACAATCTACTGTATAACAAAGAAATCAGCAGGACTGGAGGTAGGGGAAAGAGGAAGGAAACTGTGAAGAGAAAGAATAGCTAACATTCTAAGACATATAGTACAAGTTATCCATTCTTAAAATCTGTTTTAATGTTTAAGACCAGATTTACACATGAAATTGAGAATACTAATTCTTTTTATATAATCTTGATTCAAATGGTAATTAAAGAAGATAAAATTTAATTAAAGATTTGGGAATGAAACCTTAACCACAGGCATAATGACATCTGTGGATCTGAGGGATAAGATTTTCTTGACCAATTTTGGTGGGAAATAACATGACATAAATGCAAGGAAAAGATTGATTTAGAGACAGAGGTAGAGACGTTATCAGTGGAGCCTGCCACACCTGTTAGAGATTATGGGACAAAGGGAAATTTGAGAAAATGGAAAAAGTAGCTTGGCAGGAAATCAAGACACCAATAGCTTTCAAAGGAAGGGAATAGGGAGGAGGGTGGTGAAGAGCAGTAATGAAGACAAGTAAGAAGTGAAAGTAAATTGGTCTTTGCCATGGTGAATTTAAGATGGTGTTTTAACAAAAGGGAGAAATATTTGAAAGGCAAGGCACAGTGTAGAACTAAAGAAGAGGCATATCTGGAGAGATAAATTTGTGAGCTATCTACTTCAAGACTTCAATTGGAATGGATGGAGAAGAGATTGTTCAACACAAAGCGAATAGGCGTCCAAAATTTTTCATCTTTTGAATCAACGTTTCATCCAGTATTCAATCTGTGTAGATAAATATCTTGGATAATTTTCATATTTTGGCCTGTCTATAATGGATACTACTGAAATAACTTAAATATAATAAAAATTAAGTTGGGCCACAAATGTACACTCTATTAAAAGGCTATTATCACCATTTTCATACAAATTCAATTTCAATGTTTTCATTCTTTGGAAAATGAAATTTAAAAGACCCCATCTTTTTCCAAAAAAATGTTTTAGAAATTATCAGTTATTTCCCTTTAAAGTGTGAGGTTTTGAAAAATAAAACATACTTGGACTGGGTCTCCATTGCCTTGTCTTTTGCATTAAAAAATGGAGATGAAAGTGTGTCAATCTTTTTTTCAGCTTGTACCACTACATATGACTATAAAGAGTACTGATCAGTAGAGAATGAGACTTATTGCTTGATAGGGGATGCCCAAAGAATCTTGTTATAATGTGCATTTCTCTCCTTCATAATAATAATTGATATTGTCAATTGTCACCAACAATCTTTTTGTGGTCAGTGAACAACTCTGATCACTATGCACAAGTCTTCATACATTCAGAAGTAATTTTTCAGTCCTTACGCTTCGGTGATTTTACCATGCATGTAAGCCACGTGTCTCCCCAATGACTTAGGTTGTTAGGTTGGAACAAATGCTTAATAATCAGGGCAGATGTTGACAACATTGTACCTTCCAGTCTTGCAGAACAAAGAAAGGAGGAAAGCCATTCTATTGCTAGTAGCACAGGAATTCTGCACTAAATAACTGCAGCAATAACTGCAGCACAGCATGTAGTCCAGTAAAATTAGTACAGATAGACTCATAGACATAAAGAGCAAAAAGTGTTACACAACAAGCAGCCAACTGTCCTTTTTCAGCATACAAAGTAATAATGAATAATTTGTAACCTTGACCATCTTTATGTGAACTGTCCAGTGCAATGTGTTCTAGGATAAAAAACATAAAGTGGACAATACAAGTGGAGCAAATGGGTGTTACACTACAAATTTATTTTCTGATCAAAATTATCTCATACCGTGCTACATGACATGGAATCACTTTAGTGTATATTGTTCTTGGATATGGGCATGTCTTTAACATAGCTGTAGGCACCATGATTGAAAAGTGTTAGCTGCCAGAAATTTAATGGTAAATTCACAGAGAGATAATATTTTTTCTTAGACTGACTGATAGTTAGAAGGAACAGTTGAGTTCTCAGGCTGAGAATCATTGGTTTATACAGACATACTACTGGCTCATACATGGGAGATGGGGAGGGGAAGCAGATTGAGGTCAGCACGGTTGAAGAGGATGTCATCAGAGACCTGCTGCACCACTTGGATGCACACAAGTCTGTGGGACCAGATGGGTTACACCCAAGGGTGCTCAAAGAGTTGGCAGATGTGCTCACCAAGCCACTGTCCATGATTTACCTGAAATCATGGGTAACTGGGGAGGTCCCTTTGGACTGGAGGGCAGCAAATGTGACACCCAGCTACAATAAAGTCAGAAAGGAGGATCCAGGAAACTATAGACCTCTCAGTCTGACCTCAGTGCCAGGGAAGGTCATAGAGCAGGTCATCTCGAGTGCCTTTAATAGTCATATAAGGAAAAACCAGATGATCAGGCCCAGTCAGCATGGGTTTATGAAAGGCAGGTTCTGCTGGACAAACCTGATTTCCTTCTACAACAGGGAAACCTACTTATTGGATGAGGGAAAGGCTGTGGATGTTGCCTACCTTGACTTTAGTAAGGCCTTTGACACCAATTCCCACAACATTCTCCTGGCGAAACTGGCTGCTTGTGGCTTGGATGGGCACACACTTTGCTGGGTAAAAAGCTGGCTGGATGGCCGGGCCCAGAGAGTTGTGGTGAATGGAGTTAAATCTGGTTGGCGGCCGGTCACGAGTGGTGTCCCCCAGGGCTTGGTTTTGGGGCCACTCCTGTTTAATATTTTTACTAATGATCTAGACGAGGGGATCGAGTGCACCCTCAGTCAGTTTGCAGATGACCCCAAGTTGGGTGGGAGTGTTGATCTGCTCGAGGGCAGGGAGGCTCTGCAGAGAGACCTGGACAGGCTGGAGCCATGGGCTGAGGCCAACTGGAGGAGTTTCCATAAGGGCAAATGCCGGGGGCTGCCCTTGGGCCACAACAACCCCCAGCAGCGCTACAGGCTTGGGGAGGAGTGGCTGGAGAGCTGCCAGTCAGAGAGGGACCTGGGGGTGCTGATTGACAGCCCGATGAACAGGAGCCAGCAGTGTGCCCAGGGGGCCAAGAAGGCCAATGGCATCCTGGCTTGTGTCAGCAATAGTGTGGCCAGCAGGGACAGGGAAGGGATCTGACCCCTGTACTGGGCACTGGTGAGGCTGCCCCTCAATTCCTGTGTTCAGTTTTGGGCCCCTCACTACAAAAAGGACATTGAATGACTCGAGCGTGTCCAGAGAAGGGCAACGCAGCTGGTGCAGGGTCTGGAGCACAGGTCGTACGGGGAGCGGCTCAGGGAACTGGGGGTGTTTAGTCTGGAGAAGAGGAGGCTGAGGGGAGACCTCATCCCCCTCTACAGCTACCTGAGAGGAGGTTGCAGAGAGCTGGGCATGAGACTCTTGAACCAGGTAACAAGTGATAGGACAAGAGATAAGGGCCTCAAGTTGCGCCAGGGAAGGTTTAGACTGGGTATTAGGAAGCATTTCTTTCCAGAAGGGGTTGTTAGGCATTGGAATGGGCTGCCCAGGGAGGTGGTGGAGTCCCCATCCCTGGAGGTGTTTAAGAGTTGAGTTGACACAGTGCTTAGGGATCTGGTGTAGTTGGGAACTGTCAGTGTTAGGTTAATGGTTGTATTGGATGATCTTCAAGGTCTTTTCCAACCTAGACAATTCTGTATCTGTATTCTGTATCTATAAGAAGTTTCTTTGTTTTATAAAGCACTGTATGTAAAGTACATACCAAGAAAAACAGTTGATTTGTAGTGCTTAATTTTTTGTTTTTACATGCAGACTGAGATTTTTTGAGACTCTGCAAGAGCTTTAGGAATTTATTTTTACATGACATACAAAGGATTGTGTACATTTAATACATCCTCAATAGCAGACAGGTATGTTCTCAAAAAACCTTGCATGTTACAGGTTCTTTGAATTTCTAAGATGTATTCCATATGTTCATTTTTGGTTTTCTTTTTTTCTTTTTACTGGTTACACCATTTGATGGAAAATAAAACACTAGTTGGCAGCAATGTGTTTTTGAAAGTGTAGATAAATTCTGTCTTCATTTGTACTAGTACAGACCTAACATGAGAATTATTCACAGAGATACAGCTTGGCTATGTTCCCATGGCTGTTTTTAATCTCACCATAGGAGCACTTTTATTTTCTGTTCTTCTGTCAGAGTCTAAAGAACAATCAATCAGTGGCCTATGGGATGTGTATTTTGTAGTCTTAGTTGATTCCTATATTAAAGGAGTCAATGGCGCAAAGAAATCATCCTAACTTTGATATTATTGGCAAAACACAATAATGCCAAATTTTACACTGATAAAGATGTGGAAAAATAAGATCCAATTCATTTTTTCACTGGTTGCCTCCTGGAAAGATTAAAGGTGCATTGGGAGAGAAATATGATGAGACTTGCATAGACTCTTCAGTCTTTTCTGGGACTAGATAATGCATTTCAGCTCCAAAGCTGGAACATTTCTTAAGCACTAATTTGACTATTTAAAAATCTCCTGCTGACCTAATGTAGATTCAGTGGTAGCATCAACCTCAGAATAGACTGACAGAGGCAAGACAAGCCTTATGTGTAGAGATAATATAATTTATTAGAAAGTTGTTGAAGCTGGAAAATTGTTCAGACTTCCAAGCACACAATGCTTCCTTAAGTCATTCAGTTATTTTAGAAAGTATCTTTGTAGTAATGGAACACAATAAGTTTAGTTTTTCTTCAGATGCCAAGATACTAGTTGTATAAAGGAATGACAGTGCCAAATTAATCTTTTATTACAAAATAGAAAACCCTCTCATACATGAAACCGTATATGGTTCTGTTCCAGTGACCCACCACACTCTCAATGAAGAAGCTTTTCCTAATGTCTCATCTGAACTTCCCGCGAAGCAGCTTCATTCCATTTCCTTACGTCCTATTGCTGGTCACCACAGAGCAGATCCACACCTCCCGCTCTGGTGCCCCCCTTGAGGAAGTTGTAGACTGCAATGAAGTCACCCCTCAGCCTTCTTTTCTCCAAGCTGAACCAAGTGACCTCAGCTGCTCCTCAAAAATCTTGCTCTTGAGGCCTTTCACCATCTTGGTCACCCTCCTCTGGACACACTCTAATAGCCTGATGTCCTTCTTATATTGATATGCCCCAAACTGCACACAGTACTCGAGGTGGGGCCACTCCAGTGCACTGTAGCATCAGACATTCACCTCCATTGACCAGCTAGCTATACTCAAGAACCAAACTTGAATTTCATTGACACTGCTCAGTTCAAGTATGTTAATTTTTTAAAAAGTCTTCTAAAAACTCAGGAACTAATACCAATACAGCTATTTCAAACAAACAAACAAAAATATTGCAGACGTACCCACATAGTAATTATCAGATTAGAAACAGCAAGTTGTTATTCAGGAGTACCCGAGAACATGTCAAATAACATTCTGTGAAAAAAAAAAAAAAAAATTATTGAGGCATATGCTGCAAGTCACAGTTGAGTCAAATCATATTCAACACTCTAGTTTAAAACACAAGAGCATAAAAAATGACAAATCTAAAAAGCAATGTTTGCTTTAAGGAAAATGCAATAGCTCTTTAAGGCCATAAGAACAGTTAGATATGATCAGAGCTGTGATAAAACTGTTGAAAAGTCTTAAAAGTAGTCTAGAATGCTTTTAGCAGGATTTCTTTCAACTTTTTCTTCTTGTGTGTGGTGAAAAAATTAAAGTTTGTTCCTTGTGTTACAGTGTAAACGGTGTCACCAGTGATGCTTGGAAAAAACTGATTGGCCAGGGAAAATTTATGAGCTGAAGAGATGTATGAGAGCTACTGAGGTAGCATGGAACTTGTACTATCTCTGATTTTTATCATACTTATTTGTGGTTTCCAAAGGCAGATGTTTAGGTTTTGTTTTTTTTTTAAAAAAAAGAGACTAGGACTGTGCCAGAAATGTAATAAAGGATATCCCAGAAATGTTTAATTTTTTCTTTCAATCAACAGGGCTAATGCTACAGAGTTCAAAGGCAACTGACTCAGAACTTCTGCAGCAGTTCTTACTGTGTAGAAAAAAATAACACATCGGGTTATACACACATCGCTTTTAAAACTTTTGTGTAAGTCTTTTTAGACATCTGTCAAGGTAAATTTTAGTCTAAATGTGTTCTAAGCTGTTCCAGCCTCCTAGCAATCAGGGTTGGGGTGAGGAGGGTTTTAATAAAAATGTAGTTTCAACAGAGTCTACACAGTTAGTGAATTTAGAATTATTTTGCCATACAATTCTGACCCACATCAGAAAGATGAGAAGCATCATACAAAGGTATAATACAAAAAGCATCAAAATGAATCCCTTTACAATTTTCCACTTTCATTTTCAGTAATTAAAATGAAAGCTAATTAAATTAAGGACAAGACTAAAAAAAAAATCAAATTTTTTCTTTTGTCCAGACAACTAGTACCATAAGCAAGTGCTTCTTTATCCAAAGGGATTTAGACTTACAGTTCACTTATCTTACCAAAACAACTTCAAATCTACCTGTAAGAGTACTTGAAGACTCTTTTTTTTTTCTCCAAAACTGTATTGAGAAATTTGTAACTTTACTAAAATCCTAAGTTTTGAGATGTCCCTCCTCTCATGTGATGTTCCACAATACCTAAAGCATTACAGTTTCTTGCATAGCTGCTTATTCACATTTCCACTCTGCACTGTGCTTTCCTTTCATAAACCTGAGCTGTGGAATGTGAGTTACAGAATTCACCCATGTAATATGAGACATCTAAACAGCAATTGTGAGATAGTCACATGTAGACCAGGGCAAATGGAGAAGGGCAAATGATTCTTCAATGGGTTCATCTGACGTAGTAGATATCTCTGTCAAAACAAGATTAATTGCACCCAAAAAATGCCCACTTTCCTCCACTGACGGTAGAAGGAATACCAAAAGCTAGCTCACTTATGAATGTCTATACCGTCGATGTCTGAAATGAGCAATATTAACCTTGATGTTTATGAAAGTTTGTGTTTCATAGAAGGGACCTATTCAGGCCAGTATGGTGAAAACAAACATGTGGGGACACACGCTTATTGATCTAGAAACACCTGAGAAAGTAAACAAAGTGAAGAAACACAAGCAAAGAAGAAAAAAAGAGTCAGTAGGGAAACTGTGAATACATAGGTAACTTTATTGTGTATTTTTGAATGACCTGGAACACAGTGTGAAAGCATACATGTCTGTGTGTGTCTGTATAGAGAAATGGTACTGGGAAGACTGGAATAAGTACAGTGAAAGCCTTAAATCACTGCGGTTGGTATCAGTCATTCCAGGGGATTTGGCAGTATTGCTTGGAAATTTAAGTCGGTTACTTAGTTTTCTGCACTGGTATATTGCCTCAACTAGCAAAAGTCATCTCATACCGGTTTAATTCAAAAACTAATGAATCTCATACTGAGAAGATTTACATGACTTTTTTTTTTTTTTTTTTTTTTTTTTTTTTTTTTTTTTTTTTTTAATATTTCTGGGATTTGAACAGCCTGGCAAGAAAGGGATAGCTAAGGGGGAGTAGTGACAGGGGTGAGGGGAGCGGAGGTGTCATGATATGTCTTGCTTGGTGCAAGGGCATTCATGTTCTCAATCATTCTTTGCTATCCCTCTGCCCTTCACACTGAGACAGCTCTGAAATGGAGACCAAACAAAGGACCGATCAGGCAGAAGACAGGAAGGTTTACATTTCACAGTCACAAAGCAAAGTCTCAGAAAGGCTAGGAAAGAGGAGATAAGGAATAGCAAATTCCAGAGAAATTTCAGAAGACTGTGTGAACTGAAACACAACCACATACCTTTATGAATGCAAAACCAAATTAACATTATGGTTATAATGCAAATTTAATGGAAATACAAATTTTAAAAACTTTTTGAAAATTTAAAAATATTTGAATAATTAATTTCTAATTAATATAAACTTATTTGAAAATAATATATAAGAAACTTTTCCAGGGCAAACCTGCACAATATTTATGCATAGGAATTACAGATTGAAGTTTCCCACTGCATTTACTGGTTTTATCTGTAGACTTGGGGGACTGTTCATGGACAGCAATCCCTGCTGTGGAAAAGTTTCTACTCAAAGGGTCTTGATTTCATACAGGACCATGCAGAAGCACTACTATGCTAAATAAATATGTTGCAAGTGGTTACACTGGATGTGTCCTATTGTGCTACTAGTCTTTGTTTTTAATGGCACTTTACCTGAATGTTTTGGTCTGAGGAAGGAAAAAGAAGCGAATAGTGGAACAAACCCAAAATACTTCTGTCCTTGAGAGGGAAATCAGCATTATTCTTCTTAAGTGTTTTTGGATTTAAACATTGCCGTGAGGCATTTGTCTGAAAATTACAAGAGGAAGAAGCATGTGGCTCTGAATCAGCAGAGCATCCTGAATTAATCTGATCTTTGGGGGAAGCTTGATCTGAGTCGAGTTGTTTAATTTGACCATGAATGCTGGAGTTAATGCTGTCCATAAACTTTAGGCTTCTGATGATGTCAGGTGCTGGTGGTCGCTGGGACTGAGGTACTGCTGTTTGCACTGTACGGTGCATAGTGTTTAGCATTGTTTCTGAAGGAAATGAGATTTATGCAATTATGTTGCATGTTTCTTGGCACATGTTGCTGAGGAGAGGGCTCTGAGGAGGAGGACAGAGTCAGGGGACCCTCCTGAAAGCATCAAAAACCCACGGCAAAACCGCAAGACGTGAAGGCAGAAGCCCAGGGAAGAGGGAGAACCTCAAGTCACCCCGCTCCCTGAGCGGGAAGAGTGAGCTGCTGCTGCTGAGGGCAGGGGGACTCAGAGTGGGCAGAGACTGGAGTGACGACAGCAGTTTAAACTCCTTGTCTCCGTGTTTTCAGCTCAGGTGCTGAGGAGAGGGGCTTGAAGGGCAACAGAACTGGTGCAGGGTCTGGAGCACAGGTTGTACGAGGAGTGGCTGAGGGAACTGGGGGTGTTTAGTCTGGAGAAGAGGAGGCTGAGGGGAGACCTCATCGCTCTCTACAGCTACCTGAAAGGAGGTTGCAGAGAGCTGGGGATGAGTCTCTTGAACCAGGTGACACACAATAGGATAAGAGGGAATGGCCTCAAGTTGCACCAGGGAAGGTTTAGACTGGGTATTAGGAAGCATTTCTTTCCAGAAGGGGTTGTTAGGCGCTGGAATGGGCTGCCCAGGGAGGTGGTGGAGTCCCCATCCCTGGAGGTGTTTAAGAGTTGGGTTGACATAGCGCTGAGGGATCTGGTGTAGTTGGGAACTGTCAGTGTTAGGTTAATGGTTGGACTGGATGATCTTCAGGGTCCTTTCCAACCTTGATGATTCTGTGTGATTCTGTGTATGTCTATTCATCCTAACACATTTTGAATCTGTTGGCTAATTTGAAGATGTCTTAGGGAAAAAAAAAACTTTTGAAGATTTAACATTCCAAAGTATTTGATGGGAGGGGAGAGGGGGAAAATCCTCTTAAGAGAAAGACTGCAGCATCAGTTTAGCTCTTGAACTGACAAGGGAAAGAGTTGTTATGAATGTCTTACTAACTGAAAACTCTTCAGGCAGAATTCATGATCTGCTTGGCAGCAAAGCAGTCAAACATGAGACAAATCAATGTAAACCAGGCTTGATTAGCTCTGCTGCTCACAGGAACCCTTGTTCTAGTGCTGGCAATGTGGATTTGAACTCATTCTCCAAGTAGCAACAGGAGATCAGAGAGCAAATCTGATGGCTCTTGAGAAAAAACAGGAAACTAATAGAAAATTATTAGGTTTGGTGACCTGTACTCCTGAGAAATTGCAATTTCCTATATTCCTTGGTGCCAGACTTTGTAGCTTACCAGAAAATTTCTCATCCTTTGCAAAAAATATCAAAAGCAAAAATGCTTCTGTAGCACTTTGAATTCAAGATATCAAAGATATCATTTTCCAAAAAAATTACATTCGGTTTCAATTTCAGGTTTGCTGTTGCAGGAAATAGACTGCACACTTATGGGGAAGCATGTTTGCTAATACCTTGCATATAACTCCCCCAAATTTATATAGAAATAATCCTATATATTTTTTTAAAAAAATATCTGAATTTGGAGCTGAATTTGCAAACTGTGCCCTTTTAAAGCCTGTCTGGAATTTAAACCATACTTACTAACCATCAGTCTTTATAAACATTAAGTCTAGTGATGTTTTACCTGTTAATAGCAGTTAGCTTGAATATTTACTATCCAAAGAGTGAAAATTGGTTTCCTCATCACATAATCCCAGTGGAAATTTCTGTGAGCACATTCATCACTGGCATCTCCTATGTAAATCCTACGCTGAATTGTTATTGCCACAGATACCTCTGCTTTATAAAGGTTACTCTAGACTCCTTTAAAAGTATCTCATGGTCTATTTTTACTGTTCACCTCTCAGTCCATTAAGCATTTACATAATTCTATCTCAGGTTAAATAGAATTTAAGAAGTGATTTGGTCTGGAAAAGGTATCACAACCTTTTAACATTCAGTATCTCTCTTGTCTCTATGAATTTCCAATAGATTTTTAATAACTTGCGAGCAGATCAGCTAACAATATTCTCCCCGGTTTTGCTGCTACAGCTGCATCTAATTTAAGGATCTAGAGACAGCCAGAAATCTCAGTAAATCTTGTACAGACATGCAAATGCATCATCACCCTATGCCACTGATCTTTTAAGCAGAGCTGAATAAAACCAGCAGTAATCTTCGACAGCCAACTTCTGCCAGTGAAAAAAAAAAAAAAAAGATTTTCTCAGAAAAACTGATCAAAACAGATTTATTTTTCCCCTCTAGTATATATTAGTAATTTCTGTGTTACATTCGTGTATACTTAATATTTGTCCAAATTTACTCTCAGTAGGATAATACTAGTCAAGGGTGGATAACATGTCAGTCTCTATAATACACAGTGTAGACTCACATGGTCAATATTCTCATTCACCCACTTTCTGAACCTGTGGGCCAGCTGACCAGTTACCAGTTTATAGCTGGGACTACTTCCATTGAAAATTTAAAGTCAGATTCCCAACTCCTTCTAGCTCTTCCTGTACTTCCAATTTTTTGAAGACAACAGATTTACATTAGGGAACTGAGGTAAAATATGCCATCCCTTGTTCTTTCTGAAGAACCTGCTGTGAATACCCAACCCTATAGCCTTTACAGATACAAGGTATCCTGCAAACAAAATGAGGATTTTATTATAGCAAGTCATTTACAGAGGCCAAAGTCTTTCTGACTTCAATCTCTTCTATAATTATATTCTCTCACTTCATAGAAGTAGACTTTTGTGTTGCAAACCTACAACAGATGGCTAAAAGTTGTGTTCTGGACATGACATTCACAACTTTTTCACCCTAATGAGATCCTAGGAGTCACTATTGATCCTGTCTGTTGTGTCCTAGGGATGCTTATGGAAAATAAAGTAACGTTTAAAAAAACCCAACACATACAGTGGAAGAACTGAGTTATAAGAGGTTGAGCAAGTTTGTGTCAAAGAATATTGGGGTTATATTCCCTGCTCCAAAAAGCTATGGTGATCATAGCAAATCTATTGTAGTGCTTTTCATTTCTCTGAAAGTAACAACTTTTGAAGTAATATATTTATATTACTTTTGAAGTAATACATTTCCAAAAGTACTTAAATATCTGAGTATGCCAGCAATTCCATTGTGTCTTATTAAGGTCCTTGTACAGTGCTTGTTAGATTATCACAGTACCTTAACACAGTTATCTAAAAGCACAGTGTCAAGCCTAAGCTGGTTTTCTAAAATCCTTTTCAGTAGTCAATGAGGCTTGATGATCAGGGCATAATTCACTCTGTTTATATTCAGCACCTATTTTAACATAGGGTGATTTATCCTATCCCCTAGGATAACCCATTGGTTGTAGAGCAATAGATTAACTTAGCTGAAAAAGCTAACTTTTAGACAGCTAAATGAGTTAACATCAACCATGCCAGAAGTGTGCATTCTTCTATCTTCTTTCCAAAGGAAGGAATGATAGTGTGTCACATGCATTTTGGATGTATACAGTTTTTTATGAATTTGCTTTGGCTGGGGATTATGTTTGCTCAGCTTTGCTTTTATATTTTAATAATAGAAAAGAAGATAAATTCAAGAAAAACACTTACACCACTGACACATTATTATTATTTCTGCTTTTTTTTTTGGGGGGGGGGGCACAGCTTAATTTTAAGTTAATATTATCAATATGCACTCAAGATTTTTGGATGCTTTAATTAACTACGGATAGTAATTTCAAAGGATGTGGCTAAAATCACTAACAGGCACCAGGATGCCTGATAGAAACAAAAAGAACATACATAAGTTCATTGTGGTTTTATACTAGTATATTCCATGTACAGGTACTGCATTTCACTTGCTAATTAATACGAAGCAGAGAAGTTTTAGAGGTGGGAAATATAAATACTCTTTAGTTCTACTTTACCTGTGACAGGTGATTCATTATTTGTTAGAACAATGTATTGTTGTCAAAGCGAGCCATACGTGTTGCTGTACGTTGCTTTAACAAAGGGTTTACTACCTTATAAATTCTGCCACACTCAGCTGTTTTGGCCATGGCTTTAGATACTTGCTGCCTGCTGCCGCTGTCTTAAATAAGGCTGGAGCAAGCATTTACACACATCTTCTATACAATATAAAGTCTGGAGAGATGTTCTTCTCCACGTCAGAGGCTGAGCATGATGTGCTCAGTGTAACCCCAGGCCACACCAAGTCAGATCCTGTTTAATTTAAGTAAAAACCAGGTGCTAGCTCTGTTACTGCAGTTCTGTTGCCCTGGCATGAGTGGCTGGTGGCTGTACGCGATTTTAGCACTGTGAGCAGGAGCAAAACCCCAGGCATTATGGGGTCCCATCAACCACATGTAACCAGCAGTGAGGACTGCAAACCTCAGTGCTTGCACAGCTGCCTAAAGTTGCAGTCTGGAGAAGACCACACAGGAAATGTTAAACTAAGAGCTGGATAGTGTCTTTGGTAGGATAAGACTGTTTAATTCTCCCTTGTGCAGCAGTGCCTAAATAGATCCCCAAGTTAATGGAGCTTGACAAAGAGTTAAAAAATAAACTAGAGATAGCAAGGATTTTTTACCATTGTGAGGGAAGACATTGCCATTCTGATGTCTCGTGCCATGAGTGGGTATGCAGAGAAGCATAAGCAGCCAGTGAAACAGGTTAAAAGACATGGCCCCTTTTCCAGCAAGCGCTGTCTTCACTACGTGCAATGGCCATGGTCCTATCATCTGTCTCTTGTACTTTCCTGGTTATCTGGCTTAATTAGAATGGGCAAGAAGCCTGGGAGGGAAGAAGGTTAAGCTGTCCAGGAAAAACTTTCTTTTAGAAAGAACAAAGAAAGCTAACAAATAATGAAGACCACCTTTTTAGGCAGAGCTTTCCTTAAGTTCTTTTGGAAAAGGACTGAGCAATAAATCCCATTCTTCTCCAGTAATTATGAAGTCTTTAGCTATTTTCAAGTGTTATTAAGCTGTCAGCAGCTGGGAGAAAAAAACAGAAACAGATGCAATATACAAATATCAGTTGTGTGGTTTGCATTTGATCCTCAGAAAACAGCTGTGTGTTTGGGAGTTTTTCCATGAGAGACAGAAGGGCCAACATTTCCACTGAATGTATCACAGGACAAACCATGACGTCACCATTTGAATATGTGATTGTTTTTATAGAGCTTAAAGTATAATTTCATTGCTACATATATATAGCTTAACCTTAGCTGGGTGATAAGCAGCTATTTCCTTCCATAAAATCTGATAAAAATTAACATAATATACAATTCAGTAGAAGTTGCATTTTAACGTGTTGACTTTTGTTAAGAAAACTGAAAGACAGACTTCTGCAAAAAATAGTCAGTTTAGCTACAACCATTAGTGCAAGTTAGCCCCTAATGGAGAAATTATTAATCTAATTGCTTGGAGACAACTTCATGCTGTGAAGTTTTTAATTGTAATGACTTATTCAGTATAAAACAGAGAACAATATCATAGTTATTAATATTTTTGGTGTTCTGCAGATATAATGTCTTCAGGTATTGCCTAACTACCTGTTTGAACATGAAAAGTAACTCCTCATTCAAGAACATATGTTACTATCTTCACTGTCATCTTGGAGGAGACTGAAAAGAGACCCTGTAAACAAAATACTGTTATACCCATGCCTGAATGTTCTGAAGTTTTTGTTCAAAGGCTACAGTAGTAATCACAGAATTACAGAATCATTTAGGTTGGAAAAGACCCTGAAGATCATCTAGTCCAACCGTTAAGCTAACACTAACCATTTTCAACTACACCATATTGCTCAGCACTGTGCCAACCTGACTCTTAACCCCCTCCAGGGATGGGGACTCCACCACCTCCCTGGGCAGCCCATTCCAATGCCTAACAACCCCTTCTGGAAAGAAATGCTTCATAATACCCAGTCTAAACCTTCCCTGGTGCAACCTGAGGCCATTCCCTCTTGTCCTATCACTTGTTACTTGGTTCAAGAGACTCATCCCCAGCTCTCTGCAACCTCCTTTCAGGGACCTGTAGAGGGCGATGAGGTCTCCCCTCAGCCTCCTCTTCTCCAGACTGAACACCCACAGTTCCCTCAGCCGCTCCCGGTACGACCTGTGCTCCAGACCCTGCACCAGCTGCGTTGCCCTTCTCTGGACACGCTCGAGTCATTCAATGTCCTTTTTGTAGTGAGGGGCCCAAAACTGAACACAGGAATCGAGGGGCGGTCTCACCAGTGCCGAGTCCAGGGGTCAGATCCCTTCCCTGTCCCTGCTGGCCACGCTATTGCTGACACAAGCCAGGATGCCATTGGCCTTCTTGTCCCCCTGGGCACACTGCTGACTCCTGTTCAGCCGGCTGTCAATCAGCACCCTCAGGTCTCTTTCTGACTGGCAGCTCTCCAGCCACTCCTCCCCAAGCCTGTAGCGCTGCTGGGAGTTGTTGAGGCCCAAGGGCAGCCCCCGGCATTTGCCCTTATGGAAACTCCCCCAGTTGGCCTCAGCCCATGGCTCCAGCCTGTCCAGGTCTCTCTGCAGAGCCTCCCTGCCCTCGAGCAGATCAACACTCCCACCCAGCTTGGGGTCATCTGCAAACTGACTGAGGGTGCACTCGATCCCCTTGTCGAGATTATCAATAAAGATGTTAAACAGGAGTGGCCCCAAAACCGAGCCCTGGGGGACACCACTCGTGACTGGCCACCAACTGGATTTAACTCTGTTCACCACAACTCTCTGGGCCCGGCCATCCAGCCAGCTTTTTACCCAGCAAAGTGTGTGCCCATCCAAGCCACGAGCAGCCAGTTTCACCAGGAGAATGCTGTGGGAAGCGGTGTCAAAGGCCTTACTAAAGTCAAGGTAAACAACATCCACAGCCTTTCCCTCATCCAATAAGCAGGTCACCCTGTTGTAGAAGGAGATCAGGTTTGTTCAGCAGGACCTGCCTTTCATAAACCCATGCTTACTGGGTCTGATCCCCTGGTTATCCCACATGTGTTGTGTGATGGTACTCAGGATGAGCTGCTCCATCAACTTCCCAGGTACCGACATCAGGCTGACAGGCCTGTAATTTCCCAAATCATCCTTCCAACCCTTCTTATACATGGGTGTCACATTGACTGAATTCCAATCAGTTGGGACCTCCCCGGTCCGCGAGGACTGCTGGTAAATGATGGAAAGCGGCTTGACAATCACCCCATCCAGCTCCTTCAGCACCCTTGGGTGTATCCCATCTGGCCCCATAGACTTGTGTGTGTCTGTGTGATGCAGCAGGTCACTGACTTTCTCCTCCTGGATTGCGGGGGGTCATTCTCCCAGTCTCTGTCTTCTGGCTGAGGAGGCTGGATTCCCTCAGTACAACTAGTCTTGTTATTAAAGACAGAGGCAAAGAAGACATTAAGCATCTCAGCCTTTTCCTTATCACTTGTTACCATGTTTCCTCCCACATCTAGCAGGGGATGGAGGCTCTCCCTGGTCTTTCTTTTGCTGTTGACATACTTATAGAAGCATTTCTTGCCATCCTTGATTGCTGAAGCCAGATTACTTTGTATCTGGGCTTTAGACCTCCTGATTTCTGCCCTGCATAGCCTCACAGCATCTTTGTAATCATTGTCAGTGGCTAGCCCCTGCTTCCAAAAGCTGAAAACTCTCCTTTTCTCCTTGAGTTACAGTCTAGTGAAGTGCTCAGGGCATAATCAGTTGTGTCCTGATGCCCTCATTTTTCATCTAAGACAGTATCTCTGTCATCCACAAGCTAATAGCAGTAACAACAGTTAAAAGCACATGACATATAAAAAGAACAGATCCCCGTAGTAAAATTTATCGCATAACACTATTATTAGAGTTCTAGCAGAATAATGGCAATTATCAAATAGTCCTCCTTCTCTATTGTTTTAATACCTTCAATTTCATATGTCATATACTACACAAGAGGAAAAGAAGCTGCTTTCATTAGGGTCACCCCATATTGCCACTCATGCATGGATTGGGACATTTGCTTCATCAAGCAGCTCACTCCCTCCATCAGGACCTTGTGGTCCAGCAATGACTTATGGAAAGTAATGTCCAATCTACTTCCCAAAAGCAAAACCAGGATGTCCTGGATCCTGCATATCAGCACAGAACATATGGACAATTATCTTTAGAAATCTGGAGAAATTAGATTTCTCTTCCCCCAGAATCTGTCTAAGTTCTGGAACTTAAGGTCAACCAGTTGATATAGCTAAATATATAAATATATATAAATATATATATATGCTTATTATATTTCCTAAAGTGTTATTTTGGTCATATCTGCAATAACATGTCAGAAGGGACTTCACTCTGACACCACTTCAGAGTATTCTTTTTTAGTTTAATTTTAAAATTACATGAAAGTAAGTGACTTAGATACCTTTATTATTATCTTGGGGGTACACCTTGCTTAGTTTCATGTTTGCAAAAGTTTTGCAAATACTATATCTTTTCTGGTTTTGCAAAAACCTCCTGCCTTCACTTTGTGTGTTGATAAAAACTTAACTCAAAAAGACATGAATGCAGGTACCATAGGAACTATAATTTAATGACTGTTATTACATTGGCAGCAGCTATCAATTTTACCTGACATTTTTTCAGTGCTTTTCAGGAGTTACAGATTGTTGGTGCTCATCTTACTAGTATCTGTGGAAAGTGTGATATCTTGCTAAAAATCAGAGGGAAAGAGATATTTTAGATGCAGATAGAAACTGCCATTCACCTTGTCAGCTGGTGAACAGTTCTAATGATGTTGTGGTGCCATGATGTAAGTGGCTATTCCAGTTTCTCGATACCCTATCAAAATATTCTAGGCACTAACTTTGTCTGTGCTCCTAGAAATGTGTCTCTATCTTGCCCACTTAAGCACAATAGAAATAAATTCACTTTATCAGTTTTCATCTGGAGTGACAATAATAGCTGTGATAGATAGGCAACACAAAATTACAGATGTCAGGTGATTTACCAAACAGTCCTCGAACTTTTTATAAGGGAGTGACTTTTAAAGATGATATAACTATATAAACCTTTACTACTCTTTCAAAAGAGCTGTAGAGCTCAAACCAGATGTTTTTCACTGAGTTCCAGCACACGTTTCCAGAGCTGTCTGTAAAGCAACGTCAATGTTTAGTGATTTCAGGCAATACTTTAATGTGTACCTGGACAGAGTTACAGAGAGCTCTGCATGGAGGTTTCTGTTATCTGTATGGCATTGCTGGGCAGTCACTGGCTGGCACACACTAATGTTGCTGTCTGAAACCACCAAATCAAAATGGTGTCCCTGAAGAAGAGATGGATGGATGATGCTGTCTCTTATCACATCCTAACCCCTACTTCAATCATCCACATAAATCTCAAAGCTTTCCTTTAACTCATCATGTTTAAAGTGTTCAGAGACTGGTTAAAACCAAAGGAGTGTTTGGTTTCCCAAATGTGACTTCCCAGTACAACACATGAAAAGCCCCAAGACTATATAAATTGTCATTTGAGAACTAAATACAGATGCTGTTGAATTTCATGTTAAAATTCCCATTGATTTTAATGAGATCAGAAATGAGCCCCTGGAGCTTAAAAGAAAAAAAAAAAAAAAAGAAGAAAAAAAATCTTAATCTGTCCTCTATCTTGGAAGGCAAGGTTTTTATAGGATTCTCCAAAGCATTGATCTAACAGCACCTTATCCCATAGTAGAGCTTATGTCAGTCAGTGCAGCTGTACAGAGACTGCTTTGAATCAGATGCCAGGAATTAGCTGGAAATGAAGTGTCACTCAACTAACCATGTCACTTGTTCAGCCTGCAAGCCAATTCTGATGCTGTTCACAGAAGGGGAATAATATTTTGCACGCGGTTCACATTTTGTTCTCTTCCTCGTCACAGCAACTGAATGTGAATGACATCTTGTTTAATTGTTCTGAACAATTTCTGAACATATGAAGTTCTTTAGCTTTTGTTCCTATGCATCACTACCCCAAACAGAAACCAAACAAATATTTTAGTGGGGTATGTACTGATGTAGTTAAATTTCAAGCACAGAAAGTATGTTTTCAACCACAATCAATTTCTAACCATCCAGCTTCATTCAGCTGTCATCTGTGGTATGCTTTGATATGTTTAACAAGCTGTCTCTGTCATAACCACAATACGTTGGAATATTACCATTTTTACATTTATCAGCATACTGAACCTAACGATTTTTTTTCCTGTAGGAGCAAGAATAGGCATGCTTTCTCCATGTAACACAAGCAGCTGTGGGCTTTCAGAGCCTCAGAAAACAGTGTTTGTTTATTGTAAAGGAAAAAGTATATGTAGGAATTGTGAAAAAGGGGCTGAAGAATACATTTCGTTCACAGCAGATACTACATAAAATGCCATTGTATTTTCTTCAGTAGAAAAGCAACTGAAATCTTATGACCAACGAACAAAAGACAGTGCAAATTTGTTTAGTTGCCTCATTTAATAGCTTTGATAATGTTTCTAATTCATAAAATAGGCTGACATAACAAACATGGCATTTTAGGCACATAACTTTATGGTGCCTGGTGTCTTTAGGCAAATAACTGTATGCTGGCTGATGCTTAAGTGCATCAGACAGTTATCAAAATCTATGGGTGTTGCTACCACCCCTTTTCAAAGGCAATAAATACATTTTTTTAAGTTGTATGAATTTTTAGCTACCCACACAGAAGGCTATTCACGAGATTAATGAGAACCCCCACAAAAATCTCTGCAAGATCAATATGTGCAATTATTGCAGAAGGACATAACATCCATTGTCTTTTGAATTTGGCTTATTAGCCACTCTAAAAATATTAACTTGAGCAGTTGTCCTCTTCTGTTTGTAATGGTCCATGAAAGAAAAAAAACCCAAAATCAATTCTTGCCATTCTCTCTGCACCCCAGTGTAAGTGACGGGGAGAAAAAGGGAAGGGGATAGGTTAACAATTTTTGCCTTATTAATTCGAGTTTCACCAGTTAAGATGAAACAAAAATGATCAGAGAATAAAATTTAAATAGAATGGAACTATATGATAATGAAATCTATTACAGACAAAAATATACACAGCAGAAAATGCCACTATGTAAGAAAATAAAGAAAAAAAACAACTACTAAAGCTAATAATAGGGAAGTAAGAATGAGAACAAAGAGAAAGGTTCTGAACTAATGTAAAACCTTTCCCACTCATCCAGTTATCCATAGAATAGCATTGCAGTCAACAAGACATCTGAGATCCATTTGCTAAGAGCCAGGAAGGAAGGAAGGATATCAGTAGTAGTTGTAGTTGTTTGGTAATATATCAAGACTTCAGGATTCACAGCTAATCTTTTAGTTTATTTTTATTTAGAAATAGGTGTGTAGCATCTATCAATGGAGCAGTGTTTAAGATATATATCTTCAGCAGAAGCTTGTGAATGCTTAGTCTGATTTTTGTGAGTTGCAGCAGACCAACCTATTGACATAAAGTCTGATTAGAGTTGAGGTTATGAGTATGAAAACACTTAGGGATTTCACACTAGGATGATCCTGAACACAGAGACACCTATATGCCTAACTCATACTCACTTTTGTGAAATTTTCATGTGTTAATTTAAACACATCCCCTTGAGAATATTCTCCAATATGTCAGGTTTCCAGTTGTTACACTTCTAGTATTAAATTAACACCTTCCTCCATAGAACCTAAGGGCTACCCAAGCTCTTTGACTTAAGAATTTTTTATTTCTCATAGGATCAAAAAACCTCAAAACTCAAAAATTATGTAGTGAATTGTCTTTTTTTTTTTTTTTTTTTTTTTTTTTTTTTTTTTTTTTTTTTTTAATCCAACTGCTAAATTTCAGTTAACCGATATTTATTCTGCTTTTTAAGTATGACCACATGACACATTTCCTCAAGTCTGGCATGAAATGCACCGTCTTGCCTCAGCAATTACTTTGTGCTCACAGTGGTTTGCACCTGCTTCTCCAATAAGAATCTTCTTCTTATCCTAAGAAAACTTAGTCTTCTGTGATCCCATAGGGCTGCTTAAATTTCATTTTAGGTTAAATGCATACAGAGCAAATACTGTTTGACATGGTGTGTTTATTAATTTGGATTTATTTTCTCTCTCCTGGTTAAGTTTTTCCAGTATGAGAAAGGTCCCTAGTGTATTTCAGATTTAGGAAAAAACCACCCTAGAACAGTTTTTATACAATAGCAATTGAAAATCATCATCTCAGGGCTCAGTAAACTGAGACACATTAAAATGGTTTCTAAACAACTTAAATATTCTAAGACTTTGCCTGCTGAATAGCTATAAATTTTTGAGCTGGAATAAGGTGAGAGATGATCAGGAAAATCTAATTTAGTTTTCCTCTATCTAATCTACTTAACAATCTTGTGTATTTGCCAAATGTAAATAAAGAAACACTTCACTCTATGGTGTTTTTTTTCTCTCTCTCCAGCATACTCCCCCATAGTCATGTGTATGACTACAGAAACATAATTTATTTGAATAGATTTTGATTCAGAAAATGATGCCTTGGGTGAACAGACAATTAGTACATAGACATGCAGAGGACTTGGTCCTGAACTGACCAAGTTCAGCACATGATGATGCTTGGAAAGTGTGCATTCGTGCTGTGGAAGTGAGAAATGTGAAAGGTGCAAGATTCTGGTTTTCAGCAAAAATCATAATGTAAGATTGATTATATTATTTGATTTAGTTGTGTTTATTTGTGTTCAGTTCTGTTCATATTATGCTAGATGTAATTCCTGCTATAAAGCAATTACATTATAAAATACTATTAATATTTATGTATTATTTTTCCAGATATATTTTTTTACACTGAAATTAGATAGTCCATGGTCTAGAATATTCAGTTAAAATATGCAAAAAATATTTCTTCTGTTCTGCTGTGGCATCATCCTCTAGCTGCAACACACTGAGCAGATTGTTCAGATAATGTTGACATAGTTATATCTGAAGTTAATTAATTACTGTCACACATTAACTAATTTAGGGGAATGAGAAATTGGTTTGAACTAAAAATGGAATCTTTGCATTTAAAAAAAAAGTTAAGCCAGAATTTTTTTGGCAGTGTCAATACTTTCAAAAATCAAAAGGTTTTTGAAAGCAACCCATTCTTAAAAAGCCTCTGTTTCAACAGCTTGCCATTTTCCAAAGGAAAGTGTTTCATCCCAGAGTTCTCCAACAGCTCTAAACATTTCTCTAGTGTTAGGCCAGCACACATGGGAAGTGTTCATTTCCACTGGCTGCATGAAAAATTGGTTTCAGGACACAGATGTTTGCAGTACAATAAAACTACTAATTTGTATTTGAGCATTAACTTCTTTTCAGATCTTCCATTATGGAAAAGTAAGCTTTCTCCGATTTTCCATCTTCTCTCTTTATAACACTGGTTTGCTTTTCATGCCAGAGTTGTAGGGTCATTAAGAACCCAAGTTAAACAAATTCTGAGCCTTTCAGAAGTTTTATCAAAAAGCCAACTTTTCCATATAGCCAAAAATGAAGAATTGAGGATTTCACCCATTCAGTAAGATATATTCTACTTTATGAGTACCTGTTAAGGAATAAATTGAAAGAAATAAAATTTGTATTGCAGCACAAGTCAATTCTATATTCTGTGTGGTTCATAACACTCCTGGGTATTACACATTTCATTCCATTAATAGCCATTGTCAAATAATGTTCCAATATCAATATCAATAGTAGTTCCACATTTCTCAGGAAGATGTTGCAAATTTTTTTTTTTTTTTTTCTGTCTTCTGCATGGTGTAGGCCCTTAAGACCATAATTTAATGTTTCTTTCAATTATTTTTGAACTGGTGTTTTATGTAATTGCAGTTTGGCATTTAATACTTAAAAATAGGTACTTAGGATGAAACTTGATACACAGATGCCGCTGCCAGATTCATTGAAGCTGGGATGCCAGTTTCTGGTCAAGCAGACTCCCAGGTGGGAATAAGGTCTTCTTCATTCAGCACATAGAACACATCATTGGAATACATAGTTCCACTGGACTAGGCAGAGCTCTATATGAAAGTGACCTCTCTTATTGCTTTCTGTATCAAAGAGGTCAAAAAAAAAGTGTCTTAACAGATAGAAAATGCTTTCCTCCATTTCCCTGTTTCTCTAGATATGAGAATGGCAACTTACCACATCTTTCAGTGGAGAAAATTTTATTTTTTCACATTACTATGTGTCCTTCTTATTCTCTAACAGTTAATTTTCCCATTATAAAGTTTCATGAAGCTATGCAACTGCTTTTGAATTTCTAGAGGGTGGAGAGTTTTTCTTTTTTTTTTTTTTTTTCAGGAACTTCTCGCATAGAAACATAATACCACTGAGAAGTTTTATTTCTGATAACAGGGTGGTACATCTGATGTCCCAAGTGAGTTCAGAAATCAGGCATTTTACTCCAAGTCTCTTATACTGGGGTGACATCTTCATCTGCTATCATTTCTGGGCAAGTTCAATGACTGGGCCAGGATGTCCTGTTCTGTTCTGTGAACTTCTCTACGACTATTTCAAACCTGTTTCTCCAGTGAACAACTCTGATCTTCAGGATAGGTTTCAATACATGGAAGTACCTTTTGACTTTTTCACAGGACCAGCAGCTTTTAGATGTCTCTGCACCATATTCATAAGATTTTCTCTACCTATAAAATGGTCCAATGTCTCACAGAAACACTACAGCAACACTCTCACAAAGTGAATCCTTTCTGAGGACTGCTAATTCTGAGAGTTACTGCAGCATTTATCTGTTTTCCTGACAGATCAAATCTCTTCAACTCTGAAGGATAAACCTCTAGTTCAAGAAAAAAACAACATCGCTGCTAGTCAAGCTCAGTTAAGTTCTTTCATCAGTGTCAGTATGATTCGCCAGGCATTTTACTGCCTGCTTCATAATTAACAAACACTGTGAATACTTTCAAAAGCAGAAAGCAGAATTACGGTTTATTTGGAATCTGATGGGGTTTTTTTAGCTTTTCCTGCAATAATCATGCAGCCAAAAGTTGTATGCTAAGGAGTTGGATTAATTCTCCATTACTTCTAGAGCAACTTGAGGCCAATTTTTAAAGCACCTCACACTTTTGTTATACCCTAAATAAACAGGGAGGAGGTCACTGTGCAAGATATTCATAATCAGTGAATGATCTGCAGAACTGTTCCCATCATTTTGAAATTAACAGAGGAAGATTGTTACATAGACAATCAGTTTAGCAAAAGTTGATACCTGGATACAGATGTTTTTCCCACCAGGCACAACACAATGGGTATGGTCCATGCCTACCTGTAACACACATTTTCAAATGAGTCATCAAGATTGCTTTGGCAGCCAGTGGAAAGGGATAGGAACTTTCAAAAGATGATCCTTGCCATCTGAGACACAGGTCTTCTAGAGACAGCAATTAATCTTTGGAGGTGACCATGGACTAGAGTAAAAAAAAAACAAAAAAAAAAACCCAACAACAAAAAAGGATAAATCAGGTACCTAACTTTCATTAAGTTCTTCAAAGTTGTTGCACACTGTTATTTCCTTCTCATATGCAGCCCAATAATAAAGACAACATGTGATGTAAACAAGATGATTCTTACCATGTACTGAAACATGGAGTACTGTGTTACCTTGAGTACTGTGTTCAGCCCTGTTGGAGCGAGTCCAGAGAAGGCCATGAAGATGATCAGGGGGGCTGGAGCACCTCCCCTGTGAGGACAGGCTGAGAGAGTTGGGGTTGTTCAGCCTGGAGAAGAGAAGGCTCCGGAGAGACCTTATAGCAGCCTTCCAGTACTTAAAGGGGGCTACAGAAAGGTGGGGAGGGACTCTTCATCAGGGAGTGTAGTGATAGGACAAGGGGTAATGGTTTTAAATGGAAAGAGGGTAGATTTAAATTAGATGTAAGGAAGAAATTCTTTACTCTGAGGGTGGTGAGACACTGGAAAAAGTTGCCCAGAGAGGTTGTGGATGCCACATCCCTGAGAACATTTTCAGGTTAGATGGGGATCTGAGCAACCTGATGTAGTTGAAGATGTCCCTGCTCATTGCAGGGAGGTTGGGCTAGATGACCTCTAAAGGTCCTTTCCAAGCCAAACCATTCTATGGTTCTATGTCTTCTTTGTACAGAAAATTGCAGAGAATTTTTACCTCTCCAAATGATCCCAGAGATATTTCATGGTGACATCAGGTGCACTGTCACAAGCTACCTCTACCAGGTAGCTACCTCTACACATTAGGACTTCAAGAGACTAACAAAGTTGTAGCCCTGATGAATTCAGTGTAGTGCCTCTCTGTTATTATTGATGGAATATCATCTTCTGCAGACACTTTTTCCCCATTAAAAAAAAAAAAAAAAAAAAAAAAAAAGTTTCACAGTTAACTACAGAACAATTCTATCTATTCTTGAACTGAAGACCAGAATAGATTCTATCTTGTGGATTTCAGTGGGAAAATGACTCCCCAGTTGTAAAGAGTAATTCCTAAAAGTTGCAGCTGTAATTACTTCAGAATGGTATTGAAAACATAAAAAATAATCCTCACATTTAAGATATAGAGACAAATCATTAGAACAAATCAGAAAATTGTCTAGATAATATATAAGGCAAAGTTTCTTTCTTAGGTCTCTGACATACATTCCAATACTGTTGAAGGAGGCAATTTTGCCTTACTTTTCAAGGACACAAAGAAATTCCAGATGGCAATAAACTAATTGTGAATGAAGTCCAAATATAAACCAGTGGGAAAGCTGTGATCGCAAAACAATCACACATGATTCCATTACGATCCTGCAGTTAATGCTTCACTGATTCATCACATCCTGACTAAGGATATTTCCACAGATGTTTTGAGCAATGAGGAAAAAAACTCCACTGGGGCTCAGTAGGCGAGTGGCCATGTTGCAGGGTTGGCAGGCGTCACAGCTGTGCCGTGTGGACACCTCCAACCAATAGTGGCTTCCTCAGAGGCTTTGTTCCCCTCCCTGCTCCTCTGGCGACTTCATCTACTCATTTGTGAACCTTCTTTCCTCTCTTGCTCCCTACAGTCTTACTGTTATTAACAGAAGATTTGGGATCGTTTGGAAAAACTTTTAGAGGTTCTGAATTACTGGGGTTTTGGTGAGGGATTTTTTTGCTTACATGTCTTACCAAATAAGTTCTCACACCACTGCAAAATGTTGGTAAATCTCTAAGATGAAGGCTGACATTGCCCTCATTATATTGTGGAACCTGGACATATCTTTACTTTTACAAGCAGTAATTTCTGTTGACTGCGTTTACAGATGAATTATAATCCCCAGCTCTAATTATATTCCATGTAATCATCACAGATCTAAATTCTAGTTAAATGGTTCCATCCAGCTTTCCTAAACATTGACTTTGATGCATGTCCATTATTTTCCAGCTCACATGACTTATGAATCATCTATTACTGTAAATTAAAAAAAGCAATCTCAGAAAACAATTATTTTATAAACTCTTTTCCTGGCTGAATTTCCAGCAAGAAAATTTCTTTCCAGAAGTCTTTCTCCAGGGCATCTATAAAAGAAGTAAGACCCATATATATATATATATGTATGTATATATATGTCTTTCCTATATCCTCTGCCAGATCTTCCCATCACCTCTCACATACTACATGGATCTTTGCCTGTTACAAGCTGTACTAAACCCAAAGATTCTCTAGAAAATGTCCTGAAGCTTCAATTTATTTTAAATTGGCAGTGAACATTAATACATTATTTTACTCCTGTCCTCAGTTTTAACTTTAATTGCTTAAACCTCGTAGTGTTTCATGCTTTATCAGCTATAAAGGAGGACTTTCAACAGCATTCCAGTCATTTCAGTGGAACATCTCCTTTCAATGTCTGATTTTGTTTAATGCATTTTTCTGATTTAGAATATTTGATTTTTCCAAGATCATTATGGTGTGAAAACCAGACAACTGTTCAGACATAAAGCCACAATATATGATTTCCTGACATGCAATGTTTACAATCAAAGACAAGAATTTATAAATTAAGAAATTACTTCAAACAAACAAACAAACAAAATTACAAGCAAAACACCTGAACACTACAAAAAGTTGTGTCAAATGCAGAAAATAAGAGCAGCACTCATAATTTTCAAATACTTACCTTATTGGGGATTTGTTTTGGTTTTTAAAATCAGTAAAAAAACATTATAAAACTATACATGAATGTGTAAATAAATTCTAACTACACAGCGCATCTCATCTGTGGTATATTTGTCTTGTGATGTAGTAGGGCCTAGATTAAGAAAGGCATCAGACACCTTGACTTCTTTTTTAGCGAAACAGATATAAAATATTAATTCCATGAATAAGAAAAACCCTCCCTATGTAGCAATTAATTATCCAGCACAAGAGCTCCCAGTAATTTAAATAAACAAATAAATGGTGCTGTATCAAAATCTAAATGTAGGTAAGTACCCATACTTCCCAACACATGCAGAAAAGGGAGGTCTACTTTCAGGTTTAGTTTTTTGGTTTCATTTTCTTACTTTTAAAAAATTGTATTGTCTATCTACCGCACCTTCATAAACCTTGTTCTCTCACTGGAAAATATTTTAAAAAACAACACATAACACTCCCCCCCGCCCCAACTAGTGTGTCCTCCCCCTCAGTCCCCCCAATGCTTACAGCCAGCCAAGTATGCATACATTTTCCAGTTTGTTATCCATGGACATCTTTTATTATTGCATACAGATCCCTAATAGAAAACAGACAGATACATTGCTAAAGCTTTTCACATGCTAATAAACATAATTCAAGCTGCCATTACATCACTTCCCAAGAATATAAACATTTCATATTTCAAGGATCAGGGTCTATCACCCTACTTACACTAAATACTATGTACTGTGCAAGCAAGCTGGCGTAAATCCAAATTAGCAGAATCCAAATCAATAACTGCATGACACCAGCTTAAGGCTGATGATGCTGTTTAAAAGGTAAACTATTCTGCCAGACAATTTTGTTCAATAGATTTACTTCTGGACAATATCTAAACCACACTTTTCATGATACTTGGAAACCATTCCCTTGTCTTTACAGAACAGGTGTATTGGGAAATGACCACCTGCCAAGAGAGGCAGCTTTGTAGCCTTGAAATGTGCAGAAAACTGAGCTCATTGAGGTCTTGCATGTGCATTACTACAGTGGATGGTCTATGGTTTATCCACCCCATCTAAACACAGTGGATGAAATGTGGATCACAACCATTCATCAACAGTAGCTTTACCCCACCGGTGTGGGAATAGCTACCGCAGACTGACAGAAGGCCAGCCCACACCAAGCCACCAGAGCAGGCTCATGCTCTAACAGTCAATATTATAATAGGAACTGAGTGAATGTTTGTTTTTCCCATGTAGCTCATTCTCTAAAATCAGCAATTTTGTGACCACTGAAACTCTTTACAAATTCATATCTAATTTGGTAATAAGATCTGAATGCGGGTAAGAAAGGTTTCATTGTTATTTTCCAAGGGGTGTATTGAGACCACACGCACTTATGTTTGATTTTTAAATCTTTTCAGAAGAAAATAAAAAACCCAAATGAGCAATTTCATTTTTGCCAAAGAGAATGTTTTGTTAAACTGTAAGAAAAGTGTTGAGGGTCTCAGTTTTATAAAGTAATTGGAAGCTTTTTCATTCTCGATCAGCGGAAATTACGTGTTGACTGTGTTTGAGTTTATACACCTAACTGAAAAATCAGTTGTTTGCACAGCTGTATACTAGGAAGTCTAGAAGAGCTGCTGGCAAATTCAAAGATTGTTATCTACACCTTCAGCCTTCACCCTTTCTTACTCAGCCAAACCTCCTCCACAACCCCTGAGGCATCATCCTTTGCTCAGAATCTGGTCCTTGCCCTAAGTGATCACATTTGAGCTGTATCTAAACATTGCAAACCCTGTATGCCCAACATGTTACATGCAAGTGGGGACTTCCTTATCTATCATAGAAGTAAAAATCTCTCAGAAGGTCTTTTCATCTCTCAGGCACTGTCTGAAATACCCTTTGCTATGACAAGGCAGTTGCAGGTGTTGACTTTGTCTCGGAGTGTTTCATCCTCTCCTGTCATTCTGATGAAAGCATCAAATATCCAGCATCTGGCTGTACTTTGAAAACTGTTCAGAGCAACAAAACCTATAACTTACACTTTGTGACTTGTAACACCAGTCATCTTCTTATAACCACTAGTGGTGATAGCAGCATGCACCTTTGTGCTTAGTCCCAGTGACTCATCCCATTCAAGAGTATCTCCCCAGTAATATCTAACCTCCTTAAAGACACTCATATTTCCTTATACAAATCTTTATTATGGGTTAAAAAAAACCCAAACAAACAAACAACAAACAAACCAAACACCAACCCTGACACCAATTACATTATCTGTGCAGTGATGTGCTGGCATTTTGATTGTTTTGTGAGTTTTCTGATGTTCCCTTGAATCTACGTATTGTCTCTAACCTCTTGTTTAGTTTTCAGGTATTTGAACTTTTGCAGTCTCTTGGGTATTCTGATAGCAGTAATACTGATTATCATCATTCAAATGCCTGTATCCAGAGCCCCATTTTTCCAGGTGCCAGCCCTCTACGAAAATAGTCACCAACTCTTATTCTTCTATATTGTACTTCCCATCCTGTATCCTTTACTCGCCTTTCAACATCTTTATTTTAGCACTGCAGAACTTTAGCAACACTATCACCCTTATGCATACATCTTTTCCTGGGACAGGTAGAAACTGAAAGTCAATATGTATATATTAAGTATGTAAAACTATGCCTTTTTCAAACACAATACAGTGTTCATGCTGTCTGAACTGACTGAACCGAGTGCAATATCTACTTCTAAAGAACATTTCCCATAGAAGATTTTAGCCTGTCTTAATGAAGACATTTCTTCACAGGAACAGAATGTTTTCATAGACAAGCAGTATAGATTGGAAGCAAACCACTCCCCCCCCCCC
>NW_020799097.1:78548864-78568066 GCF_003259725.1 Athene cunicularia
AACCCCCCCCCCCCCCCCCTGCCCTGCCCCCCCCAAAAGAAGGCAGTTTTGAGAGACCCACCAGCTATCTCTAGACAAACATCAGCTTGCTAGTGTGCACTTCATTTTACTCAAAAAGAGTGCTTGCTTTATTCTGTCAGGATTAAATATTCTAACAAAAGATGTCCTCCATGAAAAGCTTTTCTCACTTCTACCTTTAAATCATCATAGTTTCAGCAGCACTAATTCTCTGACATACTCAGTGTTGACAAATCACCGTTAGATTTGACAAGAATGTTTTGAAGTGCCTTTGAAACTAAATAAATCACTCAACAATAATCTTCCAGATCAAAACAGAGAAGCAGTATCTGAAAGCAGCAAGAAAACATAATGCAGACCAGAACTAAACAATACTTAATGATAAACAAGACAGAATGATTCATATGTGCAATGATCTGATAAATATAATTATCACCCTGTGATTAATTTAGACAATAAATCAACTTTCACATCGCCATCACATCTTTTGGAGATAAACTTGCATTGAATTTATCCACAAAGTCATGTTTTTCATCTGTGATCAAATCATCAGAAGTGCTAATGTTAAACAAAAGCCTATGTTCCTCCATGTGGAGCAAAACCCTGCAGACAGAACCAACCAGCCCCAATGCAGTGCTTAGGCTAGTACTTATCATGGTTTCTCCGACACCTACATGCCCTGTGAAGGCAGCAAATGACATGTCTCCTGGATGATCCACAAACTATCTGCTTCAAGTAGGTGTTTCCCTACTCTCACCTGACATAAGCAGAGAAAATTATGTATCCCCAGAGTATAACTAGTTTATTGAGACATATATCACTTCCATTTACAGTGTAGGGAACCAGTTGGAAAGTTTAGGGATCTGTCTAATGGCTTCTCACAAGGACTACCAAAACAAACTATGCCTCTGCATAGTGGCAGTATATTGACCTTTTTGCACAAAAGATTCACTGAAGAATTAAGTGACTGGGGATCTACACAGACATTGTCTATCAATCAGCCTTGGGCCAATCTGTGGAAAAGACTGTGCTCTGCACTTTCTTTTGAAGCCATGCCACTAGGAAAGCAAGCAAGCAGGAGTCTTGGAGATGAGAGAAGAGAAAATATAAAGTTTGGTCCTAGCCCACTAGTTACTGGAATTGTTTTTCTTTAAAATCTTCATCAATGATCTGGAAAAGAAAGAATTGAAATCTCCAAGTCTGTGAGTGATATTGAATTCTTCTGGGTAGTCAGATGTTGTGCTGATGGTGAGGAACCAACTTCACGAAACAGAGGAGGGGCAAAAAGCAGAGATATCTTGTTGTAGATACAAGCAAAATAATACATTAGGGGAAAATAGTCTAAACCATGCCTAACTCAGTGTTGAACAAAGGGTTACAACCAGCGAAAAGTATTGGTGCAATCACTGAGAGTTGTACAAAATCATCTCATGTTTGAAGAGGAAAAGGCTCAGGGGCAACATGCATGAGGATAAGACTGAGGTTTATGTAACCATGGAAGCTGTGAATAATCTGGACACCCAGCTGTCATTCACCAAAACCTGCAATAAAAAACTGAGGGGCAGTCCATGACACAAATATGTAGAAAATGTCTTTACTTAGTAGGTATTTCTGGAGTTTATTGCCTGAGGTGGTGGATAAGCAGATTTGAATGTTAGCACATTAAAAAAGACATTAGACAAATTCATCTGGAAATGGATATTAAAAACACAAGGCAGGAATGTTCACTCTAATATGTCTAATGAAACAATGAGAGCATTTGCTCTCTACCCGTTGTGATCTCCATTTGGCTTTGCCTGAGACTAAGAGTAGATGAACCATTGGTCCAGGCCAGTAGTGCATTTTGAGTTTTCAATCTATCCACCAGCTGCTAAATAGAAATAGGTTTCAAAAATCACTGGAGAAGCAGTCATGTTCTCCTTGAAATTAGGCCTCCTCTGACCTGTAGTACAGCTGATTCTGCACTGCATTTTTGATGTTAAAATACAGATGGTTTGCATCTTCTCTGGAACTTGAAAATAGCAGGGATCAACCACAGATTTACCTTTTTCAAAACTGTGTACTGGAAGCCAGATTAAGCCTTACCATTTCACTGACATAAATGGAAGTATAGCAAAGCTTAATTCTGTTTCCATCAAAAAAAAAAAATTTAAGGAAAATTGTATTTAATGCAAAAAAACACTAGACATGTTCACACACACACACACACACACACACACACACACGTAAAAACAGAAAGAACTTGATTACAAGGTCTGATACTTTTTTTTTTTTTTTTTTTTTTTAGTCAGGTCTTATTGTTACTGGATGTACGTTTCTTCCGCAAGGAGATCAGGGATTAATTTCCCCCTCTTGCCTGCTCACTGCTGGCTGTCTTGCTCCTTTGAAGCTTTTCATAGTGACCAAAATACCCACCGACCAGTTTCCTTCCCAGACTGAAGCGAATTCTGCCAGGGCAATTTGCCTTTGCCTGAGAGGACTGTGCAACTGAGTACACAGATGTATAGTAAAAGCCTGTGAACAACTAAATGAGGATGATATTGTAGCACTAAAAAGTTATAGTATAGATTTTTTAATGTTTATGTTAAAGGAAATTAATATTAAAGAAGTTTTTCTATACATAGAAATGCCCCTTCTGAGATGCCTGTGGTTAGACTTTTGTAGCGATGTATGATTTATGAAGCCACATACCAGAATAATGGTAAAGCTAAACAACCAGGCTTGGGTCTGACTGGAAATTAATTTTCAAGCTGTTATTTCTATATCATAAAGAGATTGATAGACAGAAGCTAAACAGTTGGTTTATCCTTGCAGAGAAGCCAGCGAGAATAAAAATAAGTGGGTCAAACAATATTATCTTACCATGGCAGACAAAAATTTATTACAAATCTGAACTCCATATGGGACTAAATGCAGCCCTACAAATAATAGTAACATGTACTCTACTCAAATTACATTTTGATAAGGGTTCAGATTACAAATTACCCAATTCAAACACAGGAATATAAAAACTAAATCTGTAAACAGATTTATTTTTAATTCATTTAACACTACTACAAAAAGAAAATTGATTAACTGCCTACTATAAATCTTCCAACCTTCCTGCCCTAAGGCAGTCACAAATAGAAATTCCTGACATTTAAAACATGCATTGACATCAGAATTGTAAATATACATGAAACCAGAGAGGCACACAATGCTCAGAATTTTTTAACTATGCTTAGATCGTTCATTGTGACAGTACACCCTGTTATGCTCCTAGATTATAAATTTGAACTATACCCAAGTAAGAAAATGGAAAATTCTAAATAATCATTCAAGTGATTAAACAGTATGAACATACAAATTTTTGTAAGTAAAAAGCACTTAAGATTTTTCTTGCTGGACATCTATGAAATAACTGTTTTAATGAAGATCTACTTCTCATAAGAAAGAAAGAGCAATAGAAAATGAAAAACGGTAGTATTGTAATCTATCAATTTAGTGACAGTGATTTACACTGTTAGAAATAGCTAATATTAAGGGCAAGTGAGAAAATCCAAATGGTAATAGCCTTTCATTTATTTTATTTCATTTCAGCTGTTCATATTTTATATTCAGTCAGAACTGTGGCCTCAAGCTGATTCTAAAAATGTTTGTACCAAGTTTTTTTCTCTGAGAGAAAATCTGTTAGAATGAAAGAAAGAAGAACAGAAATCTTCTTGACCTTTGATCTCAGGAGTTCTTGAGACTGGTGCAATACAGTGGATATTATTCAAGAGAATATGTGTTCACTCACTTCAACTGACTTTGGGACACACAACCCCCTGAACCATTTTCTGCCTCTTTGCTCATTGGTTCAGTTAAGATAATTTTAGGAAAGAAAAGTATTTTAAAATAAAGTATTGCTGGGTTTTATAAAAGGCCTAGTAATATGATTTTCCCACTATATCCTCATAACACTTCTGGGAGAGTATTTTCATGTAAGAAAATGTGCCATACCATGGACCCATATCAATAAAATGCAAATTATTCTCTTTCCTAAAAATATATAATCTTAAAGCACACTTTCTGTGGCTACTGAAATATGAGTGTGTGTTTGCACGCCTTGTGGGACAACCAAGTTGGGGCCTTTGCCAGCCCTAGGGCCTGATAGAACATGCATGCCTACAGAAAGCCTACCCTGGTTTACCTGACTAGTTTCAATTATCCTCTTTATTTTTCTTTTTATTACAAGCTGCTGTTTTATTGTGGGCTTGGAAAATATCAAGTAAGCAAAGACTGAAAAGGAAGAGACATTTTTCTATGAAAATAGACCAAAAAAAATTTTTTAAACCACATGTAAAATATAAAAGCCAAACCCTCCAACTTCTGCAAACTGAAGGAAGAATTATTTTCAGGGCTACCTGAGCTCCATGGCAATCCATTATGGAATGAGTTTACATCTAGACATAGGAAACAGAATAGCTGCAAACTCTAAAAGGAGGATGCAGCTGCAGCTATGTGCCTGTGCGAAGAGTTATAACCTAAAGATCCGGCTAATTAATCCACAGAATTAATCATCTATTAGAACTTCAGCAGATAAAATCCCATTTTCTAATGTATTTTGTGTGTGGTGTGATGGAAAGCAGGTTAAAGCAACAACCAGCACCACCACAAAAATTACAAGTGTGTCAGAATTTCTGATATGAACTTTTATTTTAAATGAGTTTACACTGCCAAAATTTTCAGGTCTATCAGAATAAAATTTAAAATATGGGCTATAAACACCACTCTTATTCTTAAAAAATATTTGTAAGAAGTGGCTTAAATCGCCTTTACTTGGGACATTTTTTTTCTTTTGTGTTGATTTTTCAAAGCTGAAGGCTTTGCACACTTTATATTTTAAGATTATGTTCTTTAATTCTTAAAATTTTTATTAGAATTTCATGTTTTGAAGCAGATTTAAGTTAAACCTCAATGGATACCTGTTAAAAAAACCCCAAACAACCCACCCCCTAAAAACCCCAGTCTACATTTGGCTTACAATATATGCAAAGACGAAATTACATTAAAAAACAAAATAGATCAAGCAATTCAGATTATAGTGGTTCTTTTGTGACAAATATTTGTGAACAAGTAGCTAAGCCTCTACATCCACTTTCACAAGTATAGGAACATTTTTTTTTCACGTGGTTCAAAACCCCTATTCTAATTTGATAGCGAAATATTAATCAACCCTAAATATGTCAGGTTTTAGGATTATGACCCTTGAAATGAACCTGTCATTCTCTGGTAGTAAATATACATCTAAAATGAGTTGACGTTAGAGAAATTACCAGCCAGTGACCTGAGCATTTATTTATGAGACAGTATATAACACCACCCTTCATTGTTCTATAAACCAAATTTTAGGAGGATTTGGTCTGGTTTTGCTTTTCCTAAACAGTGTGATAAATCTGGCTTAAAAGGATCAAAATTTGGCCATTCATATGCAGATCATGTGATCCAGAAAATTTCTGGAATTAGGAAAGCAAGTGACCTAATTGTGGATCAGAGGGGCTTCCTGAGGATGCTTTTTCACATGCAGATGCAGCAGCTCTTAGCTGTGATAGAAGCATCTAGACTGTAAAACTCTCCAGGCTTTGATGCAATATGTCTTCCATACTTGGTATTTTTAAACATTTGTTTTAATGCCTAGCTCTGAAGTTCGTAAACTAAATATTGCTCTGTGTGCCGGAAAATATAAAGCAGAAGAGTATTAAGAATAATTGGATAAGTAAATTAGTGTGAGATTCTGAATGCGGAAAAAGAAACAATATGTATATAATTGTTTCAATGTACCGTGTAATTAGAGTACACTGAGTATCTGTAATTGCTTGTCAGTGCAAAGCAGAAACATTTTCTACAATGCTGTCTGCTCTTCAAAATGAGGAACATATTTTGTCAAGAGTTTTCTGTAGTTTTTAGGATTATAGGAAAAAAATAATAAATTGGATCACATTTCTCCATTTTAATTGGCCATTTTCCACAATCCTTTTTCAAAATTAACTATCTTTAAGTTAAGAACAAATAACCTTTTTAGTTTCACACTAAGACATTCACTTTAGATACAGTACTGAAGTGCTTCATTTCAGGTGAACAAAGGAACATTCATTATTTTTGCATTTACCTTAAAAAAAAAAGACCTAGAGAAGTTAAAAAGAATTCTCACTGAGAACCAGTAGATATGTATTTCCATCTGTAGAGAATATGTAAAACTTTTCCTTCTACTTAGAAAAAACCCTATGTTCATCCGTTAGAAACAAAGCATTATAAGGGTGAACAAGACCTGATAGGGCATTGAATCTAGATATAGCTGGAAGAAATTGTAGATTTTTCTCATAGGTTGATGAGCACAGAAAATGAGTCAAATAAAAAATACCATTTTCCTTGCTAATATATTGTGCTTGAAGGACTGAAAATTCCTTTAATTGTGAAACAGAGAAACTTGATATTAGTCTTAAAGTAGACAGAGGCTAAACAATTGAGAAAGAGCTGAGGCACCATGGACTAAGCGGAAAAGGAAGAACACTGAAAAGAGGCATATTAAACCAAATACACACAAAGGCTGGGTTTTGGCAAGTTGTTCTTGCATAAGTTGAGTCAAGAGATGGTTTTGCATGCATCCTGAGAACCACAAGGTACCATTTCCAAAATGGAGCATTACAAGATAAGACAAACAAGTGTACCAGAAACTCCAAAGGAAAAGACGCTATTGGTGTCCTTGCAAAGTTTAAGAACAGCTGAATCTGACCTAATAACACTGAAACACAGAGAGCTTCTGAGCACCCAGTTGTGAAAGGTTTACCAGTACACAGACAATAGAACTAATAAAACAAGAGTCTCTTCATAATTTCTTTTTTAATAACAAGCATTTCCAGAATACACAATGTACCCATAAGAGTATCTTTAAGACCCTGTCCTGATGTGCAAGTTTCATTCCAGAGCCCAGATGTGGGATGGGCTGATGTAATAAGGCATCAGCCTGAGGCCTTAACTTGAAAGGAAATACATGATATGGAGAGTCTACTCTGCCAGACTCTACAAAGGGAATGTTCTTAATTCAGGACTGAAGGATTATCCAATTCTAATAGCTAAAATAAAGTAATTATAATTTTCTTGCCAACATATTTTCCCTATCACCAATTTTATCTTACATGAGAAAGAATGTAAATCTCTGGAGAAAATGTATGAGCCTGAGAATATTGGGACTGTTTGTTTACATTAGTTTGTTGGAAGCTATCAGGATATATTTTGCCATTTTTTTTATTGCTTCAAGATGGGGTAATGTCATATGGTTTGTGAGCAGCAAGCTTTGTGCACTTATTGAAAAGATTTGTTTTCCTAACTCTTCGTAGTATATCAGGTTTGGAGTCAAATTTTCAAGAAATAAATATAAGACAGAAATAGGGGAAAAAAATGACATGAGTTTATCAGAGGTAAAAGACGTAACACTGGATTGGTGTTTTCTCTTGATGAAACAGCTGATTGTCTGACCAAAGGCAGAAATATAGATCTCAGTTAATATGGGAAGTCATTAGTTAACTGGAGATCAGTAGGTTCTCTGATGAAAAGGGGACTAAATGAGAGGAACATGAAAAGAGTAGTGCTGAATCCAGGTGTAGGAGTTTACCAGGAGAGGTCTCCCAGGACTGGATTGAGGATTGATCTTGAAACTTTTGCATTAATGATGTTGCCTTAAAGACAGCAGAAATAAGCTCATGATTTGCACATGAAACAGAACCAAGAAGCATCGCCAGTCCAGAGAATGCATAGGATATCATGAGCTGGAAGCACCTGAGTATAAAACTGATGGAAATAGGATGAAAAAAAAAATGTACACAGATAAGGTCAATGCAAGAAAGAGCAAATAAGAATTTATCCTGTGAACTGAATAAGCATAAGCTGAAAGTGACTACACAGAAAAAGGACCTGGCAGTACTGACTGGCTGCAGAATGGAAAGTGTTCAATTCATGCTGTACTGCAGCTGCAGGTGGGAAATCATCATGAGCACAGATTTATTGCCACAGGAATGCACCTCCAAACAGTGCTAGTTTTGTTATTTTACCACAAACATGTAGTTGTCTTACTTCTGATAAATCAGGCAGATATTCCTAGCAACCTGTTCCCTAATCTGTAAAAACAAACACACCAATTGTTAGTACAGAGTCATCTGTTTCTAGCTAAGAAAAATTAACATAACAGTTGCTAAAAATCAAGCTTACTTTCTGAACTTTGCCTATGAAATGTCACCGTTCTTAATTGTTGGTTATCTTATTGCCATTACCATGACAGAAGATCATATTTTTAAAAAATTTTACTAGTGCTTTGATAAAGTATGTTGCTATCTTAATATTATTTAAAGTTATGGTACTGATTGTACCAAAGCAAAGAAAATATGTAAAAGGATAGATCTGTGTTGCACAACTGTGATGAAAAGGATAGATAGAAAGAAACTCAAAAAGCATGAGCTTCATTAGCTTGTATAGCCTGTCACAACAAAGGGTAAGGAAGATATGATTCTTTTCTGCAGACATTTGGGAAAAGAAAGAAATGGGACATGGGAAGAAAAATATCTTCCAAAAATGGCAATAAAACATGCAGACAGGGATTAGCAATGAATGCTTTTCCTCTACAAATGGAGAGGAGTGTCATTTTTCATAAGCACAGTTCTGAAACAACTTTACATTGGTTGTAGTAGAGCAAGGAAACCTAGTTAATTTTAAAGGGGAATCTTCCTAAATTTCTGAAAGGAATTACTGGAAAAGTTTTTCTGCAAATAGGTTTGGTGGGATTTGATATCATAAGTCTCTACTTTAATAGTTCTGTGTTCTTGTATTTCTCATTAAAAGTATTTTAATTTCTAATCATTTCCCTCTGTTTAGACTTATTGGTGACAGGGTTTGTAGAAAATGATAGAGACCAGAGATCACACTAAACAGGACCCCAGTGAACACGTACTTCTACTACCAGGGTGAGTATGTGTATGTACATGTGTACAGAATCATATACAGATATATCCACAAGTTACAGGATAGGCACCATAACTTGACTTAAAGTATTACTGAATAGGTAACAATATGAACTTGGCAAATCAGATGATACTAAGAACATGTCTCATTTTTTCAGTATGGTATTTCTGGGTAAAAGATCTGTTACAATAAGATGCACATTATATTTCTGCTATTCACATAGACAGCATGTTTAATGTCTTAAAGGTTGTTTGGACATCAAATCCGGTAGCATGTTTGTCTTGTTACTAAACTATGGGAAACCACTGGGAACATAATCATGTAATTATAGATAAAAGGGCTCTTAGGTCATCTTGTCCTATCCTGGCCAATGTATGACTCTTCCCTACAATATATGCCTGAACCATTTAAATGGGGTAATATTTTACATAATTTAATTGATAGGTCTTCCACCACTTACCTTATATTTTTCTTCTATCCTCTGTATTTTTATGTAAATGTGAAGTTTAAACCATGTATTTGGAAACAAATATATATGGTACACTTAACTGATCTGCAAGTACTAGGATGTTGGTATTCCATTCCTGAAGAATATTTCTGAGTGCACAGGCTAAGTAATACTAAACAAAAAATAGAAGGAAAGAAAACAGTCATGTATTTAGGAATAAATGCTTTGAAAAACCTTGGTTAGTAAGTCTAATCCTCTATAGTCAGAAGCTACCAGGCAGTTCCAGAAAGCCACCCTATAGGTGCTCTGCATTTTTCTATACACCCTAGGCCTTAGTGCATGTCTCGGCAGTCTATAACAAACTCACAGTCTGCAAAAAAAGGTTAAATGCTATCACAGGAGACAGAAGATTCAAAGATATCCTCAGTGTCCTAGGCCCTTATAGTAAGGCAGTATAAATAAAATTGACAGGTCTCAAGAACCAGACTGATTCCTGTGCAACAAATCAGACAATCTCCATCCCTCTTTTTTCAAAATCTTCTATGAACACCACCACATAACTTTTTACATTCATTGTTTTATCCTCCCCTAGATTTCTTACAGCCTTATTTTTTAACATTTCTGTTCACTAGGATTAGTCATCTGTGCCTTCTTTACTACTCCCAATATAACCCTGTTGAGCCTCAGGTCAATATATGCGTCTATTTCCCAGAGCTTCTTATAGACCTGTTTCATATTCTTCCTATTCATACACCCTCAGTAAGCTAGACCTGATTATTATTGGTGAGGATATACTTTCTGGACTTCTGTTTTCTAGCTTGTCTTCTGTCTGAAACTTTATCCTGATATGTCTAAAGGACATGAACACCATTCCTCGTTGAATTCCATTGTATCTCTTTGCACTGGTTGTCGTCTTCCTCTTTGGGGGATTAACCATGATCTGATGTTGCTTGCTTTAACCGCTAACCCAGCCAAAATACATAACCATACTATTACTTTTTTGTTGTTGTGCTCACCCTATAGCTATGTGTCACATAGACCTGTTTTCACAGATGTGATTTCCAGCTTTACAATTTTATGCTTGACCTTAAGAGGTTTTTCTTCCATCATCTCCCCAAAGCCCTGTACAGAGATCTTTGTTGCTTTCAGCAGCATTGCCAATCCTCTGGGATTCCTACATCCTATCATCTTTATTTCCTGCAACAAATCTGATATTCCACATGTTGTTGACATGGCTGCCATTTCTGTCTTCTTAATTATCACCAGAAACAAAATAAAACCAAACTTGGGGCCATGCATTTGTCTCTACAGGTTCTTGCTTACGTAGGCTGTCATGTTTGCTAACTTCCAGTTTCCTTCACTTTTATAGCTTTCAGCCTCAGGCAGTGGTTCTCTGTTACAATTGTTTTGCTGTCAAACCCGCAGTAAGATATTTTTTTTTTTTTTAAACATGGTTCATTTTTCTAATTGAATTTAGAACACAGTTGCACAAAAAGCACTAGCAAAACAGAGAAGGAGCTGAAGGGGTTTTCCAGGATTAGGGGATTTGGGAAAGTTGTTAATCAGCAGGAAATCTGCAACATTTTGTTAGAGCTTGCTTCTAGCACAAACCTGTAGGAAATGAGTCTATAGCAGAAGCAAGAACCCACTGAGCTCTTCTTTGAAGGACAGGCATCCAAAAAAGTAACCAAGCCAAGTGGTTTATTATGCAGGAGTTAGGTTTCCATTGCCGAGGTGGGGCTGAATTGCTTTCAGAGTTTGCACCTTATGTTCACCAACTTTTGAACATCTAACAAACCTGTCACAACAAAAGTGTCTTTGATGGCTTTGGGAAGATCAGTTCTTCATTATTCAAATCACTATCCAGAAATGACAGCTCATTATGGCCCAGGAAGCCTGTAAGAGGCCATAAGCTTTATTTGCTTAAGGATAAGATACACCTGCTCCCTTAGATCTCATCCTCATGCCAACCATATTACTCCCTACCTATTTTTTGTTCTCCAGAGAGGATCTTGGAGTGTCTAGCTTGGGCTTCACTGTACAATTTGTTTATTTGAAAATAGATGTCTACTATTTTTTCAGGAAAATAGCAGACATACATAAATTTATTCATAACAATAATGGCATTCCCTGGAAATGAAGGTTACAGTATCTAGTCAACACGATGCATACATGCCATTCATTGACTTAGAGCGTTTAAAGACACAGAGCATATGTTCTTCCTACACAACACCTACAAATTCTCAATTCAGACTTAAAAGAGACAACCAGTAGGTAGTATTTTCCAAAGGATCACTTTCCAAACTCTGGAAATCTAAGCATACTCTCAACCAAAAATCACAACCAGCCCAGCTCTCCTTTTACCCTGCCTCACTGGTAACTGTGTGACCACTGGTAACACCCCTGCATGATACTCAGGGACTCTCTTCCCCATCTTTCAAATCATAGAACAACAAGGTTAACATCTGTGTGTCCATAATATACTGTTATTTGTTAGTTTATTATTATGAACAGCAAAACAAAGAAGTAAAAACTTAACAAGTTAATACTCAATACTCTTTGAAATGAAAAGGGAGAGACATTATGCCCCAGGCCTGCCAACTTAAACTTTCAGTTCAACGAAGAAAACATTGGGACCGTCGCTTGCCTCTACCTAGATTTTCTCTACAAACATGGTATCTACAGGCCAAGAGGGTATTTCTCATTTATACAGAGATACCACTGGTAATTTTGCTTTACTTGTTTTTAGTGCAAAAAATTACATTTTCTTCCAAAGCAATAAATCCAGTATCTTTCAGGAGTCTTAAGAATCAGTACAGTTCAGTGTGGTCTCACTCATTCACATCAGAATTACTTGTTAAATAAATAAATGCTAAGTCTCTGTCATTTGAAATTATGCAGTTTTGCAGTATCAGCAGAGTATACTTTTTTAAAATTCACCTTTGCAAAAGAGCATAACACATTTGTAAAGTGTGCAGTTCCCATGGTGAGCAAAGGTTCCATATCAGTCATACTATGTTACCATCCTCTCGTCTGAAAATGAAACACGGTGAGGACTTTTTACCGTAACTTCACCCCACCTCCATATAATTGCTAAGAAAATACTCAACTTTTTTTAAATATATATTTACTGATGTGTCTTTTTTTGGCGTAATAAGGATAAATTAGGCCTGAATCTGCAAAGAACTTAGCCTCTCAACAACGTATATATTCAATGCAAATCAAGGCTATCTTCTGGGAATCTTTAACTGGTCCTTGAATACTCCTCTCTAATTGCAGATTGTTTGATTCAGGAATAGCTCTTCTCTGTGAATTTAATAACATAGATTCCTCAACCTAGATTGGTGGTTTGCCAAAATAATTCAAATAATGCATGTGACAATTTTACATACTAACGGGACGTCTAAGAGTCCTGCAAATAGTCAATTTCAATCACTTCATAGCTTGGGAAAATAGAACAAGAGACCTAACAATGTGGCTTTTGCTAAATAATATTCTCTGCACAATCAACGATGACGCCTGGGTACATTTATAACAACCTATATATGAAAATAAATCTGAAAAGCGAGGGAAAGTTAACCTCTTAAGAAAGAAACCTTACCTATACTTAATTAGTGCAAGAAAGAAAGTGGAAAAAGACAGCCTTTTCAATGCCGCAAAGAAAGAGTCAGCTATGCATGTTTCATAGTTTGGGCTTTTTTTTCATTTCACACCCACACAGATACATCAATGTCTGACATCTGATGGATTTCTTATATTTTTACGCCATGTTTCCACCCCATTGAGTCTTTCAGGACTTCAGCCTGCGGAAGAAGGTAAATAGACATCATGTTTGCAAAAGTTCCAGGATACTACTGTAAAGAGGAGATGGTTATACCAACTCAGGGACAGCTCGATGCACTTAACCATAAAATGACTTACCAATGTTTTTAATACAGGTTCCAATCCAAGAACTAGAAGCCATCAAAAAGATCATCTGGAGAAATACTCAAAATAAAAGCTAAAGAGGTTTATCCTTACATAATTCATAGTTTAAGCATGTGACCTTTTGCCACAAGACATTGAAAATTATAAAAGTTTACATGTTTGAAAAGTAAATTAGTGGAAGAAAACATGTTATATTTAACACAAGCTTTTCTACCTTAAGGAGTTCTACTACCACAAATCACAGGAACAGGATGAAAATTAAGAGCCCAAATAAGACTGCTGTAGGGAAGAAACAGAAATCCAGAGATTTCAGAGAGATCAACTTTAAAAATTGCAACTAGCAAGAAGATTAAACAGCGTGCTCATAAACAACAAGATCTGAACAGACAAACAGATATATCAGTCATTAGTCAGTGTTTATTTCTTCACAATAACAACAGTAATTAAATCAGTCCAGGAGAAGAACTGTCTCAGCACAAGCTAAATCTGGTAGTGCTCATTATCAAGAACAGAAGAACAGAAGGGTTGCCAAACATCGGGAAATTGCTAAAAAAAGGAGCTAGTTCTTAACACATAGAGAAGTTGAAATTGCTCTCTTCTCTACAAAACACAAAAAGAATTGTGTACAATATAAACTGTACCTTTATCTGTGTGCAGTAAACATCTATCTTGCCAAATAAGAAAGACCAGGTTCTTGAATTGTTTGCATCATCTTTATATAGCTAAGTCTATGTTGTGTAAGTAAGGATTGAGCCTTACTTACTCAAGTAAGCCTCTTGATCTAAGCTGATACTGTATGTTTTTACTAGTATAAAAAAAAAAATTTAATTTGCTAACAATTTCCATAAAATTATTCCCAAAATATTAAAATTTTATTTAAGAAGTGCACTGCATAAGAAGCAAATGAGAAGATTACCAACAAGTGAATGGTCGACCCTTTAGGACTTCATGTATGTATGTTTAAATTGTACATATATGAATCCAGTCTGGTTTCTAATTCACTAAGAAAAAGAATAGACATACGTCTTTTTAGAGGCTGTCTTACCACAGTCCCCCTCTTTCATGATAGTCACAGCACCTTCCCCAACAGCGAGGTAGTATGACTACATTGAGTGTGATGGGACTTGCTTGTCATCATCTGCCAGCCCACTGAGATAAAGTATTTCTCTCCCTTTTGCTGACACATCCAGTCTTTGCAACCAGCTCAGAACTGAATCAGCATTTAAGAAGAAGGAGTTCCCACCTCCTGCAAAGGAATGGCAAATGTGGACTGGCCATTCTGTGGGGCAGCAGAGCATGCATTACCCAGTACACACCAGACAAATTTGGACATCATTTACAGTGCTTGGACATAATTTACAGTGTAAAGTCAGTAAGCTCCTGGGAATGTTTCAAACACAACGTGAACAGTAAATGATTTCCCAGCACATTTTGGTAAGAACTGAATGCACTGGCAGTCCAGTTTACAGTCTCTTGTATTGCAATTATTATGACTATAATTTCTAGTGTTTCAAAAAATGGTGCTTGGGTGCAGTTCTTAAATCCTACCAGCACCTTAGCTTTCATAGGAACATCAGTAGTTCAATAAAAACTCTGCTTCAGAGTTAATGGCACTATTTGACACAGGGACAATGATTCATTTTTATAGAGAACTTAATCCAAACTGAGAATCTGTTTTGATGTAAGAGTATTTGACTCCAAAAGTGCACCTCAGATACTACTCCTTGAGCTGCAAATTAAAAACCATTCGCTTATGATTTTAGTACCAAAATGATGTTCTATTAATATATACCTTAGGTGCTCATCATGGGCGGAAGGTCAAACACTGTTGTAAAGATGTTCTAATAACCACATTTCCCAGGAAGCCAAGAGACATTAGTTTTCCTAAACCAGATCCAAGCTGTAAAGTTCATTAAGGCGGAGTTCAGTAGGGATATGTGTGTGAGTGTGTAGTGTGCTGGCCCTGGTGATTCTAGCTTGAATTGTTTCAGACTCTGACAGAAAAGTCTCAAGCTCATACATTGGCTTCACTGTTAATATAGAGCCAAATCCAAACTACTGCAAACTCTGTGGGAGAAATTCAAGTCTAGCATTCCATCACAGACCTCTCTACAATGATTCATCCTGAAACTATAAACTGTTTCAAGAAATTAAAATGTAATTTTCATACCTTCAGTCATTGTGGTCTATATATTACTAAACTATGAATGTCTGACCAGCCCCACGCCATGATTAATGGAGTTTCTTAAGCACAATATATATCAGAGGAAAACAGATGGAAATGTCACACTGGTCCTCTCTCTTCCTCCATTCTCTCAGACTTGGTGAGAGTCAGCAAGGGAAAGTGTCCCACGCCGCCCATCATCTGAAGTGTGGGCCTCTTGGGGGAAAATCCTATATCATAAGATGCTACAAAACAAAGCAGCCTTCAGCACATCACAGATGCAGTTAAGAAAAAAGGAACACACATGTCATATATTATTAAATGCTGTATATTAATTTCTAGCAGTAATATAACCACTGAAAGTAATTTAGAGTAATTCTGAGGATGAAGCAGACCTTAACAGAGATCAAACAGCCATACAGAGACATATTTTATAACTATAAATATGTGAAGCCAAAGAGTTTCAAGCACAGTTTCCACACAAGAATCACAGGGTGTCATTTTTTTTTTCCACAGTCCGAAAGAGCAATTTCCAGCTTGGATCTTAGACTAAAAAAACCAGAACCCAGCAGTCTGAGTCCTTTCAGACAGCACATGATGTGCTAGATCCTGTAGAGATAAGCACTGAAGGAACAGTTAGTTGTGCAAATTGGTTTATTATTACAAGGAAGATGCCTGCTGGGTGCACGTAATGTGAAAACTGCGAGTCAGCAGTTACAGAATGTTTCAGGAGTGGCCATGGCTGCTCATGTCTTAAGTGGAGTGAACTTCTAAAATGAGATTAGCTTCAGGTAGATTACTTACACTGCTAAATACTACCTCACCAATACTAATGAGTGGGTTTAAAGGGGATTTTAACCAAGGGATGGTATGTATGGGTTGAATTAGCATTTATTGCATGAGATACAATTGGAACTGTGGAAGCAGATGGTTTTCACACTGTTTAGCTTTAAGGGCCTAAATTAGGATTTAACCTCCTTAGGTTCTGTATGGTCAAGAGGAAGTCACAGATGTACAGTTATGTTATGATGCGTTCCATAGAAATTCTCACTCAGATATACAATACAGTGAACTTCTAGAGTCTAGCTCCCTATGATTAGGCTAAAGTTAAGTAGCATAATGATTAAGATGGCATTTTGAAAAGAGTTTTTGGTCCATGGTTCATACCAGAAAAAACGTTATCTCCCAAGGGATTGCAGAATCCTAGGGTGCAGTCCTGGGATACAGGGAGTATGGAATAGGAGAGAGGAAGACTTTGCCATAACCCTGAACTTGAGATGATGGCTATTGCAACACTGAATCTACTTTGAGGACCATAGTTCAAGAAGGATGTTAATGGATAGATAAAATTTTAGAGGAGTGCCATAAGAATTATTGAATTACTGCATGATGTTCCTTCCAATGAATGAATAAATAACTGAATACCATGCCTTCTAGTCAAGGATTCCAAAAACTTTATTTACCTTGCCACAAAAAATTAGGAACTTATTTGATCACTGCCTGAAAATAAGCACCTCCATGGAAGAATAATTTCAGCAATGTGCTAGGTCTTCAGCCTAACAGACAAAGGCATGGATCAAAATCAAATAGTTGGAAGCTGATACATGACTAATTCGGCAATAAATAAGGCACAAGTTTTTAACAGGGAAAGAATGTTTCACTGGAACAAATTACTTCAACTCGCAGTGGATTATCTCTCTTTGCAATAGTTTTAAAACACAGACTGAATCCGGCATGGAGGGGAGCACAGAGAGAGAGTGTGAGAGAAAGAGACAGACAAGCTTTAATTTAAGCACTGTGATAGTTTTAAGCCCTGCCAGGACCAGAGACCACATTGCTGTTGTCCCTCCCCCACCCTCGGACACAAGTAGGGCACAAACCCAGAGTTAAAATAAGAAGAAATTTAATACAACAGTGTAATAGGCAATCTGAACAACAACAGTAGCCATGATAACAACAATAAACAGCAATAACAGTAAAGGAGACAAAAGATATACAGAGAAATACCACAAGGACACAGCTAGCCCACCGCGCGTGCTTTCTGTGACCAAAGCCACAAAGGAAAAAGTTCCCGCGCTGCCGCGCCGGACCTGACATCAGCATGGTATGAATAACTGGGCTGGAGATCCCTTCCCCCTCTCTGCTGGGGAAACTTAACCCTATCCTAGCTGAACCAGGACAAGCACAATTTAATTTAGGGAAGCATTATGATATATGGTATAAAGAAGATCAGACAAGATAATGTCAAATACTCCCTTGTAGATTTGAGGTCTATGGTTTTATGAAGTAGATTAATGTGAATTACTACTACTCTTCTTAGAATTTGTTAAAAATAAAATTCTGTAACATGATGAATTCTTAATACACTTAAAGAATTTTAACATTAGTGCTGCTATACACAGATACCTACTTTTTCAAAAGTAGTATTTTCTAGTCAGTCATTTTTCATAAGAACAAACAGCTTAAGGAGATAGGCACATTCATGGTGACAAGAAGGTGCCTTTGGCCTGAAAATAGAACTATCTTGGACTTAACTAAAATGTTTGTTATCAAAATTGGAGATGCGTAGGCTAAACATTTGCTGCTGCAAAATCAGGCACAACCTGATTTTTAAAGGAAAGCAAAAACCCCACGGAGTCTCCCGTGGTGGGGCTTGCCCATTGCCAGCTCTTTGTAAGCAGGTGCACTCTTGCCATATTAGAGCTGTCAGAGACTTCTGTTTCACATACTCTAAATTTCCACCTGTTTTTCACAGCTCACTAAGCTAGTAGTTATTAATGACAGAAAGGTGTCAGAAGATACTCACAGAAAGCAATGTCCCTTATGTTTAAATGGAATACAGTAGGTATCTCTATAGGCTATAGGTATGCAGTCTCAGAGTCACTGAAGCACGGTCCAGTGCAGCGCTGCACACAGGTACTGATGCTTGCCCTGTCACGGCTTGCTGTGGGCACATGCTCCTTCGTACCGCTGCCTTTCCAGTTTACGTCCTGAAATGATCTTCATGCCTTGCTGATTGCAGTTGAATTTGCCTGCTCCTGGCTGAAATTCCGCAGTCCCCTCTCTGGTGTTGATTCCTCGCCACTGCACTCAGAGCCACCTAACTAATTCCCTAGATCTACTTGGCACCGAGGCCAGCAACCTCCTTCCCTTTTGCCCCAGCCTAGGGTGAAGGTACAATCAACATCCAGGTCTCCCTCACCACGTCTTCACTGCCTTTGCAGTTTTACTTTGAATTGTCTTGTAAAACAGCTATACTGCAGGCAGGTTCATTCCTCAAATTTTTGACAGCCTCTATATGCTTACCACTAGCCCTGCAGCTCTGACAATTAAGTGTGAGGAGCAATCACCACAGTTTCTCATTACCTTTTCTTCCCTAATTTTATTGTGTTCCTCTTAAACCACAACCTCATACTCTATTGTATGAGAGACTCATATACAGGATCCATGGCACGCATCCACTACAGCACTACTACTAAGAATATTTTGGTCATACACAAAACACGTTTTTTTGAAACAAGGAGAACCATTTGTCTTAAGTGTGCATGGTTTTACTATAAGAAAAAGCTAACTGCTTTGAAAAAAAGGAAAGCCAACAGAGAAAAACCCTGGCATATTTATTCTTTTTCCTGTATTAATGTAGGAAAACTAGATTCCCCCCCCCCCCCCCCC
>NW_020799097.1:78568116-78627369 GCF_003259725.1 Athene cunicularia
AAAAAAAAAAAAAAAAAAAAAAAAAAAAAAAAAAAAAAGGAGTAAAGGCAGCCAGAATTTAGAAGGAGAAGGATATTGGAAAATAAAACCAACACAAACTTAAAACTCTACTGTGTGTTCTGAAATATCTCTAAAACAGTCTAATATAAATGCATGATAGCCGTGTTGTAAAAAAGGTTTTATTGTATTCATAACAAGGTGCTGCCGAAAACATTCTTGGCACTATATAAATAATAAATAGGGATAACAAAACACACTCATGACTTCACCACATGTAAGCAATGCAGCCAGTACAACCTAATGCCAATAAAATCTTTATATCTCCACATGCCATCATGTATTCTCTCTACATATTATGTCAACATTTTTAAACTACTAAAACATTGATCAGATCACTATACACTGCATGTTTTAAAATCTCTGACATCTGGAAAATTTAAGTTCCTAAGAAAATAATTTTTTAAAAGTCTCCAGATAGTCAGAGGGAATTTACTTACTGAAAAGTCGGGAGGGAAAAGGATAAGCAGAAAGCACAGAATGTCAGTGGAAAGTAAAATAATTTCGTTTGGTTTAATGTGAAAAACATAGAGAAAGCACTTAAGTTTCTTTAAAAATGGGAACTCTGTGATCACATTAAAAAAATTTGCAAACTGTAGGCGAAGGACAAAACCCACATGATTTTGATTTTGTAAATTATACAATGACTCAGTCAAATAATGTTCATTAGACTTGTAACAGCTTCTGTTCCTCTCTCCCTTTCCCTTGTCTCGTCTATGTTCTTGCCTTCCAGGAAAGAGCTGAGGTATCTCAGTCCATCCAAACCCCTGAGGTCTTTAGAAAATGAAAGTTACCGGCTTTTTGTATCCTCTTTTTCTGAGCACTTATATTATTGTTTCGGGTTTTAGATTTCAGGCTTTTCTTTCTGAAGCAGATACTTTTTGTGGGTTTGGGAATGATTGATGAAATGGTTTCTTTTCTTCAGGGTCTGCCAGCTGACAGCATTGCTCCATATGATGGCACACTCTCCACTCTCTAAATATATCTTAAAAGCCAGTAGCATGCTGGAGGTATTGTTAAAAAAGCTGCAGCACTAGGTCCCTTGATTTCTATTCTAGGTAATCTGATTAACAAGAAAATGCATAGCCATGCTCTACATTACATATGTTCCTGTGAAAATAGGTCAGCTGCCTGATCAATCTACTTTTGAAGAAACAAAAAAAAAAAAAAAAAATTAAATGTGAAACAAAGGTTGAAGTGGAACAATCCAACAGCTGAAATAAAATCCTCAAAAAATTTACTTAAGGATATAAAATTTATTAAACTAGATGTGATTACGCTTCCATTATGTTTGGAACGAGGTCTCTGACATTGGCTAATTTTGCTGCTTAGGGGAAGTGAAGAATTCTCATAAAGCACGTCTTTCCTTCAGGCTGACATTGTGTACTCTTTTTTACAGATGCCTACAGATTTTAGGACTTTCAAAGCATCTTTGCCACACAAGGCAAAATTATTCCATAGTTTTTGTAGCAAGGAATTAATAGTTCTTCCTCATTAGATGTGCACTGCTTTAACATCACTGCTCCCCAAATACCTAGATCTGTAAGACATTCCTAGCCCACTTCCAACTATTCATCCGATAAGCCAAAGAAATCAGCACTTCTTCATCTGATAGCTGGCATCTAAGGATGAACAGCCTGATTTTGCTCAGAAAGTAAGCTTCTCCCTTTGGGTACCCAATGCTGGATTTTATGAGAAATCTTGCAGAAAATTCAGGACATGAAGGCTGTGTCTATATTAATAAATTAAACAGAGCTGGGGAATATTACTGGGAAGTGAAACACAATATTCTGATCCATTAATGTTAGAACAAGCATAGTTTTGACCTGATTTTCTCCCAAATCCATAGGCATCATGTGGGGATTAGTGTTGTTAGAGACCTATTACCCAGTTTGGATGCAGATACACAGTTTTGAATTTGAAGAGGTTGGCTGTGAGGATGTGGCCAGAGTGTGCCACTTGGTCACAAGGCCAGAGAAAATATCTGGGTTACTACTCAATTTACGAGCATGGATGTAACCAATGATACAAATTTTCAAATAAGTATAAGGGTGATGCAATGGTCGGAACATTTCAAAGTGCTAACAGTACTAAACTGCCATGGAAATCAATGGTAAGTAGATGGTTAATTCGATCAGCCCAGGAACCATGTGCTTAGCTTTGAGCATATTCTGAAATCTCATGACTTCAGATTAAACATGTATATAGACACTGTGCTCAGTCAAGACCTTGTATTTTAAGTAGTAGATCAGAGGTTCATAATTAATTTGACTGTAGTTTCTTTTAAGATACTAGGTGACAAACACCAATAAATTTGGTAACAAATACCAAAAATTTCAGGTTGCCCATTTACTTAGTCCATTCTCACTTAAAGATTAGTGAGTTAGCTACCAAACAGGTACAAGTGATCTAACAATCTCCTGTCAACACGACATAGAAATATTTAATAAATATGCTATACTTAGACATGTGTGATTGGTTCTTGTTCATTTTCTTATCAGCCAAAAGCTTTTTAAAAATTTGTTTCTTATGTTCTTCCATAATACCAGTATTCAACTCTCATGGTCAAGAAAGAAAAAACTCTTGGATAAAAGGATATGTATATGATTCTAGTAGGGGACGAGTGGAGCACTTGCAGAAGAGAAAGAGCTTGTGACAAGAGATTGTGACACTGATGAGCCACCTTACCTGCAGAAAGAGTTACAACATATACTGCAAAAGTTAATGTATTACTGTTACGTTGTCTTTTTTTTTTATTTTTTTTTTTTTATTGAATGCTTATTTTTCCAGCACTGCGGCTTACAGAACACAGATGAGTTTAGGCAGAATAAAAATTCCTTGAATATCTCCAACAAAGTTGCTAACTTTTATTGTATGTATATGGATTTGGGAACAAGAATAGATTAGTTATCTTACTGTGTTACAGGAGTTTGTTGTCTATCAGGATAATGAGAAACAGAAGCTTTCTGCTAGGTAATTAAGTGCCCTTATACTGTGTATGAGTTAATTATTCATTAGTGTGTTTTGTTTTTTTTTTTTAATTAGTGTCAACAGAAAATTAACAATGAACTTGTTTCCACAGGAAAAAGCCTTGATCTGAGGAGAAGGAGACATTTGCTAAGATATCTTTAGAAATTAACTTTGGGTCAAAAGTCTTATTGCCTGCATGGGTATAAATTAGCAGATGATTTCTAATATGTGGGTAATACAGCTTTACTGTAGAAGATTTGACACAGAAATTTCACCTTTTGATGTGTATTTCCTTTTTTACTGATGCTATAATTAAGTAGACAGTTCTTGTAGTCAAGTTAATGAAAAAGTTATCACTTTTCCAGCCCACAAGATGAAACTTTACATGTTGGAAAATTACTGGAAAATTTTAAGTGGTTTTATTTAGTTAAGATTAAATTTCAGAAGTGGGCACTGCTCATGATTAGAAAACAGGCTTCACTTTAGGAAAACTACTGACATATATGAAAAAAATCTCATCAAGACACTGGAGAAGAAGTTCCCATCTAAATTAGGAGAAGCCACACATCAAAATTTCATATGGATGAAAGCCACTAACCACAGGCAGAAGAAGACTAAATATTGAAAATTTATATGACCAAATGTCAGAATTCATTAGATCAGATATTTTAATTTTTGTAGCTATTTTTGACACATTTCTAACTGAATTTCACCTTTTCTAAATGTTTTCAGTGTACACTGTTTTGTTAAAACATTTTGAGCTGGAAAATTAGAACATTTTGCTTACAGAAGGTCAAAATTTTCTGGCAACTTGGAATATATACTGAGTGTCAAAATTAACTTTTCTGCATGTTTCAGTTTTGACTAATTGGTATTTTCTCAGGTCGAAAAAAAATTCATCAAAATATGTAAGGCATATCTAAGGACTCTGATGAAACAATTTTTGTCCAGTTAGTGATCTGCCTGTAGCGAGTAACAGAGAAAAACTACATCTAAGCCTGATACAGCTGAATTACTTGACTGTGTAGAAACAGCATCTGTATAGGTGGTACAGGCCATCAGCCCTGCAGCCACTCCTCAGAGGGCACTCTCTGGGAAAGGTGACAGGAGCTCCCCAGGCATCCCAGGGCTCCATTGCAAGCTGGCACCCTGCTGCTCACAGAGCCAACTTGCTTCTTCCTCCACCAGAGTTTTGCATTGCCTTCATCCTGGTGCAGTTGAGTTGTGCCTGTGCCAGGTAAGCCTGTGAAAGGTGCATATTTGGAGGGCCTGAGGCTGCCGGGCTTGACCCCAGGGATAGCAGGATGCAGCCCCACCAGATGTGCACCTCTCCCTGGTGGGGGCTGTGCTGCCCCACAGCCCCCACACCTGTGTGGGCTTAAGTGTATTGCCAGCCCATCTCTGGACAGGTGTACCTTCTTGTCACTAAATGGGCATCTTTCACAGAGTCTTTTGTTGATTTATGTTATCTTTCTTATCCTCTTAAAAATCCCTAGTAAAAGAATGCCATAGAATAGTACCAAAAATGTCATAGTGGGTTTTTTTTCTGGTATATTTCTTGTTTACACTTTTTTTTTTTTCCCCAAAAACCTTTGCTCTCTTTTCTGAAGGCTGCAGTTTACAGCTAAACTCTTTCAACCCACCTTCTTTTATTAAACAGCCTTTTTTTTATGTTGGAAAAGCTCTTACTTGGCCTTTACTCCGGATAGAGACATGATTAGGACCAAGTACCACTGTTAAGAAAAGTTGATAAGGATTTTGAAATAAAAGCAAGTTAAAATGTGATTATTTCCCATTCCCTTCTCCTTCAGCCTATAATTGCCTCTTCCTCAGATATGATTCTACTTACTCCACCTCTAAATAATGCACTTTATCTTTTTTCCCTGTATTTTTCCCTGTATTCCCTTGTATTACTGAACAGAATAAGTACACAAACCTTTCTCATAGATATTTATTTATAGTTCTTCAGAAGCTTGAGCCCTCAGTGGTCATCCTTAGGAGCTGACATGTCTCTCAGACAAAATGCCTTTTGCTGTTGGAGTGGCACACGGTGTAACCTAGTATTCCTGAGCAGCATGTCTACAGTCATTGTTAGATTATAAAACTGTCTTTCCCCAGGATGCAGTATGCCTTTGAAAACAGCCAGCCCTGCAGATCCAGACATAGATTAGATGAATACTTTGAGCCCACTGTGGAAAAAATTTGACCCTGCACTGTCTACATTTATATGTATAAGATGTGTATATAATATGCATGTAATTATTTATGTATTTATGTGTATATTATACATGAAAATACTAAAGTGTGAAAGAGATGATACCTGACAAAAAACACTAGGGGTCCTTCTTAACAGTGAAGCATTCAGTGGTGTTGAAAAGAACAGAGCCAATTTCTGAGACAAATTTAGCTTTTACTGGAAATGCCTTCTCTTGAGAAGGGGGAAAGAATGGAAAAAAGGGGAAAAAAAGATAATTTATGGCTTGCTGTTTAAAACCTTCCTGGACCAGCTTCACTTTTGCACTTTTTGTCACCTTTCATCTCTGAAATAGAGGCTGGCCTAGGCAGTGTTAGGTCTCATCTATCCTCTCTTGAACTTCCCTGCTGAATTTGCAGGCATCAGCAAAAAAGAACCCAAATACAGCTTGAACCTGGACCTCGAAGGGGGGGGTGGGGACCTGCCAAGACTGAACTCAGTGCTCAAGCTTCAATAGCCCTGTAAGAATGCGGTCAAGAAAGGGAAAGGAGATTCATTGCTAATGAATGCAGTTTGAAATATATACTTCAAGACTTAAATTAATAGGTTTTCAGTTACAGCGTGGTGCAGAGAAGAGTAGATGTGGAACAACTGCTTACACAGACATAAAACAGTCTCTCATTCTCTCTCACTCTCTGGGTCCCTTAGGATGTGGTTGGGCAGATGGATACACACAAGTGCAGAGGAGTCCTCAACACAAAGGAAGACAGACAGAGAAAAGATCTTATGCAACAGAAATTTAATTAAATCCTCTAGTAATGAGGCCAGAAGCTTGTAATTGCACATTTGCTGGGCATGTTATTTACACCAATTACAGGTTTGCTGCTTTAAAAATATTTTTCAGGGACATCTTTCTAGATGTATTCTTACAGGGATTAGTAGTCTTATCATTTTTTTTTATAAAACTAACTGGGAGAAGATTTTAAAAGACTTTTAATTAATTTTAAATACAGTAAATCTCATTAAGTCTGCTGCACATTGTTTTCAATGAAAGCATTTGGCAGTAGATATTGTTGTGACAATCTTTTCCAGTGCCCTTATCATCACTATGTTTGTTGTAGCTTGTGTTTCCCATAAATGTCTGTGACAAAAGAAACAAACAGCTCAGGAATACAATACTGGATAAAGTTTTTATGGTCTCTGCAGCATATTTGTACCTATGCAGTGAAATGATACAGTGTTTGCAACTATGAAATGTATACAAGGCTATAAAAAGTTGCAAAGACAATATTTTCAAGAGTTCTTGAGGTAAGTTAGATGCTTGCCATTTTCCACTGGTTTTCAATGGCAATTGTGGACATGGTTCCTTTCAGTATTTTCAGAAATCTCATCTAAGAGCTGAGTTATGAGTTCCATTGCAGTTATACTGTATCTAATTAGGCTTTCTAATGAGCACAAGGTCTGTGCAGTACCATATATTTTGCTTAAGGTCTCAGTAGGTTCCAACTAAAAGAACTGGACTGCCAACTATCAGGATTGTCTTGTCTCCTGAGATATCCCATTTCTTTTGTTTCTCTAACTCTGACATAGTCACAGACTGAGTGAAGCAAAGACACCTGAACCTGACTTACTATGCGGTGGTATCAAAAACATGCATTTAACACATCTCTGTTTCTATGTAGAAAAGTTGTTCATGGGGAAAAAGAAAACTGAAATTGGTAAATTTGGCCTTTTGCCTGGGAAGAGTAGATATCTGTCTACCAAGGATATAGCACACATGCAAAGAATCTATGTTTATAGGACATCTCAAACCAGTCATATATGTGCTGTAAGTGGATACATCTTATTACACATATGCAGCCTGTGTAACAAATCTGCACGCTATGCGTCTGCCCAGTGGATGCACACAGGCCCCGTGCATCCTTTGTACATCAAATGCATAATCAGTAAGCATGTAGACTAATTGCATATATCTTGGCTGTATGAGAATGACTGAGCACACGCAGGTCTGTCTGCAGCTGCAGATGTGTTGCATATCTGCTGCACTGGACACTGAGGATACATCTATGCTAATAAACTAAATATGCTATTCTTGGCACTCAGACAACTGATATGGAGTGGTCCACATCCATATTATAAAACTGTCTTGTTCTCCCAGATAGATCAGTGGCATTCAAACTAACCAGTAGGAATACTCCATAACTAATTCATGGCCAGGTCCTGAACTGTGTCTGACAGTTGTTGGGAGACCATTAATTCCACTGAGTCAAACCCATAACAAGGATCATTCTAATCATTTACCAGTAAAGATGAATGAGTACCCATGCCCATATCTGTTTCTGAGCCATTTTAAATTCATGGTGCAGCCTAAATGTACTAAATGGTGCATATGCACACCTTCCTGTCCTGGAAATCTCTAGAAGTAGTCTGACAGTTAATAAAACTGAGTTAACATAGTAACAGTAAAACCCAATAATCCCTAAAATCACAAGGTAAGGCAGCAGCTAAACTAAGAATTACCAGCTGCAGAAGGTCCCAGTCTTCTTTTTAAAACAGTAGACCACACAACCCTTCATGTCTCCCTGTCTGTTAGGTGAATGTGAAAATCATCAAGATTGATTTCCATCTCATGTTATTCAGAGGTACAGTAATTAAGGAGGTCAGCTAACACTGTTTAATATTGTGCCTAAACATAAAAGCAGTTTCTTAAATGCCTTTCACATAAAAAAGTGTGCAGAAAACCAATGGCTACTCAGGAAAATATTCCATAATGTCCTTCCATTCAGCCTTTAAAAAGTTGTAATGAGCTACAACAAAGGGAATGACACGGTTAAACACCTTATTTTAGTAATAAGATTAAGCCACTAAGTTCATCCTTCCAAAAGTAGTGCTTGGAACCAGAACTGCAGTCTGATGAATGTCTTAGAACTGAACTGTGGATATGTTTCAACTTCGAGTGAAAAACACTGCAAATGTCTTACAAGTAGATTTTGCCAACTCAGATGCATGCATATAAACTGCTACCAATGACAAGAAACATTGTGAAGTACAAAGGTGTTTATAAAACTCTTCTAGAGTTTTCTGTGGTCCATCAGAACTGTTTACAAAGAGACTTAAAATCAGTAACATCCATGCTGAAAAGCCACTTGTTTATTAACATTTGTTTATTTATTTATTTATATAATCTGTTGATTATTCACTTGTCTGCCTGTTCATGTACCTGTTAGATTTTTGAGTTGGTGGGCCATCACTGAATGCACCTGAATCAGCAGTTGACTATCCAATGAATGTGCATGTTGTGACCAAAATATGGAGGTGCCCGACTGGAGATTGATACAGATAAATGATTACTTGTTTTGAGATTTATTTACTTATTTACTTATAGAAAACTGCTTAGCAACTTATTTACTTACTTATAGAAAGTTATAGTACTTTTTAAATATTGCTAAGAATCCCGCTTGCCAAGACTATTCTGTGGAATTTTTCCAAAGACTACTGTGTTCATCAAAACAAAGCAGTTCACTGTGAAAATCTACCAAGGATTACAATGTTCAGCAAAATATTATACTTTTGGTCTTGAGTAACAGGTGGCTCTAACTTGTTGGAATTTTGCTAATGAGTAAAGATAGTCATATACGAATGGTAGAAGTTCTATTGGTTCTCCTAGATAAGATAGAAAGTAAACCGTCTGAAAAACACTCTTGGTATTCAAGAAATTGGCCAAGAGAATCTGCACATGCTCTGGGGGAAAAAAAAAAAAAAAGAGAAAGACTAAGAGTCTTCCTCCCAAAGACACCTGAAGACGACCACCAGGAGGCAATGCGCAGGTGCAAAGATGACATAAACTGTTGACATTAGCCTTTGTAACTAACCCAGCCTTACTCATGCATATGTATGTTTGTGTTATGTAATCCAATGATGTTGTGGTTTAAGCCCTGCCAGGACCGGAGAGCACGTTGCCGTTGTCACTCCCCCACCCTCAGCCGGTTGGGCTGGAAGTGAGGCACAAACCCTGGGGTAAAATAAGAAGAAATTTAATATAACAGTGTGATAAACAATCTGAACAACAACAGTGGCAATTATAACAACAATGAACCGCAATAACAGTGAACAAGACAAAAGATATACAGAGAAATACCGCAAACGGTCAGGGAACAAAGCCGACACATGGGTCCCGCCACCAAAAAGCAAATCCAAGTTTCCCGCCCCTGGACCTGATGTCAGCATGGTATGAATAACCTGGAGATCCCTTCCCCCCCTCTTTCTGCTGGGGAAACTTAACCCTATCCTAGTTGAACCAGGACAAATGAATATGGATATCCACACTCTATAAGTTTTTGGTAAAATGTGCAGTGGGTGTGCAAGCTTTGTGGAGAGATTCCCTTGCACCCCGGTGCTGGAGTAAACATACCTGCTGTATAACTCTATTCGAGTTGTAGAGTCTTTTTTTCTGCGAATCAAGATCAGCTACAGGATGTTCTGTCTCTTTTCCTTATGGGTCTGCCCTGGACAGTGTTGTGACTGGTGGGAAAAGTTTGGGGGCTTTGGAGCAGTTTAAATGACCCAAGCCCATAAGAAACTGGGCTTTATCAGCCATGCTGCTTGCAGAACAAAATCTAAAGTTACATTTCTCTCTACGACAAGTTATTTTCAAGCACTTAACAGGCCACACACCTGATAGTGGGACAGACCTGCTGGTTTTGGCAGCTGCTGCTAGAGGACACTAACCACCACTGGCTGATACCCAGGCTGGGAGTTCATGGGGCACAAGAAGACTGTGGCCTGAGGTAGCCACTGACTTGGTGTAGTCTGGCAGAAAAGGCCACAATCTGCCTCACTTAGGCAAGAAACAACATTATGGCACAACTGCTCTGACAACAGAGGTTGTACTCTGGTTTCTACCTGGAGAACAGTGTCAGGCCCTGACAGGAGACACAGTTGTCTTAGTATCTGTATCAGGAGACTCAGACTTGAACAACATGCTACATGGAGTGCACCCTTTGCCTTGACTGAGCAGAGCCTTTTCAGTTTTCTTCTTCCATACAGCACAGAGCAGGACCTAGCAGGATGGGACATAACTTTACATGGGAGTTTTTGCGACTGTATTCATCATCATGAGATACCATTTATCAAATGAGTCAACATCCAGAGTTATCACTTAGGCCCTGAGGAAACTTTATCATTGAAAAGATTTATGCCAAAGAACATATGATTTGGTTTACAATACACTGTTTTATCTGATAAAAATAAGTGTGGAGCAATTGCCAAGAAAAAAGTAACGAAGAACAAAACCAATACAACAATGCTGTTTTCATTTAGTTCACCTTTAAGAAGTTTGCTAAATATCTGGAGAGAATTCCCACATACATTTATCCCAAGCATGTAAAATCCTCCTTTGTCATCACTACAGAGTCTTCGCAGGATTTGCCCAGGGTTTCTTAGAGTGCTTTTCCCTCCATGACATGTCAAGATTTCAAGTACTTCTAAACAGTTTCAGATTTCAAATGATTCACTGAATAATGAAGCAGTCTCTAATCTCATTTGTGCATGTTGTAACTCAGCCAAAAAAAGTAAAATCTGGTGAGATTTCTAAACCAACCACTTTGTGGGATATCACAAAGCAAAACTATCAGAAAATTTGGGAGCAGAATCTTTTAGATTTAACTCGAGGACTTCCTAGACAGATATAATTTATCAGAGAGTAGGTTGCAATTTCAACAAATGACAGAATATACCTGTTTTGAACGCATTTTGAACAAACACAACTGAAAGGAGAAGCAATTCTCCCTTAGAAGAGCAAAGACACCCTAGTTTCAGCAGAGGATTTCCTGACCAAGAACAGCTGAACTGAGTCTGTGTGAGCCATGACTGTGGCAATTAGTGACTAATACAGATCACATCAACAGCTGGCAGTGATAACACTAGTCAAAGGTTTTATTTATAATCCCTCTATCTGATATTGTCCAGTGTTCTCTCAACAACAATAAGAGGTTTTATAAACAGCCACAATGAAAAGTAAACTTTTACTGCAATGGTTTATTTTCCTTGCTTTTTGTTTCCGGTCCATTTTCTACATTTTTATTTCACTTCATCTTACAAAATATGTCCTAAAAGAAAAGCCTATAGAAGGAGAGAAATTTCCCTCACTTCCTGTCAGTTTACAGCTTACAAGGACATATGAAAACTTCACTCTTGAATGTATCCTGCAACAAAAATTTATGGCATTGGCATAAATGTAATCTGTCCATCATTCATAAAATGTTCTGGTTTATGTAAAATGGTTTTCCACATTTGCACATCACAAAGTATATGAGACTATAAATTTATGGTTGTTGCTCTCCTAGGAAAGCATTATTTTATAGCATTACAAACTGTGTAAAATGTGAATCCTATCCACTAATTGATGTTTATTTTAAGTTAATTCGCTAGAATCACTGATTATCAAAACCTTATGTTAGAATTAGAGGTGATCCCATGCTCTCATATCATAAAACAGAAAAATACAATAGTCCAGTCCTGATTCATTGCATTGTAAAGAGCCATTGAAGTTCAGATTTATGCTGGGTATGAACTAACGTAGTTATTAGGTTTCCAAATCTGGATATCCATTTGAGCTTCTTCATTTGGATTATAGTTTGCCATCAGGAGCTTTTCTAAGGGATCAGAATCCATAACCTCTCATTAGCCTGGATTACTGTGATGAGGTGAAAATTAAGTTAACTAAATAACTGAATCACCTGTTTTAAAATACAGGTAATAGTAATATCAGAGAGTATCAGAAAAGTATCAAAGAAGCTATTGAAATATAAGTGTAAGCAGAAACCTGAGATACACGAATGCAACTGCCTGAAAAATGAACAGCGAAGAGACAAAGGAATAGGATCAGGCTAAAATATGTCAGAACTCCACAGAGGACAAACTTTATGGTGAATATTACATTTTTTTAAGCCACTTCAGTAGAAAAATATATCTGGGCCAGAACAGAACACAAAACCAACTACGAATTTTGGACAATAGAACAGATGATGCAATCATGCACAATTCTCACCAGCGTAGAAAATTTACATTTATCTGAACAGTTCACTAAATAAACAAGTGAATGCATCTTTATTTAGATTTGCTTTGGTTTTCACATCACATCCTTTAAATAGTAATGGTATCCTACTTGCATGATCATCAAAAAAGGAACAATTAAAGCAACTTGATTCCATAGAATTATATTTGCTTCTAATTAATATTAATAAGACCCTCCTCCCATTGTTTTTGCTTTCTCCCCCCAATTACTATCGAAATTTTTCCATCCAATAGATTGAAAATGAGCACACGGTAGCCTAGAGTGCACTCTCCCTTGCACTGCTGGAGACCATGACAATATGTGCAGCCACTTTGAAAAAAAACATTCCCTTTAATCACATCACCCAAACTTCTACTATCACTCTGGCCATTTCTCCACTTCCTAAATTATGTTATTACTGGAGAGTAAATCAAAAAGAGGGGCCTAGCTCAGCAGCTATACAAAGATATACCTGTACAGACATGTTTACCCTTCTGTCCTTCATTGACTTTAATATAAACCCAGTAAATCCATAATGTAGCTGGGAACACAGGTACATTTTCCGATCTGTTTATCAGTTGACACTCTTTTGACCATGGTCACAACCCAGAACACTAGGAAAGGAGTAATTTCTGGAGGAACTGGATGTGCTTGTCTAGAAGAGGCTCAGCATTGCCAGGCTAGAGGGATAATAAGGGTACAGTAAATTTTGTGTTCCACAGACATTAGAAAGAGTCAACATGTTGTTTTTCTGCGACAGTGGAGTGTATTCAAGTCTAATTACAGTTACAAACATTTTCTATAATTTTTGAAAATTAACTCCCCATTTACTTCTCTATGCATTGTATCTGTTAAAGTAAGGATTTCAAACACTGTAAGATCACCCATTTAAGTCTGAAACACAACTGTACATTTCACGTTGACTGTATCATGCTCACAATTCATCAGAGCTAGAGCTTCTATCAATTTAATTGTATGATCCTGCACTGGGTCTGGCTGAGGTGGATTTCATTGTCTTCATAGCAGCCTGTACAGTGCTGTGTTCTGAATCTGTGTATAGAACAGTGTTGATAACACGGCAGTGTTTTGGCTGTTGCTGAACCGTTCTTGCACAGCATCATGACTTTCTATTTTTTCCAACTCTGCACCCCAGTGGGTAGGTTTGGGGTGCACAAGAAGTTGACAGGTGATGCAATCAGGACAGTTGACCCTAAATGGCCAAAGGGATAGTCCATGACATATATCATGCTCAGTAATTCCTCAGTAATAAGACAGAGTGAGGGGAGTTTGGGTTTGGTAGCCATTACTTGGAGACTGGCTGGGCATCAGTTGAGTTGTGATGATTGATTACTTTTGCATCACTTGTTTTGTTTTCTTTCTTCTTTCTCTTTCCTTTGCTTACTAAATTATCTTTATCTCAACCCATGAGTTTTCTTGGTTTTGGTCTTTGTATGCTCTTTCCCCTCTCCCACTCGGGGAGGAGAGAGGGAGTAAGTGTTTGAGTGGTGCTTAGCTGCCAACCAGAATTAATCCACAACAGTTCCTTAAAATGTTTGCTTCATCTGACTTCAGCTACCAATAGATACAGGTTCAGATAGCTAGGCTAAGCTAAGATTTTCTTCTCCATGTATAATCAATTGAGAATCACAGGTAAGGACCCAGCTCACTTATTTCAGACCGATGTTCTAAGGTCTGACTTGTTTTGTCAGTCCTTCTCTCTTTGTCTGAAGAGGGATCCTAAAAAGTACCTCAGGTGCTGTCACCAGTGAAAACAGAGGACCAATGTGAAGCTGGCATGGGCAAACAACACTCATTTCACTACCTGGGCAGGTTTTGAAACCCTAGCTTTGGATTGCCCAGACAGAAATATGCATGCAGTAATATATATGTGTGTTGATACATGCGTGCAGTGTTTCTCAGACAAGAGTCTGATGCTAGAACTCCAGGGAGAACTGTCCCATCTTTCCTGTAAGATTCATGTACCAATGCCAACAAAGGGACTTTCAGTCTCTAGAAGGGGAAACCTTTTAAAAAATGAAATATTTCAGTCTACTGAGTGAAACAGATTAAAATCAAATGTTTGAAAACAAAGCCTTCCTCTAACCCAACATATTTTCACAGCATGAGTCCTTTTCTCCAGCTTTGCTCTTCAGCCACTTTGTGAAGCTTCTTCCATTGCCACAACTTTTGCAGAAACTCCTCTGGGGCTTTGGGTGGGCTCTCTGATGGAAGCTGGCATGCAGATGCCCTGAGGAATCCTGTGGGCTTTGGCAGTGCTGCAGGCTCACTGTCTGCTGTGGCAGGCTCTGGCAGCTTGGACTCCAGATGCCCTCCCTCAGCTCTGTTTTTGCTGTCAAAAAAGAGGCGATTGCTCCATTTGCCCAGTAAATTGTGCCCTAACTTCTGTCATAAGCATATAGTCTTCTACATTAATCAAAAGCCATGTCATTTTAGCAAAGCATAATATTCTGTACATATTAAAATGTGAGCAGGCAAATGAAACAGCCCATCCATGAGAATCAGGCCTGCTATGCATTTTTTCTGAGCATGAGTAGTAAATCTGGTGTGTGCAGGAGGCATTTAACTCCCAGTGCATGTGCAGACCATATGAGAAGAAGATGTTCAAGAGACTTAGCCAAAACTTCCTGGAACCTCTGCAGTCACACAGTGCTGGGCTGGCTGCATATGGCAATCCACCACAGGGCGCAGGAACAGTACTTCAAACCAAGACATGCAGCACTCTGAAATCTTGGACATATGACTGAGAGCATGCCTAGTGTCTCCAGATGAACAGCAGTCTGATAAAATCATCTGCTCTGCAAAGGCTACCAGCCAGCCTAGGCATGTATTACATTTCCACTTTAAAAGAGGTTGAAGTTGAAAAATAAATATGCCCAGGAAAATGTGGACACTTGGTAGGCGTGCCCAAGTTGGGTTCTGTGGTATCACAGCTCTCTTGCTAGCAGCACCCACATTATCTCATCAAAATCTTAGAGAGGCTTGTCTACATGGGTTCAAACACAGGAGTGTCTGCAGTGTAGAGAGTCATTTGATTAATGTTATGAAAGGAACAATAGAAAGAGATGTGTTGCCAAGCACAGTTCTGAGTTGCAAAAGGAAGTAATGGAAAAATGAGGTAAAATATTATTTTTGGATATTGGAGAGTGCATAGTATGGAATATTTTGGAATTCATTTGTATTTGTTTGGCGACTTTTTTGATTAGGACAGATAGCATTTGGATTTTGTTTTATATTTTTTCTTCTTACCACAGTTTTTGGCGTTTAGACATGAAACATCATGAAAGGAAAATTAGGAGGAAATAATTATTTCCATATTCTAAGAAGTGTTCTTTGCGTCTTCCGTCCCTTTCTTTCTTCCTAAGATTTTGCAACACACCTGTGTTAAAAACTCAACACTGATTGTGAAAGATAAAACAGTCTCCTCTGACTGCACAAGAATATCTCTTGGATATTACTCCTGACTTTTTGGTTTGAAAGCGCATACATAGGAAGAAAATGGGGGACATGTTCAACTTCAAAGGAAAAACTTGGACAACAATGGCTGATGAGTAGAAAAAAGTTTAAACGCTTATTTGCCCTGGGGGCTTGCTGCTGTGCTTCTGGTGCTCCCTGATAACCTTCCAGAGTGATAATCTCAAAATCACCCCTACGAGGGGCCCAAACAGGGCAGTAAATTGAATTAGTAGTGATAGCTGCGTATCAGTGTCTAAACTTCAAACTCAGGTTCTAAAATGGATCATGATGGTACATATACAAAAGGATCTTAGTCCCTGCAAAATAAAAATAGGTTTTAAGTATCAGTAGTTTATATTCTCTGAAAATGTCATGCTTTTTCAGCCCACTTTTCTGACTCAAATCCCCAAGAAAGTGGTGCCATGAGCAGCTCTCTGCTTCGTTCTTATACATGCCATTGTTGAGTTTTTCAGATATTTTTCTTACCAGAGATAATGCTGGTAAAATATGTGAATTCAGGGTAAAATTTCTGCCCTCAGAATTACTGTATCTGGTACTGTAGAAGAAAATGATTTCTTTTTTCTCTTAGAACATAGACTGTGACCATATGCAGTGCAGTTCTTTTCATTGTTCCTGCTTTGATTTCTGTCCTTTAGACAGTTCCCATATTGGAGAGCTCCTGGAAATAATTTTGGAGTCAGAAATTCTTTCTGTGTAAAAAATTTGAGACTTCCTGCAGCTGTGGGATTTAAGCCAGCAGACAGGAGATTTGGACTTTCCTGCCAACTCCTGCACAGTGCATGGCAGCAGAAAGGCCCATAATATCATCAAAGTTTGATGTGGAGGTTTTCCACTTAAGAAACAAGTCAGCAATGAGTGTTAAACACTAGAACAGAAAGAGAAATAAAAATATCATCTGGTTATTCAGGAAAGCTATGTACGTAGCTTTTTACACTCATTTCCCTGGAGAGGAAACAGTATCAGACATGGCACCTGGCCCACTTACTCCTTTGTCTGGCATGTCTCTTCCCCTTACCCACTCCATAGCCTGGACATGGACCACACATAAGGGCTTCATCAGACTGACGGTACCACATGAGCATCCCGAGCCCTTATTCCAGACAGAAGGAAGAGCTGCTCCCAGAATGGCTCCTCCCAGAACAACCTCAGAGGAATGTACTCTGCTCTAGAGATGGGAAAATATGCCAGCTGGGTCATAATGGGTTATCACTTTTGTTAGCAAGATAGAAAAAAAGGATACTTGTTATTATGAGTGAAATTTGAGGTCTAGGGAAAGTCAAGAAGAGGTTCATGTTAGCTTCAGTTGATGACAGGGTTTAATTCTCTGGTTTTATTGTCAAACTCAAAAGTTTTTCAGGCAAATATACTAAAAGAATTTCAATGAGAATATGAACCACTTTGATCGAAATAACCTCTCATCAAGGTTTCAGGCAGTTTACTTGCTAGTTTCTGAGGTATTATTTTAACATTTGGGAAACCTGGATTTCTCTAATAAAATTCCCATTAGCAGCCAACCATGAACTGGTAAATGGGCACCATGCTATTAATCTTCATTTGCAAACCTTAGTTGAGGTTGATATTAGTTCAGGATTCTCTTCACTACCTGTTGCTTTACACATTCTAGGTTTCCCTAAGACATTTCTTTTAAATACCATTTAAAATGCAAATGCAAACTGGACAAAGCCAAGGTCAAGGGTAGTAGTATCCAAGCCAGGCATATGTCACAAGGAAGTGTATGAGAAGAGTATTTATGATTAACAGGTGCAAAAATATTCATGTGAAAGGAAAACAAATCATTAGTTATTGAACTAGAGTAGTCATCTAACCTTCAGCAAAATTGCAGTTCTGTTATGGACTTTTGGCTATGGACCTCAAATGCAGAGCTGCAGTAAAGTATGTGAGAACCAAACTTTAGTGTCTGGTTGGATAGGACAGGCAGCTGGACTTTTCTTTCCTTTAATGGGACCTGCTCCAGTCACACTACACCACAGCTCTTCCCTGCTGCTGCTGTGCCATGTCCCATGCCATCTACCAAATGCAGTAACAACGAGAAGCAAACATAAATATTTGGTCCTTGCCTCTTAACAAACGTACAGTGTTTAGCTAAGGTTAAAATGCGTAGTCATATGTTTGTTACTGTGGCTTTGTTTTGTGCTAAATAATGCTTTTATCCATCTGGCAGTTCAGAAGTTGATTTAAGGGAGGGGAGGAGACAGTGGTCTAAGGTACCTCATAAGGGACGAATTTCTCATTTCCTCAAGCAAGAAGAGAATACAGTGCAATTAAAAAAAAAAATAATCTTGCATTACAGTACAGTAGCTAAGCTACTCACAGGATGGATCTGCTGGGCCTCAGGAACACCAGTGAATCTTAGCATTTAATATTTATCCTTTACATAAGCACTTTCCTAATACATGTCATTCAGTGCAACACTTTCTGAAGTGAGGCAGAGGCTAATCAAACTATTCAGCATCCAAAGACACAGTACCAGAATGTTTTGGTCAATAGCTGTCTAGCATCTGCTACATTGACTTAAAAGCATCTAATTCTCCTTGCTGATGCTTAGCTATTTTAGGCAACAATGGTCTATTCTATACAATCAGTAAGGTTTTGTTTCACTTCCCACACATAGGCTTCTCCATTAAAGATGTGTTGGGGTGTCCAAGGGATCCACATGGGGCTGGCAAATACATTGCAGGACCTGCAGGAGATCAGTGCCTTGCTGGGGCTCAGACAGGATGCCTGGGGCATTAAATGCCCATGTACATGCAGCTGTATGGATGTTCATGAAGTCTGGAAAGTTATTCAGCTGACTATTGCCAAGTATCTGCCATAGGGTCAGGTTAACTACTCCATATGGGTTCCACTGACTTTATTGACTGGCGGGCCAGTGAGTGTTCAGACATTAGTTCATGTACAGAAACCTGAATAAAGCTGGAGCTGAATCCCACCCCCACTGAGAACTGTCCAGAATTATTTACTTAGATCTGTCTCCATCTTAACCCTGCTGTATTGCCATGAAGACTTGGATCCTCTCTTCTACTTAAAAATACAGAGGCAAGATTTCAATTTAGCAGTCCTGCACTTTTGGTCACTTGGATATCGAGTATCTGAATATTTGTTTGCAGCTTAGAATGACTAAAAGCAGAGCTAGCCTTAATTCTGAATGCCATATCCCACCCCTTTCATTTGGGAAAAGGGACCTCTAAATAGCCACATCTGCTTTGAGCACATGTCCACAGATGGGTTTCAGCCTCCATCCCCACATGCCACAGGCTGGATTCCTCTGGTGAGGACATGTGCCTGGGCTGCAAGCTCAGCACTTCCCTCCCAAGGGAACACTGACTGCCATGACCAAACCTCTGCTCCATTCCCTCTTGCTCTCTGAGCTATATCCTCACATCTCCTTCTATGTAATTAACTTTCTCAGGTACAGTGTTAGACAGCTGTAGGATTTTTACCCAATGACATATTTACCACTCTGCCAAAAAGTCTTTGTTTTTTTCCTTCTTTGTTTTGTTTTGTTTTGTTTCTGTGTAACAAAGACAGCCAAACACGTTAGCCTTTCTTTAGGGATTCCCGTATTCTGGACAATTGCCATATGCAAATCTTTCTCAGAAGGGATTCTCAAGACGAAGCAACCTCAGTTACAAACGTTTTTACTTCCTGACTGTGTGAGGCCAGCTTCCTAGCTTTTGGTGTTCCTGGCCCATGGCCATGGTCCACATTTTTCCAAAAGTACTCAGCTCAGCTGTGGGTCATACAGTTCGTTTAGACAGTCTCACACTCCCCTGTCACAGGCAATTTCTGCAGTATCTTTTTAAAATCTCCCCAACATAGACATCGATAATGCAAACAGTTGGGAATCAAATGTGTAGTTTTATAGAGAAACATCAAGGCAGATGATTCTAGTGGTAGAGTTGTGGAGCAGTCTTTCTATTTAGGTTTCAGGCTTCAGTTGCTTAGATGAACTAACTGATTCTAAATCCACCAAAGTGACATGTATGCATGAACAAAGCCGTCTAAGGTACTTCACTTTATTCTATTTTTTTGAGAAGTGTTGATAAACATAGGTGAGCAGGCATACAGGCAGTGTCCTGAAGCCTGTTATGAAACCAGTTCTGAATGACAAGGGATTCATGCCCATCATTCCCTCCATGACACCTTTCACGTGGAGCAGAACCCACAGATCCAATTTGTCTAAAGGCTCTGACTTCAAACTCATGAAATGCACGGTGACCTGAAGTGGAATATATTTAAGGGCAATACATGGGTAGGTATTGCACTTAATGTACAAATACTTACTATAAACACCATTTTCCAAAGAACAACTTTTATAAAAAATTGAATATTCACATTTGTGTTCTTTGCCAGCTACTTGCAAGATAAACTCATACAGTATGAGCAGCATTTAAAATTTCCTTTTGTGCTTTAGCCGTTGCCAGTGGTTTGCATATATATATTGCAATCCAAGACAACTAGGGAGCTCAGAGGAAAAATTGTAGTGCACATGGCAGATTTTTTTCAGTGTTGAGAGGACAGAATTTCTACCTCAAATAGCACTTTTAAAAATCGGCAACAACAAGCATTTTTTTTAAAAAAAAGCACATGATGTGTCCTTGAATGTTTCTTGCATAGGAATTAGAAACAGCAAAAGGAACTACACAGCACAATGTGGTGCAGCTTTGAATGTGGAAAATTCTGTTGTGAATCAGAAGGAGTTCAGGTTCAGACACAGACTTCCTTAGCTCCTTCACATGGCTGAAACTCATCAAATCTTTCTCTGTAGCTATAATAATGAAGTTTTTAGCCCTGAGGATTATATACACATCAAGACAGAATATTTTTTACAGAGTTAGGTTGGATTTATTTTAATAGTTTTTAAGGGCTGATTCAGATATTCTGAAACAACAGACACATTTGCACTTTACAAGATTAAGCCTCATTTATTCCTTAAAATCAGGAATTTTTTCCCCTACAAAACAGAAGCTGACATCAGAGACCAGGGAACACTTAAGGGCAATATACTCCAATGACTATGCCCTAGATAATTTAACACAGCATATAAATGAGTGTACTGCTGGGCAATATAGCACTCTTACTGTTTATGCAGACTTCACTGCAGAAATATTTTAAATTTTTCTCTCGATTAACCTTTTACACTGAAGTTCTGCTATGTATAAATGGCATCGTTCTACTGAAGATACCTGCTTCCTTCCCCCTAATCGACATCTGTTCTTCTAACCAGTGCTTAAGAAAATGGTTTATCATCTCTATTCCAGGCCACAGTGGAAATATCACACTTACAAATCTCTCCAGTACAATTTTACATAAATTGTGAATCCAGAGTTTTTATTGCAAACCCTCAAACCAGAAAGAGCTCAGACAGTCTTTTAGATTTTGTGATGAGTTTTGCAAGGTTCTTAGTTAAAAGAGACAACCTTCTAGTTGTGATCAGAGCAGATTACATTTAGAACTCATGAAAGACAATAAACACATCCACAGTTTAAAGATACTCTCAGACAGAATATTCAAACCATTCTAAAGTTCTGCTGCCATAAAATTCTTAAGCTTTCTGAAAGGACACTTTTGGTTTTTTGTTTGTAATGTCCATGCAGAACCTTTGTCCAGACTTAAATAATAGTATTTTTTGCCAAATGAATATAAAATAGGATGAAACCTGAAATGCAGTTATCCTCCTCATACTTGAAATGATACTTGTTATGTCAGGAGGGTATAGAATGCTTGCAGCCATGTAATTTTCTCTGTGATGTTAGCAGCAGACAAGAGAAAAAGACAGAAGATGGCAAAATGCTCCTCTTCAGAATATTGGTAGTGTCTGTACAAATCTGGTCACCCAGATTATAGTCTAGTAGAGCTAATGCAGTTTACCCAAATATTTCCAAAATTGCTAGTAACTCTCTATTAAGACCTCCCCAGGCTTGTTTCTCTTCCAACCTTCCAATCAGTTTTAGCTTTCAAGCCCAAGCTATTTTTAAGAGTCTCAGTGGAATATGATTTTCTTTTCATTACTTAGAAGACCTCATTTACATGGCTTCCATCCTACAGAATTGATAAATCTCCATCTTAAAGAAGTGCAGAAGTACTCCTTACTGAGGAGATAATATTCTGTTGATAGATTTATGGTAACAAGAAGACCATACACTGTCCACTCCAAAGCCACCCACACAACTCCAGACGCTTAATCCTTTCTTTAGAACAAAAACAAAGGAAAACCAGGCAACTTGTTTGTTGTTTGGTGTGTTTTTTTGGTTTGTTTTTTTTTTTTTGTTTTGTTTTGTTTTGGTTTTTTTTTCTTGAGCAGCTCATTTACTTCTTAACTTTCCTAAGGCAAAATCCACCCTGGTAGAATGTGATATACATCAGGCCTATACGCTACTTAGTCCTGCTTAAATCCCACTTGCGTTTGGGAACGTAAGTGACTCTTGGTTGTCACACAGGTCTTGTGCAGCCCATAAGGAGTGAGCAATGATTAGGGGTTATAGATGATGATCTCTGTCTTAATATAGGCCAAAACTCCCAGAGTAGATACTAAGGGCTTTTTCCCTCTCCTGAAATTCGTGGCTCCTCCTTATGCGCGATCCAAGTACATCACATTATTTCAGGCTTCAACCAACCTCTTTCTTCTTCCTCTCATTTCACCTGGTTTCACTCTATATAAATGCAGTAGGGCAGTCACTGCTAGTAAAATTCATTTGTCTAATTTCAACTTTGGAAGCTTCAAGCTTTCTTTGAAATTAATAAAACTGAAACTTTCTCATAGCTGATCTGATTTGCCTCACAACACAGACTGGATAGCCAAAGTACAATATGTCACTGGCAAATTTCCACACTGGGTTACCTACTTTAAAGATAGTAAGTTTTGTGTGCTCCAGTAAAGATATCAATTACTTTTTTGATCAGATTTAAAAAACTAAAAATGACATAGGTGATTTTCTAGGCTTGACCTAAGCATAAACAAAAAGATTTCTGACAAATAAAATTTATTTTAAGGAGTGCACCAAAACAGTATCACAGCAATAAGGTTCAGTGGAAAACCAGAGCACAAATACACACTAGAGAAAGAAAAGAATCCAGAAAAAAATGCATTTGTTGAATATTTACCAGTTGAGCCTTGCTCCAGGAGTCAGGGCCAACTGCTTTTGGCACAATAAACTAAAGCTAAAATCCATGTTGTAGTTACTACTGTTTTGTTTGTGGTTGTTTTTATTATTTTTTTACAAAATCTTCCTATGAACATAAAATAAATTATGTGACTCCTCTACCAAATTGCATATTTATAGTGAAATAGATTGAAGTATAAGCTCATAGACAAGTGGAGATGATGAATGATACAAATTTTGTTTGTTTTTCACATTTTTCCGAACTTGCCTGGATTGTTTTGATGCTGCCTTGTACAACAGACTGAACTTAGGTTTTCCCAAGTCGTTCGTAAATTCTAGTGTTAAAGGGAAAACAATGTCATTGTAGCAACCAAGACAGGAGAGGAAAAAAATTCCATGCACAATCTTGTCTCTGTACAGCTCAAACTCTATAGAGGAACTTTTCACAGGAGAATAATTTTATTTTTTTTTTTAGTAAATTTCATGTCAGCTAGAATTTTGAACTTTATTCCAGTGATGACTCACTCTTTAAAGTTTAAGGTTGGTTTTTTTTTTGTTTTAAAGAATGGGCTTGGAAACTGGCATGACACTTTTCAGCTTCATGTTACAGCTAAACCAGAAGGATGATGAGGGCACTATTTTGTCATCTCTGCAGTTTTCTGTATTTTTACTTTCACTCTCTGTAAGTATCAAACAGGCATACTGGCTTGATGTAAGGCATGCAAACTTTTTAGTCAGTAGGAATAAGGAGTAACAGTGGACAGCACTCTCAGATGGACACTTTTGACTCCCTGACCCAAAACCACAGGTGACCAGGAGGTAGCTCACATTATGAAACCAGAGAAAGATTTGAGTTCAGTCCCAGTGGGTCTTCAGAGAAACACAACCTCTGGAAATGTAACGGCAGAGAAAAAAATGGAAGAACAGACGTTTGCCACTTCAGGGAGGGACACATGGCTCCACTGGTTTCAAGGACAACAGACAGTACACGCTGGTTTTCTTCTGTCCTGTGGACAGAAATCTCATTGGCAGTTGCAAGGCATGGGACTTGGTTCTGGAGTGCATTCAAACAGCACCAGGTTCACACACTCCAGGACAACTCTGCAAGAATCACAACATCAATAGTGGGAGTCATCAGGAGATTCCCATCAAAAGCAGACTCCTGATTTCACCTATTGCTAAGACAGGTCAGTCTGAGTTCCTTTCCTAGTGTTTTGATTTACATCTCGGAAGAATCAGCAGATGCAGTTGTAGCAGCACCACAAGCAGGAGGAAATAGAGTGAGCTAAAGCAATTGTCCCTCTCTCCTGCACTCTCTGAAGCTGTACGTGGAAGGTTAACAGAAGAACTAGGAAGTATTCTACTCTTTCCTTTGTCAGAGAGTTGTATAGTAGAGAGAAAATTCTGTGTTAGAACTGGACTGAGGATCGGCACCAGCAGTAAACAGTTTCTCAAAGGGATCTTTGGGAATTAACACAGTTATAAAAAGATGCTGTCTACCTTGTTCCTTCTGTTCCTTAGCAAGTTCACCTATCCAACCAGAGAGACAGTCCCTTCAGCTCACCTTCACCACCCTCCTACTTTCGCCTTTCTCTGCCTTTGCTTTATCTAATGTCTTTTTTTTCCTTGATACACTGTCAAACGTACAGTAAATAAACTCTGACACAATTAAAAGTCACTGGTGGACAAAAACTGGAATGACAACAAAAAAATAATAATTTTGAAACAACAGGTTTGTAAATCATGTGTTAGGCATTTCTCCCCCTTCCTAAACCTGCTTGTTTCCATGGCAGGACCTTTCAAGTGAAGAACATCTCTTGCCCTCTACTTACAGAACAGGCCCTAATGATCACTGGAACCTCCAAAGAATACTGCACTGCAATCAACAAGCAAAACAATAATGCACAAAAAAAGAAGAATGTGTCTATCAGACAGAAAGATCTAGTAATTCTATCACTATTAAACAAATGTAATCACATTTGATCAAAATTTTTCATTTGAGTTTTTGTTGCCAAGGAAGCTTTGGTATATCATTTTGACCCAGACAAAACAATTACAGAATTGTCTGCACTATAAATATTCCTTTTTTTTTTTTTTTTTCTACAACCTTGGCTTGCTTTCCTTTTTCTTCTACTTAAGCAATATTATTTCATTCTGAAAGGTTCAAGGGGAATGAAACAAAAAAATGAGTAACTAAAATAAATATAAGATAGATACATAACAGAACCCCACTATGGTTTATCTAACCCTCACTAGTCATGAGAAAGGAGTTCTGGGGTCTTACAGGGGTTATCCCCCTTGAGTAGATTTCCAAAGATTATGAAGATTGAGACTGTAGCCTTCATATGAATTAATGGATAGTGTTGTGCAATTCCCTCACAGTATGATGTTTTTGTATGCTTATGAAGCAACTTGAGAGGTTAATGAGTACAAGTGCATACTACAGATTCCCCACATAATTTTATTCCCCTAGAGATAAGAAAATTATACGAAAATGCTTTTAGCATGTCCTGATAAATGGTAGCGGAGTATTTTAAATGAGGAGAAGATGCTGCTCCAGGGCTCCCAGCAACCCAGACATGCCATTTTTTTCTAATGAGTGCAGTTACAAGATGTATCTGCAGAGGCTAGCCATTCCTCCCTCTCCAGAAAGTTTATTAAAGCACTTATGTAGTGCTTGCTCCAGTTGTCAGATCCTGAGGGCATCTTGTTGCATAAACTCTCAATCTAGACAGCTATCCAAATCTCACTGTTCTTGGAAGCATCTGATTTCCTCATGAAGCTCTCCAAGAGCTGACCTCTGTTCTAGTGCAGAAGAGAATATCTCAGATTGAATATTGTGGAATCAGCAAGGTACTCTTCTTTTTGATAAGCAAATGAGACCTAAACTAGAGAGTGTGGTAAATCAGACCAAAGAACTCTGGCAAACAGAAACATTTTCTGTCTGCGTAGTAGAGAGTGCATCTGAAACTGGGTTTGTGATCTCAAAAGTCGCAAAAAAGTACTACAGCTGTTGTTGGTGTGGTTTGATATGCCTTTTCAGAAACCAAATTACCCCATGGGGAATGCTGGGTACTGTACTAATTTTCATACTTATATATCTCAGATACAGTCTGGTCTGAAAAAAAGCTGGATGAAATTCATCAGAACAAGTGACAGGTAATCTCTGAAAGAAATAGTCAAGTTGACAAATACAAGATAGAGAGCAACAATTAAAAGATGTGATGTGGGACTAACAGTTGGTAACCAGCTGAATCTGTCAGCACTGCTATACAGCTGAAAAAACGATGCGAAACAAACCATGACTGCATATTCAAATAAGAGTCCAGCCTGAAAAATAAACGAAGTTGTTCTGTTTTCCGCTGCACTGTGTAGGTATCGCTTAACAGAGTGCTATATAATGGGTAGGGCTATGTATTTCAAGAAAGATGTGAACTAACTGGACACAGTTGAAAAACTGATCAACTGCCTGGAAAATGGGAGTTTAAATAAAAGATTAAACAAACTGAGACTGTCAGAAAACAGAGGAAGACATAACAGTCCTAAATGGATTGTACAAAGAGTTTATTAAAAGTCTTTTTTCCAAGGTTCACAGTAGTAAATATCTACCAGAGCTGATACGAACAGTTTGTCCTGCCTTGGATGTGACGACACTTTTCTACCAAAACATGAACTAGAAATGACCATTTAATTCTTTTCCATTTGTTTAATTATGATTCTGCCTATAAAATAATGAGAAAAGTTATATAATGTTTCATTCTGATTGTAAATTCTTCTGTCCCTTTGTTTCTTTTACAATGTCCTAACGTCAATCCATATTGTCTTCATTTAAATGATATAAAATTACACTAATTTTTATTGAATTTTTTTATAATATGAGCACATCTATGTGTACTGTCATGAATATGTGAAATGCATGTAATTTCATCTATTGTCCTGAAAAAGAAAACTGTGTGATAGTGTTTTGAAAACATGTGTCATTGATTCCCCTTTCCATTTAAACCAGTTCTATTTGAAAAAAAAAAAAAAAAAAAGAAAGAAAAAAAAAAAAGTGCCTTTTGTTTGCGTCTTCGTCTTTGGGCATCTAGTAAGAAATTTAAAACATTTCCTAATTACTATTATCCACTTATTTCTAAATACTATCAAAAAGCAGGTGTTCAATGACACTTTTCCCTAACAGGTTTCTCTGTTGTCTGATTCTTCAGTCCCTACAACCCCAATCCTATGCACACCTGCAGAGCTCTCTGGTTACATGCTCATAATCTAATGCCATGCTATTTTTCTGCCAATGCTCATATTAAGCACTTTTCTTGCCATATCAAAAGGAAACTTTAGGTGATGCTGAAACACCTTGTTAAACCATATCATTGATAAGTAGGGACTAACTCACAGAAGTTAAGCATGGCAAAAGTGTCCTAGACCATGTTATGTGATCATTTGTTTAATATGTATTAATTTAACAAATTAAATATATATACGCCTTCAAAATTACCATATTTTGCACTGGGAAGAGGCTATTACAAAGACCACAGTGAGACCACTCAACTGCAACTGTGCCTGCTTGCTATAGAGTTCTTTTTTCATGCACAACCCTTTTAAAAGGTGTGCAGGGCTGCAGAGTGGTCCATCCATCCATCCAAACAGAGCTGCATGGCTGAAATTTTTATTCTGAGTGTGTACCAGTAAGAGCAGAGATGAGTGATGTGAAAACCTGGAAACAATTTTTAATGACTTTTTAAATAACACACTGATGTTTCTCCATGACAGAAATTCTTGAAAGAAAAGGATGAAGCCTCCATTAGACTGGCCTGTGTCATTATCATAACTTGTATGAAAAAGCCAAAGGTCATTTCTAGTGGGATGCCAGCAAATATGAATCTTCATTTCAGCTCAGCCTGTCCCAGTTAATTCCCTAATGAAGAAACAGCAGAAATTCATGCAGTGGGATAACTCCTGTCCTGCTGGAAGTCAAAGCTTGGTATTGAAACAGCACAGGGGGAAAAACAGCACTAGAGAACAGACAACTTCTGGCTCTAATTCCCCTGCAGGATTATACATCTGATTTTCTGGTTTCTGATAAAGTTAGCATGAATGCATTTTTAACTGATCTCTATGGTTTGCAGAAACCTTTCACACAGTCTTTGCATCTCTGAACCACCTGGTTTGGCAGGCAGGACTGTTTTTGTGTTTCACTAAAGGACCACCAAACTTCATAACCTGGTATGAACCACAAAATATCTAAAATTTTATGACGGAGTCAGTCCTGCCAAGACTTCCAGACCAGAGGAGTTCAGAATAATGGTGGGGTGCATCTGAATAATGGCAATATGTCAGGGCCCTGTGTGGCCTCCCTCCTCCCTACTAGGGGTTCAGCTGATGGCAAGCAGGGCCATCACCCATGGCAGGAGTTGCTGTGAGGGAAGAGTTGGATAACACCCTGGCCGGGGCTGGACCCCTTTCCCTGGGGGCTATCTCAGCAGTGTTCCCACCCTCAGCCTCACCATGTTTTCATGCAGCCATGTCTGACCCTGGGTCCCCTCACCAGGCAACATCATGACGCCCACCCACAGGTCCATGTCCCTGCCCAGACTTGGCCAGGCCCCGACCCCAGGGACGTGTCCAATGCTCGGGGCTGGGGCTGCCCCAGTGCCCCCCTGGCTACTCTGCTCCCGGCTGGGGGGGTAGGACGGGTCCTGGCTGCTGAGCCCTGCCCCAGTGGACCCCATGGGCAGCCCCCCCAGCCCCCAGCGGGCCCTGGCACTGAGCACGGCACCCAGCCTCCTGCTACCTGCACGGCTCCTGCAGCGCACAGCTGCGGGAGCGCGGGGTAAAACAATGCTGGGCAAAACCTGACCGGTGGGAGAGGGCAGCGGTTATTACAGAGTTATTGCAGGCAGGAGCAAGGACTGACAAATCACAGTGACCATGGAGCGATTACAGGTTGACCATCTAAATCCTCCATGATAAATTTCAGTGTTTCTTTCTCCTGTCTAAATCCAGAGACTTCTTCAATTCATTGTGAACACACACACACACACACACACACACACACAACCAAAACAAACAAACAAAAAAAAACCCAAAAACCCAACCAAACCCACAAACAATGTAAGTTAAAATAAAGGCACTGGGGTAATTGCAGGAAATGTCAAGGTTTGCTGGTGATTAAGGGGAGAACCAGGCAGTCCCTTTCAATGCGTTGTTCCTTTTTATTGATGTCTCTGTTAAGTGACATGTAGATTTTGTTTAATTTTACAGTACCCTTTAAAATAACTACACTGTCAGAAAGACAGAAGTCAAAGATTTGGACCACAAGCATTAGGACTGCAAGACAACCATGAATTTGGTAATATGGGACTTAGCTTTCAAATAGTCTCACTTTTCTGAATAAATTAACAGATTTTGAGGAGAGTAGCATTAAAAAACATCCTTTTTGTCAAGTTGCACAACAGTTTAGCTACCTGTAAAAATGAAAATAATATACTGCACACACTGGCATTTTTTATGGGATTTAGGACAAGGAAAGTAATCCCATTATCATAGTTCTGGCCTTAATAAAGTCCTGTTGTGTATTAAAAAAAACCCCAAACAACGAACCACTATCAAAGATATATCCAGAAAGAACAATCACCTTAAAGCATTCTTATAGGTAAATTTGCCTCATTATATGTTTTACAAGCTTTGGGAACAGGATTTCCGAAGCTCTTCTTTAGTTTGCATTTAAGGTGAGAATATGGCTCATCCTTCCTGCAGCAGTCCCCTACTTTTCAAGACTGCATCACCTTACACATGTACATAATGGATCCGTTAAACTGTGGCAGTAGGTGGTCTAATGAAATATTACCACATCATTTCTTCAAGGACTCCTTTGGCTTCTTGTGTCATTTATCCTTCTCAAAATCACAGTGTTTGCTTTGGACAGTTTTGCTGGAGTTGATCCTTGGTGCCTGATTGATTTGCTGAAAAGGACAGGCCACCAGTGCCCCTTGGCCTCATTCAGTAACAGAAATGTTTCTCTGAGGTTGGCAGCCTGTGCTTGCTCTAGGTGCTGCTCCAGGCTTCCTCTGAGGAGGAGCTCTTTGATGAGATGTAGCCCATTTGGAGGAGTGCTGTTGACATCATAAGAACTGGCTTTCCTTGCATGATGGCTGTAGCAGATACAATTCAAGGAGACATGAAAGACACAGGAGGACGGGGGAAGGAATGGTCTTTCGTGGGTCACAGATCATATCCGTTGTTTCTTCTCCAGAGTTGCAAATGGATTTCTTCAAAGCCAAGCTAGGGAATTGAGACTGTCAGCCCAAACACAGCTGGGACTCCAGCCAAGCTGTTGTTGTTTGTTTAGTGACAACAAATGTTCTCAGATAGGACCTTCAGAAAACAATATGTGTTTGAAGAGGCAGGATGATGCTGCTGCTACTGCTGCTGCTGCGAAGTACGGAGTATCCTCATCTCCCCACTCTGACTGCATTGGGAGCTGCGAGCTCTCAGCACTTTGTTGGCCATGATCATCACCTCATGATTAGGTCCGTGGACAATTAAGGCTTTCAGATATTCCCACACAGAAGTGATGAAGAGTTGCAAACATGAGGTTCTGATTCTCACTACTGTTATGAAGTGTGACTGCTGAAACATTTATTTCCAGTTCAAGTATTTGTCCATATGTGTACTCCACTATTGGGATGTATACACAGTATGGGGTTGGAATTTGAAATCTTTGGCCAGCAGTATCTGCTGGGGACATTCCTTCTTCTTGCATGTCCACCTGCTGTGATGCCCAAATTGTAAAGGGCAGTTCAGGTATAATAGCATAGCTTCTTCTCAGCATTCATGATGTATAATCGTTTGTACTATAGTCAATATATGCAGTAGTGTTAGCTTAACAGTGCTCATTAGGTAGCTGTTCCCTGACAGTTCTTTAATCAGGTTTAGTTTGTAGTCAGAAAGCAAATGAGCTTCCTGCTTTGTCATAAACCGTTCCACACCGGGATTGCTGGATTGAAACACAGACCATCTTTCAAGACAGAATTACTTCTTAGTTAAAGAAAGTACTTCTTTAGAAAGAAGGACCTCAGAAACTGCAAGAAGTATCTAAAGATGCTGTTTTCCTTTTTTTTGAAAAAATTTCCTATACCCTTCCCTATTCAATACAACTAAACCCATCTGAAACACCACAGTTTAGAGCAGAAGTGCAGAAGTTCCTCCAGTGTTCAGTGTTCTCAGGATTCATCCTTACTTATCCTGGTTCAGCAAGCTCTGCTCACTCTCATAATTTTTATCCCAAAGGGAATATCACTCTCAAAGGGTGTGATTTAGGACAACCATAACTGAACATGCAATCTAGATGAAACACATCTCTTAAATCAAATTTTTTTAAAGAAATCTAGTTGGTTTGTTCAGTCTTGTACCAAAGGGACTCTGCAAACAGAAGAGTGGATTCAGGAAATGAAAGAGACCTAGTCAGCATCTGTAGCCATGTTCTTACCTAATTATCCCTGTGGAGACTGGGATAACTTCTAACATTGCTTACAGAGCCCAGTGTAGAAAGGGCATCAACACTGTACACATTTGCTTCGTTAACTTATGTCCATACTGGTCCAGAATGGAATTCACAGCACTGAGTAGGATCACAGTGGCAAAGAACATCCAAGTTTTGAAAGAGCCAGTCACATCTGCTCTCAAATGGGCTGGCCATTCCTCTAGTACACCTGCAACAGGGGACAACCTGACACAGGCAACTAGAAAAGCAACCAGCTGAACAAAAAGAAAGCAGGTGGCACAAAATTTGGTCAACACTGTACAGAAAAGCACCTGTACATCAGAGGTGATCATGGACTAAAGTTTTGAAAAAATAGAAACTTCATACTGGATGTTTATAAACTGGAGCATGGTTTTGCAAAACGCAGGATGCAATCCTTCTCCTCTGCTCATAATCAGTTGTGGGTCCTCTGCATATAAAAAATAGAGGATGCTTGAAAACAGGCCAGTGGAAAACATGAAGAGCATTGCGCACCCTATAATGTGTTGCTTATGAGAAAGGATTGATATTGGCTTGCCTGGGAGTAAGAGATTTAGAAAAAAATTAGGCCTTCAAATATGTAAAAGGTTGCCACAGAGTTTGGCAGTGAAGTGTTTTCTATATTCACTGTGGATAGGACAAGTAATAGGCTCAAATAGCAGCTAGAAATACTTTATGAATTAGAGAAATTCTTTTGTCTGTAACTGTAGTTAAACAGAACATCTAGGGCAGTTGTAAAATCCCTGTTCTGAAGAACAGACCAAGAAAATAATGTGAGGAGTGGGTTAGGTAGAGGTTGCCCTGCCTTGAGGAGGAAGCATGGATCTGGACCATGGATCTTTCCTATTCTGTGGCAATGATTTGATACAATATATAAAGGGCTGAGGTCCACGCCTTAGAGAGGTTTCAATTTAAAAAAAAAAAAAAAAAAAAAAGAAAAAGGAGTTAAAACCCCCTATTATCCATTGTTTCATCTTCAATTTTGTTCTACTATTCAAAATTTCAATTTAAGACAATCTTTATTTGATTTTGTCTTACACATAATTTACAATTCAAGATTTTTGTCCTCACTTATACAAGTGAGTCTTTTCTGTCTAATTCCCCTCACCCTCCATCTTGCTCAGAGCCACTTTTTCTCTATGTGGCTTGACCCGTATCACTTACCACACTGCCACTAGCACAGTCTTTTCCCTGATTGACTCTTGTGCTTTCTGTGTGTTCCTCAGCATCTGAGATCTCATCTTCAAAACGCTCCACCATTCTTCTGTCTTCTCCAGTATTAAAACTATGTTTGTAAAAAAAACATTTGATTATCGTATCAGTTGCTAATTTTCAGTGGAGTCTTCAAATCCAGGGCATTATTTCAGTCCCAATTATAATTACAGTAAAAGACCAGTCAGAGGAATAATAACAGAAGCATATAAAATGAGAAACTAGGGAATATGCTCAGCTTCTTTGTGCTTATTTCCTTTTATAGAATGAGATGAATGAAGAGTCATTTTGTGCTTTAGCGATTCATGCACCAGTGAGAAGGGGGTACATTCAGTGAGCCACAGTAAGTACTCATCTGGGATAATACAGACTCTTATCCAATTAAATTACTGAAGGTTAAATATATTTGAATACTGGGATAGATACAGACACAGAGTCAAACAGAATAGTTTCTTTAGCTCTGGGTTAAAATGCTTTGTCAACCAAGGAACCAAAGTTTAGTAGATGAATATATCTGAAGGTTCTGGGAAATATCCAAAAATCAGTAAATAATTATGCATTTCTGTAAATCTTTGGTTGGTTGATTGGTTGGGGGAGAATGTTTTCTGCAGGATGTCAAGAAGCATGATAAAATACCATGGTTGTCTAAGAAAGAAAGAAAAATACTGTGGTTGTTTAGGAGCCTATAAAGAGCAAAAATGGGATGAGAGACCTTACAAAAGTCTGCCGGGGAGCTACCAGACAGTTTAATTATTTCAAACTAGTTTCTATTGAAATATAAAGAACAGCAGATCCTTGAGTGTCATTACTTTTTTCTCTAATTTTTTTCCTACCTTTTCCCCTGGATGCATACTTGTTACTTGTAACTGTATTACCATAGACAGTAATGTTTGGGGCCAATAACATGGAGGAAGACAATTAGACTAAAAGAGCTTATGTGGTATTTGGGAAAACTGTGTTTTTTCTCAGTTCCTCACTGATCTTCTGTGGAAATCTGTGAAAACCCCCTTAACTGTCTATTACACTGTTCTCCATCTGCCCTTCCCTCCACTCATGACTTCCACACATGCTTGCGCATGTATATCTTTAGTCTATCTTGACCATTTAATGGATTTTAGAGGACAACAAACTGCATCTTAAACTGTACTTGTGCAGTGCCTAGCAAGCATCCCTGAAGCTTGGCTAGGGCTCTCAGTGCTAATACAGAACAAAGAAATGACAACAACTTGGTTTTGTTTGTTTGTTTTAAATTTCTGTAAATAAGCCACTCTGTAAATAGGGCTCTCCCAGTATTCACCAGTGACACAAGTAACTCCATAGGCACTGGAATTAGTGACTGTTTTCCAATGCATTTGCGTCTTTTAGCCAATTTTTCACTGAATGTTACCTCATGAGCTTTACCCTTATTAAACATCAAAGAGAAAGAGATTAGAGATCGGCTAATTATGAGAAAATATTTCAGTCTTTTTGTGACTTACACGTAAAAAGAGAATCCTCATGGAACAGAAATCTTAATCAATCCTATATGTGCAAAAATCATATGTACTTAATAATCTTTGAAATGTCTGTCAAATTCAGCTCTGTCAAGTCAATTAAAACTGGCCAATGAGCTTAAAAATTCTATTAGTGATTTACTAGCAGATGATAGACAGATGGATGGCATGATCATGCCAGCTTCATTTCTTTGAGAAATTAGGATTAGTAAAAAGCTTTCTTCAGTTCTAAGTTAATTTTTCACTGCAAAATTGACCTAGTAAGTACAAATCATGTCGTGCATCCTTAATGGTTTACTTCTTTTGACTGTTCGGTGTTTTTTTTTGTTTTTTTTTTTTTTTCTTTTTTATATGCCTCAAAGCAGGGATATGAGTAAAGCAAAGGTCAACTTGGATGAAGTTGGTCCAGCGAACACAGGTAATGAATCCTTCTGAATCAGCATAATCAGAAATGCAAACTTGCTCTATTTGCCCGGATACAATTAAGTGCACCTTGAAAAACCTTTACTGAATTTTTTTTTTATACCCCAGCAGGAGTGCATAAGAGAAATGTTCTCACCACAAGACTATAACAAAGAAATATAGAATAATTCTAGTGTTATAGTCACTTATGAGTGGAGCACGAGAGGTGCTTTCCTTCCGCATCCTAAATAATAGTTTTGTAAGTGCATATCTCTTTTGGCTTGGATTTGAGCTTTTCAGATTTATTTATCCTATTATAGATATATATATATCTACATTAAAATAACTCTTTTCTAGGAAGCCTGTTTTTCTTCACTAACTGAAAATGAAGTATAAAGAGTTAGGTTAGGTATAGGTATCTACTTATCAGATAGTTATATCCTATTTCTGGTTTGGTTTGGTTATTTTACATTTATTTACCAGAATATCATCTGTCTCACACATGTGGAAATACAGCATTTCTTACAGCTATAGCTGCAAATGGTGCATTGTGATACACAGACCAAATGGCCAATCCTTTTTAACCAGTATTCCTTTGGGAAATATGATTTAAGAGTTGCCCTCAGCTCACCATTAACAATCTCAAATAATTTCTGTTTCCATCTTTAATCAACCTCAGTATTCTTAGGTATGAACATAGATCACTGGTCTTCATTCTGTTCTTGAAGGATTAAGTAAACAGAAAAAAGTAAAAGATCCCAAATAAAAAGTATGTAAGTGAAAAATGCCACCTCTGTAATCTCACTCTGAGGAACATCTGTATTTCATGCATTTGTATAATTCTTCAGCCTGCCTCTGCACAAGTGAAGCAAGAATTTGGCTCTCTGGTTTTATAATCTATTTAATAAAAAGTACACAGCGACGAAGCAAGACTAGCAGCTGGCTTCTGATGCACACAACACAGAAGTTCCCCAGGGGATCCTGCCAGGCATCTTAGGTGGTTCAGATACTGGCTGATGATCTCTGCAGACTAGATCCTACATTTCTACAAGTACTGATTACGACTTTGAGCAGAAGTGGTTTTTCTCCCCTTGCCCACCTCTTTTGTGTGGTTTGTCAGTCCCTATTAAATTTTGTGCAATTTTATCGCTGCTGCTTTCCCTGCACTCATTCCTCTAAGCCACATCTGGTATGTTACATGTCTCCCTCTGAGAGATTTCTGCTGGCTTTCCAATAGCTTCAGTAAAGTGATATTGGCATAGGTGCTTTAAAAAAGCAGAGGCCCCTTTGCAGTACAAATCATTGCAATATGTCTCCATCTGCCACTGAACCAGAAAGTTTAGTATTGATACTTTTGTCTATGACTATTTTGAATCAGCAGCTATGCTTTTGTTAACAGAAATTGTGCAAGAGGTTAATTTTTCATTATGATTCGCATGTAAACCTCTGTGCATAGCAGCACTTACTTTGTATAGGTCTCTATACAGGTTTATCTATATTAAAGTGTTCTTAAAAATGCATATAGACACAAATGCTTTGTGACTGACCCAGGCTGAGCAAAATCAGTATCCTTGACCCAGTAATCAACAGAAAACCTATATTAATAGACTTTATTAATAGAGTTCCCCAAGGTTTTGTGCCTCTCAGCTGAACTACACAAATTCAGATGCCCTCCCCTCTCCTCACCCTGCAATATCACTGTCTCATCACAAGGGTCAAATTTTTCCTTTCCTCCCATGGCAGAACTTCTGCCACTTGTGAGGCTCCCTACTGCTTTCTGTAAAAGTAAAAACTCTCTCTTTTACCATTAAAGAATTCTCTTTATAGTATGAAAAATGTGTTACATTCAATATGAAAATGAGGATTTTTCTTTTATTATTATTTTTCAGTGTACTTCCTGAAGAAAGCAAACAAACATTAGACAGATCAGGTCACAAATACATTTGGCACTCACAGTTTCTTATCAGACAAGTTTTTAAAAAAATCCCTTTGGCTTAATACAGTACAGGAAATTAACATTTAATCTGAAGAAAACTTAGAAACCCCTAAAAGTCCCCATCAGGAGCTGCTATTTGGTGTTGTGGGGCCTGGTAAAATGCTGTACAGATTTCTCCTATCAGCATTTTTGTGTCATCTCCAGTTTCCTTCTCAGCACCTGCTGGTCTGTGATGCTGGGAGACTCCATCTCCCACCACCTTGGTGTTGCTGTGCATTTCTGAGAGCTGCAGCAGGTAAAAAAGGGAGGATGTACTACCTGTCACCTGTCCCAGGTTATCTCTGTGAGAAATGGAACAATTTCTCATGTGATAGGGACATCACAGTGCAGAGCATAAACACATGTAAAGCCCAGATGATGAGACACAAAACTATGGATATAGCAGGAAATTAAAATGCTCTGAGATTGTTTCCTTTTGAATTAATAACTCTTTCCACGGCTTCAGTTTTACTTTACATTTCTAATGCAAAACACTTACAACATAATAAGTGTCAGGCTTTCTGTTAAAAGATAACGTGTCGGTCAAAATTATGAGCATGTATATGAAAAACTGGTAGTCCTAATAAGGCAAATTGACAACATTGCCTTATCCCACATGGACATGCTTATGCAGAGTAATGACTGAGAATAGGAGGCAAAGGTGTTTCAGATACTTGCCATTTCTTACTTTTCGTATTAATCACCTCACAGTGAAATGTCTACATTTTCTTGTAAAAATTAATCTTTCTTCTTGAGAAAGTTCTGCATCTTGAGTTATTTAGACATCACAGACCAAAGGTTTTCCAAGCGACTTTTCAGTGTTAGACATCACAGACTAATGGTTTTTCAAGACGCTTTTTGGTGTTAAAACCTTTCTAGAATATTGTAGGCACAAAAGACACAAAAGGGCACAAAAATGTACATTGATAAAATCTTTTCCGTATGCATCTGGAAGTGTCAGCCTTGTAAAATTCATGTTAGTGTTTAATCAAAACTGGACAGAAAGGTATATTTCCTGTTTATAAGAAGGCCACATGTGCAAATGGAGCATTAATTTAATTTAAAGCCATAGAAAATAATGCAGTAGTTTTCCAAGTAACTTTTTATTTCTGAAAGTACTGCAAAATCTACAGTGGCTCCACTATGTTTTGGGAATTGGGCAGGACCTAAGTAGCTGATATGAAACTATAGCTGATATGAAATAGGTTGTAATTTACCAACTGCATTGTTAAATCACATTATTTCATGCTCTGTTGGGAGTAACAATACAGGGAAGAAAGTATGTACATAAATACAGAGCTAAACAATGCACACTTTTTGAGAAATAGCAGCCACTGCATTATGATCTCATCCTGGACAGGAATGAAATAGCACAAGAAATGATCCTTCACAGTGCTACAACATCGCAATGCTTTGCACTGGAGTTTTTTTAAGAAGTCTTTCAAAATATTATTTCATCCTCTGGGACATACAGAAGCAATATGAAACCCCAGTTTATAGAAGAAAAAACCCAAAGCACTGTCATGAACATTCCAGAAATAAGCAAGTAAAACTGTTTAGTTTTAGTCTATATGCATCATTAAAAAAAAAAAAAAAAATCTTAAGCACGGCATTCAGGTGTTAAATCTGGAACTAGACTGCAGACAGATGCATTGGCATGAGGATGGGGGAAAGTATCTTAAGTACAGACAACACAGCAGCCATGGAGCTGATCTGCAGATCTCAGTTTTTGAAGTAACGCTGTGGTTTTAGCACATTTCCCCCCTCTTCTCTGTAGGGGACTGCACACAGGATAGCTGTATGGAGGATTTCTTACCTCAGCTATTTCTTTGGCTGTCACAATGGGTCAAGTGGAATCACAACATAAGTGCCAGCTCCTGCTTTGAGTAACTCAGTTGTACTATTTCTCTCATCAGAAGGCTGTCAATGTCCACTGGAATAGAACTGTTCTTCCTCTCTGCAGAAGAGAGAAATGGCTCTGGCTAGAACTTTCCTTCTCAAGACACAGGATTTCAGTAAAATATAATCAGACATCAGATCTTCCACACAGTTAAGAATGATTTCTACCAACAAAAAACAGCTTCTCATTTTTATTCACAAAAAGTTACCAAAGTTGGAAGTGGAACAAAAAAAACCCTAATAGCTGAAAAGATTTTACACAGAAGACCCTTCAATCACTGCAGAAATGTGGATATTACCCACCCATTTCAGATGTAATATAGTAAATATCTCTCCCCCTTTTGAAAATATTCCAGAAATATTGTCTTACTACTAACCTCAGATAATATATTAAATACCTGTGTCAGTTGTTAAAGTAGCCATTAGTTCTGAAACAAATTCCTGTACTCAAAACTGGAGATAGGTTTGAAAGCCTGGGACTTCCAGTGTATAGGTCTCAACCTGCCAAATCTAAGAAGTTAGCAGGAGAGCATTCTTTTGATCTACCTCTCCTGGGTAATGCCCATGGTTGGATGAATAATCAGAATTTTCAGATATAAATAAGGGAATATGGAAGCATTCAAGTAAGATCATCTTGGTGATTGTCTGTCTTCATTTCTCTTAAAGGGAGGTTAATTCATTGTTAGATGAAAGTCTTAACAGGAGCTGATGGTTTCATATTGCTGTCATGATGACTTGTGCCTGTTTGTTTTGAAATGTGTGGTCTTCTGATAAAGACATTGACCTAGTGCTCAGAAGCCCTCTGCTTCATTTCTGTTCAGCCACAGCTTCTCTCTCCCTCATGTTTAAGGAGAGGATGTTTAAGGGAGCATTAAGACTGTATGTCCTAAAGGTTACTGAATGACAATGCAATCTCAATGACTAAAACCAATTTCTAAGTTACAGGTTACCTTATTACAACGGTTGCTAAGATTTGCAATATATGCCCCCAGCATTCAGAGACTGGTGCATTCAGCAGTGCTGAAAAGAGTCCAGAGATGTCAGCAGGTGCCTGAAGAGAAATTCACTTGTATCTAAGGGAACAATACTAAATGCGTTCACATCTAGCTCTACAAATATCAAGATGAACAGGTAATAATCAATGATCATTGACAGGATAAAAGACTGTAAAATAACTGTCCAACTCATTTGCCTGATTCCAAATTGGCCAGTAGTAGATGGCTAGGGAAAGCATTAAGAAGAGAAGCACAAAATATCCTTTGCACAATATGTAGATGTGTGTGTGTCATATGACATGTCTATGTAAGAGCTAGACAGAGACCTGAAGAAGGCCATAACCATGGGTAGCATCCTGTATGCAAACAGAACTACAACATGACAGCTGATCTTTTGAGCAAGCAGAGGAAATTCTGCTATCTTTGATGTACTGCATGAACCCATTATAGACACATGCACACAAGTAGTAAAAGAAAAGCAGAATTTTTTTTTTTTTTGTAACGCGCAGTTTTATGATGAAGTATATACTATTCACTCCTTCCCAAAGTCTGTGAGAAATAATGCCCATCAATGAAAATAAACAGTAACAGACCTAAAACTGGTAAAAGGAAATATATTCTGTATATTGTATAATCAACCTCCAGAATGCTCAATAGTTTGAGAAGTGGGATTAAAACCCCAAGATATATATATGACAAAAAGAATATTTGCAGTAGTATTAGTGCAGACATGAAGGCAGAAACCACCCATTAACTGCCTGAGGCTAGGAATGATAGATATTTGCCTTCTAGACATGCTAATATATGATTTTTAATTATAAAGATTTTTCACCTTCCTCTGGTTCATTTTGTACTGGCAGCTTTCAAGAAGCAGGATAATGGATTAGAAGGACCTTTGATTTAATCAGTCCCAGGTTTCTTTTGCTTTAAAGTCCCCCCCTTCCTGATCTTCAAGGGTGGTCTTCTCCACATTGGGAACAACGCTGTGCCAAGTTATTACATAGTTATTTATTTTTCAAATTACTTTAGACAGCAGATGTTCCCATGCGAGCATTAGAGTTCTTCCTCTATGGACATTTGCAGCACAAGTTGAACACCGAATCTCATCCAGATATCACTCAAGTCGACAGCAAAACTCCCACTGGGCTGACCAAGATGAGGATTTGGCCCACTGACTGTGATAGTCTGTTCAGCTTCTGCCGACATTGTGTAGCTAGCAAGGAGTAGACACAGATGTTAGCATTCATGATGCTAATATTTGGGCTGCCTGATGTGTGAAATCACAGGTATAATCCTTGGGTGGATTTTTTTCCTTCCTTTCTGGAAGAAATCATGGTAAATGTGTAACACTTATAATAAACAAATCCTTAAATGCTGTGAGTTCAGCTTAACTTTTCAGAATTCAGAGGCTTATTCAAAGTTTATCTGAAAAATCCATATTTTAAAAGTGGTCAAGAAGTCACATCAGAACTTAATTTCAGGAGCGTTTCAGGATTTCAGTATTTCATGTTTTTTTGACTGGTCCAGAAACTAAGATACATAAAAATTATTACAAGGATTTTAAAGAGGAAGAAATTTATCCTTGACTTTTAGTAGATGGGAGCCTGACGTTCAGAGAAACTAAAACAATTCTGCCTAGTATCATGCAGGATTCAGTGGCAGATTCAGCGCCTGTTCTAATCTGCTTCCCCTTGTGAGAAAAACAGCCTCTATGCAGGGATTTCAGGCCACCTTCTTCCATACCATGATCTCTCTGGGAACCAGAAAGGCAGAGGCTGCAAAGTTTTTAAATACGCATTTTTCATAAATTACACAAATATTCTTCAGTATTTTCAAAAGCCTGTAGTTAGAACAATGGACAGAAGTCAGAGGATGTCACTGCTTTATGTGAACCTGCTCATTCACAGCATTAATTGCTATTTTGGTCTTTCCCTCCCCTCTCTGTACTAGTACTGAAGTGCTGCTGTTACGATTTCACATGTTACCAGTCATTTTATTTCCCTGAGACCATTTAATGGGATTTTGTTTGGAAAAAAGGGATTTATGCTTTTTCTCTTTGAATCACCACTAAGTGTTCAGACTCAAAAAATCTCTTGAAGATCCATACCAGACATTTACCTGGGACTCTTGAGAACATGGGTAATAAGATCTTGATCACTCTGTTACCTGAACAATGATGTCAATAATTTATGTCCTTGCAGCATAGATAGTAGAAAGCCACCTCTCTACAAGACTGGACATTTGTATTAGTTTAAAGGACTCATCAAAAGATCGTGCTGAAGACTATATAGCTTTCTTGCGTAATGTTCTGAGTACTCACATTGGACCCCAAAGTCAAGGAATCCAAATAGATGGGATATTTGTAAGGCCAAGAAAAGTGAATAGTTGAGATATTTTTGAAGTCAATAGAAGTTAGTAGCTGGGAGAATATGACTTGCATTCACACCATAAATTTTGCCATGCTGGTCATTCTTACTGTTCCTAATCCAATTCAAATTCCTCTCCCTGGGATAAGTTCATACTCATGGCAAAGATCTCTCATGCTAAGAATTTTTTCTTGTATTTTATTCTGTTTGGTTAGTGACAACTCACTGGTTCCTGAAAATCTCTAGCAGGAAGGCAATCCTTGCTCACACCAACAAATCCCAATGACTCTGATGGGACCCACAGCAGCAGTTACAGAATAGGATGGTATATTTGTTCAGACACATCAGCCAAGACACAATACAGAGAATGTGTGTACAAGTCCAGAAAAAAAAAAAAAAAGCAGGACCAAAATTTCGCAGTTGCAATGCCATAAATAAAACTCGAAAGTTTGCCAGATAAAGACTTCAAGGAGAATGATGTCTTGTCAGAAAGACTAGGAAACCTGCTGTTTAGAACCTTAGAAAACAGTCAGTGACTTCTAACAAAGCAACAGATTTGCTGGTTTGCTTGAACTGGTTTATAGCAAGGCAAGAGGCTTATTTATAATAACTAAGGGCTTTGGGGAATGGAATATTTTCTTTAAAGGAACATTTTAACTATAAAAAAGGTAAAGAGAATTTTTTTATAAAACCTTTTTACAGTTTATTTCCTATCAGTAATTTCTTAAAATATATATATATATATATATAAATGAGGTTCTGACTAAATGAATCAGGACGTTAAATGATAAAGTTCTATCCTGTAAACAAATAAATAATTATTTACAATCTTTGGCAAAACAAAATGTAATTTCATTGATCTCACTCTCACACACACTTGCAAGAAAAAAAAAAAAAAAGAAAAAGAAATTAAAAAAACATCATAAATAATTTACATAGAATAGGAAAATTATGATACAGTCCAAATATTAACATCTTCATCCCCACACTGATGTCTCTCTCTGACAAAACAAAAAACCCTACACAGCCATTACAATCATTACATTTAATGAAGTCACCCTCCCTTCTGCTTGGGACTTGGGGATACAGTTTGAAACACCAAAAGTAAAAAACTGAAACATTTAAAAACCTCATGAAGATGATTTGGGAACAAAAACCCAAACCAAACAGGAACAAAACAAAAAAAATATTTGATAATATGAACACTATAAAATGTGCAATAAAGCCAGCAACTGTGGATTGCTTTCTAATGAATATAGCAACAAAATCTATTTCAAGGGAGAAACAGTTGATTCAACATTTAGCTCACTGAGCCCTATAAGAAGGCAGAGGTACTGCAGTATTCCATTAGTTAACCCATCTATGAATAAAATTACACCAGCATATGTTCTTTTTGAGAACAAAGCTCATACAACTTAAAACAAAAAAATGTTAAACATGTTTATACTATTGTATATCTGAGTAACTGTTGTATCTGTTTAGAATAAACACTGGTATCCCTTCAGTATTATTTAAGAAATTCTATATACAGCAGACATAGGTAACATTACAAAATATTAAAATTAGCGTAACTGGCTATATATTAAGGTTCCATTTACAAATTCCTTATTATTATTCATTTAACTTTAAAGCATACATGAATATAACCCATAAAACTATACTTAAGTGTATACCATGCTTTGACAATATCTACATATTGTGATATGCTTTTAAAAATAGCTTTAAAATATTATTATTTGTGAATGTATTACTGATGAATTATATGACATGCTTTAAAATAAATTATCAGAGAAGGTAGCTCAGTGTGATAATCGTAATAAATACTAACAACATATTTATAAATGGAACCTTAAATTCATACATTACCAAATTAAGTAATAGTGGCGTTGCCACCTTTTCAAAAACCCACATCAGGATTCAGGATGTCAAAGTGCTTTTTGCAGCAGAGGTGGGAAAGTGGTTCAGGTTCATTATGCTCCACATGGTCATGGTATATTCTTTATTACAAGGGAATGCATAATATGACGGAAACAGAACAACTGGAAAATTTTTTTTGAAAGTCAGACAGTAGTGATAGCTTTGGAACTTACTCTTCCCTTTCACATGGGAGTTTCTAGCTCAATTCTGTTGGGCCTGAATTAAAGTCTCTACTAGACAATGCATTAGGCTGCAAATTTGACATTTCTACCAACTGTAATTTTTACAGGTGTTAAGGGCATCCTCATCAGCTAAACAATATCTTTTTGGATCAAGAAATATTCATAATTGATCTTTATTATCCAAAGGCATTTTCATTGTTATAATAGATACTGTTGGTGTGGTCCTCCATCACTTTGTTAAAATTAGACCCAGAGGCTTTGTGTTACTGAAGTCCAGTCCTGATCAGAGCAAGGAAGTGTCAACCATACACCTAAAAAAGTTACTCAAACACATTTTTCCTCACTTAAAGACAATGACTGATAATCATCACCCTCCTCTTTCTCTCCATATATATATAAATACATTAAGTAATTACATTTTTTATATGTAAACGTCATTTGTTAAAAAAGACAAACAAACAAACATGATTTGCTAAGTTTTTGCTCTACAAAAGTGTTCTAATGTATCAATCTGCTTTTGCTTCAGTGGTGGGTCAGATGCTCACATTTAGGTTTCATTAGTCCTGGCTGTGAGAAGGCACTTGGGTGAAGGGATGGCTGAGGCACTCCTGGCAGCAGGGAGGTACCTGGTGAGTGGAGCACGAGGACAGAGGACAGGAGGTACACAAAAATAGAAACTGGGAGTACCAGGATGTACTGAGGTGTCTAGGTTGCATAGCATTTACAGTACTTTGCTGGTAATGCAGCAACCATTGCTCAAGCATCTGAAAGAAATGGGAAAAAACAATATTAACTGTGGTTGTTTCATTTGGTTAGGAAGTCAATCATACAAGAACAGAGCTCCATCATGACACAGTACAGGGATGCAGCATGTTTCCTGTTCTGCATTTTCCACCAAATGTGAGGACATTTATATAAGTATAGGTATCTATCTGCCTAGACACACACACATATGTATATGTGCACCTATATATCTAAATGTATGTATATAAAAAAAACATATGTAAGAAAACCTAGGAAAGCATTTTCTGTATTTCAAAACATTTTGAACAAGGCACTGCAGACAGACATGCTCATTAAAAAATATCTGCTCTCATGCCTCTTGAAAAAGGGGTGATCCAGAAGTAGCTCTCTGCCCACAAGACACACTGAAATAGCCTACAAAGGAAAGTAGATATACAGAGAGAATTCTAAGTGTGTATCTCAGCCATTTCTATCTCATTTTTTCCAGGCAGGTCGTATTAAACATCTGGGTTTTGTTATTCAAATTGAGCTTACTATCAGGGCAGAGGGCATTCATGGTATTTCAGCAAATCACCGTTTACTCCACACTATGAGATTACACATTGTTTTCAGTACCAGAGAATACTTTTAATTTCCATATTTTGTGCTTTCTTCACAGGTTATCAAAGGCTTCAGCATTTTCCAGATATTTTCTGTAACTAACCTCTGCATTCATATTTGAGGTCAGAGAAATAGACCATCTCTTGAGAGAAGACAAATAGACCTAATCGTCCACCAGCAAAGGTTGTATCGTAAATTGGTCCAGAATCCACCATGACTTGTTTCCCTTCATACACTAAAACTCTGTAAAGGAGAACATAATTTACATTGGACAAGAAGTATAAAGCAATGACTGCTAAGGGCTTTTAATAGTTCTGAAGAACTGAAACAGAATTAATTTTAACAAGGCACCAGAAAACCCAACTTCATTGTAAGGATCACTTCTCACGCCCACCTGGCTGGCAGCCATAACACATTAATCAGAAGCAGTGGAGCTGTTCCATAAGAAATTTTATGGACACCATCTGCAAAAGATTTCCTAATTCTTTATTTAGAACAGTCTTGTCTCCTGGAATGAACTTATGTCATGTATATTGATAAGCTCCTCAGCCTGTGAACTCAGAGGTTAGTGCAAGACCTTGCCACATCACTTAGCAAAGTCGTCTTTACAGCTGTGTGAACAGCTGATTTATTTGTCTTTAGGTGCAAGGGCCACAGCAGAAAATGGCAGAACCAACCCTTTAAGTCAAACAAAACATTAATTGGAGACATGTTGAATCTCAGTTTCAGACATTTTAAGAGCTTAGTGAAAGCTGGAAGGATTTGGACACAAACAGCTAGACAAACAATAAATTAGAAAAGAAAACTTGGTTTGGTTTTTTGTTTGGATTTTTTCAGGTTTTTTGGTAGTGTTTCAAGCATCCAGCTCAGAGCCAAGAGACTTCTAAAGATGTCTCTTCATTCTCCTTCTGTCAGATAGACTGCAGTTCCTTGAACTTGGATTCTCCATTTCTCATGGGAGACTTTGAGATAGATAAGGTTCTTAGGCTCTCAGTCTCTTAAAATAGCTTTTAGGCCAAATGAGAGATGACTCTATAGTCTGTAAATCAAAGCAGTGTCTGGACAAAGGGATTATGGTCCTGCTTCGATTGACAATACATTAGTTACACAAAGCAAGATGGCTTCACATGAGGATGAATACACTTGAGCAACTTCCTATAACTCAAGGGTTAGGGACAAGTTTCTGCTTAGGCAGAAATGCATGTCCAGTACTTGTTCTACACTAAAGTGTTTTATTTTCTGAAAGGTGCCCAAAGACAAGTATGAAACTGCTTCCTGAAAACAGTATTTAATGGACAGGAAAAAGAACAGGAGAAAGAATGACAGGTTTTCATTCACTCAACATAAGTCTCAAAATTTCAAGAACTCGAAACATATGAGAAGAGTTTAATAAATTATTCATACCACCAGAAAAAATTACGTAGGTCTAATCATGTGAATACAAAATTGCTGTTTCTGTACAAATAACATGGTTTTATGACTATATTAGTGAAATAATTGAGGTTTTTTATTTTCTATAAAAACACCCTAAAGAATGAAGGAATTTAATGCCCTGGACCTTAGAATTTCTCATGGTAGATTAATGGGATACCAGTTGAAACATGCTTTGTCTGACACTTAAGTAGATTCTGAAAAGGAAGATACAGGTAACAGCAACATGAATGAGAAACTCAGGTTTTCTTTTGACCTCTATCAGTCAGTGCTTTGCACTGCAATACTTTGATGCATAAAGAAACTCTTCTTTCCAAGAAACAGGTAACTTAGTAACTCGGTCTATCCAAATTTGTCTACCCTTTGTCTTTCACAGTCAAATGAAACTCCCCTGGCTCATAAACACAAACAAGACAAAGAGGTAAGGTCAGACTGTTCCATGAAAAACATCCTTTACAGTTACAGTTAGAAGAAAAAATTAACATGGAAAGTTAATTCTCATTCTTTGGAACATCAGATAAACAGCTGGGCTCTAAGGAAAGTCATGTGCCATAGCTCCTTGTGGTGTGCATTACAGATGTTCTCATGGCTACTTCTGCAGCATCTCATATAAGCCACTATGGGAGACAGGATGCTGAAGCAGACAGGCCGTTGGCCTACTTCCCTGCAGCAATTCTGATGTTTCTAATTAATTTCATTCATTTAAATTCCAGAGGCTGGAGAGGAATCTCGTGTTCTAATCTTGCTTTGAGTTTTGTTCAGGAATTTTTGGTCCCTTTACAGAAGGGCTATTGAGAAAGAATTTTTTTTTTTTTCTTTAATTTAAGAATATTTAGCTGATGTAAAAATCGTAAAAATTGAACCATCCAGACTAAATTAAATACATCTGAAAATGAAAATAACTTATTCTAAAGATAACAAAATGTCCCTAAAATATCAGAACAAACTATTACACAAGTATCATCATTATCAGAACTAACAAAAAACCTGATAACATAGCTCTTCTATCAACAGAGTCTAAAAAGTTTTGCTACTAGAAAATAGAGAGGTGCATAAACATTTCTTACTTTATTAATCCTGTTTTAGGCCTATGAATCAAATGCCACCTGTAAGCCGTATAATCTTTCCAGCCAATGTTCTTGGGATCATGCCACAAAGTACGCACCTACAGTAGGAAGACAAATGCCTTATAGAAACAGACTGCACCAGTAACTGTACATCCACTATAGAAATTGTACATGTGGTCAAAGCTTACTAGCTGCAGTGCATGAAGCTGAAAACAGTGTTTAACATTCAATGATATGATAAGCAGACCTCTCTTATAGGGTGAGAGTAATGAAAAATTCTGTCTTAAATTATTAATCATTACTTATCTGTAGTTGGAGTCACTGAAGACCATTACAACATCAAACCTAACTTCCCCTAAGAAGTTTTGCCTCTGTTTGCACATACACACCGACACTGTCACAGTCACTGCAACTTCTCCTATCTGTCCAGGTACGAAGGAGAGGACTGCAGCTTGCAAAGATGTTAGTGCCTGTGGCCTGCTCCTAGAAGTCTCTCACACTCAGTCAAGGCCTTTTTCCTGCAAGGAGCTCCAAAGCATGAAATTCCTATCCCTGTGCAAAGCCCCACTAACTTCATTTCCAAAAGGCACAAGTTACTTCCATGGCTGGGCACTATTTGGAGCAGCAGCAGTTTTTCTCTCTTTGTTTTCATTTCTTTTGTCTTTGGCTGTCACTGGTTACTGAACTCTAAACCACGGATAATTCCAACAAGCTGGAATGCCAAAGAAGCAAGTGTGAATACAGAGGTCACAAAGGATTTGTGGATAACTGAGACTTCTCACTCCTTTTTCTTTGGACCACACCACATCTTCCCTTTTATACATGTGATTTTCTCCATTCATATTCTATGTGTAATATTTTCTTCGAAACATATAGGAATGTTATTATTGACACCAGTAATATGGGAACTGAAGAAAAGCTGATAAATGTCTGCAAAAATTGAGGTGCAAAAGGAAATTCTTTGAGACACCTCCCTTCTTTTTAAAATATTAGTCATGCATTGTTGGCCTGAAGTTTTAAATCTCTCACCTGCCCAGGGGTGTTCCCTGTGTGCCACAGAGCATTTCTCAAGTGCTCACCAGTACCAGTTGTTGAGTTCACTACTTTGAGCGACACACCAGAATAGCCATAAGCCCTGGTGGGTTTGTCCTCCCAGTAGGTCTGAGTGACCTGCTTCCACATCAGAACATAAAACCGACTGCTGGACTGGTAGCCAAACACAAAGCCGGCATAGTCATCATCACGGTCTGTATTAACGTAGAATGTCCCACTGAAGTCAACGGAGCTGAACTCATCGTAGCCTGGGAGAGGATGAAAGAGACAAACCATTGAGCTACAATGCTAGGTCTGACCACCTACACCCAAGAGTCCCAGCTCTATCCTGAGTTTTGCCAGGAGTTGTAAACTATATTTTTCGGTTTCCTTACCTGTACAAATGGCAGTAATTATACTTGCCTACATACCGCATGGAGGCTTCTGGAGAGAAATAAGTTGTTTAAAATGGGTGTTGAAGAAAGCAGGCACTACGCCTATATCAAGTTCTTCAACAGTTATTGTCAGTGACGAGATGAATGGTCAAAGGCAAACAGCATTTGAGCTGTTTTTAATTTGAGCATATATACACTGTCCCCATGTGTCAGTCCAAAGCTTGCAGCACCAAAAAGGTATGTTTGGGGTTTTTTTTCCACTTTCTTTTTTTTCCTTTCCTTATCACCAGATGACTGGTTACTTTTCCAAAGATGATGGCTGACATCTGATACTCACCTACAGCTATTCCAGGATCAGAGTTGGCAGTCTGCACCAGTTCCTTGCCTTGGTGGCGAATAACCCAGTTGGGATCAATCTGAGCTGTTCCCTTGGGGTCCAGGGGGACCATCTGGAACTTTCGGAAATCAGTTTCACTTATGGCATTGTTTTCAGGACATACATCATAAATATCTGGGACATTGTCATTGTCAAAGTCATCTTTGCAAATATCACCTCTGCCATCACCTATAAGCAATGTGAATAAGCAAATGAAATTATTAGCAATTTATCCAGCCTTCCTAACAGCTCTCCCACTGATGGAAGAAATTTATGACATATATGTTATTCTCTTGTTTCTCAAAGAACACTCCAAATGACTCCAAAGAAAGCTTCATTTTCTGAAAATCCATTTGAAATGTTTCTGGTAATGACCAGAAGTCATCAACTTAGATCAGGGCCAAAATCGTTGTAAATAAAACTGTCCTGTCAGTGGTTTATGACAGTGACTGATCTGGTCCCAGTCTACATGCTGCTTTGGAATCAGGGTGGGAAAAGTTGGAAGTCTGCTGTGTCGATGTAATTCACTAATGTTTGTATTACATTTTCAGTTTGATTTGTCCCATATGTGGATACAATACCACATTTTAATATGTGCAATGTAAATGAATTCAAACAATAGTGTTAAAATGTTAATCTTTCTGCATATCACTAAATCCTTATATACTATTGAAGATATTAAACTTTTTTTCAGACTCCTTTTATCTCAAGATTCCTTCAGCAACAATCTAAGGTACTACAGATTGCAGAAGTGTCATGTTTATGTCAAAAAAAAAAAAAAAAAAGGGAACAGTATTGCAGTAAAATATGCATACATGTTTAGTCACTCACTTGTGGGCAGAAAAATTTGTAGAGAAATGTAGCACTTCAGAAAAATGTAAGAAAAAAAGAAAGAAGCACTGTATCCAAAAGGACTACCTTTGGAGGAATGGAAATATTAAGTTTCATTAAATGAATTGCAAGGTTTTTAGAGAACTTAAAAATACATCCATAGAGCTCAGCTACAGTTGTGCTTCTGCTCAACACTTTTACTACACTCAATATTAAAAAAAAAAAACACAAAAAACCCCCCAAAAAACACCAAAAAATTATTTCCTTTCTTAATTATCCATAATATTGGTGGAAACCAGGAGATGTGACTTTGAATAGTAGGTAGTGAAAGGAAGCATTAAAAAAAAAATCTCATTGCCAATGCCACTGTTACTCAGTGGCACACAACAGCACAAACACCTGAAATAAAGTAGAAAATGTTGGCTAGGCAAGTGTAGAAACAAATACACAAATGCTCCAACACTTAAAACAGAAACCACTGGATATAACACTGGGTACTGATGTAAAATCAGAACTGCCAGTTAATTTGTCTCTATCCTCATGTAACTGAGCATCTGCTTTTTTTTTTGTTTGTTTGTTTTGGTTTTTTTGTGACTGCTCTAAGAACATGGGAATTAACACAATGGAAAGCAGCAACGATCCAGCTTATTCAGTACTGACCTGCTCCACAGACAAATGGAAAACTACATTACTATGCCTAAGCAGCACAGCATTATCCAAGTATGAAGCTTTCAGAGGGAAAGCTGAATGAGTTTTAGGCAACAGCCAAAAAACAGTTAGAGAAAGCTGAAACATCTAATATCTCAAAGAATTTCTGCAGTTCAGATATGTGGTAAAACGGCCCCATTTTCCACCCTGGCTATTAGCCATGAGGAACTCCAAATCCTGACCAGCTGCATACTCCTGCACCTGTTTATCTTAGTACTTATTGGAGAAAAGACAATTAATTTTCAATTTTATTCCCTTTGCCAATATCAAAGAGGTAATTCTTGAGTCACAGGAGAATGTAATTTTCACTGAAAGTCCTGCTGATGTTCATTTGGTACTGAGCAGCTGCTGACAGCACTGATTCCTTGTCAAGGAAAGTTAAAAAGCATTTGTTTACCCAGCCATGTCCAACAGCTCTCTCCAGGGCTTCATCTTTATATGCTATAGCTCACATCTTCAAAAGTGTGAGAACATCTTTGGCTTTATTTATCCCTTTTCCAAGATTTCTGTTGGGCCTGCTGCTAATGATATTGACGAGCTAGATAAACTGTAAATTTACACATTTTGTAAATCCTTATTCCATACATAAATGTAGTCCCCCTTGCAAGATCCAGGTGACAAGACGACTACAAGAAACTATTCCAGTTTAGGGGCACCCTTATTCTGGAATATTTCTCAAATTAAGGGGCTATTCCAGAGATTAGCAAGTATACAGACATTCCAAATACATAACTGGACTGAAGGGTTAAGTATTTAAGTACTACTGCTGACTACCAACAAGAAACTTCCTACTGCCAGCAGTTGTCTTACCAGGAAATTAGTGAGGGCTCAGGATTTTATCCTTCTAAATGTGAAAAAAACCATACTGTGTATGTAATAAATTCTGCTTTCAGTTTCACCAGTGTAACCATGGAATAACTCCAGCAAACTGTTTAACTCGGAACAGAAATTTCTCACCTGTATTTATTGCAAAGGCCATTACTTGTAGACATATTATGGTGTTTTCCAAAGGATCATAAATATTTTCTAAATTACATTTCTGATGTAAAACTAACACTATTTCATTATTGACATAACTGCCAAGCACAGAACAGAACTGTTTGAGAGTGACCAGCAACATTTTACCACAGTACTGGAGAACAGAACAATTAAGTATCCATTTTTTAAAATGTTACATGTACATCATCAAGACACATTTAAAGCTACCTACAAAGCAAATTTGAGAAAACCTGCTCAGAAATCTTTTTTCTACAAAAGTAGTTAAAAATTAACAAGAATTATAGACTTAAGAAACCTGGGAAAATAGTCTGGTTTTCAAAATAAAACAGAGCAGTAAACCATATTTTTTCCCATTTTAATTTTCAGAAGATAACTTGTTTTGAAAGCAAAGCAGCTAATTTTTCATTTTTTAAAGAAATCTGAATTTCAAACTATTTAAAATATTTTCCCATATTTTTAATATTTCAACTCAAAGTGAAAATCTGAAGTATATAAAAAAAAATAATTTCTTTTAAAATTTGTTAAAGATGTCCTTCTATAAATAAGTACATTTGTGTTTGAGCCCCTGTCAAAGAGGTTCCTAATGCTCTCACCCTGGACAAAACTGGCCAGTTCAATTCTACTGAAATCCACGGTGTCTCAAATGTCAAAAGCAGCTCAGTTTGATCTGAAGCCTTTCTTTGTCACTTATTAATACTCCAAGATCAGAACTGGATACTAAGAACTGAAAAAAGTTCACATGACATTGTTCTTACCATCAGAATCCTCCTGCTCAGGGTTGTATCTGAGGCGACAATTGTCCCTGTCATCTGGGACACCATCATTGTCATCATCAGGGTCACAGGCATCTCCTTTACCATCTTTATCATGGTCAGCCTGATTAGCATTGGGGATGTAAGGGCAGTTATCCTGATTGTTCTGGTGGCCATCTTCATCTATGTCCTCATTGTTGTCACACTGGTCACCAACAAGGTCATTATCTGCATCAGTCTACCCCAAAAAAATTTAAAGAGTAAATTTATTATTGTTACTAAATAGAACAATACAGATAGCTTGGTATGTAATTTCTTAACATCCCTCTTCAAGGATTTCTCTGGAGACAAGTGATATCATGATGACAACCATGCTTAAAGCATAAACATAACTTTAAACTAATATGGCTACTTATTCTGCTATCAGTGTATAAGATCTGGTCCCCAAGACATTTCCAAGGCAGGTCTTTGGCCAGAATCTTCATTGCTCTCATTCTAGACATCACAGGGGAGTGTCAGTCTGGGCAGCACATTTTCCAATTGCTTCTATATACTTCATGTTACTTATCTGCATGTGGACCAACAAACTTGGGCATACCAAAAGCAGCCCTGAGGCTGTACTCACTTGCCATGGGGAAAGAAGACAGTTCAAAGGCTGGACAATGGATTAAAGGCATCATGACTATATTTCCCTTTCATCTGACTAAGAGATCTGACAACCCGAGATGTGCAAATGAGCAACACAGATCCACCTCTTCAGCTCTACAGTAAACAGGGACTGATAGCAATTCTTGTGTTCTTTTAAAACTCTGCCCTTATTCTGACGTTACCATTAAGGAAACTGTTTCTAACATTTACCTGGTCTGGATTATGCATCAACGGACAATTATCACACTGATCACCAACTCCATCACCATCTGTATCACTCTGGTCCGTGTTATAGACGTAAGGACAATTATCTCGTTCATTAAAAATGTCTATGAGGGAAAAAAGAACAAAATATTGAAGAAATTGGAATGATATAGCATTCAGCACAGACAGCCATAGACTGTAGGAGTCACCAGTAAAGAAGCAAGGTTCTTAAGGGGTTCATATACTTTCTGATGCTACTACACGAAATAGCGAAAAGGTATTAGAAAGAAAAATTATGGTATCAATTCCACTTTTCTTGCTATGAAAAAGTCTCCTGTATGTATTTACTTAAGGAATTTTGCTAGAGTAAGGGCTGATTATATCTTAAGAATTCAGCCATTTTTCATAGAATAACAGATAAAGAGGTGGAGTATTTTTCTTTTAAAATTATTTGATTTGCATTTTCTTCCCACACTATAAGAAATGGCATCAAATGCACAGCTATATCATGGTGGAATTTCTGAAGAGTTTTGTATAGGAACAACTGCACTAATTTAGTGCCTCAGCACTAAATAATTTAATTTTACTTAATAATTTAATTTTACAAGTGCAGCATTTATTGTACAGCATGCCAAATTTTCAAAATAAACTGTTCCTCCTCAGAAAACTTTATTATACAACCAACAATCTCCTTCAAAATTGTAATACACTGAAAAGAAACAAAATCGAGACATGTTGGCATATGTGTCTGGAAAGGATACAAAGACCCTTTCCTACATTATGCAGTCCCTGGATATTTGCATAATCTTTCAGCCAGTAACATACGGTTACGTTTTAAATCAAATTAAAGAACTATCATGAGTACTACTAAGAATCTGATAATCAGAAGCATGAGAGGACTTCAAAATGTTCAAGTGAGATAAGCATCCAAAAGTTTAAAACGTTGCTGAAGGAAATCCAAAACTACATTTCTTCAGCTTCCAGTACTTCTGGATCTGAGTAAGTTTGAAATGCAGCAGGGACATGATTTCTGAAAGACATTTAAGTGTTTTTCCTCCCTCCTTAATTCTGATCAAATCTGGATCATATAGGCATGTACTGGTAGATGAAATAAACACCTTTAAATAATGTTTGAAGACACACAAAAATGTGTATTTGGATTACTGTGGTGTTCTCATTACATTCATAAAAAAGCAGATTAATTTCCTAAAGATATTGTTTTAACTACATGGATGTTCTGATGTTCTTTTCCCTCCCTAAAAAAAGGAAAAAAAAAAGTCAATAGAAGTGTTATATTAGACCCTGATTACTTTGGAACACAGATGAAGGGAAGAATTTTTTTTTAAGATTACACTGATAAAAGACTTGCTGTGATTTATTCTTCAATATCATCCATTGTAGTCAGTTAGGGATTTAGTCAGTTGCAGTCATCATTGTAGTCAGTTAGGGACAACTATACTACGCAGGACAGATGAACCTCAGTCTTCTCGCTCTTCTGCATTTTTGAGCTGCTAGACCCAGCTTTATTCCATGTATAAAAGCAAGTAGCCCATCTTACTGGACATAAAGTAAAGTCTACTTGTGGGACAGCACTTAATTCTCAAAACTGAAAGCATACCATCTCCGTCAATATCCACGGCACATGAGTCACCCTCCCCATTATTATCTGTGTCAATCTGAGCAGGGTTGTGCACATAGGGACAATTATCACAGCGGTCACCAACTTCATCCTTGTCATAATCAAACTGACGAGGGTTGAACAGAAGAGGGCAATTGTCCTAATAAGAAGAAACAGAAGATTGCAGAATATAAATCACAACTCAACATACTACGAATTGGTAACTCTTCCTGTTCATCTTGAACAAAGGCCAGAAATCAAAATATTAATCCTTTTTTTTTTTTTCAGTGGACAAGCTGTACCTACACTGAAGATTTTGGTGGTAACGGGATGGCATCTGGACAGACTGTCTCACTGTCTGTTTTGGTGGGTTTGTACAAGGCATGTGAAATACGCTACATATCTCACTAGGAGAGCAACAAGCATTTTAAAATGGATCTGTACTCAGATATTTCAACAGAAGTGTATCACTGGTGCACACTTTTTTTTAAAAAAAAATCAGAACACGTTGAAAAATCACGCTAATTTCAGCTGCATATTATAATTTTTTTGAAAATATAGAATTGTTACTCTGATTTTTTTGGAACAAACTATTATCAATATTCTCACTTTTAAACCATGTATTTTGATTTTACAATTTAAACAAGGATTGACTTTTTTTGTGGGCTGTATTATAATTACATACAATAATAAAATGTAAATAATTGCAAAAAGCAAAGTTAAAATGGAGTGCCCTCATTGGCCCAAAATAGTTTTTTCCCCCCGAGACCATTCCTTTTAGTGGAATTTTGAAAATTTCATTTCAGTTTAGTCCCTAATTTGAAAGTCTGCCAAAACAAGAATTCTTACGTTTCACACATCCCCAGATAACACACAGACTTTTGCACAGGCATGAGAAAATACTCAGTGTGGAAAGCAAAGAACAAAAACAAACAAAAGCAGTGAGAGTGAGGGTGACATCACTGTCATGGAATCTGAGGGGAGGTCATATGGAAAAAATCTTTAAACTACTTTTCCTCTGCAAAAGCAAAACCTGCTTACTAGGAAATAATTTTTTTAGCACAACATTTTAAATTCCCCTGAAATACATTTTATGTACTCAAGGACAAGATATAGTGGCAAGTCAAAATTTTATATTGCTATAAAAACTTCTGGCTACAATTTTTCAAAGACATGTAGTGAATCATACTATTTTATCAAATGATTCTTTGGGGTTTTAAATATTCTAAACAGAGGTTCCATGAACACAGTTCCAACCCAACTTTAACCATGTGAAGGTCTAGAGCATCTAGTCTTCCTCTGATGGGAACAAAGAGGATAAGTAAATTCCTAAACCTAATTATTCATCCTAAACATGTTCAGAAAAGGCAGGGTAAAGCCCACTCTGAAGCTGTCTCTGTCCTTTTGCTGAATGTACAGGGAGAACAGGTTTAGACTGCCTATCATTTAGGCTCTGCAGGTAAATGAATGGGGTCATTCATTTATTCAGCAATAGCGTGGCCAGCAGGGACAGGGAAGGGATCTTACCCCTGTACTCAGCAGTGGTGAGGCCGCCCCTCGATTCCTGCACCTCAATTCCTGTGTTCAGTTCTGGGCCCCTCACTACAAAAAGGACATTGAATGACTTGAGCGTGTCCAGAGAAGGGCAACGCAGCTGGTGCAGGGTCTGGAGCACAGGTCGTATGAGGAGCGGCTGCGGGAACTGGGGGTGTTTAGTCTGGAGAAGAGGAGGCTGAGGGGAGACCTCATCGCCCTCTACAGCTACCTGAGAGAAGGTTGCAGAGAGCTGGGGATGAGTCTCTTTAACCAAGTAACAAGCAATAGGACAAGAGGGAATGGCCTTAAGTTGCACCAGGTTAGGTTTAGACTGGATATTAGGAAGCATTTCTTTCCAGAAGGGATTGTTAGGCGTTGGAATGGGCTGCCCAGGGAGGTGGTGGAGTCCCCATCCCTGGAGGTGTTCAAGAGTAGAGTCGACATAGTGCTTAGGGATCTGGTGTAGTTGGGAACGGCCAGTATTAGGTTAACGGTTGGACTGGATGATCTTCAAGGTCTTTTCCAACCTAGACGATTCTGTAATTCTGTGAATTTCAGTCTTGTGGTCAGATGTAAAGGAGGAAATTATGAATCAAGCTAGGTACTTTTCTTCTCTCATTTCCCCTTGATGCTGGCTCAGTTTATAGTTATTCATCATAACTTGTTTCCAACATTCCTCAGTTATATTTACCTGTTTTTATCATTCTCCTATTGCGAAATAAAAAAATCCAATACCGCTTACCATTAAATTGTTTTCATGCACACAGCTGAACACAAAACTGATACAGAGAACATAATTCATCCCCAGGTTACCCAGGCTTCTTTGCTCCACACAGTGCTACTCTCCTTTGATCCAATACAACTTTACTCTGCATCAGAAATCATTCAGGGAAGGCAGTGCAGAATACCTCAGCTGAAAGTCTGAACAATAAAGCTCTCATCTATTGCAATGATTTTCCTTAAAACCAAATGTTTAGGTCAAACATACTGAAGACATAGAAATACATCTTACTTTGTCATCTTCAACACCATCATTGTCATCATCCTCATCACAGGCATCTCCTTTGCCATCTTTATCAAAGTCTTCTTGACCAGAGTTAGGCAGAAGGGGGCAGTTATCCTGGCCAGAGGAAATAATCAATAGATTAAGTTTATGTTATGTTAGAATGACTTGCCTGGGCAAAAGAGTAGATATGGTCCACCAGAGACTATAAAATAAGAACAATCAATCGCAAATACATTTTAAGTGCCTGTTTGTTTGCTGCCAAAGATAGTAGTTCATTTGCTGCTTTCATATTGTAAAGTAAGCGAAATACATCTGCAAATCATTCTATTTCTCAGCTCTCCTTCTGTTAAAAGGATGTTTCCAGTAAATTTGAGATGAAACTATCTAGCAGAGAACAAACTCACCACACGCATACACATGCACTCTTACATCAACTTTTTATAGACAACTCATGAAGTATGTTTGAAAAGATCGGGTTTGGTTGCCAGAAAAATAAAGATACAAGCCAGGAGACAGTCTTCAGAAATAACTGTTCATATGGAAAATTACTGGAATGAAACAGTACAGAACAATGAAGGGGAACATTGTAAGACAGGGTTTTGAAAAACGTGCCTTTATACTGTTCTGCAAAACAGTACCCTTGCACTCCCAAGCTCCCATGGCTTTGAAAATAAAAGACAAATCTATCTCTATTTTGTATCACAGCTTTGTACAGAATTATTATTTTAAAGGAACAAATCTTAGATTACACTGAAAAAAAAATAAGTGAAATAGTCCGCCAAACTTTGAGCATGTATTCCTTTTTAAAATACAAAAGTCAACTAAAAATGGATTACAGTTCTACCACTGGCTAATAATAAATAAATCTATAAAAACCCACTTTGCTATTCTCACTTTTTCTCATGTTATGTTCTACCTCAGACCAAAACTGAATCTTCCTATAAAGTGCAGAAATATCTTTTGTCACACACACCCTAAGAAAATTATTATTATAGTAAGGTTCCTAGCCTTGTTTTCAATCTCAGTGGTTCTAACAGTACTGATAATTTAAGACAAAGAGAACTGGAAAATTTGTGATAAATGTCAAAACCCCAATGCAACTCAAATTGTTTTATGACACTTTTTTACCAAATACCTGTGTACAGACTTGACTGTCCAACTCCACACTGATTATCAGTGATATAAAAAAAAAAAAAGATTTTTGAAACAAGTCAAAGCTTGCTAAGATTTGTTTTTTATTATTATTTACAAGTACTTGCTTTATTCATATAGGTTTGGACAGTAAGTTAATTTTCAATGATTATTAGCTGAAGGAAAGGAGCTTTGGTTTGTTTTTTTTAAAATCGAATTACTCAAATAGGATATTTCATAATTAATATAAGGACCCAAAATACCTGGTATTTTTAGGGTCTTTTTTTTTTGGGGGGGGGGGGGGGGGGGGGGGGGGGGGGGG
>NW_020799097.1:78627419-78720187 GCF_003259725.1 Athene cunicularia
GGGCGGGCAGCCCTTAAATGAAGTACTTGTGTCCATTACATCAACACATATATTATAGAAACCACAAATCAACTTTTGGAAACAGTGTTTTCTGAATGGGTTCAGCATGTTAGGTTTAATGAAAACTTATCATTTGCATTACATCTTGAGTCAACATGTTGCAGATTCTGATCACAGGAACCAAAAAAGAATGTATGAATTGCAATTGCTAAATTGGCTGGATCCACAAACTTTCCCAGTCTCTCGATCTGTACTCAATTTTTTAAACTAGTACAGTGGTCTAGAACTGTCATTTTTGCATGTCTTTCCTCATTTTTTAAGCAGAAGTCATTGTGCTAGAACTTTATGAGAGTTTAGAGGTTGATCACTTTAACGTGGAGGAGAAGAAACCAAAATGTTTCAGTTCTAAAAGAAAAAAAAAAAGTAATCTAAAAACCTCAGAGAAAGCATTGCCCTTGTAGCCACAACTAATTCAACAAAATACTTGAGCACCTGCCCAGTGAAAGCATATAGGTAATCCAGTGTTGTCTGCAGTCCCATGGATAGGCATTTAATACTGAACATGTGCTTATGCCTTCTGCTCAGATAAAGCTCACCCTAGTTGCTTAATTTGCTGCTGCAAACAGTGTATGTCCATCTGTATTGTGCCTGTCATTCAACCACCAGTGAGGCCACCACCTGGAACTGGGATCCAGGAAATTACCTGTTGGGGGTGCCTTCACCCCCAGCTATTTGGGCCATTGTTAAACTGATGGACCTGGAACAACTTTCAGCCTGGTTTTGCACAGCAGTGTAACTGCATCAGAGTGAGACATCCAAGCAGGCTCACCAATTCTGAGCAACTTCTACTGGAAGGAACCTCAAGCCATGGAGCTGAGGATCACTTACTGCTTCAGATGAGTACAGAACCAAAGTCCCAGGGAACACACCATGGTGGGCACCCACTGCTAAACGTACATGCCACCATTTTTAGGCTCCCTGATGCTTATTTTTTCCTCGGTGTATAATGTTTCATTTTTCACTACAATGGCACGGTTGCAGCAGCAAGAGTGGAGAACAGTCCCCTGCCAGGTCTAGAGCCAGTGGTGGCAGGCAGGTTATTCCCAGGGTGAAAGCTGGGACTCCACAACTCTGAAGGGTAAGAGAGGCTGAATCTCACATTCCCTCCCACTGAGCTTTTGTAGTAAGAAGAACTCCTCTGTCTAATTACTCATTTATTCCTCTCTTGATTTTTGGCAATAGGAACCTATCTCAGGCTCTGAATCCCATTTTCAGAGTGTGACCTACTTAACTCTTTTGTAGTTCAAGAAAGAATTTGAAACTGTAGACCTTACCTGGCTGTCAGTGTCTCGTTACAAGCCTTGCAGGTAGGATTTCATACTCACCTGCACCCAGAGATTCCTATTTAGTTCTCACTAACTGCATGCCCCACACCCATGCTATAGGCAACTTCTGCTCAGTGTGCTCAACTCTATTCACAATCATCCCAACCTTCCATGTATTCTGAGTAGGAAGAAATCCAAAGCAGGGGACTCGAACTCATTCTGAGGATTCCTTACTGCATCTAGTGTTAAGTGATTACACATTTCACAGCATCTCCTACAAAATGAACATGCTATAACAGTCAAAGCTTAAGGAAATCAACCACCAGCTTGATGCCGAAAAGTGTTATTCACAACTATTTAGAAAAAAATAAAAAAGAGTCAGTTTGGTTATGGAATGTCATTTTTATCAACCTTCTTTCCTTACCTTCACACAGTGATATGTTGCATTAGCAGCACAGACCAAGTTGTTATTAGGCCAGCCGTCCAAATCTGAATCCTCACCACAGATGCGTCCATCACCAGCATAACCTGTCCTACATTCACATTTGTACATAGGATCACTGAAATGGCCCAGATAGATGCACTCTGCAGACTTATGGCAGCTGTGGGTCTTGTCCTTGCATGGATTCTCAGGTTCACAGACCTGTAACAGATAGAGCATACTCACTGAAAACTCAAAACATTCACAGCCAGCTGTGCGTGCCTCAACTTTCTCAAAATCAGGTCAGTTATTTAGATGCCTAAAGACAGGAACTTTGTTTTCATTATGGTTAAGTCAGACTCTCTGTCAGTTTACAACTCCAGAAAATGTGTATAATTAAAATAATTAAAACAAACCACAGGAAAAAGTGGACTTATTCAAAAAGCAATTACAATGATCAACAATTTCAGAACTCTATCTGTTTGTTTCCAGAAATCATTAATCCCCAGAAATTAACTGCAACAGAAAGTAGACTGTACACATCTCTTTCCTTTAGTGTTCTGCCTGTCAGTATGCAAGGACTATCTTATTTTCTTAAATCAGAGACACTAATGAATTCTCATGTTTCCCTCAAGTTTTTGTTACCTCTTTCTTATCACCGCTTATTTTCATTGACAACATCTGAGAATCTTATACAGATGTTTTATATTTAGACTTCACAAGTCAAACCAAACACAGATTGATTCAATATCAACAGAGAAGGAATCCCATGACATCCATTTTAATGTTTTGTCTATCAAAACTGTAGTCTTCAATATCACTTCCACTTCCTTCTGTCCTTCATCACTGATAGATGTTGGCCCAATGGAATTTAGGGAGTGAGAATGTCAGACATCTCTGATGACACCCACATTAACAGCATTATATTTATGGAGAGAACAATCTTGATTCTTCAGTTTCAGGTCCCCAGAGTAAGTATGTATGTCTGAGAGACAGGAATGCAAAGCAGGGAAATGCTTGCTCCTCACATCTTACACTCATTTGGTGCAACTGTACAGGTGCCTAGAGAAAATAAAACCTCAAGCCCAAATTCAGCATTTTGTTACTTGAACCAAAAACACCCTGCTACAGCAGATATCTATTTCAAGTTATCTTCGTACAGTATCAAAATTTATCATACACTTTAATTCACAGGTATTTTCAGGTGAGAATTATTCAGTTTCAAAGCCAATTCAAATTCTCTTTGACATCACTTACTTGTTTCTCTGTCTTGGCAACTTCCAGCCCTACCCCATAGGGTTGACTTCCTTTATAACGTGGAGGACATGGCAAACAGTGGAAACCTGGATTTGTGTTTACACAGCGATGGACTTGATTCACCTTAAAGCAAACATCTGACACAGCTATACACTGTAGGAAAAGAAGGAAATGAGAAACAGTTAGATGGCTGTCTAATTCTCAGATAATTAAAATTTCAGTGATTTACTGATGTTAATAGGAACAAATTGATACCTCATCAAGATCCTCACAGACAGTACCATTGCCAAGGTAACCTGCTGGGCATGGCCCACATGACCAAGACCCATCTGGGTAACTGTTGCATTCTGCTCCAGGAAAGCAAGGATTTGACAAACATCCATCTGGAAAAGACACATAATAAATTAAGTTAGGAGCATAAAAGGCATGTAAAACTTCATTTAAGAAACAGGTATTCTCTGTTCACTAGCTTAAAATCACATCTGATGCAACAGACTCTTATAAAAACTCTTATAACTGGGGTTACTAACTTAATATACTATTGATTTAGTATGAAAATATTACAGATTGCTACATCCATTTGAATACATTACAGCATATTGAAGCCCAGTTTAAGAAACATATCCTTGTTCAGGAGAACTCAGTATTAAGAATTTATATAAAATCCCCCTGATCTAAACAGCACCCAAAATAGTTAAATGTGCTTTCCTGAAACAAAGATATAATTAGTAGACTTCTGTAGAGTCAATTCATAATTACCCATTAAAGAAATAACAGCAATAATAATTACTCAGACTGAATAAAGAATGACTAAATACCAATTGGGCAATCCTTCTTATTGCACATATCATGTTGCCTGGTATCTCCCACACATGGCTTTCCTCCATACTGTGGCTCTGGACTGTTACAGAGGCGAGACCTCTCACGAATTCCTCCTCCACAGGTAACAGTGCAGGCAGACCATGGAGACCAAGGACCCCAGTGGCCATTCACTAGGATATGTAGAAGAAAAGAGCATCACAGGATTTATACTGGGGACATTTGGTGCCAATGACAAAAGCCTTTCTTCAGATCCCTGACTGGAAGCAGATTCCCACTACACAGACAGGAAGAAAGATGCTGGCAAAGCCTCACTCTAAGATAGCAATATTTCAGAAACAAACAAATAAAAAATACCCAACTGCTTTATAGGCATTTTTTGGCTAGTAATTCAAAACAACATGACGTGCTCACTGGCATGGTATATTTCCATTTAAGTTGATCAGAGCAAGTACAATGCCTTCAAAGCTCCCTACTAAGCTTTCATTTTATACAGAAAGCAAGGGTGTGACCACAGGATACAAATTTCTGCTGAGCCAAACCTGAGCTCTGTGGCTTTTTTTATGGCAACATTATGCTCAGTAAGGCTGCAGCTATTATTTTTGTTTCACAATTCATTCATCAGTGTATCCTCAACAGAATTGCTTGCCTCAGTATAAATAACTATTTCAATGACTCTTCTGCACATTTTATATTGGTACAACTCTACTGATCCTGTTGTCATCAATCCTGAATTTTCCTGAAATACTAACATCTTTGAAACAAACTCTGTGTTCAACCTTGGTACTGAAAAAAAAAAAAAAAAATAACGGCAATGGTGTATGTCCTTAAATAAATAACCTTTTCAATAACTTTGAATGCACAGGTAGATCAAAAATTAGACTGTGTACAGTTATTTAAGTACTATATTGTTAGAAGCCTGACATCAGTTTCAAGCTCATATCCTATAAGTAGAAAGGAAAGGCTGAACAGAGGGAATGAAGATAGACATACAAAGGGAAAGAATTCAGTAAAATTTATATGTAAGTGAAAGTGAGTGGGCTGAATAGTATAAAAAGGTTTAAAAAGGTAGATGAGGAATAAATTATAACAATAATTAAATCTGTTGAATATGTGTAAAATATGTATGCATACTTTCAAAGAAACCTGGCTATCAGGCAACTGTATGTCTATTCCTAACATGTACTGTTATCAACCTCCTCTTAGATAGAAAGTGTTTATATCTTTGATATGCAGAGATAAATCACTAAGTTATAAAATGAATTTTTCTCAAACTCTTAATGTTTAAAGCCAAATCATAACTTGGGAAGTTTACAAAAACCTCCAACTGCATTGTTGTCCTCATTTTAAAAGCATCCATGTGTGTTATTTCACCCCTAAGCTACGAATTATGTTTTCCATCACAGAAACTCACTGTAATTTAGATCTGAATAAAGAAAAGAAATTCAGCTGGAATATTATGGAATCACCTTGGATTCAAGACCAGAGACATACCTGGACATGGAGCCTTCTCACACTTCTCTGTTTCACGCCCATTTCCCACACAGTTTTTCCCACCCATCTGGGGGATAGGGGAATTGCAGAGGCGGATGCGGGTGATATTTCCTACTCCACAGGTAACTGAACAGGAAGACCAGGGAGACCAGTGACTCCAGCCACCATCTTGACGTACTGTCAGAGAAAAGAGCAAAACTCAAGGAAATAGCCCACCTGCAGCAGTAATACAAACTCACTTGTAATGACAGGCTTATTAGAAGGTTAACTTCACATCTGAAGAATGTCCCATCCCTTTCCTACCACTGTCACTTACAAAGCCTAGAATGTCAGCATAGGCATTCAAGTACAGCTTTCTTAAGAATCTGTCAACAACATATGACTAACATGGATGCTAGATATTTTACTTAACAAGAAACTTTTTCCAATGAAACAAACACTTGTTTCAAATATATATTTGAACATCTAGCAGCTTCAGCAATAGCCTTACAGTAGCCTGGATATAGCAGCTACCTGCAATAGTATTAACTACAGCTCTGTAGACAGAGTATGATCCTTCTAAGTGCCTTAACTGTATTTCTAAACGCTACTAAGATAATGGAATAGGCCAATAATCATGAATGAATGAAAGATCAAAACATGGCCCCATGTATCATGATTATGAACTGAGTGTTGTCTCCAAACTGACTTCAAACAAGAGACTCAAGTTCATAATGTTAAAGAAGAGATCACACAATATCTTTTTGTTTAACAGAGCTGAGCCTGGAATGTACATACCTATTAAATTGTCAGGAAAAGGAGAAATATTTGAAAGGGGGAAGATGACAAGAAATCTAATGATAGTTACTTTAACTATATGTATATGAATATTCCAATATATACTGTTCTGATTAGTAAGAGTTCATAGGAAATCTAGAATAAGCTTGTTTTCACTTAGAAATGTCCAAAGAAACTTTAAAAAGCATAAATTTGATTACTTACTGCGATGGTCACATTTCTTAAAGCTGCACATCCTTGTCTGGATGTGTGGGCCTGTACAAGCACTCCTGGTGACATCACACGACCTTCCTCGCATCTGAGTCCCAGAGCCACAGGTAACTGAGCACTTCGTCCAGTCTGACCATGGTGACCAGCCCTCCTCACTGTCATCAGCTGCAGAGCAAAAGGTAAGAAAAAGTGCTTAACACTGAAACTCACTCTTATCCTATTTAGATTGATTTTTTTTTTTTTCTGTAGAACATATACTTTGCCCTTTAGATCTCTCTTTTTCTAATTTTGCTTTCCCAATCTGCCACTGAAGTTAGGTTTAATATGGTTTAATGTAATGAGACATTAGCCCAGATAAGAATCCTGGATCTTCATGAACTCGAGTGCTGTGTGTTTGCACGAGGCACTGACCTTTGGAGGAAGAACAACAACTTATTTCTAGAATGGACTGTGCCAAAAACTGAAGTCCCAACTGCCTTTGACTTCAGAATATAGTCGGTATGATGAGATGTGGCCCCACCTCTGAACACAACATAACGGTGGACATTATCAAGAGCACATTGTAAGAATATTCCCTATGCTCTAAATAGGCAAAAAACCTCTGAGTATATTCCAATGCAACTTTATTTAGAACATCTAAGCAAACATTCTCTTCTGCAACAGACTTGTCTAGTACAAAGGGAAATGTACTGAACCCACACTGAAGTCACTTAATGAGTGAAATTATTAAAACTATTGTCATTCCAAAACCTAGTTCACAGTCTGCAATGCTGTCTTAAATATGAAACATTGTCAAGATTCAAAAGTAAAGCATTACACCAAAAGAGGATATATGATAAAAGAAACAAAAAGAGTAGCAGAATGACAATAACAGAGAGGAAAAATAACTTACATTGTTAATAAATATTGCATCAAACTGCATGAAGCTTTTGATCTGGAACTTATCCTCCACAAGGAGACAAGAAGATATCCTAACCTATGTTAGTCTGCTTTAACCAGGCAGTATGAAAAAACAATAGGGCACAGTGATATGGCAAACCAACAAAAATCAGAATGTCCAGCTCTGGAAGACAAAACTGGGGAGAAGAATGCATCTAACCTTCAGTGTCCAAGTTAGCTAGGTAAGTTTTCAGCTTACTTCTAAGCAACCAATATAATCACTGGAGACCAACTCCTCCATAAGGTAACGTCAAGCAGACAAGTTATTGCATATGATCTTTGTATACATACATTGTTTTGATCTTTCCAACACACTAGTAGTGATTTTAAATGTTGCCAGAATATCCTTTTCTTTGGCCAAATACTCACAGTGAGAGCAGACTGGACAGCATTCGCCTTCAACAAAAGATGGATCAGCACAGGAGACTGCTGGGCAGGTGATTTGATGGCACACAATTTTAGAATCCTACAGGCAAAGAAATCAACTTACTGACTTCTGCTCACATACACAGACAAATAAAGGTGCATATCTGGGGAAGTTTCATGTGTGGAAATTCTTTGAATTTATCTAACCGACATGGACATGGGCTCTACTTTTTTTATAAATATCAGTAAGTCTAGGGCAAGCTCTGACTAAACGTGACCTGACCTGAACAGTCGGTCTGAATTAAACACACTATCCATTTCTGAAGAGAAGAGAGTGTTTCCAAAACCTTACCTGGCAGGTACACTTGGTGCAGCTATCTACAATCCAGCTTTCATTATCTGCAAAGACACGGCCATCCTGCCAGCAAACTGACTGGTTCTTTAACGTTTTGTTAGGTCCAATCAATTCCCACATAATTTGGTTCTCTTCAGACTAGAAGATGAAGGAAATGAAAACAAATTGAGTACTTTGTAAGCATACTGTTTTAAATAAACAAAACTGATACACTACTGGATTTAATTCTTCCATTTAAAAAAAAACACATTTTTTTTACATATTTATGTACATAAAGATGATGATCTCAGGTACCGCAATACTATACAGCAACTCTTCAGATAATAGTACAAACACAGTTGCACAATACTAAGGGAAATCTGTTTATAGCAGGTTTGCTTTCCTCTAGTACCACTCATCTTTACATAGGAAGATTTTAGTCCTGAGACATATGGCATAGTAATAAACTTGCTTCAGTGATTATTCTGAATTCACAGATTCAGAATAAGAAGAGAGGAAGCCTACAGTAAAATGAAAACCCCATACATTTACGTACAGTTTAGGTACTCTGTGTAGCCACTTGCTGATGTATTCATAAATGGTATAAGCGTGGCAACAACACTTTAATAGCACACAGGCAAGGTTGGGTTCATCAGCTTTTGATTACCAAAGCAGCAGTAACCTTTAAGAGAATTGATTTCCACTATTTATGAGTGCATGTGTGTGCTCTTTTAAACCCAGTCTGTGAAAACCAAGTCTTCATTAAAGTGTTATACTCAGGAACTACCTAACTAGTCACTATGAAAACGTAGGTCACCTCTACATTATATAGATATACCGAGAGGTATACACATGTAATACAGCCATCCCTACTAACTGCACGGCAGACCTCTTTCAGTTCTTTCAGACTTACAGGTACCTACCACTTTTTGGAGGTTATCAGCTAAGTTGTTCACCACAATGCGCAGGCCAGTGAGCTCTGTGAACATCGTTCCCAGCTCTTCACAGGAGCGGTCACAGAACTCAGCTTTCTCTGGTTTCTCACCCACGTACTCAGTTGTGACAGCAGGGCTCAAGTGAAGGATTTCAGTGCTCTCGTTGATGGTGTTCACTTCAGCTGGTAGCAAGAGAGGGAAAGAGAAGAGTGGCATATACAAAGTTCTTCCACAGATTACAGACTCCTGCTGAAATCACAGATTGGCACCCATGGGTAGGGTTTAAACACATCTATTTTAGCACAGCTTCACACTAGATTATACCCATGAATAAAAGAGAGGGGTTAGATGTCAGCTGCTTCCAATTATAGGCTTTCCCTTTTCAAAATTAAGAGCCAAGCTGTGTCTCACACAGCCCTCACTTTAAAACATTGCAACATTAATTTATGAAGAATAACAGGACACAGTATCAAAAAAGCAAACCCATTTTATCCACTCAGAGCCATGAAAGGTTTAAGATTTGTTCATGATCCATCACACTTTTTTGATACAGAGAAAAAGGTAGGAGAAAGAGTTTTCTTGCAAAAAGTCATTGTCCTTGCTCTGCCCATAAATTCCATGGTTACTTGGATCAAATTCACACCATTATACAATTATTCCAGACTCTGGTCTGCTCTATGTTGCACTGCCTGGTATTAAACTCAGAGGAGCTGTTATAATGATAGTTTAATTTTGAAGTGAAATGGAAGTCAAGCTAAGATCAGGCTGAATATTTGATTTGTCACTCCAAACACTTCTTCATCAGGCAGATCATAATTCAAACAGAACTTTGCATGTATTATACAGAGAGAACTGGATATTTTCTAATATCAGTTTAGAAGACCTCCCTGTCTATAGCAAATTCTTGAAAAAGAATATAACAAAGTATGAGCAGCAATTAATAAAAAAAGAACATAGATAACTAAATAAAACAGTCTGTGTTCTGTATAGCATTTAAGTCTCCACCAGGTAAATATCTTACGCATTCCATGTAAGCTTTCTCTAAGGACTTCATAGTACTCTCAAATTTGGTGTCAGCTATACAGAAATCCATACTGACTTGTTTACCAGATTTAGTAATGTTGTAATAACTCAAGGTTACCAAACAGAAAGGAGAAGCAAAGGGTACAGCAATTTAAAAAGAATAAATCAGCACAGGAACATGTGCCATAAAACATATGCTTCAAGTGACAGAAGTCGGCAATGCTTTAAGAATTTTGAGGGCTTGATTTGATGCTTGACTAAAAGTAAAATGGCATATTTAAATGTACAAGCAATGAAAATGGGAGTAAAATATTCTTCATTCATTTAGAAGGCTAAAAAAAAAAAAGAGCAAAGAACCAACCCATAAGATGACATTAAATAATTACTTCTCAACTACACTTAAAATTATTGGCTTGATGTGCTTTTAAATTAGCTATGAAGTATCTGCTGCTAGCCAAGGTCTACAAAAAATTGTTTGCAGTATTCCAGAGTTGAAGTAATTGTCCAGCTTCACTTACAGGATGGAAGAAAACCAATATACCACATAGCAGATCAGATCTCTGTGTCATAACTGTTTACTTCAGCTGCTTTTTGGTTCCCTGGAAAGAATGCAATTTTCCTACCGCATTGAAACACTAGGTTTCTCAGATTCCCCCATAGCACTTCTCAGGTCATTAATTTCATATTTCTCAAGCCAACATGGAGTGTGCCTTGACCGGAACATTCTGAGGACATTAATAAAGCTGCAATCTCAGCAGGAAACATAAACCAAAACTATGTTAGAAGAACTAAATCCACACTTCCTACTGGTACTTGGCAGTGACTGAAAGAAGATGCCTGGGGATCACTGGGAAATCAGCTCTCTGCTGCTGGCTTCCTGCTAATTTCCTAAGGACCACATGATTATCTTTAAAATGAGAAACCAGAAAAGCAGAATGTGCATCCTTTCACATATGCAAATGTCATTCTGTTGATCTAGCTGAAGGGATTTTATTGATGTGCCTATTTAGGCATGTTTTTGTCATCTCTCCTACCCAGCGCTGTGTGTAAGCCCTGCCTAAAGTATTTACAGCCACCACTACAGAAATACTTTCCTACCCTCAACCCAACAGCAATCCCAAGCTACCATTTCACCATACCTCACATTCTCATACTCAGATTAAAGATACAGTAGGAAAACACAGTCCTGCTTTTGAAAAAGCAGCTGGCTTTTTGTGTCTTCAAAGCTGAAGGCACTTCATTGGTAACATCTGCCATGTTGTTATGGGACACTCACATGTAAGTATGGCATCTTAGTGCCTGTATCTCAGCTCAATGAGTGAGCCATCAAAATGAGAAAACATGTACCTTGTAGTCAGTAACATATCACCCATGGCTTTTCAACTGTGGTAATTAAGATGGATAGGCAACATTAGAAAATCAGCCATGCATGTAACAAGCCTCTCAAGTAATTCTGATGGCCTCAAGCCACAGCATCTTCAGTTTTGGCACAAATAATTTCCATCTTGTAGTGTTCTCTCCGTGTTGTAAAGTAAAAGTAAAAATACTGTGAATTGAACTAATTGCTAAATACTTCCCAGGAAGGAGAAACAAACAAAAAAAATCTGTATATTTTATCCTGAAAATGCGGGAGTTGACAGATGTGATAAAAAATACATTAAGGAAATATTATCTTTTGGTTATCACTGCAACAGCTGAAGGATATAAGAATTCCACCTAAGGTATGTATCAACGTGCAGAACTTATCCCTTTAGGCTTCCATCAGCTTCCTCTTCACAGCAGAAATACAATAACATCCCATTTCTAATTGGTGATATTTCAAAACATTTGTTAACACTATTTCCCTTTGTGGTAATCAACCAACAATAATATTTTTTAAAAAATGGAGACACTGTTCTTCATTGGTTTCACTGGTTCACTTTCATCTACACCTAGGGATCCCATCCTCTTGACCAAGACTGTTTTGACTAACTACTGAATGTGCCCTCAAGGTTCCACCTCGACTTCTGGGAATTTTGTATCCCCTGGCAAGTGAAGCAGGATGGCTGAACTGTATCCTTCCTGAAACTAACCTCTTTTATTTAGATTACAATTAGATGTAAATACGCGTTCTATTTTCCCACAGAAGTTCTTCTCCTCAAGCGTTTTCTTCCACTAACAAAGTTGAAAACCAGTAATCAGCAGTTCTGAGTAGTTTCTCAATAGTTTCTGAGCACAGAAAACAGCTTGGCTGGGAGAGATGACAACAAACACATAAGGGCATATCTTCTTGCCTGTGCCATCTAAGACCACTGCCCTTCTAGCCCATCTCATATGACTCTAACACATTGTAACACTTCCATCTGAGGTCCTGCACCAGAACACACATCTGGAATGTATGAAATAAGCAACCAAGATGCTTTATCAAGATTTATAAACAGACTAGTAAACTCAGTTAAAGTTTTTGTGCATATACATATATACACACCCCTATATAGATATATACATACATATGTATACACACACATTTATATATCTTAAAGAGACTTTTCATTACAAAATCTCAATACTCTGGCCCCCTTTGAAGAAGTCAAGGCCTACCACTGATTAACTTCTGGGTTTTGCATAAACAAGGGAAAAAGTTGAGTACAATCAGCTTAACTGATTTGCTCTGTCGTATGTTTTAGTGAAGTGACAGAAATAATGGCATTTCAGATGGCAGGAGTTTCTAATAAAACCGTGAAGTTCTGACTGCCTTGTGCATCCACCCCATTCCTCTGATGGACTCAGTTGTCTCTGATTCTTGCCTGAGCTCTTGCCAGTTACAAACACTGGAAAGTAAAATAGCCAGCACCTCCTGTGAGCTCGAGTACAAAACCTCAGTGCATATTTGACAAATTTTCATAACTCTTTCATGATGATTCCAATATATTCCCACACACAGAGGGCTCCCCTCCTGGTGAGGTCAACATGAACCAGACTAATAAGAACATGTCAGCCTGTCACACACATGCCTTACATATCTCTTAAGGTTTTTTTCTTATTTTCCCTAGGTTGTTTTGATTAACAAAGCTTTGGGATTCAAACCCAAAGCCTCTTTCAGTCAAAAAACTTATTGCTGAGGAATTCAGTGTCTTGAAGTCTTGCAGACTTGTTCATGGGCCCGTTGAGAGTCAGAAGCAGAATTCAGAAGCTCAAAGAATCACAGACATCTCATGAAAGAATGTAGACATTTTCATAGATATTTTCCTTCTATTTCTAGACAATAACTTAAAAACGGAAGCTCAGAGTTATAAACCTAAGGAATAAAAACTAAAGTAGTAGGCTAGAGAGTAGAAATGGTATCTCAAGATAGCTAAAAATATGTTCCTATTACCACCAAAGAGCAACTCATTTTCATTTCAAAGGGATCTGTTGCATGATTTTAGGAAAATATGTCACCATTGACATTTCTCATTTTCACAGTGAACTGAACAGTATTAATGACCTAAAAAAGCCTTACTTGACTGGCTTCTCTGGCATCCTTTTTTACGCAGCACATCCTCTATTGAAGTATCAAAGATTAACTGAATATTTTGCAAAAGACCCTGTAATAATAATAATAAAAAAATTAAAACCAGTTACATTAATTTGGGAATAACAAATAACACATCTGTCTCAATCTCATGCTACTGACTGGATTCAGCCATATAATAAATAGGTAAAAAACCAATCTACAAGGCATTAAACACACACACAAAAAGTGTTTATAGTTTTTTTATGTCCAATTTCAGTACTATATGCAACAAAATGAGGTATCTTCTGAAATAAGTCATAATAAAAGTTATTGATCAGGTATGAGCTCAAATCTCCATTTTCATAGCACAGTTTAGAATGTAGTTCTACAAGTCATTCATCATGAGGTCAAAGCCAACTTTTGGAGTTCCTGGCCCATTGCACTTCCATCCTTAGCCAGTTATTTCCATGCACCATAGTTTTCTGTGTCCTCAATTGTGTTGACACTACCCTGAGACAACACTATAAAAACAGACTGGTATCTGTTTCACTTAAAGACTCAAAGAAAAAAAAAAAAAAATCAGACTATTTCAGTGACCCACTTAACAATACAGCCTCAGAACCAGTTATATGAGCACAACTGATGGAGAAACAGTCATGGAGGTAGGAATGGAGAGGCTGTGGGCAAGAACTTCTGGCCTCCCTGCCAAAACTGGTCACCCCACCGAATCACACTCCAGCATGTCATGCTCTGGCTGACAACTAGATGGCACAGCAGGATGAGAAAGAAAGATCTTTTTGAAATTTTTGAAGCCATGAGTTCAAGTCTGATTTCAGCTGTGAGTGAAAAGAAGCCGTCCTTAAAGCACTAGGGCCAGATCACATCACTGTACTAGGCAGGAGGTAATTTTCATTTTATAGGAAAACGAGAAAGTTTTTAATTGCTTCAGTTTAAAGAAAAGAGAAACAATAAATGTTTTAAAAAAAAAATCTCATTTACAGGACTGATGGAAACATTTTTTCTATTTTTTCAATTTTTTTTTTTTCATTTTTTAAATTGAAGTGAAAGGTTATTCAGAATGGCAAACCAAGATATGCTGTTAGGGGATGGACCAACACCACAATCTTCAGCTTCATTGAAAATTCTTTTTTTTCCCCTTCCTCTTCCAAGTAAGAATTTAAAATATCAACAGGCTCTTATGACTTGGATATATTTCAATGGAAAAACAGTTCAAAAAATTTCCAAATAATTCTACAGATCACCAGAAAAATACAACATGGTTAGAAGTCTTACATCTAGAAAAGAAAGTAGATGTTTCCATAGGAAAGTCCATAAAGTGGTTTTGTGCACTTTTCCTGGACTTAGACTTTATTTTACCAGACTTTTGCTTTCAGGAACCCCAAATTCACACAGCACAGATCTAGGAGTGAATAAAAACACACTCTGGAGAAATTCTGCTTGGGAACACCTGTGACCCCCTTAAATCCAAAAGGCTCTGAGGGAACAAAACTGCATCTTCCCAACCTACTTGCAGTTAGTTTTTTACTTCACCAGAGACCCAAGCTTCTCCAGGTTACCTACCCTGAAATGATTCTCCCGAATTGACCCTTTTGCCACATACATCCTGCTGTTCTCTGCTTTCAGCTGCTCATAGAAAGGCTCCTCCAGGATGAAGCTGTCAATAAGGTCACAGCCAACATAGAGGTTGTAGTTCTCCCCTGTTATTTGCACGGTGAGGTTCTTCCACTGTGAGTCCGCAAGGTCCACATCTTCCAGGGAAATCACATTCTGGAAGCCATCCACCCAATAGATAAGGTCCAGGGTGTTGGCCCGGCCATTGGAAATGATCTCAAACTGCCTCTCACTGATGCCAGGCCCCTCTAAAGCAAGGATAGTGCCTCTAGATTGCCTGTCCTGTCTCAGGGTGGCTGAAAGAATAAAGCCCTCATTCTGCCGTATGAGTCTGACAATCTTTTTTAATTTCTCTGGTTTACATGGAGGTATATGGTCAAACCGAATGAAACGATACGCTGGGATAGTGGGGTCTGGACCCCGAAACAATTTTGCTCCAACTGTCTTTCGGTTTATGTTACTGATTTGAAGTAAATCAAAGGTAGTCTCCTCTTCCTTGTCACCATCTGAAAAAGTTAAGAATGTGTGACAATGCATCTATAAAAAGTCTCTTACAAGAAACAACTCTGCACACTATACTTAGCAACTGCAATTATATGACAGAAGTAAGAATCAGTGGCGTAAAACAAATATGTTTTTACTTCCACAAACAGAACTGTTCCTACTGGCATGCAAGTGAATCATATTTTCCACCTGTCATTTTCATTTACATGACAACTCTCTACTTCTGTGTGTGTAGGTCTACGTATGTTCAATTATATAACTAAACATATGGCTATATATTTTATAGCACTACATAATACACACTTGTATATATAAATATACACACATGCTATATGTCATGTATATGCCTACACATGGATGCATGTAACAATGCATCCATTAAATATTTATATATATATTTTTTTTTTATATATATATATATATATATATATATATATATATGAATGGATAGGGAGGTTGAGCCAATTTCTATATTTTGACTATTAATTAATAAAATAAAATAAAATTCTGAGAAGCCATGTGGCCATGTGACAACAGGAAGCAAGAGATTTGCTTTTTAAAGATTCAGGCTAAGAAGTCAGATGTAAATGAGGGTTCTGCACTGTGCCAATTTACATTTTACTTATATTTGGTCTGTACAGGTCTATTTCTCTACCTCTATCTTTTTTAAATATTCACTCCATTCAGTGATTCTCTTCATGTTACTTTTACCATACGCTTCCACTGCAGAGGAAAGTATAACAGCAAGTATTACTGAGACTACATATATTTTGTTCAATAGAGAAAGCAATTTTTCGATATTTATTGGGGAATCTTCATTCAGCAGTATTAAGATGTATCTACCAAAAATACCCCCAGCAACTGGGGACTTTCAGGCACTTCTAAAAAAGTAATATATGATTAATTTGCCCACTGTAGCTCAGGTAAGCCAATGTTTTACACCAACTTTTAGCTTTGGGAGTTATTCTGTATGTAGTTAAGAAGTGTCAGAACTTACCCTGAGCATCTGAGGAAACCCACAGGGTTATCAAGACAGCAAGCCACAACAGCCCACTCCTCTGCAGCATAACTCCTATGAATAAACCAAAAAGTAGTTAAGTATTAGGGAAAGAATATTTATCAACTACAAATATTTTAATTTACCTCATGAAATGCCATAAACAGAGCTCTCATAAGTAACTATACATATAAAATCAGAATCTCTATCTTGTCTGATTCTTGTAATACTTATTCTGGGGTTATTTTCAATGCCAGAAATCAAATATGACATCAGGTGAATGGAAGGGGAAATCCGGATGATAAAGCTCCTTTTTATGTAAATGTCCTTAACAATAAAAAAGGAAAGACATACAGATAATATACATCGTTATTTTTTTCCATGATATTTCAGCAGCTGGCACAAGATACCACATATTAGCAGTTGCATCTTTACTTTGGAGAATTACATTCAGCTGAAATACCTCGCAGGATAATGGGATCTCACTAGATATTGGTTCTGAGTACCAGGGGTACCTTTCAGTACCTTTGTCAGTGCCATCATGCAAATTCCTCTTTCCTGTCTCTATCTCTCTATCATTTATCCATTCTTACGATCCTCTGTACCCAAGCACAGCTGGATAAAGTGACTTTTAACGTGATGCCATTTTTGCCCTGAAGCACTATGCTGTCATAAGCCACATAATTGCATCTCCAGACGTGCCTGCACTCACAATGAATGGAGCAGACGCCATTCACTGGAACACGTAGACATTCATTTCTCTGGATACAGCCACACCGCTTCAACACTGCTAACTGCACACATTTTTGTGAGGACTCAGGGATGTCACCTTTTACTGCCTACATTTTATGTTTCCTACAGGGAACTCCTACTATTTGTCACCCCGAGGTATCACCGCTACCACCAGGAAGCCTCTCTCCCCTCTCACACCCAGCGCCTCCCGCAGAGGACCCTGCCACCGACGGCCGCCGCACACCGACGGCTGCCGCACACCGGAACTCAGAAGACTTCAAAAGCCTCAATCTGTCACTAGAGCAGAAAACGCCAATGCAAGCATTGCTGCCTTTCCTTTTGCCATGGAAGCTCCTTCCAACTTGGCTGGCCTTGGCCTTGCAGGGTAGCGGGAGCCAAGGAGCCTTCCCCTTTCTCACAGGGCCGAGGAGACTGAGCCAAGCTAGGAGGGAGAAGGCTTTTTTGTCTTCCTAAGACATTTGGTTTTCAGTTTTGCAAAACCTCAAGAATTTAAAAAAATAGCTAATGAAGTTCACAAAACCTCAAATTCTACTGAGTTTACTCATTCCCTCCACTATATTAAGACTTAGTCTTCATATCTATATATGTAGTTGTATGGTGTGTTTGCCACAAGATTTTGAACAGCTCTTGCACAACTCTTCTTGGGAAGGTCCTCTGGGTATCCAGTTAGAGAGAGAGGGCAGCAAAGTCTCTTTTAGAGACCTGCAAGGTATCTTTGAGATAATGCAGTTTACTATTTGTACATTCCTATACATACAGGTTTTACAGTGGAAAATTTTAAGTCTGTAGAAGGAGAGTTTAAAGGCAAATTTGATTGTGATTGCTTTTAACCAGCTACCTCATATCAAAACTCTTCTTTCCATCTCTGTGGGCATTACGGGAATGAAGGATTGATAGCATATTTTTTCAAGCTGAGTGACTTATATATAGGATGATGGCCTTTGAGAAGACAGATTTGGTTCTGTTCTTTCCACAACTGTGAAAATGCTCACTGCTCACTTTCCCCTGGCCACCTCGGAAGAGGTAAACAACCTCTTCTTTCCAAGATTCCTGGTGGAAAAGCTCACAGGAATGAATGCACACTCTGCTTTCCCCAGCTAGCCAACGTACACAAGCGAACATTGGAATTACATTAACGTTTCTTAACCTACCTGCTTTTCTAGTACAAGATGAAAGTGAGCAATGGTAATCAGAGAGATAATAAAGTCTAATTTCTTAACATTTAGGAACGCTGGTGAGTTAACAGTAGTTCTCACACTAATGGTTTTCTGTAGTGTTTTACCTTTCATTGCGTTTTGCTTCAGACTGGCACATCAGGCATGAGCACAGGTTCTTAACGGCTCATTTCTTTATGCAGGTCCTTAACTTCTCATTTTTTTTATGCACCTCCCTTTGCCTTTTTTTCTCTACTGTTTGGGTTATTGCTTTTTTTCCCTTCTGCACCAGCCCTAGGGGACTTCCATTTTGGATCGTGTGAGCACTATGCAAGGTAACATTCATTACTGAAAATCACTGGTGAATGGCATGATTCTAGTCTGGCACTATCTCAGAACGAACCGTGATTTGATGGATCTCTGTCAAATAATTCTTGAGTTTTGCCTAGGAGTTTATCACTCAAGTTCGGGCTTAGCTGAGCCTGGGGCAAGACTTGAACTATCCTACATTAGAAGAAATCTCATTAGATAAGGGGAATACTAGAAAAAATTGAAGCTACTGTGGCATGATGCCAGAAGACAAATTCCATGAATTTTGCAGGGTGAAATCCTGAACAACTTTTTTTTTTTTTTTTTTTTTTTTTCCCTTTCCCACAAAAGCATCCTCACTAATTGAAAAGGATCTAATTGAAGAAATATGATGAGTAGTCCTTCAAGTCTTACCCGGCAGTCCTGGATGCTCACCTGTTATTGACAAACATGCTTTCTGAAATGCTGTCCTGCAGGCATGAAGAACTTTTCAGGTTTTTTCCTGTGGTGAGGTTTGATTTTCATAATTCACTATATTGGGGTTCCAAAACTGAAAGAGATGACTTCAGATTAGCATGTGACTCAGCCATTCAGTTTTTTGAATGAGCATGTAGTGAGTCGGAGAGAGACCTGTATGGTTCCTCAGACAACATGTAAGTACTCCAGCTAAATGAAGATTCTGAATGCTGGAGTAGATTGCGCAAAGCAGTGAATTCACCTATGATGAGAAAGGAAGTTATTTTTGACAAAGCTTTATCGATGCTTTGGTTTAAGTTCTGGTGCATAAGTAGACAGAAAAAATGGGCATCATAATCAGGTACTTATTTTTCCATTCTTTGATTCAGAGGGAGAAGTGGTTTATTTCCAACCTTCCTTAAATAATTTCCAGGTATAAAAAGTATCCAGGTAGAAATGCTAACACATTCTTGTCAGAACAAATAGCCATGGGCTGTACAAGCACCAGCTGGTATACTTTTACAGTAATCTTGTCAAAGAGGGAAATCTTGCTACCACCTGTTTACACACTTTGTCTTTACTCAACAAAGTGCTTATGCACAAAAGCTTGTTCAGTGGTTTCAACAGGAGGACTTGGAGTTTAAAGCTAAGCACATGTTTAAGTGTTTTGCTAATTGGTTCCTACATGATTTAATGGGCGTTACACAGTAACTTAAGGAAAGAACTGTAAGTGGAGCCCTAGGCTTCTAACTCACAGTCGGAAACTGTTTTTTCCCTGTCCTTACAGTACATATGACAAAACAAATATCCGTCCACAAACAGTTAAATGTGTCCTTAGCCATTTTACAGAATTTTTGTATTCTTTCCCTATGTGTGAGCTGCTGAACATGTTAGGGCTGCCAAATATTTTCAGCCTCCGAAAAGGAACATTCCCCTACCAAGTGCAATGCAAATGAGCACTGAAAACACTCAGTAAATCCCACGTTGTTGCTCTGAGTTCCAAAACCCCCCTTTTACTACATTCAGAACAGATTTATTACCCAAAGACCTGCTTTTATTACAACTTTGTTACATAGTTTCACATTCTATCACAAAGGTATTGATAATGTCACTATAACAGGAAAAGAATACATCACTGCAGCACTGACTTTTAAACATCTAAAACTATCCTTATTATCCAGGCTGTAATATGGTAATTTTTATTTTATTTGCAGTACTGTGTTTTCTGTATATCAAAAGGAATTTGGTCTGGTTTGTTTACATATGTTCAAAGACAGCCCAAAGGTCGAAGCTTTTAGATGGTTTGGATTCAGTCTTTAGAAGTAAAACATACTGAAGTTGGTAGCAGTTTTAGCTGAGGAGCATGTGAATACAACTTAAATGATAACTTCAGTGGACCAACTGGATTATAAAAGTTGTTCAGGGGACCAGATGCCGTTCATTTCAGGAGGAGGTAGAGCCAAACTACCTTTGAAGGCTGGGGCCTAGCTTCTTTTCACTTATTTAAGTGAAATAAAATAACAAGCACTTACTGAGGGCTTATCAAGTTGTTGTAAATGTTTGAATGATCTCAGTGTAAAATGAATTTTTTAATGGCAATGAGACCCACGTTTGTGTTTCACCAGGATCATTCTGGGTCCTTGATTTACCTGCACAACTGTCCCATGAAATCCAGATTATTCCCACTGCTGCGTACATTGGCTGCTGGGCAGGGGTCATCCTGAGGAGCCTTTAGGTGCAAACACAGGACAGGAGCCCTGCTCCTGGGCACACATGCAGCCCCATGCTCAAGGGTGTTGCCTCTGCCACGCTTTCTCCCTCCTCCCAGCAAGGGCCTGGGCATCTGCAGCCTTCCCCTTGCCCTCCATTTTTCTGTAGGTATAGCAGGGTGGCTGGCCAACAGCAAAGTATGGTCTCACCAGGTACAGTGCGTCCCCGAAACACAGGATTCACAGAGTCTGAAGAGATCAAGAGATGCAACTGGGAAGACAAACCAAATGGATGAAAGCCCCAACAGGGCAAGAAAAGAACATACTCAAAAGAATTGAAATTGATTGCAAACAAAATTGAAAGGCCACAGAGAACAGTCTGGGGGGTTGATATCTCTCCATATGTTCAAAACTCCCACAGATGGAGTCGTGGGTCCCACAGGATGGAATGAAGAGATGAAAGCAAGCAATTCATGAAAGTACTACAGCTGGCTGTTGGTCTCTAAGTGGGAGAAAGAGCGTCATTCAGCTGTGGCCTGATAATCATTATGATGATTAAAGCTGAACAAATAATTCCCATATTTTTTTAATTCTAATATGTGTTTTGCCTCTTTTCCCCCCATAAGAACATCCACACACGGATCACAGCTTCCCCTAGCACATTCATTACTTGGGTGTGCACATATAGCCATTACTTGTATTATTGATGAATATATAAAATGCAAATCATCTTGCTTAGCTGTGAATGGTCAGAGGAGTCAGATGGCAGCATTTCAGCTGCTCAGTCAGCACACCATCACTCCCAAACAGATGCTTGGGCATACATATTAAAAGTGGGGCCTCTTACAGTACTTGTGCTGACAAGTATCCATTTTACTCTGAAATGGCTCTCCACATAGAATTAAATGAGTTCAAAAACCCCTCTGAAATAGTTCAAAGGTGAAGAAAATTGGTTTTGTTGTTATGTGCCTTGTTCCACTGTGGCTGCCCCTGGTACTCTTGAAAAGTGAACAGAGAATTTTACTCCTGTGATAACCATAGACTATTCAATTTGATATAGTTATATAATGAAATGCTGGGGAAACTAGAGAAATAGGCAAAATGTCTTACACCAGACACCAGAAAGAAAACGATGTATCTCCACATACATTTGTTTCAGACTTGCCAGTTCTTGCAAGTGATTAGCTATTTATTTATTTGTAATTAGTTCTATGTTTCAATCTATTTAAGAACAAATTGGCTTCATGTCTGTAAAGACTATAAGGAAACTGCATTTTTTTCCCCCTTCCTACAAAACATAGTCTTCCTATTTCTATCCATGTTCTCTGGCAATAAAAATTATAAGATAATCAACAGTGATATCATTCAACCTATGCATGGTTTACTGATATTAATATTCATGCTTGTTTACTTACCTTGCAGCAATTAACTGCAATTCTCCCTAGTGATATAATTTTCTTAACATGGCTTCATTTTCCTTTCCATGAAGGCTCACAATGAGGTGCTGAAAATCATGGCACAGGAATGGACTGATATTCATCAAATGAAGAGGGACATTAATATTTATTATTGTCTTGTATTTAGTTAGTTACCTCTGTTACACTTACCAAGAGGACGTATCGATGGCTCTGTGTACACATAAATATTATTGTCTCTGTCCGAAATGGAACTTGCTTTCTAAGTAAGGCTATGGGCTTGAGTAAGAAATGTTTGTATAAAAAATAAGAAGAGAACATACTGTTGTACTAGCTTTCCTACTAGATTTCTTAGTAAGTGCTGTCTTAGTACTGAGATAGAAACAGTCAATCATACTTTTCTTCCAAATAAATATTGTAACTTTGATAAATACTTTTGTTAAATTATACAAATGTTCTCAGATTAGCTGTTGTTCAGCTTCTTCCTTCATTGGGCCCTAGAATTACTGTGGCAGTTTGATGCATTTAAGGATGGTAGAGGTAGGTATCCAGCTATCACCCTGTGTATCCCGGCAGAATTGAAGAGCTTTTTGCATAAAATGTCTGTATATTTTTATTTTTTTCAGACATCCAAAATCATACTAAGATGGTATTGGCTCCCATGTTTAAAAGCACCTAGTAATTTGGCCTTTGTTTTTTAATCAACTCAACACAGTTTTAGAGTGACTAGTTCCTAGAGATTGTCTATGGAGTTGTAATTCTGTAATTCTTTAGAAATAGGCTTCTATGTGGGGTTATTTTTTTCAATTTCTTTCTAGATCTTGGGAGGAGAAGTAATATTCCTGCCACTGAATTTTGGATACTATGTGAAAAATAAGATGGCTCTTTGGAGTAGCTCATTTTAAAGTCTTATGACTTAGTTTAATATTTCACTTTTCCTTATGGCTTACATAATACTACTGTGATAAGAAGAGGTTAGTAGATAGTCTACAGCCCTGTTCAGGTTTGATCTTGAAAAAATGTTCTTGGTCAGCTGAAACGCATTTCCCTTCAGATACAAAGTAGATAGTAAGACATACGTCAACCTTGCGTCAGCCTCTTTGACTAAGAATTGTAGCTATAACTTTGAAAAACTTATGGGTAATTATACCCATGTGAGTCCCCTTGAGACCACATTCTTACATGTGATGATAAGCCTTTTTCAATTTAATACACAAAGTTTGCGCTTTCAAATTCGGTTGGAGGTTATTAGATATTTAAAAGTTGTTTATTTTTCACACCATCACAGATAGTTAACTAAGTCCTGATTTGTGTCATTTATTACATTCTTCAGTGTTCTCTTGTTGATATGATTTTCTCAGATTCATTTCCAGTGGGGAATATTTGGAGCATGTAAAGTTATGCGTAGATTTTGTGTGCCAAAATTAGATGGAGCTTCTTTGTTTGTTGGAAATCAAGTTTTTAGGAATTAATAAAAACCTAACTGCCTGACTTTTGTTTAGAATTATTATTTCAGCCTCCTGGATTGTAAAGTAAAGCTAGACACCACCTATAAAACAGTGGATTTCACTCTGTAAATGGAAATGGTGTAATGTCTTTAGCCAGCCTGGAGTTCCTTGTAGGAACTTGTATGGACTATGGAGTAGGGTATGTTCGGCCAAATACTGCTTCCAGTCTCTTAAACCACCTTCTGAAGGGAGCTGATGAGTAGCACATAACCAGAGGATGAGATTATTTTCACCACATGGCCTAGGTGGGTCTTACAGAGTTGCTTTTTGATACTGATGCATGTTTGCCTTTTCACCCTGCTTTCTCCTTAGAGGTCTGCATCAGCTCAGTGTGAACAAGATGTAATGTGCTTCTCTGTTGTTGTATATCAATTAAAAGACTGCTATGAGATGATCAGAAGACTGACAGCTTTAATACATCACAGAGAAACAGTAGCAGTTAAGCTTACATGGGTTGTAGTTCAAACAAGCTTTGAAGACATCTGGCTAATTATGTCAGTGGTGTAGTAGTAGGTATACAAATCATTCATTGACCATTGCTACTATTTCAGTTAAGAGGGTGTCTATCATCTTTCTTTTAAACATACAATAGTGACTTCTGCTCCTGGTAGGACACAGTCTGACTTTATCGTATAAATCTGCAGTGATAGTTCTGCCAGGAAAGTCAGTAGCCTCCAACTGTCTTAGACATATGGCCTGCAAAAGTCAGGTCTATGGAAGAATGGCTGTGGTGCCACAAAAGAAAATTATCTCAGATTATTGTTGAGAAAAAAAATATAAAGGCTCTTTTCTGAGGTTTGGCCTGGTTAGAATGCTGATTTTTCTCAGAAATTCAGTCCCAGATATAATTAAAACGTCACCAGACTTCTGCATCATGGAAGTCTTTGTGAGGTTGAACATGCAGCCAAAAGGAAATGTGTTTAAGAGCTTTTATAACACAAAGCCAGACTGAGATCTTCTTTGATCTTCACTGGATTTCTTTATAGACAATCTATTTCACAACTGCATTTAGTCATCTGCCTTTGTGATACAAAGCAGATTTGGTGTACGCCTGTGCATTGTAAAAGTGGTAAGCAGGTCATGACACAGGATCACGGAACGGTGTCATCTCATGGATATTCCCTGTTTAGGCCCATTCTGCAACTTCCTGTCAATTTACAAAGATGTCAAAGAGCATCTTTTCCCAGGTAAATTTAAAAAAATATATTTTTTTTTTTCTTATTTTCATGAGGAAAAGAAGAAGGTCCATAAAGAGAATTTTAAAACTAATTGAATTATGCTTGCTAATGAAGAAAAAATGTCAAGTTGGAAAGTGAGATTTTGAAAAATTCGGATTGTGATGTGTTGAGAGCTTCCCTAACTATAATTTTTTTTTTTTTCTCACTTAACCCAGAAGCTTGTTATACAAGTCTTAGCTAGTCTTAGAATGACTCTTTCTGTGGTCAAAAGAGAGACACAGGCATTTCCAGAGGATGACTCCTCACCTCCTAAAAGCAAGTCTAAAATGAACAAGATCCAGAGGTGCTTACCAAACACCAGAATGAACATGCCTTTAAAGATTACAGTGGCAGTAACTGACTGTCAGAGTTCATATGTTGTTCTGATAAGCCTGAATAGATTTTTTTTTTCCTTAAGTGTTACCATCTATCTAACCTTTCCAAGGTCCCTTAAGCCTTTAGGGCTTAAAGTCTCTGAGAGTTCATAATTTGTTCTTTGACTAGCAGGTTGTTACGTGGCTTCACAATTCAATGTGTAGTCAAAAAACCAAATGTGGAAAATGCAGATTCTGAAAAGTAACAGTGAAGACAAAGAAGAATGAATACTTAAAATCCCAGAGTGAATGAATGAAGATATTGAGCCCATCACAGAGAAACAGGGGAAAGTAGAATGTGCTAAATTCAGGTATAGGTCTGGATTTTTAAGTCAAAGCTGGACTCATATAAAACCAGATTCTGAAGGGGAATTAATATCTCATTGACCAAGCTCTATAATGGCAAGACAAACCTGTGAGACAGCCAGGCTTGTAGGGTAAAAAGAACAAATTATTCTAGCTCTTGTAGCACACCCCATTATTTAGAGGTTCACAAAGTGATGTAAGACACATTGAAAACATCCAGAAATTCCTTCATGTCAAACCTCATTTACTCACAGGTTGGATCATCAGTACAGACTTCTGCCAGACATTGCAGAGATGGTGGGGAAAGCAGTGGCTGAGTAATGCCTCAGGCTTTGGACAAGAATGGTACCACACTTTCGTACAGGTTTCATACAGCTTTTGGGGAGCCATGGACTCAGACATTTAAAAGATCAACCCTGCAGTGAGAGTGCTAAATCTGTAAGTATTCTCTAACAAGTTAACTTCTCTCTAGGACATAATTTATTCTCTCACTACTATAGTCCTCTGTCTTTCTCCTAACACTCTCTCCTTATCTGTCCCCTATATGGGACACCAATCACAAGATGCCCTTCCTGCCTTCATCTCTCTTTTCTAGTCCCCAGATCTGCTGTTCTTCTGCTATCTCCTGACCAACACTACTTTCCCACACTCCTGACTCCCCGATCTGCTCTTCAAAGTAACTCCCAGACTGCATTCTTGACACTTTGAAGTCAGACTATTTCTGCTTTTAAATGAATTTTGAAAATTTATTCCAAAAATGAGGACACAAAGCTTTCTCTAAAGAACTTTTATATATAAATTGGAAATATTAGACGTAAGAAGGGCTCATTCCAACCTCAGAAACAACCTTCCCAAATATTTTTTCTGAAACTTTCTAAAAGATTAACTTTGAGACAGCCTCAAAACCAGAAAGTTTTAGTTTAGAGTATTAGCATGGGAAAAACTTAAAAGCTAATAAAGAGAATCAGATAGCCTTAATGTAGAGCTGTTGCTATCTGCACTGCCTGTAACATTCGTATCATGTATATAGCAGTTGTTACTGGATGCATTGGGATAATCTACAAGTATCAGATTAACTACAAACATTAAGCAAACAGAAGAGATTTATGTCAGTAGGAAATAGAAGTTAACCCTCACTGTGTAAAAATGTTCTTAGGAAGGGAGGATCAAGGAATTTTTCCTAGTCAGACTATGAGTGATTTTTATAAGAAGCAGCTTCCCTCTAAATATGACTAGTCCAAAGGGTTGAAGTTAAGTATGGGTGAACAAAGATTATAATTCCATACTGTTATAAAAAATTTAGACAATTTATGGGCAGATACAAATGGAAATGGCATCAGTAGAGTTATCTGACGCTTAAAGAATGAAAGTAAAACCTCTAAATATACAAGTCATGTTTCAAACAGGCAGCATGAAGATAAAACGTGATGCTCATTGTTTAAACGTCTGGAATTAGAAAGGAGTCTGGCAGGAAAACTTAGATCTTCCAGAGAAGTGGCATGCATGACAAAAAAACTCACAAAGGGTAGATATTCCTTTATATTTTTCAGGAAAATTTTGCATGTTTGTCATAGTTTCAAGTCAGTTCTATGTATCCAATTTATGTAACAATGATCAGCTAAGAGAAAAACCTATTGGGGAAAATGCCTGATGCTTCTTGCACCACAAACATTTGATTTTTTGTTATTTCTTTCACCCATGACTTGAAGTATCTCAGACGACAACTGCTAAATTGTATCCTACAAACAGGCATGAAAAGAACTCCTCAGCTTAAACGGATGGCCATAAGTAACTGCTCATTACAGCTGCATTTGGAAGGGAGTGTGAAGAGGTCACTAAACTATACGTCAAACTGGGGAGTCTTGCCAGGAAAACGTGCATTTCTGGAGTTGACATGGCAGCATGCAGTGTCTCAGCATTATAGTATATGGAACAAATTCTGATGTCCATACTCAGTTCTTAATCATTTTTTACTCAAAAATGTCACAGAATTAAATGGGAACAGTGCCAGAATAAAGACTGAGTTATATTTGGGATTGACAGTGGTTTACTGTTTCAAAGATGACTATTCCAAGTACTCCAAAACTCACATATAACCCTGACTTATTGGAACATTTTTGGACTCTTGAGGCTGCAAGGCAGGGTTAGAGTCCCAGGTTTAAGGTTATTTAAGAAACCAATTCCAAAGTGCCCCACTCCCATACTCATGGAGCAGCACACAAAGCCACCTGATCCTTCATTTTATATATACAGCTAAGACTCAAACCTTGGCTCAACCTTTCCCAAAATGAACCAAGAACTTTTGGATATGTCTCAACCACAGAACAGCCATGGCCTCTTAGGCAAACAGGTAGTGGGAAGGGGTTCACATACAAGGTTTAAGTTAGAAGCTCAACAATCAGCCAGTAAAATCAGCCAAAAGAAGCATCACATGAATGTTGAGGCTTAGTGTCTATTGAGGAGCAAAGGAGCTCCACACATGCACTGACTCAGTGCCTGGGAGGGTCGAAAAGACATGCTGGTCCCAGTAAAACTAAGCTAAACTTCATGTTTCGATTGTCTGGAGAACCTGTGCTGTTCCTGCCTCCTGCCTAATGGGGGTCCTCTGGGAAGTTTCATGTGGGCATGTACAACTGCACAGAAAGTGTGTACATCATTGTCCTGAGCCATGGGTCATCCAAACTGGACAATGACTGAAATGTGTTATGCCTACTTTCTGACCTGCAAGCTTGTGTTGGTTTAGGCACTGCTGTGACCGGAGAGCACGTTGCCGCTGTCCCTCCCCCACCCTCAGACATAAGTAGGGCACAAACCCCGGGTTAAAATAAGAATAAATTTAATACAACAGTGTAATAAGCAATCTGAACAACAGTAGCAATGATAACAGCAATAAACAGTAGTAACAGTAAACAAGACAAAAGATATACAGAGAAATACCTCAATGGTTACAGACAGCTCACTCAGGTGCTCCTCGTCACCAAAGCCGCAAAGGAAAAGCTTTCCCGGACCTGACATCAGCATGGTATGAATAACCCGGCTGGAGATCCCTTCCCCTTCTCTGCTGGGGAAACTTAACCCTATCCTGACTGAACCAGGATAAAGCTGGATTTCTTTTGCAAGGAAATGGGAAAATGACAATACAGGAGGTCATAAGGAACGACCTAGAATTTGCATAGATCTCATCCCGATGTTGTCTTGAGACATGAATTATATATGCATGCAGAGGTGAAAGCTTGAAGCATGCAAAGATCTCAGTGTAGCTATAACCCAATATACATAGCATCATTATTTTTGGATGCAAAAGACTATTTGAAGGTGCTTGAAAATCTATATATAGATTCTGGTTTTATTTTAGGAACACTTTCCAAGGAAATTACCATGGCTGTAGTAGCTAGGATTATACTGGCATAATTTCTGACCGACAGAGCTGAGTATAAACAAAGTACAGCAAGTCATTAGGACGTGTGGACAAGGGTTGTCTCACACAGATCCTGTGGAATGAGCTCTTCATAACTCTTCCTGATGCTTCTCAGATGCTTTCTTGGGTCAGCGTGAATGTATAGGAGATGTCAGCATAAGGAGAGATCAGGGAACTCAGGAGTAGGGACAGACATGGTGTACAGTGCAAGAGGGTGCTCCAGAGGCAGAAGAGATGAGAGCAGGCAGATAAATTGCATTTCCTTATTTTCACAAGGTCAAGTTTGTATTACACTGAGTAGTAGCTGTATTAAAAATGTTCAGAGAAATATCATGAAAATGTAGTTGAGACTGTGAAAATTTAACACTGTATCTATTCCAAGGCATTTTAGAAGTCTCTTGGTAGAAGTTTGATATTCTAACATATCTCAAGGAAGTGTATCATTTGTTTCTGAGTTCTAACCAGTCAAACAGTCACTGAAGAACTCTCATGGCTCTTTCAAGTTCATCTAGTTTAAAAATTACAAACAATGAAAAATCAAAATTTGCCAATAGTGAGAATACAGCAGCTCCTGGGTGTAATGTAATGCATCTTTTAATTGGGGAAAAAATGGTATTGATATCTGTCATAACTGTATGTTTATATATTGTGATTAGCCAACTGTGAAAAATATTCCCATCAGCTATTTCCTTTCACTGTCATAGTTTGTAAAAAGCCTTCTGGAATATTTTAGACAAGAAATATGAAACTACTTTTTTACATATTCCATTAGAACTTTTTCCCTCGTCCAAGAAAGTGGTGGAGAATAAGCTGAACAGGGAGCCGGCTTAGCTAGTCAAATTTTGGTTGGCTTGTGTCAGATATCTTGGACAAAATCGTGACAACTTTGCAGGAAAAAAAAAAAAAGGATGCATATATGAAAAAATAGACTGGTGGAGGAATTAAAGATATGAAGCATTCTCCATTGTACATAGGAGTTCCACTACCAGTGGTGTAGCCATCTTTGGCTGATGAAGCAGAAAGTGCATAGTGCGAGCAGATTTTTTTGACTGACTAGCTTTTTGGATTTGGCACAAAGAACAGACTTTACTGACATGCAGTGATTGATACTGTACATGACAGCAATAAAACTCCCTTTACTTTCTCCCCTCTCTCTGCATGAGTGATGACTGTAATGACTCTGTCTTTGTTCTTTTGTTCACTCTTTGATTTGCTACTTGCAGTTGCCAAGTTGCTTTGCACCTGATTTGTCAAAAGAAAAATCTTCTCCTCTAACACTCAGACCTTAGCAAAGGAGATTATCTGGGGTTGGTTCAGTGGTTTCCAGAGGAACAGAGAGACCTTATAGGTTGTGTGTTATTTCCTTGACCCCTTCCCTTATCCGATATATTTTTTCTGATCACTCCTGATTCCTTTCCTCTCTCAGTTCTTCATGTCATAGTAGTGGATCTAATTAAATATTTGGAATGAGAGGGATATGCCTGCCATGGAATAACATAATGCTTTTGGACCTGCACATCTGCAGCATAGCGTTTATTTTACTTCTCATTAAATATGTCAGAGTCTGTAAAGTGAATTGTTTGACTTTGAGAGGATGTCCTACTGGGAAAATGACGATATGCAGAAAGGACACTTGCAGCTTCTCAGCTCTCCCCAGATGAGATCCTTCTCACAGTAACACGAGAGGCAGGGTTTCCAGATGTCACTGTCTCCAAAGGAAACAAGAGCTTCCGCTTTACATGACCCACACAATGTGTTTAACTTCAGTGCACACTACTATGCCAGGACTGCAGTATCACATCAGTACTGTATTCCCTAGCCTTAGGGTTGACAAAGTATAGGACTATAAAGAAAAGCTGTAGTGGGTGAAGTACAGTTCAGTGGTTCAATTCATGTCACATTGAATCTCAACATTTGAAATCAATTAAGGAGGGACTGATTATATCTAAACCCTGGATACCCTTTGCAAGAAAAAAACAAAAACATTAAAAGAAAAAATACCTGTGTTCTCTGAAGCTGGCAAATGAAGAAATGTTCCCTGCTACAGCACATGCAAGATATGTGACTCCCATCTACTAGATGACCTGAGGAATATACAGAAAATGTACAATTTGTGCTCAGGATCAGCTGAGCTAAAACCGCCCACACTAACTTAAATGTCAAATGGGGCATTTGCACATTCAAGTGCAAATCGAATTTTACAACATTTGGTTGCAAAGTTACAATTAAATATATGCAGGCATTTTTTTGTTCAAGTCACTGAATTTGCAAACAGCTAGGAGAAGGTGAATCTTCCTGTTTCAAACCTTCAGTACAACTTTATTTATCTTTTCTCTAGTGACTGTGCCAACGCTGTGCTGGTTAACTGCAACTGAGGAATGGATCTGCTGTGCATTTCAGAAAGAACTAGATTAGTTTCCTTCAGAACAGTACACAGTCTCAATTAAGGCACCATTGTATCTCCATATTCCGCTTAGAATGATCTAAATATTTACTTAGGACATCCCTCTAAGACCATTTCAAGAGTTAATGCACAAGCATGGTAATCAGAGGGCAGATTTCTCCATTCCCTGCCCAGATTCAAGGGTAGTTTGGTCATTTAACAAAAGGTTTCCTGGCTTTTGAAAGGATGAAGGTTTACATGTGTCCAAAACTCATTTTGCACTCCTTGTGGGCCAGGCACTGAAATGAGATTGAACCCATGGTGTTGGCATGCACTTCCACAGTGAATACCAAGACTCCTATGGGACATGAACAGGAACCAACAGTTACTGATATATAAACCAGCATGCTGTAGGTGCAGGGCCTAGAGTAACAGTGGTAGCCTTCTCTGATACTGGATACAGTTACCTCTGTATTTCCAGATGTTTACTCTGTCCAAGATTTGTGCACAGAACAATTTTAAAGGATATACAGAGCTGTAGAAAGTACATGAAGAAAGTAGCAGTAACAAGTACCTCCTCTGCCTATGCACAAGTGAAAAGACCATTGCCATACTTTCCTCCATTTTCCTTCCTTCGTATACTTTTTTGGTTCTTCTATTTGTAGTTATCACATTGCCCTGCATGTGATTTACACCCAAATCCTATCTTTTCCAAACATAAGGAAAACATTATGGATTGGGGCTGTTATTTGAGGAGGAATTAAAGAAACAAGTTGAGAATTGAAACAGTCTTCAGAAGCTTGCAGAGAGGAAAATGCAGGAAGGATCAAAGTAATAAGAAAGCTATACAGGCAAGAAAGGTACAAGGCAAGAAAGGTACAGGGGCGAAAGAATAACTGTTTTCACAAACAGGAAAAAATATGTCATTCTTCACTAGCAACAGAAATTGTCCTGTTGCTTTCCTGAAGAAGCTGTCCTGGTTGATGCAGTCCTGAGATTTATCTGGTTGTGACCTAGAAGTTTTCTTCCCAGACAGCTGGAAAGGTCAGAACTGGGATTCCTCAGTAGTGGTGATGGTGACTGAAAAGGAAGGTGAGTTATAGAAATGTCTTTCTTTATATAATTGTAAGATTTACAGCGCAAAAGTCATGGGGAGATCTGGTCAGATTGAATTCAGCACAAAAAACATGTGATGATCTACATCAGAAATCCGAAAAGACGGGCAGAAAAGGAAAGGTTGAGGAGCTGCAGAAAGAAATGTGTAGAGAGGAGAGAATAAGTAAGCCACAAGAAGTGGAAAAGAACATTAATAAAGTAAGTGATATAAAGAGCTTTCTATTGCTGTGCATTACTCAAGAAACATAATTCCCTGGCCTACTGGAAAAGCAGTGTCATTTTTGGATGGTGGTGATGCTCTCTACCTGACTCAACCTGGTATGTACTATAACCCCATATTTTGAGAAATGCCATGTGAGGAAATGAAGACTTCATTTACGTAGACTTGGAAAGGAGGTCATAAAAAACATTCTTTCCACTCAGATTTTTGTTGAATGGAAAAAGGCTCCAAGTCTCTTACTGGCTCAGTCAGATAAGCATTCAGCTGAAATCATGTTATTTTACAGAACTGATGCTCAACAGAAGCCTCCTCATGGGCCATTTGCCATGCTGTCTGACCATATAATCCAAATAAGCCACAAGCACCAAACAGTGATGAAACAGAGAAAGAGGATTCAATGGAAGACAGTGAAGTAAGTAACTATATCCTATTTGAGGAATTATAAGCAGAGTTTCTCAGCATGGTGCTAGGGACATTACTATGCTACAGAAGATATTTTATACCAGGTGAAGAGCCTAGATTGGTATTTCAGTAATTATGCAGTAGCAGCATTTTTATAAATTTCAATGGAAAGGACAGGGATCCATTTTACCACTTACATGTTGAAGGGTAGACTTAGGGAGGTCCTCCAGTTCTGGATATGACAGACCAAAGACATAGTCTTTACTGCCATAATAGGACATGGCTCTAAACCCAAAAGTCTTTCAAATGAAAGAAATAGTCATTATATGCTAAATAAAATTTCCCTGCAGATGTATGTAACTTACTAGTTTGTTTTTTTTTTTTTTTTTTCTCTGCTGTATTAAGAGATCCAGTTCCTGGGGCTTTGGCTTTGGGGAAGGATGAGAGAGATTCTTATTCTTTTCTGTGCGGGTTTTGGCTGGGATAGAGTTAATTTTTTTTCATAGAAAATTGTTCTGGGGTTATGTTTTGGATTTGTACTGGAAACAGGGTGAGTAACCCAGGGATATTTTAGTTATTGCTGAGCAGTGCTTACAAGAAGTCAAGGCATTTTCTGCTTCTCACACCACCCCACCAGGGAGCAGAGGGGTGCACAAGAAGTTGGGAGGGGACATAGTGGGGACAGCTGACCCCAACTGACCAAAGGGATTTTCTGTACTATATGACATTATGCTCAGCATATACAGCTGAGGAAGAAGAAGGAACGGGGTGACATTCGGAGTGATGGTGTTTGTCTTCCCAAGTAACTGTAACACGTGATGGAGTCCTGCTTTCCTGGAGATGAATGAACAACTGCCTGATCATGGGAAATAGTGAATGAATTCCTTGTCTTGCTTTGCTTGTGTACACAGCTTTATCTTTACCTGTTAAACTGTCTTTATCTCAACCAATGAGTTTTCTCACTTCTACTCTTCCGATTCTCTCTCCCATCTTACCTGGGGTGAGTGAGCCAGTGGCTATATGGTGCTTAGTTTCCAGCTGGGGCTAAACCACGACATTTTCCTACTGTGTCTCTTCTTCAACAGTTCATGAGGTAATAGGAAATAGCTACTTCAGTGGGAAGCAGGGGTCAGTAGCTCTTTCTGAGAATGTTCCTGTGCTTTATATGGATCAATAAACAAAACAACTCAATAGAATAAATAAACATGCTTAAAAAGGATGCAGGACTCTCCCCCACAACTACACTAGATTATATTGAGTGCAGTTATATGGAGGGTAAGTGCATGTCTTTATAAAAAAATTAGTCTTTTATAAAATATTTTTCTCAAAAATGTTGGTCTAGCCTGAAAATGAGGCAGAGTGGGAGGGAAAGAGGTTTTGTGTATGTATGCATATATATATAATAAAAGATAAAATAAATACAAATGAATTGAGGCCTACTTGTGGAATTTGTTATTGTTTTAAAAAAGTACAAATAAAGTTCTTATGCTTGAAGGGAAAAAGTAATTAAATACAGCTTTTCACAGCAATAGACACACAGCTCAAATACTCATATAGTTCAGGGCCACTAGACATTGCTAGAATGGCCAAGTCAGCAGTATAGTGCCTGTGGCATCCCTCATGTGTATACCAAGAAATAGGGGAAACATGAGTGGTGTCATAAAGTGAGTAAAGTGAAGAAATGAAAAGCGAGTATTTTCACTTTTGAGAACTGAACTTTGGAGAGACAAAATAAAGATTTCTTGCACAACTGTAATATGTCTTGGGGAAAAAATCCTCTTGAAACCACAGGTTTTTTCCCCTCAGAAACCTTTTACCAAAAATTAAAAGAACATTCCTAAGTCTGGAAAAAAAACATTTAACCTTTCTAAACATAAATCACTATCTTCCCCCACCTCATTCCTCCAGTGCAGAGCACCTGCTTTTGCTTTGTCCAGCTCTGACTGCATATTAAAACTACTGAGTTTTCCTAGAGAAGGAATGTGTCTTTGCAAACTGCCCTGCAGTCAGCACTGGGTTTGGAAGAGAAACCTAATCGCTGAGAATCTCCAGAGGGCAAACTGATTTCTTAAATTGCATAGGTCTAAGTAGTGGAATTGCTTTAAAATCCAAGTTGGTTTTTGTGTTTGGTTTGGTTGGGGTTTTTTTACTCTATTGTAAATTGCATTGAGGAACCTCCTCACCCCCTCACTGTGAGTTTGCAGAAGATACACCACTGGAAGTGGAGCAGGAGTGGTGAGGCCAGTGAGGTGAGCAGTGCTGTGACAAAATTTTGCACTGTCACGTAGCTGCCCCTCTTCCCATCTAAGCCAATTACAGTGACAGGAGAGAAAGGCAAAGGTACAAAATGGAGAAGAATCTCAGAGAGGTGACTGGAAACTCACCATTCTTCTCAAAGCATTGTAATTTCAGATTCAGCCTGCACACACAGCAGTCCTCTCTCAGCTCTGCTTTTAAATAAACTGTAGTATGGGGGTGTGCTGCCATCACCAATGGCATATCTTTGTTGCCTATAAGACCAGAGGGGAGCTTGATGGATTTTGTTATTCCTGTAGCTCTATGCTGTCTATAAGATCTGTCTGCGTCAAGGCTAAAGGTGGGGTTTTTTTGTAACTATTCCAGAACAACTGTAGTGCTTGAACGTCACAGGTTTTCTCATCCCCCATATCCCACAGACAGGCTTGAGAACTCACACTTTTCCAGTCCACCTGTCTTTTAGAGAGGAAGATATGGCAAGAAACACAGACACTGGGAAATAGTGTTTGCTTTTTTCTTTTTTGCTGTTTATGAAGATCTGCTCATAAATTTCTCCAGTAATTTTTACTTTGTAGTGTTTAATTACAGAAAGGAGAAACACCAGCTGTTTTTCACTCTGCTGTATTGTGTGTCCTTATGTACATACAATTTCATTATCCAAAGCAAGAGCAGAACTCTGGAGCAGAACTCTTTCCATCCTCCTTCAGCTGCCACTCTTCTTTAATATGAGTCTCTGTCATGCTCCACTCTAGAGCTGCATGCTAGAAATACATGGAGTGCAGATGCCCCAATATGAACAATATTTCATGTTCTTGGCTATAAAATTCATATTTAAGTGACATGATAGACTACAGTAACTTTGAGTGATGAGTTTCTGTTAGTTTAATTACACCAGATCTCCTTTTTTTTTTTTTTTTTTTTTTTTTTTACCTTATATTCCACTTGAGGAAAGCCAATAAATAACAACCTAACTAGATTTATTGTTTTCAACAGGGCTACACATGTGCATTAAATTTAACATATGTCCAACCACTTATCTAAAGCAGCTTTAATGACAAAATCATAATTACTGTAAAAGCCCTGTGTTTCACTTAGAAGTGTGTACTTTTAACTGTTATTCTTTTATTTGAGGGTTAGCATTTTCTAGGGGAAAGGACAAATATCTGTGTAATTTCTAAACGAATTTTATGTCTGCCCACCAACAAAAAACAGAGTTTGATTGGACAAAATTCTTTTAAGTAGGCATTTCCTCATCTCTAACTTCTCAAATTGCTGCTGTATAAGGTAGGCAGACACCTGCCAGCTCAGCACATTCATGCATCCACCTTTGTCCATTGCTTTGCAGCATTGAGATATGTTGTTCCATCAGATGAGCACCTGCTGAGTCAGGTACAGCACCCCAATGCCAACTGATATTGTGATCAAGGAAAGCTCTACAAAAAATGCAGATTGATGAAAAATACCAAAAACATATAGTGACATATACCTCTGAGCAGGTACAGGAGCACACACACCCATAGGTCACTACTGTTGACTTAAAAGAAAAGTTAAATTTCTAAGAAAATCCCTTGTTCTACATATCTTCTTTGTGATACTCTTCAGTGTGTTAGAGCTTAAGTTTCCTTATATGTATAAAATAAATGCAAAGAGGGGAGAACTGGCCCAGCTGAAGTTAATAAGAGAACTGCCAAACTGCCATGCCTTTTAGTACACCTAGGAATGCAAACCATGTTTATAATATGAATGCGATATACTTTCCAAAGTTGATAGTGCTATTCTACTGTTACAAGTTAAAAGGCGTAAGCTACATCATGGGTTCTTCACTGCTTTTAAGCAACAGTGTTTAAAAAAAAAGAATTGCTAAACAAATTTTAAAAAGCTTAAAGGCATCTGAAAAACTTCTCTTGTTTGCTTTCATTAATGCATATGCTTTATCAGGACTCAAGGCCAAGTGTGTTCATTTACTCTTTATATTTATACTACCTGAAATTCAGTTCTCATATTCTGCAAGCTATTAACAGTGATGTCATTACCCATTTACTTTGTGCTTTTATATTCATATTGCAAAAAAAGTTCTGCTACATCCTTCTGTTTCAGTCATTGACATAATTATCTCATCCCATAGTCTTTTATATACTTAGTAATTGATATAGCAAATTAAGATTTCTCGTACTGTAAGGTCTTTCAAGTCTTATTTACCATGAGCATTTTCAAGAAAAGAAACGGAAAACAAACTCTTGTTTGATCTTTTCCCCAGACGTATTTTGTCCCAACCAGTCTCCAAATATTTTATGGCTATTGTGTCAGCCCATCACTTTGCTTTGTGAGTAATTAAGTCATTACAATAACACATTATATTACCATACACCAAGACAAAAACGCCTGCCTTCTATCAGGAAACTGTGAAAGCCCAGATGTTTCTAAGAGTTCAGGAAGAATCACATTGCTATCACTAATCACTGGGTTTGTTTGTGTAGGAGAAAGTGAACCCATGAAGTCAATGTGAAACTTCCTATATAGTTAGTCTAACTCTATAAATTAAGCTACAGCTTATCTTTCAAGCATGTAATGACAGTTTCCTGAAAATAAATAAATAAATGAAAAGATAGGCAGAGATCAAAAGTATCTGTGGCTTTCAAGTTACTCACATCAGATCTGTGAACTGCCAGATCACTGAGACATATATATATATATATATATATATTCAATGAAAAATCAATCTTGGGCACACAGTCATTTGTATTTCAACTGAAGTACAGGATATAGATTGCATGCCAGCTTTATGCTTTTATGCCAACAGTGTGCCAGCTGTGGGAGACAGATTATATTTGTTTTGGCACAAAACTTGAATGATTTAGACAGGCAAGGGTTGATTCAACGTTAAACTTGGAAGGACAAAGTTAACAGACTGAAAGCTTTTTGATTCATCTGAACCAGAAAACTGAACCCATACCAGGTTATTACTTTGAATCCTGTGGTCTCAGCATTTATTAATTAGAAACCCTAGAGGCAGCTTATCACTGGCCAGAAAGCTCATGAATTCTAAAGGGAAGAAAGAGTGAAACAGCTGAGCTTTGGAGCACTGGTTGCTTACCTCCTAGGAGGTAGAACTCAGCAAGGCTTTTTGGAAACTCATAAGAAATGAGCCTTCACTCATTTCCACTGTAGTTTATGATGAATATTACAACACAGACTCCAACACTGAACTACCATTTGTGTTCTTATTTAATCAATTTCCCTTTTAAATTATACGTTATGATGTTGGGCGAAGAACATCGAGGATATAGTAGCATGAATTCTAAGTATCATAGTGAAACACCACAAAAATAATTGGTTTCTATATTGTTGTTAACAGATACATGTGTTTACACTAGGGATACAATTTACTCTAGATCCTCAAATACTTTGGTTTAAGTTCTGCAGAACTTAGAAAACAGACTAACAAGCTACATGGTAGTAAGCAAATATCTGAAATGTACACATTTATCAGAAGAGAAGAAAGGGGAAGGGATGCTCTGAAAGCAGATGCTCAAAAAAGGTGCAAGATAGTTCCCAAGCCAGAGCTCCAGAATGGTTGCTCGGAAGCCATTTCTCTTCATACATGTGTATCTGGTTACTAACGTAACCAGTATTTTCCTATGACTAAAAATTATTTATTACTTTATTTTATGCAGTAAATAATTCCATATGGACCAAAATATTAACTTTCAAAACATTCAGTTGAGTCAATCTACTGTAATTAGTTCAAGAGTACAGGATGTTAAAGTTATGAACATTCTCATTTTTCCCAAATGTGTTTTTTGTTGGAAGGAAGAGATGTTCTGCTTCCACTCAGATAATGTGAAAATGACAGTGACACCTGGATTTCAGTAGCTCCTCTGATTTCAGGTAGAAGAGTGTTTTTCAGTCTGTTAATTGCTGCTCTTCTCAGTCTCAAAATAAGTTTTGGTGATAAGCAAGAGTTCTTGAATGACAGCTGCCTTTGTGTATCAATGTAGCAGAAACTGTTAGTCACTGCTACCCGTGGGGAAAATGTCTTTTCCCTGGTAGCTGGAGTGTTGTTTCTGATTTCTGACCAAATCAAAACCTCCTGTAATCTAGTAGCAGGTGCCATTGGAGAGCTCAGATTTTGTCTTCTTGTGTGGTAGGATGTCCCAGTTTCACAGACATTAGACTGGAGCAGGAGCTGTGAGTTCTAAGCGCAGTTCCTGGTGAGCTCTGAAGCATACCTTCACTTTTTTTCCTTTCTCATGTTATGCACTGGGTGCAACAATACTATAGGTGGAACCATAATGCTCAAGCAAGGCAGTGGGGTTTGCTCTGTATGCAGATGATTTCATTGGTGAGGTGTTCCTCTTGTTCCTACTTCACCTGTGTTGTCATCTTCCCCTTAATACCTGAAACCTTGAGCAAATGCTGCAAGGTAGTTAACAATAGCTGGAGCAGGAAGCTAAGGACCAAGTAGCAAGGAAGCCCTGCAGTGCACGGGGGCCAAAAGCCTTTGCTAGAACACAGGGCAAAAATAGAAAGGCACATGAGGGATGTTAGATGTTACTTCCAGCCTCCTCTGTCCATCAGAATGAGATGTTTCCAGGTTTTCCTGCATGCCCACATACCCTGGCTCTCCAGCTATTGTCTTAAGAGTAGGAAGACAGAGCAAGTCCGTAAATCAGTATCAGATTCAGATGAGTCTATAGCACAGGAATTTCCTGAGTGTTGACCTTAAGTGGCCAGTGACCTTTTCCTTTCCATGCTCATTTGGTGGCTACTGTGGTATTGTGCTATGTGGCTGTGCCTTGCAGATAGAGCTTGGCCACAGACCACTGCTTGAGGTGCCCTGCCCATAGCGCTCAGCTATGAGAAACTGTCTGCCTTGCACATCGTACCTAAATTTATCTCACTTTCTGCTAATAAAATACCTTAGATACCTAAGGCATTTTAGAGGCAGTAATACTATATATGTTCCCGTTGATAGAAACATTGCTATTTGCTGATCGGGGAGTCCTTGTTGGGACTTGTCCTGAGCACACCCCTATCAGGGGCTCAAGCTGGTTGCAGGTAGGGCAAGCTTACCCATGGCAGGAGCTGCTACAAGGGAAGAGCTGGAAAATAACCCAGCCAGGGCTAGACCACCTTCCTTTGGGGGCTACCTCAGCTGAGGCTCCCACCTTCAGCTTTACCGAGTCTTCCTACAGCCATGCCTGACCCTGGTTCCTCTCACCAGACCCAAATCCTGGCCCCCGTCCACAGGCCCATGCTGGGGCTGGGGCCGCCCCAGTGCCCCCAGCTGCCCTGCTCCTGTCTGGGGAGTGAGAGAAGCCCTGGCTGCCAGGCCCTGCTCTGACAGACCCCCATGGGCAGCCCCTGCTGTCCCCAGGGAGCCCCGGGGCCCGGCAGAGCCCTGGCTATCCTCTCTCACTCAGCTGCGCTTCCGATTCAGCTCTGGCTGGTGCCTAGTCCCTTACTGGCAATTTCGGACGATTTTTCACTGGTATCTACTATAATTCTGCCAGGCGTTATTAAATAGCACATACTTGCCCCACTCTCCCAAAGGAAACAATAGCATCATATATTCATCTTTATATAGAGCTATCTTTAGCGAAAGAAACACAAAACCAAAAATGATCACAAGCTAAATACTTGGCAGTGACAGAGATAACTCTGTACTTATCAGAGACTACTTTCAAGATGTGATTTACAAAGCAGAGACAGCCAGCAGAAATCAGGAAGGGGAATGCCATGTTTCTCAGCAGATAAATGACGAGTGGACCTGGATCAGGCTCAGAAAACGAGAAGTGTTGACTGCTTACAAAGCACACTTCGTTCACTGTGACTGATTGCACAGTGTCATCATTTGGATTAGGTGAGCAGGAATGCAAGACTGGCCTAAAAGCTTTTTAGTCATGTTGGAAAAAATGCACATAACGATGAATATTAACCACACATCTCTGGAAACTTTTTCAGCGTCCTCAGATTACTTGAATTGCAGGCTTTTGAGAAACTTGTGGTCCTCCTATGGTTATTCTAAAACATTCCAGTCACGGCTTGTGTTTATAATTTATTGTTAGATAAAAAGGCAGCTACAGATTCAGATCAAATGTCTTGAAATTCTGAAACGGTAGGGAAGAAGGGCTTAAGAAAGCAGAACTGGTGTCATAGGTCTCATTAAATTCCATCAGTATCCACACTTATCTGAGTTCCGCTGTTGTTCAAGGATTCTGTGGGCCTAAAATGGGACATAAATCCAAACCTGCTATCCTGAACCAGCTGCTACCCAACCTTGTAAGCAGGTAAGCTACAGAACCAGACTCTAAAACCCCCTATGTATCTCAGACATCCACGAGGAAGTGAGGAAGAGTGTCAGGCTACTTCACTGTCTGTCTCACCATGACCAGAATAAAAAAGAATGGGTATTTCTTTGTTTTAAAAGCTTAAGAACCTTAAGGGCTCAACTATGTTATAATAGTTTGCTAGAACACACATCACACATGCCTAGAAGCTCCTTAAAAATACACAGCAGTGGCTGCTACTTTCTTTAAAAACCAATCTCTTTTATATAATGCCCCGCATATTTAAAAAAAGCAAAAGAAAACAAAACACACTATGTGGAAGATCTGGTTTTAGTCTCTTCCACTACATATAAAGATTGAAATCCTACAGCAAGGTTCCTAGGACAATAGGTGTGCAAATGATGGAGCACAGAGGCTGTGGAGGGGAGAGCAATCATCCACTACCCACCACTGTCCCACCCTCTCCTTCAGAACCTGCTCCTCTAACAATCTCAGTCTTGATGCCAAAGAATACAAAAGGGACATAGTTCTGCACCCCAGTGAATGGAAAACTGATCAATGGAACTGAGACCTGTGGTCTGGTTCTTATTGAAATAACTGTTATTAGGCATTTGAGAAGACAATTATTGATGACAAGAACAAATAAATGGCTCTCAGCACAGGGGAGCAAAGCACTTCAGGGTCTGAAAGAAGGCTGCAGACTTCACTGTGGGACACTGTGACATTTTGTCACTTAACTTTTGAGAGAGAGTCCCTCTTTAGTGCTGCTTAGAGACCTAGCTTTTAAGTAAGAGCTGCCATAATGTTCCAGGCAAAAGAATATAAAAATTTCCATAAATATAACCAATGCCCAAGACCTCAACCCACCTCCCAGTACAGTGACATTGGTACAATAGGAGCTGGGAGTATACTTCACTGACATGTTCTTGGGATGATATCAAGTAATGAAATGCTGACAGATCTATGAGGGATAAAAGTGAGATTGTTTCATCTGTTTTCATTGCCCAAACTATTAAAATTCTATGGAGTGAACAACTAGCATTAATGGAGCAATTATAAATGATAAATGGAACAATAAGGCTGACGTCAATGCTCTTACCACGGTTTATATATTCAACTTTATAAGAAATGTTGTGGTAGTGTTATTTTCTAGTGGGAAAATCAAGAATAATAATAAAAAACTTTCAGAAATGAAATGAAATAACAGAAAGCAGAGAGAAAGAAGCAAGGGAACCTTATGTCCTTTCTCACAGAGCATGCCAACATGACAGGTGTAATGTGTCATGCAGCACCTAACAGAGAGTTGAATTGTAGAGTTCAAGAAAAAGAGGGTAACGGTTTCCTTAGAACAAGATTCCTGCAGACAATACATAAGAATAAAAAAATTATAAAACTGAATTCTTAGTCTACTTGTTCAACTTGTCTGAAGTTATTGTGCAAACTCTTTCTAATGAAGTTTGTGGCTTGCTAAGTAATTTCCCAACATTGCTTTTTATTACTGTTACTGAACTACCCACAAAGGAAAAGTTTTAAAAAAAAAAAAAAAGTATATTCTTGGTGACTGTAACAAATCCTTACAGACGCTGACAGCCACACAAATCTTTCACTTAAGGAAAGATCAGTGCTATAAGGTCTGTTAATGTAGACTGAGAGAGTGGAATTTATCTCATGACTTAACTGTCTAAAAGTGAACGCTTGGACTCTGCCTATACGCAGGAGATATACAGTGATACCTCCAAAGGATAACTGATCTCACGTGCCTTAGACATCAAACTCAGGACATGTTGGATCATCCAGAAATATTGGTCTGTTGCACTGACAGTATGGAGAGCCTATACAAGCAGGGCCATGTGTTTAATTTTTAAATGGCTAAAGTTATATTCAGCTAATCCCATTCAGGAAGCCTATTCAATTGTATTTGCCATCTGATAAGGGTCATGCTAGTCTATCTGTAAAAATAGTATCCATATAATGTTCTAATATATCTAGCACACAAAAATCTTTTCTTATCAAAACTAAAGTAAAATACTTTTCAAAGTAATTTAAGCACTTCAAATCACACCTCTGTTTTGCTCTCTCTACCATGGCTTCCACTATGAACCAAACTCAAAGAACATAAGTCAGGAGAGGTCTTTGTTGATTTCAGTGAAATTTCTGTCAAAGGTCACCTCAAGTTTTCAGTGCCGTTCCGATTTCTTTTTTTCTCTTGAATTCCTCTTCTCTGAGTACATTTGTTTGATATGTTCAGTACTCTCTGATGTCCTCTCTTGTCGAATCATAGTTGAATACTCTGCCTGATCTTCAGCTTTTCTTTTCTTTGAGGATCTTAAATCATAGCTAAAGTCAGTGCAGTAGCTTCTTACTCAACAGCTCTGGTCCCTATGTGTGTCCCAAATTATATTTGCTTACTTTACTGAAAAATACATATTTTAGCACTCTGGGAAGGATTACTTAAAGATTTTATAGGTGTGTAAGAGTAGTGAACCAATTTTGCAGTAGTAATCTATGGAGTTGCTATAAAAGATAGCATGAAAGGAGTTCTTTTAAGATTTTTTTTCCCCCAGAAACTATGAAACAGAAATGAAGAGAATCCAAAGAGAAATAAAGAGCTGTAAAATAGCAATTTGAAATGCATTTTTTTCTGTCAGGAACAGCACAGGAAAAGAAGCAAACAAGTGTTCTTCAGCATTATTCATACATTTTGTATTCTTTGGACCTCAGTGAAAGTTTATATGTCCTTAAGAACCTACATACGCTCCTTCGGGTCGATGAAACTACTCATGTTCCTGCATGTAAATACATATTGTAGAGCGAATGCTTTTGTTCTGTGTTTTTATTAATGCCCAGCACAAGCTGCTCTGATCTCAAGGACTGCCATGCGATCAGATAATGAATGTAACATTCACAAATATTTTTTGGTTAGAAGGGAAATTTCACTCCACAATAACTGGTTGATAGATTTGATTTGCATATTTGACTTGTGGTGGTTATAATTTTGGAAAACATCACAGACATATGAAGGCTCTTGATAGTAGCTAAATACTTGGAAAGCTAGTGTCACAAAGAAGTGAAAAGACATTTCAAATGGTACTAGTCACAGATAACCAAATTTTTTTCTTGTATATTTTCAATCCACTAATCTGTGACAGATGTCAGCTACACTGCTTAATTTTGCTGTCAGCCAAGATAAATATTTTTGAGATGAGCTTCAGAGAACAGAGGAACAGAAAATTGTTTGGAAATATTATGAAACTATCAAATAAAAGATGATTAAACAAACCTCTGGCCTTTGTAATGTGTTTAAGAATAACATCCAAAAAAAAAAAAAAAGCAGCATGTAAGCACACAAATTATCACTGATGTCCTTAACACCAAGATAAAGGAAAAAACACCCTCTCTTGTTTCCTGAGGTGCCTAAAGGTCACAGACACCTACACCTACTTTTCACAGATCTTCCTTAAATATTTCAAGTGGTGCTGCTTTGCCTGGGCAGAAGAGCTGCCCTCTTTGCCTGGGCTGAGCATGGAGGCAGCTCTCCCTCTCTACAGACTATGGCATACTGGCAAAGTGTCCTACCACCTACCTCCCCCGAGCTGCCTCATCCAATGCACAATGACAGACCCAAATCCAGAGAACCACATGGGATAAGGGGGTGTAGCCATGGACATTTTGACTATAAAACATGGCTGGCATATTCTTATAGTTACACTTCCCAAGGTATGGGGAGGTCTGGCCTAAATTCTCTCCCCAGGGATTCAGATTAACATCTCCTGATGCTAAGGGGAGCGCTATAACCAGCTGGATGTTTGAGAGGACACTTCCCAGAGCTACTGTTGAAACCTGTGAGCACAGGGATTACAGGACAAGAAGGAGAGCTATCAGAAGGGAACCCTACCACAAAGTCCAGCATAGCCAAAGTACCCAGCTGTGATGGGGAGACTGGAGTGGAAATATGTGTTTATGAATTTTGAAAGAGAGGGCAGGGAGAACACACAAAATTCTATCTTTGGCTTGGTTGTGGTAAAGACAGATTTTTATTGACGTCTCAATTTTTTTTTTCCACTGCACTTAGTCCAGACAATCATTTCCAAAGAGGAACACATATAAGTAAAAGTAATGTAATCATAAAGTAACATCATATGATTGCTAGTGAAAGATGGAGGGAAGCTGATAGTGTGTGGGTCTACATTTAACGTGTGCAGTGACGCAGAACAAATACTTAGCTGACATGTTACAAATAATGAATGCATTTTGCATTTCTGGTCTGGCTTTGAAGACTTTTCCCTGAATCTATTTTGGCCTAAGAGTATCAGCTGATATATCATCTATTTTCTTTGGCTCTCTAATGATACTGCTGATTACATCATGGTGGAACTTGGACTATATTATGCTTATGAAGTTGAATGTTATGGCACTCGGGTGCATTGGCTTAGTATTTGATCTGCCTACACATACAACTGCTCTTTGGGGGAATGGTTATGAGGCATGACTGAAGTGCCAGCAGTAAATAAAAATAATGGTGACTTATCTGGCTCCTTTAGTGATAAGGAACATGGGAAAAGAAAACCATATTGTTAAAATGAAGGCTTACTCATACCTGTATAGAACTATTATACTGTTTTGTTTATTAATTCTTTGTATTTCTCCTACTTCCATGCTATAAGATCTGGCACAGTCTGCACTTGCAAATGCAAATCATCTAAAACATAGTCTCACAAACCTTCCACTTCAAGTCTGCAAAGCTGATATTTCTGGGCATGTACTCAGCATTGAAATTTCTCAGGACCCATTCAAAACCAGACTTCTGAGGCTTAGAGTAATGATGATAAATTCCTATGTGTAAAAGAGAATGTGTGTGTTTCAGTATTTAATTTATTTTGGTTTATTTCCTTGCTTATTTCTGTCTATTTTTGAAATGATAGAGTGAAACAGAAACAGAACAAGACAAATCCTATGCCAAAGAAAGATATGTAATATTTAATGTTGTACTGAAAGATAAGATAGATGTAGGAGAGCTTAAGAGAAGAACACAAAGGTATTAATCGCCCTGTTGGCTGAGGAGGTGTCAAGTTTTCTGCAGGTATTATCACAAAGGAGAATCCCAAGAAGACACTTAAAGGAAAGCAATGATTTGTTTTTTAGGGAGGTCCTCACAAGGAAAAGCACTAGCATAAAAAAAAAAAAAAAAAAAAAAAAAAAAAAAAAAAAATTTGAAATAAACCTAACAGGTCCTGAGGCCAGGGCTCATTAGAAGCAGGAATAGGTCTTTTCAACAATGAAGAAAAAATTACAATGGGAATGAAGATTGGCCATGGAGGGCCTGAAAAGGGAGGGTACATAGGAGGCTACATTTGATAGAATATGGAAACAGAAGCCAGTAAAGAGGTGCAAAAAGAGAGATAACTTAGAGAGGTTTAAGAAAAAATGGGAGTTTGCAATAGTTGCACTAGAGCAGTATTAACAGGGAAAAATTTCATGTCCATTTGTGAAAGAAAAGGTTATTGTAGCAATTTAGGTGGGAAATTAAGTCTTCATTTGAGGGGAGAGCAGCTTGTAACAGATCCATAACTTAGAAAAAATAAGCCGAAAGAAACGGTAATCCAAGTATAAGGAACCAATAAGTGGTCTGAAGAATGATATATGTGCTGCATACCCCAGTAACCAGGATTATCGAGATGCTGTCCACAGACTACAGAAGAGGGAGAGGACAGAGTGCATGACTGACTCCCTGGTCTTGTAATACTTTTATTATGTCATTCTGTCAATTCTTCTATTGTAAAATAGAATTTAGTAGATTAAAATCTGATGTCTGGGAGACAGCAAGAAAGGAATAGCTTTTAAATGAAGTGTTCCAGTTAAATGGTTCTATTTCTGTTTAATGAAAACTCACAGGTATGTGTGTAATGGAATTCAGAAAGTTTATTGTCATGGAAATACTTTTCTACTAAAACAATAAATGGCAAGAGGATATTTTATGGCACTATTAATCAAAATAATTATATAACCTGAATATCCAAACTCCTCCAATGTCTTTTGAGATCAATTCAAGTATTTTCTGTCACATTCTAAATCAGTACAAGCAAAACATTATGCATTTATGCTTTCCTCTTTCAGTAGTATCTCTTCAGTAAGACACTGAGATAAAACATAATAGACTGACTTATTTGTCTGCCTTTATACTGATGTGTTCAGGGTGAAAAATTGATTCTTTTCCCCAAAGCTGCTTCAGAGTGACAGATAGATAGCTACAATCTTGAAGCTACATCCTATGCTCAAGTGTTGCCCATGAGGAAGAAATGTTGACCTCCTGAATTAGCCTAAACCTGACACAAACTTATGCCAAGACAGTCAACATAATATGCTTTACAGTGCTCAGGCTCACTGTTTTGTATACTACCTGCCACATTTCTCACATTTAAGAAAAAAGAAAAAACAACAAAGCCAAAAATGGGACCTCAGGGAAACCTTCTAATCTATGTATTGAATATTCAAAGGCATTCATGTATCTTTTATATCCAGCCAAATTGAAACTTAAGAAAGCCACAGTTGTTTCTTATACTTAATTTTGAATTTATATGTGAACAACTACTCTTGGTTTACTATTACTTTAAAAGGAATCTGGTAAAAATATATATAGTGCCAGTCATTATAAAAATGTCATTTTACCAGGAAGAGCTATAAATCAAGGACTCTTTACTCTTGGCCTAAAATAATGTAAAAATAACAGCTCTGCTTCAAGCCAAGGGTAGTTCGGTCCACAATCCTGTCTCCAACAGTGGTCAGAAAGCAAGAGTAAGAGCAAGGCAAGCTTATATGAGAGTTCCTCATAATACTTTCCAGATCTCAGATGAGGTCCTGATCACTGATTTCTTTAACCAAATGTAATTATGTTTGTTTAGTAAGTGTCAGTGGATGTATCTTTCAAATATGTGTTCTGTCTCTCCCTAAGCTAAGGTAAATAATTAACATTCATAGCATAATTTAGCAAAGATTCTATAGGTCTGTTATATTTTCCATGAAGAACTGTGTCCTGTTCATTTTAAAGATGGCTCTTATGCACTTCATCTAAAATTTCTCCTGTTAGAGTGGAAAGACAATAAAACTGTTGACCGACCATCTATCTATCTATCCATCCATCCATCCATCCATCCATCCATCCATCCATCCATCCTCTATAACCTATTAATGATTTTTAGGCTTTTCTAGTATCTCATGAAGTTGTCTTTTTTATAAGTTGAAGAGACTAAATTTACCTTGTTGGTCCTCATATGGATTCTATTCCTTACCTTTCAACACAAAATAATTAAAGTTACAGGGGACCTTTAGATGTCTTAGGGTTCAACTTCCTTCTCAAAGCTTCTCTGTGCAACCTTGTTATCCTTTTTCAACCTTCCCCATTCTAACATGTCCACTTTCATGAGGGCACCAGAACTTCATACCATGTTCAGGATGCAAATGAACTGCAAATTTATATCGGCATGATGACATCCTCTACTTTGTTCTATTTCCCACTCGAGTACTCATAACATCTGATGTGCTTCTCCCTTTGTTTCTACTACTACGGATCACTGATTTGAAGTTTCCATGTGAATATCTGTCATAACCCCAAGACCATATTCCTGAGAAGGAAGTTCATGTTTGTCAGAGGCCATCTGTGCCTGATCAAAGGTGCAGGTTCTGACTTGATACCTAACAAGTGGGATTGGTCTAAACAGTAGTGTCCGAAAATGTTATGACTTGACAGAGATAGTTTTCAAGCATCACCCGTACTCAGGAGAGAGATCAGCACCTCATGAAGTGATTTATCCTACATTCTTGAGAGATCTTGCCACACGTGCTGAATTGCCCCCTGTGCCACCCTGTAGATTTCTAGGAGGAGTCTAATCACACAATTTTTTGAAAGACAGTATCAGGTAAAATAAGTCCCAACAAAAATCCTCAATTGGGAACACCTACGTAGTTGGGGATAAATTGAAGGCATTGTAGAACTACTGAAAAAGCCACAGCAATCTTGTCTTCAGAAATTTTATTTCCACCATGTTCAGTGTGAACCCACTGCCAAAGGTGTACATGCACTTTGAAAGGATACTATGAAAAAAATTGTGTAATGATGTGATATGTTTATAATGAGGTAGGGAAAAATATGACGTGGGAAAATTATAGAAGCCAGGGTCTTCAAGCATCTGGCCACTTTGCTATTCTGCATTCTCTGAGAATGAGCTGAGTATTTTCCATTTTCAAAATGTTAAGTCTACAAGTTAATTGAGTAGGTAACTTTCAAGAACTATAAAACAAAATTAATAATTCCACCTTCATATTCCATGTTCCAGTCAAGATCGGGTTGTTAAGTATCCATGTAAACCGCAAGTCATTCAGCTACTAAAAGTTTCAACCAGCTTGCTTCCACTTACTTCATAAAAATTTACAGTTGCTAATAACAACGTTATGTTGATTTATGATGTGATAATTTATCTAGATCACAACTCCTAAATAATTAGCATCTATTGTAACCTGTGCACAAAGGAAAATTCCCCATTCAAATATTTTTGGTGTAATTCTACAGACCAAATCATTTATTTTACAACTGCAGCTCTCTATTGCTGCAAGATTTGTTCTACAGTCATCTTCATGATTCAGTTGCTTAATATGCTGAATCTTACAACATTGTGTGTCTACTCAGTTATATTTGTATGCCTAGTGGGAAAATAGTGAGTAGTTCTGATTTTCTGAATCTCATTCTTGCCTCATTAAGTATATCTTGTTCCAGCTCTTAATAATCATTTTGCTCACATTACACACACAAGGTGATCTGTCAGACCGAGTCTTTGTACAACAGTACTTTTCATTTTGAATGCTTTTAGAAGCTTCACCAACCAGAGCATATCTTGCAGCCACCCACTCTGGGCATTTATTAAAGATTCACTTAATTCACTATTAATTTTCTGCTACAAAACCACTTGGGTGTTTGCCATGACTGCTTCAACAAACTGCTGTTTTAGCCGAGCAGTGACAGAATTCAAAGGTCTGACTTTGTGTTAAGAGTATGAAACAGGAGGAATTAAAAATTTTACTAAAACCACTGAGCTAGAGGCTCTGGGAAGGAGCTGAAAGAGTGTTTACTCTGATGCATTAATTATTGACAAATTTTTATGTAGAATTGCTAGTCTTGCTTAGAAATTGGTTATTTCTCATTTGCAAAGCCTTTGAGATGCCAATTTTCAGATGATACCTTCATTAAATGGCTATAGACTCTATGGTATTTTTTCTGAGTTTTGGTTTGGTTTGGAGATTTTTTTGTGAAGTTATTTAACTTCTTGCAGTACAATTGATAAACATTGGTGAGTTGGAGTAGTGCCACCTATAGAAAACCAGGAAAATGTCAAAAGAAGGTTATAGTGACTAACCTGAGACACATCCATTCAAGACAATGGTACTCTAGTCACCTTCTTTGAAGGCAATACTTGTATTTGTGCAAGGAAAAAGAAAATAAAGACCTACTCTCTTCCAGGAAAACAAACAAACAAACAAACAAACAAACAAACAAAACCACCAAAGGCTGGAGAGTGGGGGAAAGAGTCAAAAGACTCAAAGCTAGGTGCAGAGCAGAACTAATAATGTTCTTAAGCAGCTGAGATGTGAGAAAAACCCCACCCAGTCTGTATTATGTACAGGCTGTGCTTTTGAGAACAATACCTGGATCCTCTCTCTGAGCCTCAGCAACTAGATTGGCTGGATCTGTGCATGAGTCAGCTAGAGAGTTGGGATTCTACATCACTCCAAAGAAAAGTGGCTTCCTCTAGAACTATTATTATTTTGACCTGTCTTTGACCAGTAATTAATTCAGTTAATTACTGAACATCATGTAAAACATTCCTTTAGCAAGTTAACAGAATGAGGAGTGTACACATGCTGCAAATCGGTGGTGTCAGGTTATATGCACATGAGGCCTAGGAGAAGTCAAAACCACAGAAATGAGCACGAGCTCACATAATAATAAGATCTATCATGCTCAGTCTGCTTTTGTTTTTAAAAACAGAGCTCAATTAATAAATGCCATGGGAAGCTGTTTTCTTTACAGCCCCTAACTACATATTGGGGACTGAGTTTCATCTTGCAGAGAAGGCAACATTGTTTTTTAAAAATAAGAAGGAACACCTAATCCTTAGTGGTCTAGACAACAGTATCTTTATACATATGCTGTGCTTTATTTGCAGCATTCCCTGGTATTTTTCCAAGAAATGTAATTTCATGAAGATTCATCTCAGAATACTGGCCACTCCCTCTTCCCCATGCATTCCATATGGTGTTTTCTGGGCTGCCTGGGATACGTTAGTGCTTAAATACCAAAACAAAACACATATATGAACCTCTGTGTGGCCTCCACTAGCATTTTTTTGACTATTGGTTGAAACTGCTGATAGGTACAGCTATTTGACCTAATTGACTCATAAAATGAGTTTTTACTCTGGTGGAATGACAGTGAGATAGCTGTATAAATTCATTAATTCGGCTTGCAACTTAGAAGCTTTTCAAAATAAAGTAGGTAAAATCTCTGTAGATTCAAATACAGGCACAAAAAGAAAACTGAAAGGGACCTCTGGAGGTCATTTTGTCCAACTGTCTCTGCTCAAGCAGGGGGATATAGACCCACTTGCCCAGGACCATGTCTGGACAACTGTTGAATATCTCCAAGGATGAAGAGTCCACAACCTCTCTGGGCAACCTCTGCCAGCACTCAGTCACTCCCACAGTAGAAAATTCTGTCCTGTTTTCCTTCTTCTTATGCTCCTTTTTCTTCTTCTTTTTTAAAAAGAGGCTTTTAATGACACTTAGCTAAGTTACATGGGAAAAAATACTTGGAGAATAAATTTTTTTCCAATAGGTTGAATTTAAAAGTGCTCATGAATTTCTAATAGAGCTGTGATCAATAAATGTTACAAGTTAAATATATCCTTGGAGTCTTGGACATATATTACCTCTGACAGGGCAATTAATCATTTTCCCTTTACAGTATTACTACACTGAAGTAGGATTTGTTGCTTCATTTGCATAAATGGTGAAGAAAAAACAACAAACAAAGTGATGGTAAGCAGTAACAGAGAAGCCCTTCCTGGATCCCCAGGTGAAGTTCAGAAACAGTCTTCATATTGCATTTTGGTGTGTTTGAATTTATGTGAAGTAAATTATATTAGCAATTTTTCTAACCTCAATAAATTTATCTTCAAATAGCATGTGAATTTTATGGCATTAATAGGTGGGCTAGAGATACAGAGTCCTAGAAACACATGGAACTCAAGGCAGAAGAAAAAGCCACACAGTGTACTGTACTCCATCAGGAAAGTTTTTACTTGAGGAGACATTTCTTTATTAATCAAATGTGTTTGATATGTGGACCTTAAACAGATGTACAGTTTTCAAAACTTAATAAATCATATCGACTGTGGTTTTCCAAAAAGGCCATTCCACCCACTCTCCTGTTCAGAGAGAACTGCAACAAATGGCAAACCTTTCCTTTAAGGTTCCCTGATTCATGGTGTGTCAAAACAACGAGTAAAACAATTTCACAGCTGAGGATATTTCTCTGAGACTGCTCAAGTCCCTCTGATTTTCCTTGAGAACACTCAGATGTAATAGTACAGGAAGAAAGAGGTACCCATTCAGAAAGTTTTTATAGGCCAACATCAACTACTTCAATTGGGCACAGAAATGAATGAAAGGTCATACAGCTAGTAAGGCAGTTCACTAAAAATTAACTAGAAGTTTGTTGGAAGCTCAACATTTTCATCATCAGATGAAAAGAGGATGCCTTTGCTTTAGTGAATGTGCTATTTGTAGACATGAAATTAGGAGTGTGTATAGGAACTATGGCATAGGCATATGTGGACTTTTCATACACATATGCAGGACCATGCACAATTAACATAATTAATTTTAACACAATATTAATAAAAGATTAGTTAACATAGGACAATAATGCAGTACAGTACATAAGAAACAAATGTTCCACCACAGCTTTGAACATCTTAGACTGAAAAGCTTGAAAGATTAGAGAATGGTTTTACCTGAGGGCCAAAGAGGGTTATGCTGTAAGATTTCAAAGCCAGTGGCTTTAGTTTATGATGCATGCAACTGTATCACTTGGTGGGGAAAACACTGCTGCTGCCTGTCCTGAGAAGCACTCCAACTACAACCTGCCCTGACTCAGTTTTGGATCTTTGTTCCAGCCTTTCTATAGATGTATTAGCAGGAAATCATATTGCTGCTGGTCATGATTCTGCAGGACTTCTTCTCCACAGTCATTCATGTATGCTAACTGGCAATTAAGGGAAAAAATCAGAGCTAAAGGTTTAAAAAGGCATTTGGGAAAGTATGGTATTATGTGGTCTGAAATGATTTGCATTAGCTTATTTATTTTTCCCGTGGAGTGGTTTTACTAGTATTGCTGCTAACAACAGCAACAAAGCCTTAGTCTTTTAAACATACTCTTCCCCATAGTGATTTTTCCTATCTCCTCCAGCTTTAGTGAACCATCCTGATACACAGAGCAATTATGTCATTTTGGATTGATATCAATGTAACTCACACCAGAATGTAGCACATACCAAAAAAACTTAACCCATCCCAAACCAAGACACCTCCAACCAGTCCTGCTGGTCTTGCATATAAATACTAAAAAGAAGGAAGTTTTCAGAGGAAAATGCAGTTCAAAATTCATTTAAAGTGTCATTCCTTGCAGAAAGTATACCTGCAGGAGAGCGAGGCCAGATCTGTGCACAGTGCACCATCCTGAGCTGTCCTAACATAAACACGGAGAGCACACTCGGTCACACACCCTGCAGTATCCCCAAAAGCAAATGTCCTTTGAACAGTCAGTCTCTCAGCCTTATTATGAAGGTGTTCCCAGGTCTTGCTACTTAAACTTTTTTTAAAAGAGAAGAGCCTAGTGAAGCAATAATGAATGAGAGGTTAGTGCAGAGGCCAGTAAGAACTGTTATCAGTCACAGGGAATTGAAGAGTCCCTTGGAAGTGATGGGCTAACAAGGAGAATTCTGCTTGAATCCAAAGCTCAATAGCAGACCTAGTACAAGTACCAGAAGTTGTCACTATGCAGGGCTTGTTACTAGGATCAGAGTCTCTGTACTATTCCATTTTGGCTGCCTCAACACTGTCTTTAATTTCTTCTCAGAAAGGCAGTTTCCCTCCAAACATTTTTCTCTCCAGCTAAGGCTGCTGATTTAATTTTTCCAGAGGTGGCATATCTTTTTAATTACTCACATGAACTGCTATTTCAACAGATATTTTTGGGGATAAAATTCGCTCTGTACTGCTTTTCTGTCAGAAAATATCAAAAAGTATGGAAAAATTAAAATCATAGATCTTATAAAAACATGTTCCAAATGGTCATATTAATAGGGGGAATGGGTAGTGAATCCACAGAATTTTTGGGTCTGCTCCTCTACAAAAGCAGAAAACATGAAAAGGATCTTTATCATGCTGCACAAAATGGATACATCTTGAAGGTAAGATGAGAACAAAGGTAGCAGCAGCCTCATGGCCCAGCACTTCAGGCAGAAATGGAAGGAAGTTTGTCAGGAAACGGAAACACTTTCCACTTAATGCCTAACAGAAGCGATCTCTGGCTACTTCCAGAAAGCCTTCAGCTTCTGAGGGACTCTCCTTTCAGTGACTTCATGAAATGCATCAACAGCTTTCAATGTTGGACTGCATTGCAAGTCCAATTTATTTTTAGCTAGCACTTATTTTCTTTGCCTTACATTACTTTTGTAAAGAAAGTTATATGGAGGTACAGCCACTGGCATCCTTTAGAGTGTTAAAGTAGAAGTTACTAAGAAAAGCAGACTATGTATTTCTAATCATAAAACTGCTTTACATTAAAAGGATGTGTATCAGGGACTACTTGTCATTTTTAAACATCAGCCTTCCATAGCATCTAAAAGAATTTCATTTTATGCTGACTAACAAAATAAGAGACCAGAATAAAAATCTTCCTTGATTTAATGTGGTTTTTTTTTTTTTGTTATTATAAGAATGAGGCTTGAAACAAATCTGAATTGCACCACATGCAAAAATAATTGCGTGCAGACTTGATCTAGATGTATTAATGCACAGGCAGGTATAGACAGAACTGTGTACTTCATGTCTATAAACATGTTTCAAAACATGTGCAATTGCCAATGTACATACAAGCAAGTGACTGCATATTTCTCCATCTGTGTGCCAGCAAAATGAGCTTCTGCTAATTGGACATGCTGTGCTAGCTTTGCAACCTCTATACAGCTTTTATTTCCCTCACTTAGACACAGCACACATAACTACATATTGTGTCAAGACATGCAGATTTGTCAAGTATACATTATGCATCCACCTGCAATTTCTCAGAAGGAAAATTTTCTTTAAAATGCCTCGAGTCTAAAAGCAAAACAGAAGAAAATCGGGATATAAAAAAAAAAAAAATGTTGTAGAAAAATCAGGAGATTTGAGCCAGTAATATTTTTTAAATTAAGAACAATCCTATCATATCAAAATGGATATGCCTAATCTGTTAGGCACTGATGGAGACTACTGACACAATACTTAAAGTATGGTTATGGAGATATTTCTTTCCTGTAGACTACACCATTATCGAGATACCAAATTTCAAAAATATTTGCTGTCATGAGAATGTCTCTCTCCCACTGTTCCTTTGGCAAACTAGAAGTGGCAGAAAGAAGATAGCTTGCTGGTAGTGTAAGTGCAGTCTTCATTTATAGAAGAATAACTCAGAACATTTGTCACGTAAAAATCTGTAAGAGACAACAATTAAAGGCAAATTGATGATGAGCTGAATTATGTTCTCAGTTGCACTGATGTAAGTCAGGAGGATTTCTGTTTGCTGTAATGAAGTTACTTCCTCTTTACACCAATATAGTCAATTGCTGAAGTGGGTATTTAGGTTGCAAAGTGTAGGTGGAGTGGCAGACAGCAGTCCCTGCATCAGCAATTCATTTTTGTTTAGGCAATGGCAATTGCAAAGCCAGCCAGTTTCAATTGCAAGGCTTCATCTACTCAAGTCATGGCAAAGGATTAGAACATGGCTGTACCACCTGGCATCAGAAGAAGGAAAAAAAAAAATAAAAAAATCATGCCAAAATAAAGAGTATTTAGTGCCAGTTTTTAGTTTCTAGTGCAAGGCTCTTAACCCCTGCAATTATCTCATAAGCAGCCCTCTGTATTGTCATAAACTCTGGATGAGTAACTGAGAGCAGCGGATTTTATGAGTTTCTACCATTTTAATATATATATGATTTATTTTTTTTTAAATCTCCGGAAGATATATTGGTTCAAATGTTAATTTTAACTGGTTATAGTCGGGAAATCTAGATAAATAGTGAAAGGACAGATAATTTCACTGCAGTGTTATAATTTGGAGAATAATTTTGCTTATGTTGCATTTAGTCGGAAAAGTCTCCATTTGAATATTTATATCCCTCCTTCTCCCTTCCTTTCACTACACTCACTGCATGTGGCCAGTCTTGTATTACTTGGAAAATCCAGCAGACTGCAAGAGTGCTAACACTGTGCCAGTATTTGCAGAAGGGCAAGAAAAATGGTCAGCTAATAACAATCTTAGACACAAGAAAAGGAAGAAGCTTATAAAACAGATCCGAAAAGGACCTCAAGTGGTCTATTTCCCTGCCTTGAGGCAAGATGGACATTAGCAACAAGGCCACTTAGTACCAACTTTCATGTACAAGGCTGAATACATCAAAAGTGTGTGCAAAGATCTGGATATCCACTGGCATTTTTCTCAAGTCTAGGACTAGGAACCCAGGTGAGTAGTTTTTAAAAAAGGGTGTTTACTTCCTAATACAATCCATCTTAAAGCGCAGGTCATAGGTGCAGAAAGCTGGTACCCTGAGATTCCAGGCGACTTGTTGGCAGTACAATCCAAAAAGAACTAAAGGACAGGAACTGAAGCAATACTGTGGTCAGTACTAAGAAGAGGCAGTTCAGATAAAAACAAAAAAAAGGGTAAGAGATAGAAGTGATTTATTATGAGAGATGAGAAACATTTAATAAATTTGTCTTGGAAAAAGAAACTTGACAGGTATCTTTTTTCTAGTAGGTATAAAGTCTGTATGAGGATAAAATATGAAGTACAAGAATATGACATAGGAGAGGAAGCAATGACAGGAAAACAATGTCTGATGACTGAGGTCAGCCAAATGCAATTGAGAAAGAAGACATAGCTGCTCTGGTTTTAGCAACTGGAATAAAGAACCAAGGAATTCTCGACTCTTCATGCTTCCAGCTTCAAGCTTTCCATCTTTCTAAAAGCTGCTTTCACCAAACAGAAGTTATTAGAATCAGTTCAAAGCCAGCAGAAAGTGATACAATGAAATTTGATATACCGTGATCTTCTGCTTAAGACCTAATTGCTCAGCTTACATTAAATTCTGTGGCTCTCAAACATAACATAAGGAATGGATAGCATTTAGATTGAATGCCTCCAAAGGAAACCAGATGCCATAGACAATATTGCTGGTAGTCCTTTCTGGTGCTAAACCAACTCCTACTGCACACCCTGCTCTCCTGGGATGTGCTATACTTAAGAATGGAATTTTATAAAATAGAACTTTGATCGATGTTGTATCTGACATTATTCAAATCATCTTGCCAAATTCCAAGTGTGAGTAAACACAGTCTTCACCTTTACCCTCACAGCTTCTGCTGGAAAAGATTTCCTCCCTTCTTGTCCTATGCAGCTTTCTATGAAGAAATTCATATCTAAACCAGTGCAAAATACAGTAGAAATTATAAGTTTATATATAGCATAAATCTATCCTGAGCAGGAGAGATATCATTCTAACCTTAAACTATTTTTCAAACACAAATATACCCTCTAAATAGATATTCAAATGTTGAATTAAAAACAGTGGAAAGATTCCCATTAACTTATCTGAGCACAGGATCAAACTTAAGTACAAGCCAGGTAGCCAATAAAGTGCTGTACATGCTATGAACAAAACAGGCAGACATTTAGATTTTAGCTTTTTATTCAAGTATTAACATTGTCTGGAGATTTCCTTCACAACTGTCATGCTGATTAAAAAATATCTACTGGATTTGAAGGCAACCATCCATTGCTGTTTCTGAACACTGCTTTAACCCTATGTGGACTCTGTATGGATTACAGAAGTACAAATAACACCTGATTAAACAAATTCAAAGAATATGGAGTGCTGATGGATGAAGACAAAATTGGAATCATATGCAACTTCAGCTGAGAAGGGGTATGACAGCAAGAATCAGAAACTCAGTGACTGCAACATGTCTAGAGTAAGCCTCAACTTTGAGACCACTTAAAAGTAGATTTCTCTTTGACATCATGCTAGTGAAATATTCTCCAAGGGAATGGAGAGTGGAAGAGGGGAGGAAGAAGTTAATATGTCAGCAGTTTGGTTCGTTCAGTTCCAACCATCACCCACCCCATTACTACAGTACAAAATCAGAGTGAGTGTTGCCACACTGTACTTGTAAATTACTGAGAGAAATGGGGGAGCAGCAGTGTGAAATGTATCACAACTCCTAGGTAGTATCTCACACAGCAGTATCTTTAATAGTCGTCTTGATTGTTAATAACCCCCTTTACCAACATTCAACACCCTCATCCTACCCTACCACCATCGTCATTATGAACACGTTAAGGCAGCTGTATGGAAATAGGAAAGATGGAAGCTGGAGGTGCAGGCCGGGAAGGGTAGCCAGGGATGTGTGCTTTTGGGGAAAGCAGTGGAACTGATGTAACTTTGGGTTGCTTAAAAGTTTGAAGCACTGCAGTGCTAATTGCATAATACCAAGGTGTACTAACTCCCTACTGACCTACAGCTGTTAATAGACTGGTGATATTTTTTTTCTGTGCTGAAACCACGAGCTATGCTGGGCACAAGGCTCCAGAGACAGGAACAATTCTCTTCACTGACGTAGCTCAGCCAGGTGTCACAGACCTGCCCCCAGCAAGATACTAACTGGGTTTGAATTTGGGGGATTCTTTTTTGTTAGTACACATATATTCTCCTATCCTGAGCCTCATCCCAAAGAGGAAGTAATTGGCATACTCTTGCCAATTATAGCCAATTTTCAAAAATGAGCGAGGGAAAGAGTTTGGAAGCTGTCTTCAATCATAATACTTGATCCAGTTGCTACTGTTCAAAGAGCTGTAAAAAGCAAAATATAAGATGCTCCAGAATTTTCCTGGGCTAGAAATTGCAATAAAAGGCCATTCCACAGGTAATGGAGATCTCAACCAGGGAATTTCAGAGCTGTAGTACTCAGATTCCCTTCCCTTTCTGTTTAGCTGCATAGAATAAACCTTTTTTCTCTTGAAAAAAGGGTTAAATATGAAAATCTTCATAACCTTTGGTAACATTGGTTTACAGAGCTGCTTACTTTTTTAAAAAAAGGGAGAAAGTGATTCAGCAAACCCTTTGAGACAGTCTTGAATATTATCCTCTGCAGATCTCAGGGCTTGTTGAACTTACAAGCTACTCTTTTGTGTCTTCATACACTGCTAGTGAAACTCTTTGTATAAGTGTGTGGAAAAAGTTTTCACTTATTTTTACAGTAGGGATTTAGAGGTGTTCCTGATGTGATGAAACTGTCAATTTTAGACAGAAGTGCCCTAAATCTGGAAAGACTCACACAAAATTTCTCTGCACACAGCAGAGCCCTAACACCTCTCTCCTGACCTCTACAACACCCCTCTGAACCTGTTCCCAGGGCGTTCCTGAGGAGACAGCCAACCATGATGTATTACGTGCATTTGCAAAGGACCAGATTGATGTGACCACCAAAGGAATGTTTCCTTTGCTGGAAGAACTGTCCTTCACAAGAGATTTTCTGTTCCTTTTCAAGTTGTTTTTCAAGCATTATTATTATCATTAGCATTTAATGAATGTTCTACATGTTCAAATATGCACCATATTTATTAGTTTCTGGCTGAGGTTATCTTGAATTCTTTGAATTTCCTGTTATGTTTCATCTATTCATTATAAAAAGGCAGATGCAAGTTTCTTATGTCTAGTATGCACAAGAAAATCCTAAAGTTATTTCCCCAGAGCAAAGGTTTCTTCATTCATGAAATAAAACACGGGTAGAAAAGTGTAACCTTTTCTTCAGCCTGTCTCAGAAAATTGTAAAATTAAGTCACTAGAAACTATATTATCCTTATATTAAGATATAAAGTACTACCATTACTCTGGAGAAACCAAGTCATGAGACCTACACTGTTCCATCTTTTCTACATAAACATTCAACTATAGGGGCATAAATAATTTAAAGTATTTTAAATTAATATCTAAACAAAATTTTTCAAGGTTTTTATACAAAACACAGTACCAAAAAAAAAGAACACAAACTCAATTTTCATCTGTGTGTACATTAAAGATTAGCACATGGTATACTCCACCCTCATCTGGCTCACACATGAGTCCCATTAGTCAATCCCTTGATTCTCAGTTTACATTAGATGTAGCTAAAACCCAAGGTGGGGCTGGAAATCCATCCCTAGCCACATAGATCTTTCTTGTTGTGCTTTTCCTACTTCCAAAATTAAACAACCGTATATATTTTTCCTTTGAGTTTAAATATATTTAATTTTGTGCTTAAATGAACAAAAGGGGTTTGTGCAATTAAGGTGTGTCTGAGGAGCGCTTGATGTGCCATCAGTACCAAAGATCAGGCTCGTAAATATCATGGCAAAGATGGCATCCTCCAGCCAATTAGTAAGTCATTGCAGCTGGTTTGATTTAGAGTTATCCAGAGGAAGAATTCCTGGCTCCTTGTAAAAGGGGATATGAACAAAGTGAACGAACTGGAATTCACTGGCCTCCATGAATACCCATTTCTATACAACAACAAAAAGAGAAATTATGAGAGTCATTCTCTGAAGCTACCAGCTGAGCATTAAAAATAATTAATTTCTGACTTTATTTTTCCCCAGAGAAACTGCAGATCTCAAAGAGGGACACTCACAAGTATGAAAAGGTGTCAGCAGAGCAACCTTCCCAGAATGACCCACCACTGGAGAAAAAATGGCAAACTTAAAAGTTTATCTAGTAAGAAAAAGAATAAAAGAAATTCTGAAGTGAATACTAGAAGCTTGGATTTTCATCAACTTCAAATTATTCATAACATTTTTTTTTAATTGTCTGTGCCTCCAGTGCAGTCTGTCAGGTTGAGCATATGCCTGTTGGCATTATATTTTCATGCACTCCCTAAGATTTCCAGGTGCCATACAGAGAAATAATAGGCAGAGATCCTTTCACTTTCCTCTGTTGCAGCTTTTTCCCCTACTCAGCCAGAGCAGTGACTACCACCAGGTCATAAATAGAAAGTGATGGAGTATGAATGTTTCACGGAAAGCTGATTGGAAAAGGACGTTTTCCTTCTAACAATATTCATACCTTTAGGTAATTTGGAACAACACTTTTTTTTTTTTTTTTTTTTTTTTTTTTTTTTTTTGGCATACCACATTAGACATTTTGTTTTTTTATTATATTTTTCATTGAAACTAGAAACAGCTGCTGTCTGATGTCGGCTGGTATATGTGGTAGTAGTGTGGGTGGAGGAAGAGATTTCTTTTCCCTCACAAGAAAGGCACAACTGTGGAAAGTATGAGGTTACGGAAAAGTGTTAGCAGGTGATTTAAAACATTTCTACAGTTTACATAGGTTAGAGAACATACATCCAAATTCCCTCTGAATGTTTGCAGTTGTTGCATCTTTGAAGCACAAAGGTTTGATAACCACAAAAGTGATTAGCAGAGCAAATGAATCTGTTTTTCTTTGAAACTATAATCCCCAGGGGAGGACGCTTGGCAAACATTTTGTTGGGAGACAACAACCAACACTTGCCCCTCTGACATATTCCAAAGCCACTGTGTGGAATAGGAGAATAAAAACAGCTTAGCTGTCCATCACTCCCTTGTAATTATACCTCTGGCTTTTTCGTTTCTCTTCTGAAAGCAGGAATATTTTTAGAAGTGCCACTTAGTTATTTTGAAGTATTTTTGAGCACTTTACCACAACACAAGCCTTCCCCGAGTTAGTTAATCCTATATAATATTCCTTCAGAAGATCCCTGAAAATCATAAATGGAAGAATGTTTACCAATCTAAGCGGAAACAGGCAACATGCCTTCCAAACAGCTACTCCTCAGTTCCTGTATCCACATATTCAAGTACCCAGCTTCAGCAATTCAGGCTGAGACATTTCAGTACCTGCGCAGCTAAACCCCAGCCAGCTGTAGGGACGTGTGTCACGGCAGTCAGTAAAGCCATAGTACAGAGCAGTGAACAGGGAGCAGCTGCTCACTCTTTCTTCCACTGTAAGAAACAATAAGTAACAGGTCCACTAAAACCAAAGAAAGAAAAACAAAGAGTGGGAGTTTTTTCACGTATAATTATACTGTAGAACTATTAGCTGTTGCAAAGTTTACCTGAGTACAAAGTTGACCAAAGTAATGAAAGTAAAAGATATCATGGGTCACTGAGTATAAAGACTCCATCTACAACTGAGGAAGTTTGTAAGTCACAAGCTATTGGGGACTAGAAGAGCATTTAGAGGAAGTATGGTTACAATTATTTTTTATATTTTTTCACTGTACATCTGCTTTCAGCTACTGTCAGAGACATGATCCAGGATACTGATGAGCCTTTGTTTGGACCCAACACATAGATCCTTATGGCCCTACATCAACACAGACACAGGACTTGGAAAGGTCTTTGTAGACCAACATAGGAATGGGCCACTGGGACAGCCTGTCCTAACAAGGTCTAAGACCTTCAATTTTCAAAAGTTTCTTAAAGAAGGAAGGATGAGAAAGCTAATGGACACTTTCTCTCTCTTTCTGTATTTTTTTTTTGCCTTTGGAGGATAGGCTGGCTGTGTTATTCTCTTCTTGCCACGTCTTCACCTCAGTCTTCTTCTGCACGGCAGCCTTGCAGAACTAGACTGTGGCATTTTCATGTTAATTAGAGACAAATGTTAAAAGCATGGGGGCACAGGAAATTTAGAGAGCTTCTATGGAACTGTCAGGATGGGTTTTCTTGATGTTTCTTGTCTTTGCCCAAGTGTGCAGGCAGCCTAGGTCTAACTCCCAGTCTCAGAGCACCTGGTTTCAGAAGGTTGCAAGTGAACCAAACCTGGATGTTTCACAAGGCACCACAGATATGGGAGTCCTGCTCTCTGGGTTGGATATGAGGGCCTGATCTTATAAGAATATTGCTGTTTCTCTGTCTTGAACACCAGTAGAAGTCTGACTCCTGCTGGGACTGAAGCTGTGCATTGCAAGCTGTTATATGTCCTATATGATCTGATTAATTCCTCTTAGGGACTTCTGCTATGGTGTCTCTCCACAGACATCCACAAAAGCCTTGAAATGGGCTGGCATTATGGCCCCTGGGTGCATCTGATTTCAAACAGGATCACCCCAGGCTTGTGACCTCTCTCTGAAAGAGGGATCCCTGCTCCAGTGTCAGAAGATAATGTAAGGAGACCAGGGACACATAGCTCTGTACAAGCCTCGAGGCAGGCATACACCATGAGGTGGGTTGTGAAATACAGGTTGTAGCCCAGATTGGCCTTGGGGAAACAGCATGAAGAACTGCAGAAACCCAGCCCCTGGCCAGCCTTCCCTCCTGCATTTTGCCAAGAGTTGTGGAAAGCACAAGGCAGGCCACTCACTTTGTGTAGAGCTACGCAGTGTGGCTGTGAGTTCTGTAGGAAGGAAGCAAATGGCATCTCCATGAGCCCTTTAGAAAACTTGGGTAATTGTACAACCTCAGTTCAACAGACTTGTATCTCCCAAATATTTGTGTATTTATTATTCCAGGTAGTTTTCCCTTGAAAAGCAATCTTCCTTTAATCTGTACCCTATAATTTCTCATGTCGAGCTCTCCTGAAGCGAACATACAGCTGTATGCCAGTGACTAAAGACTAAGAAGAAACTAATTTCAAGGTTTGGCCCATGGTGATTTTAAGAAGTCACACCTGGCCTGGGACTTTGGGTGCCAAGATTTTATCCTGGAGCAAATTTTTACAGCCAAGTTTGAAACCCCTGAAAATGAGAAGAGAGGGGAATGTTATAATGGAAAGGCTGGCATAACTTCAACTACGGTAGAGCAGCCCAAGAAGTTGATGAGGCTGAGTTAGAAGCAAATCTGCCAACTTTCACTCTGTTCAAATAAGGTAAGTCATGCTAAAACGTTTGACTACTTTTAAAAAAATAAGACAAAGTTGCCTTCACCTCTTCAGAAAGCCACCAGTTATAAAAAAAGAGTCAAAAATAATGCAAATACACTTTCAATCAAACTCTACTTTGTTTTCTTTTTGCCACGTGATTTTTCTGCTCAGTGAAATGGGATGTGGGAAACTACCTTTAAAATGAATTTGGCTATTCCTGGCTAGAAATTCAGGCTCTACCTATCCAGAAAAAGGCAGTATAGTCTGGGCCATTCCCCAACAATAGAGTGGCGGCAGTCTAAATATAACCACACTTACAGTCCCAGAACTGGCATCTAGCACCAGGGGCTTACAATAACACTGGAGCTGCTGCTGCTCCAGCAACAGCCGAGGCAAGGGGAGGGAAAGCTCTGTTTGTTTTTCAGCCGGGACCTCATTCTTCTCTCAGCTGTTTGCTATTAGGGCTGGAGCAGTAGCAGTGAGAAATTCATTGCTGCTTGCTCTCTGAATCCTGACACAGTAACAGCACAGATCCAACTAGCCAAATCCACAAAGGATCAAGGGAAGGGGAAAAAGAGAGCAACCAACTTTTGAGTGCTTGCCGCCTCGCTTTTATAACACCTTTCATCCCCAAGGAACCTATTTACTGAGGGTCACACTCTGCCTCATTCCTGCAGAGGTACACATTAGTGAGTGCTGGAAGCAGTACAAGGTATTTCCTCTCACCCTTGCTCCTCCACCCTGCCGGTGCAACCTGTGTGATTGGGAAGTAGTGCCATCAGCAAGAGGGCTGTGGTGTCCCTCCAGCTGTCACCTGCACTGTGCCTTGTGCCAGACCCCCTCCCCTGCCCGGCTGGGAGGAGAGATGAAGGACAAAGCAGTGTGAAACAGTGGGGAAACAGGAGTGCTCCCAGCATGGAGTTGCAGCTCTCTGCTCCTTAGAAGGGTTCAAAATCAAGCACTAATGTGATTACACTCATCCTGATGCTCTGACAGCTATTGGACCCAATTCTGCTCATCCTGAGACAAGTGTAAATTGAGGTGAATTACACTGGAAATGGTTTTTGATACCTTGTTTTGGAGGAAACATGTACAATCGGACTCATCTTACCAGCACATCTCCATTTAGATCAGTGAAGCTGCTAATGTGCCCCAGTGCTGGGGGTAAGGACTCAGCCCCCCTGGCGTTTAGTGTAGAATAAAGGCGACACAGGCTGGGTGAAAATCAGACACTCCTTTCCAAGACAGGTGCTCCAGAGCATTTTCTACTTGGGAAAAACTTAAAATTACTATCTGGGCCCCTACTTTCTTTGCAGTAGGTAAGTGCTACTAAAGTGAATTGCTGCATTTCAGAGCAGGCTTCCCTGCTGCTGTGGAGAGCAGAGCTTTCAGCTTCTCGCAGAGGAGAGCTCTGGAGGAGGAGCCTTGGCTTGGGGTCCCTGGGTACAAAGGGTGATTTTTGCTAGTCCTTCTCTAAAGCACTGCAGCTGAATGACGGCTGCTGGATGCAGACAGCACGGGTGAGGGTTCGTGTGTAGAAGCTGGTCACAGCAGTGGAGCTGATTTGCTTTCATTCTTCTGCAGCCTATTTAGATCTGAAAATAAAAACGGTATGTAAGAACACAGGCATTTTGCTGCCAGTATCGCTGCTTCCCCTTCTGGGGACTCCATGCTGTCTGAATTGTGAGCTAAGCGATAAGATTCCCAGGACTGGGAATTTTGTTTTCTATTTCATTGCCTCCTCGTCCTGTTGACATAATGATCTCATATGCAAAAACAAATCACCCCCTGACCTCAGCATAACAAACTGAATGTGATTCTTGACACATGGGCTCTCAGACTGTCTGCCTGATTTCTCCTGCTGCCCTAGAGTAAAAGGGTCTGTTTCCTGCTATCTGTAGCCTGGAAACTCCAGTACAGTTGGGGCTCTTGCCAACTGTCACCTGTGAGCCTATCCCTCCCGGACATGCTTTCTGATTACAGTGAATGAGTCAAGTATGTCCCTATAGGCTGACAAACTAGACATGAAGGAGTTCCTGAGTACATTAAAAAAAAAAAAAAAAATCAGGCAGCAAATGATTGCCTTTATACAGAGAAAATCTGTGCTACTCACTAAGAAGTAAATCCATCACTGGATCTGTGTCTATATAAATAACCGAGGCTGACTATAAAGGGCACATGTGCAGTGCAAGCAGTATAAACAGAAACATCTTGATATTCAACACACTTGGAAGAGAACCCCATATGCTCTGCCCCACCACCTTAGGTTGGGTCTTGTGCTTACACTGAAACCCGAACTCCCTGCTAAGTCAAACTGTGCATGCTATGTGTTGGCTTGCATGCTAGGCCAGATCTGGATGGATCTAGCTGGCTTAGCTGGTGAGGAAAATCAGGTGGGGACCAGCTTCAGCTTGAGCCTTTCCCTCACAGGCAGGAGGGCCAGTGCCTCTTTCAGTGATATGAAAGAGGCAGCAAAAAAAGAAAGATACATAGCTGTGGAATCATCAGTAACCCCACAGGAGCTGTTCCCCTTTGTTTCTAACCCATAGCACGCCATGCTCACTTCTTCATCTTTGTAAGTATCTGCTAAACACATAGCTGTTCAGGGCTGACTGTTCTCAGAAACATGCCCACTACATACAGGATAACTACTACACCCTGTTGCACCAGCTGAAACCTTGAGGTTTTGATATGATTTTTGATGATGTCTGCAGACCATTTGCAATGGCTATCTGAAATGTGATTAAGAAATGCACGGCCATTCACAGGCTTACACCACATTGCATTGGCAGACAAGGGCTCTACTTGTACCAGAAAACTTCAGTAGCTCATCTACTGGAGAACCAGGAACCACTGCTGTACAGGGCTGCACTCTCAACCTGTAGACAAGCAAGTCCTGAGCTGCACCCAGTCTCCTGAGCTACTTAAATGAACAGACTAGTGTCAGCCTAGATTGTGGCACCCTTATTCACTTTAAAGAAAGAAACAACTTGTCCAATGAGAAATGGGAACAGAAAAGAGGCCAAACCCTGTGTCACACTCTACATATAGCATTACTACAACAATATCATGAATAAGAGCCCTAGGTAATCAGTGATTCCATCACTATCAGAAACAGTTACATTTGAATCTCTGTTAACAAGCCCAGAGTGCATCTGCCAGTTAATGTGGAGTTCAGATCGTCTGACACCCTTTTAATGCTAACACCTGTCCCAAGTCCTGTGTGACTTTTTGGCATGAAACCATGAAAACTCCCACCAATGGATGATGGTCAGCTGACCCTGGGCAGAGTTACCTTTATTTTGCCCTGAACACCTGAATTGCTCATTACTGAATCAGCCTTTCAACAGACTTTTATTCCAACAGTTAAAATATCCATTTCACCCCTGAAAAATAGCTGGAGCTTACTGTGCTAAGGCACATCCGGCATGAACCTCAAAAATCTTGAAGCAGTATGGTATGTGCCCAGCACAATTTTGGCACTGTGAAAGAAGGAAATAAAAACATTCCTTCAGAAGCTGTGAACACCTGGTATTCTACACAGGTTGCTATAGAAAGCACCACCCACCTTAGCACCTTAGCAGTACACTTAGAGCATTATAGCAGCCATCTTGACTTATTTGGCAGGGAAAAAAAAAAAAAAAATTATTTCAAAGATTTCTCCATCTTCTGGCTGATGCGTCTTCACTGGTCCTCGGTTGGTTCTTCATGGTATCTACAAGTTCACTGTCTTCCATGAAGGCTCTGCCTGGGTTACAAATGACTTACCCTATGAAATCAGCTGCAAACACCGATGAAGGATTCATTTCAAACATACAAAGATTTCACAGGACCTCCAAGGACAGGTTCAGTGAATTTTCTTTCAGCAGCTTCTGTAACACAACCATATAACCATATGCCATCATTCTTTACTTGCTCACTCCACGACGAAAATCAGATCTTGTCTTCATCCTTCCACTACTATATTTGGTGTGGTAAAAAGATTTTCCACCTTTTTAGAATATGAAAACCAGAGAAAGGAACATTTGAAACTCACTGTCTTCACTAGAGAGAGAGCAAAATCTGTGCTTTTAAAAACACCACTTGAATCTTTGTATTTCTTTAAAAACAGTAACTAATTCTTCTGCAGGCCTTTATGATGGTAGTCATCACCTCTAGTTTATATCTGAGCAGGTGAAGCTAGAGAGATTTGCCCAGTCACATCTTAGCTGATCACCTTGGCTTTGTCCTCTTAGCTTATTTTTTCCTTTCATTCCCTCTTTGACTATGCATGTGTTGAATACAACCCTAAATCACGGTGACAGTGACTTTCTTCAATGTTTTGGAGGCAGGCAACCATCAGGGTTTAGTTGTGCCATCTAATTGTATTTTATGACCTAAGAATGCCATTTAAAATGTTAGTACTATGTGTGAGTAAAGATATCATAGAGTGATTTAAAGTTTAGGTTAAAGAACATGCTAAATTCTTGAACTCCACGCATGTGTTTATATGAATTAGTCACTCTGATCTCAATGGGGTGTATCAAGGATAAAGGTACTATGAATAAACTTGTCAGACAAAAATCACATGTAACAATTTTAAAGATGAGATTACCTACTATTCTAATGACATTACCTATGATGTTGCTGCACATGCTTATAGGTTCTTAGCACTCAGCTGCGCTTCACTGTTTGAGGAAATACTGCACTGTTAGTTTTGCAATGCAATTTATTCCTCCAGTGATCATATGCATATATCTGAAGCGGCAATATTTTCAACAAAACAGAGCTATTCTTTGGGAATCAGTCAACAGTGTTCTAGCTCAGGTGCCTGAGCTAGCGAGGTTTCTTTGCTTGCTGTTTGATTGCCTCTCTTCAAGAATAGGAGCATACAATACAAATAATAGCAGTTATATCAGTTAAAATAAAAGTGATGCTAGACTGGTTTAGCCCTCAAGGGGAAATCAAGCTGCAATCTGTCCAGAATGTGCTATTCTTTTGTAGGGACAACATTACATCAAATAATGTTAGAAAAATTATGACCCATGCGGAAATAAAAAGTCAAGATTATAAATTAACCTGTATTTTGGATTATGTTAAGGAGTTTCAACAACAAAAAGAAACAACTCCAGAGTGACCTTCTCTGCATCACTCTGAGACTTTCTTTCAATTGTTCCTTGTCTCAGGCACCTACTCTGGCCACAGTAGACTGGATCAGTAATGTTTTGGCTCCCACAACAAAACAGCTCATATAGCCATAACATGTAGCAATGTCTTAGCATCAGACAATTTACACAGCTTTGAGTATGGACCTGCTTACTCTGAGCTTGGTGGGCACCAGGAAGCAGAGGGCAACTTCATTGCTCCTGAGGGAAAACAGCCAGTGCTGTTCTTGCTCTGACAAGCAGGCAACTTTACCAACTCTTAGTCTTTTATTCTGAGTCAAGGACCTTTTCTTGCATTTCACAAATGCTGATGTTTATTTCAAGCTTTACAGACAGGGATGGTATGAATTTATTTTTTCCACAATGCTTCTCACTCTTACAGCTGCAGAGAAAAGCTGAAGAATTTGACATAGTTAAAACTTAAAGTCCAAAAGACGAAAGGGCAATAAAGTAAACCAAAATGGGTTTATTTGAAGCTCAAGGTTTTTAGGACAGTGACATCATTTTTGGGAATCTTAACCCAGGAAAAGGGAGGACATTTGCATGTTTGGGATTGGAGGTCATAAAGCAACGATCTACAGCAGAGCAGCACACGCACGGTACTTCTCCTTTCTGCCCCAGGGCTCCCACAGCAGCACACCGACCACACACAGCCCAGACAGTGCTGACTTGTCAGGGGCCAACAAACAACAGCCCAACAGCAAGACTTCCCACAGCCTTCAGCTGTTAGACCAGAGACAGAGAAGCAAGAAGGAACCACTTCCTACTGTCACCTTCGCCCCAAGGAGACAGCTGTAATGCCCACGGAGGTGGGAACAAGGCCTGGGGAACCAGCACACACTCCCCAAGCCAGGTAAGTTTCCTAGTAATACAGCACACAGTACATGAGGAAAATCTTGACTAGTGCAATGTGCTCATTCACGGCATTATTATGCCTAAAGGCCATATGAAATCTCTAGCTCCTGGTGCTTTGTCAGACTAGAATTGAAGGGAAAGAATCTTATTTACCACATGGTAAATCAGCTGTCCTTTCCTTTCTGGAAAAAAAAAAAAAAAAAAGAAAAAAGCTGCTGTTATCTTTAGTGTAGCAATAGGCAAAGTTAATTTACTGTCTTCCTTCCTTCAGGGCACTGTCTGCTAGAAAGCACATCTGAGAGGGTCCTTAAGCAGAGCTGCTATGTGAGGAATCCTGACCAGCAGAAAAAAACAGGACACAGAAGTGCTTTAGTCCAGGGCAACAGTCACCTGGTTCCTATTGCTGGTGAAATCACCTCCCCTGCCTGAAACCAGCCAGGCTCGCAGTCCATAATGATGCAGCTCAGTTCATGTGGGTTTAGACAACGATACAAACTCCCCCAGATCGCCATTAAATGTGCAGTGCTTGTGTGCATTTGTGCCTGGAAATGGCAGCAGCTTCACAGCTATGGAGCCAAAATATGACCTTGCCCTTGGGAGCAAGAGGTATTATTGAAGTGCGATTTTGTATAGCAGCATTGCAGCATGCTGACAGATGCACAAGATGATCAGGCTACCAAGGAGGGAGCTGATGCTTATTCCTTGGTCTGTAACAAGGATCAATAAGAAAAAAAACAATTGAGTTCTCTTCACAATCTCCCTTGTCCCCCCACTTGGATACTGCAGAGCCTCAAAGGTTTTCTCACCTGTTCAGGACCCAAACAGATGCTACAAACCCAGGCCCCTTGGTCATGTGCTTGGAGGGGGAAGTACTTCGTGCTTCCAGGGAACAGATCTTTCCTATTTGATGACTCCATTTCAGTCTACACGTATATAGTCTTCCTAGGTCTCACCCTTCCAAGGTGAATTCATTCTCAGCTCCACACTGAAAATCTGGGAGAAGTCCTTGCCCCCCCATTCACTTACCAACAGGAGAATTGGGAATTACAAGGCATCTAATAAGGGTTTGTAAGAGCTCATACTGCAGTATTTCCTGTAGCCAGAATGCAGGGATTAGTATCAGGATGATCAACACTTTCTTGGCCCCAAGCAATCTCAGTTTGTCCTCTTTCGGGATTGTCAGATCCCAAAGTTGGAAGACCTTTTGGAAATTTATCTTTCATATTTCAGTGAAGGATATTAGAAACCCACTCCCTGCTCACAGACACACCTTCATCTGTGCAGAGAAAATGTTTAAGCTGCTCAGACTTTACATAAACCCTTTCGTGGGTTAAACAGGATGCTGCCCCATAACACACAAAGCCTCCCTTGATCTTTCTCCCTGTCGAAGCACCCGCAAACTGGTGCCAAACTGTTCTGCAGTGCCATCTAGTGAGACAGACACATTTTCACAGAGCTTCTCACTGAGCCTGGGCACATCAATCTTTTCTACAACACTTTTTTTTTTTTTTTTTTTTTTTTTTTTTTTTTTTTTTTTCTCTTTCCTTCTCACATAAACCTATTCCCACATCCTTGGGTGTTCAGAGTCCAGCCAGACCAGCTTTTCCCTCCTAATATGATGCAAAAGTTTTGACTCCAGACAGTTTACCAGCCTATCAACTATAACACAGCTGAAAGTGGATGATAGTTTTGCAGTCTTCAACAGGTTGGATGAGTGTAGATGGTATCTCCTGCCCTTCAAGAAAACCTAGAAATGTGAAGACAGGATATGTGTGAATGCAAGTCTTCCATGCTGGGGATGGTGTGCAGGTAGGAAGGAGACAAACATCGGGTGGATGAGGAGAATGAGGCAGGAAGCTGAAAAGAGGGGAATGGATCAGTTGAGGAAGGGAAACCTGAGGTTGCAAAGAGGATGCAGCTGAGGAACAAAAGGACTGGAAGTGTGGCAGAAGATGACCTGGAGGGCCAGCAAAGCAAGGTGCAAGAACCATGTTATGGGTGCCTGCTCAGGGAGATCGGATGAAAAGGAATTGAATTAGCAGAAGAGTCAAATGAAGGAGAGTAAGACTGGAAACAGGATGGATAGACAATATAGTGAGGTAATGGGAGACGAAAGCAGTGGAGACACAAATCCACTGTGGCTCACCTGGGAAGTTGTGACAGAAAATGGGAATGTCCAGGCCTGAGCAGCAGCACTGAAAAGCTGGGAGCAAGCTCAGATTGGGACAGGCAGAGTGTTCCTGGGGATTTGCTGAGGATGGGTCCTGTGACAAGTGTCTAAGTGCCGAATGATGACTATGAACATGTGTTAATATTCTGGTTTTCAGTTTGATTATTTAAGGACTTAAGAAATTGAATGTGAAGTGCATGCATGGACAAACCTTACCTTACATTATTAATATATACTATAAATTAATATATATTATAAACCCTATCTTATACTACAAGATTAAAGCTCTAGCTCTGAGCTCTCAAAAATTAGTAACTGTTGGATAGGGTTGCCTGTATTTCCTAATTCACCACGTCCCTTTAAATGAATAGATGTTCTCCCTAGAAAGAAGTCAAGAGGGTGCAGCAGGGGACTGTGCCTGGCATTTTGTAGGCAAGAGACTGCAGGAGAGGTTGAGCTCATGGCTTAGGCAACTGAACGATGCCACAGAGCAAGACCCTATCTCTTCCCTTCCCCCAGCATGCCCAGGAGACACTTCTAAAAGTCTTTTAAGACAGGCTTTTCTCAGATGATGCTCAAAGTGTGCTCTTTGATTTGGGGGTGCCAGACTGGAGATCTATGAGTATGGTTTGCAGAAAGACAGAGACATAAAGCCATAAATAATATCATGAAGAATTCCCACACTGAATCACTGCTCAGGACTATACTGTAAAACCAGCCTGGCTGGAGGGCACGTATACACCAAGAAAACTATCAGATTGCACAATGGCAGTTTCTGGCTTTTTCATGTGTTGCCAACCAATTTCCAAGTGCCCAAGAACAACTCTACTTTTTCAGAAGGTAGATGTCCCTGGAGTCTGATCTGCCATGATTTTGTGTGTAGTTTTGTGGGGCTAGGATTCAAAGTACTAATAAATGTAACGGCATGTAAACTGATCTTTTAATAAAATTGCAGTTATTGGGGGGAAAAAAAAATCTTTTTCAGAGTTCAGAATAGTCTATGTTGCATTTTCCATTTTGCTTGGACCGAAATGTGAAGTGGTGGCTGCACTGAGGAAGAAGAAAGCAGCCTCTTACAGCTCTTAACTGGATCTCCAAGCACCTGAAGAATACCACAAGCACTCACTGTTTTCAGTTTAGTAAGGGTAGGAACTTAGTGTACTTCTAAGTAGCAAAAGGGAAATACTATGAAAGGGAGAAAAGCCACAATAAACTCCGGGGGTATTTTCCATCCTGTGGGGCTGGCTTTTCAGTATTTACATTACATAATATACAGCTACTAGAATTACTGTGTCCTATTCCAGAGAAACTTCCGGAAACCAAATTATTTAGTGGCTAGGCATGAATGCTAACCCCATCATTTGAAACACAAGCTAATAATATAGAAGTTTATTCTACCCAAGGGTATATGTATCCATCATACTTGAGATGCATTCTTCTGTAAGATAGGTTCAGCTTGATGGGCATGTTTACAAAGGCTTTCTTCCTAGGATAATTGGATGATTTTGGTTTGGGGTAATAGAGACATTTGAAAAGTATTCTAGCACAGTGTAAAACACTCCAGAGATCTGGTTACAAAGACTTGAGGCCTGAGGAAATGAGCAAAACTCAGAAAGAAGAAATGAAATCATCAGTCTCAAATGGCCAAGAGACCTGCTTGGGTAGACACTAAAAGAGCCATGGTTGACATAGCTGCCTCCTCCTGCCTATACCATACAAGGCTCAAGATCACTGGTCATTTTTAATGCATGACCTCACCAGGCTTCCCTCTGATTTTCCCAAGAAACCCTTCCTTTGGAGCAATAAGGACCTGTCAGTGAGATCCCTGGGGCTTGCAAAGTCTTTACAGCTGACGTGGCATCCAACAGTCTGAAGCACAGCATGAAACCCATGGACAGTCAACTTTGTTGTTGCAATATAACATTTAACTCCTCAGCTCCAAAACTTAATTTTCCACCAACATATGAGGTCAAGTGTGACAGCTAGGTTTATGCAGCAGAGAAGATTCACTGCTTCCTGCATGTTCTCTCTCTACTGCTTGTAATGACAGTCCAAGTCAGTATCTTTAGCAGTTCCAGAATACCCCACAGATTTATCCTGTAAAAGTTTTCTTCCCACAAATTAAAATTATTAAAAGATGCATTCATTTATCATATTTCCCCATGCAATGTCTATTTTTCTCTCAGAAATATGCTGAGAGCTTCTATTCACAAACCAGCAATAATCTGTTACTCACAACTAGACAAAACCAGACATTACATGTGCTAGTTTTACCAGGGGGTCAGGTTAAAGTCAGGGGTCAGCTTGGAGAGGGTCACCAAGCTGCTACTTCTTTGCAGCTGCCAGACTGAGCCCTTTTACAAATAAAAGACTAATAATAATTAAAAAAGCAAACAAACAAGCAAACAAACAAACCACACACACACAAAAAACCCCACAAAAAACAGCTGTCTAATGTCCACTTTCAGAGTGGAGAGGAGTCCCAGTTTTCAAGAGCTTCCTTTTATGCTATGTTTGGTTTAGACTGACTGCTCGAGTGCCCTAGCTACATCTACTGCCCTAGGAGCTCAGCCTCTCTGTAGAGGGTCTGGCTTCCAAACCACCCTCAGCACTGAGGAGTCCAGATCACAGAATCACAGAAACACAGAATCATGAAGGTTGGAAAAGACCTTGAAGATCATCCAGTCCAACCATTAACCTAACACTGGCCGTTCCCAACTACACCAGATCCCTAAGCACTATGTCGACTCTACTCTTGAACACCTCCAGGGATGGGGACTCCACCACCTCCCTGGGCAGCCCATTCCAACGCCTAACAACCTCTTCTGGAAAGAAATGCTTCCTAATATCCAGTCTAAACCTAACCTGGTGCAACTTGAGGCCATTCCCTCTTGTCCTATTGCTTGTTACTTGGTTAAAGAGACTCATCCCCAGCTCTCTGCAACCTTCTCTCAGGTAGCTGTAGAGGGCGATGGGGTCTCCCCTCAGCCTCCTCTTCTCCAGACTAAACACCCCCAGTTCCCTCAGCCGCTCCTCGACCTGTGCTCCAGACCCTGCACCAGCTGCGTTGCCCTTCTCTGCACACGCTCGAGTCATTCAATGTCCTTTTTGTAGTGACGGGCCCAAAACTGAACACAGGAATCGAGGTGCGGCCTCACTAGTGCCGAGTACAGGGGTCAGATCCCTTCCCTGTCCCTGCTGGCCACACTATTGCTGACACAAGCCAGGATGCCATTGGCCCTCTTGGCCCCCTGGGCACACTGCTGGCTCCTGTTCAGCCGGCTGTCAATCAGCACCCCCAGGTCCCTCTCTGACTGGCAGCTCTCCAGCCACTCCTCCCCAAGCCTGTAGCGCTGCTGGGGGTTGTTGTGGCCCAAGGGCAGCCCCCGGAATTTGGCCTTATGGAAACTCCTCCAGTTGGCCTCAGCCCATGGCTCCAGCCTGTCCAGGTCTCTCTGCAGAGCCTCCCTACCCTCGAGCAGATCAACACTCCCACCCAGCTTGGTGTCATCTGCAAACTGACTGAGGGTGCACTCGATCCCCTCGTTGAGATCATCAGTAAAGATGTTAAACAGGAGCGGCCCCAAAACTGAGCCCTGGGGGACACCACTCGTCACTGGCCGCCAACCAGATTTAGCTCCGTTCACCACATCTCTTTGGGCCTGGCCATCCAGACAGTTTTTTTCCCAGCAAAGCGTGTGCCCATCCAAGCCACGAGCAGCCAGTTTCACCAGGAGAATGCTGTGGGAATATTTGTAAGGAAGAATTAGGGCAGCCATCTCAAGCCACCAGCACCTCCCTTCCCCTGTGTGTGTGTGTGTCCTTTCATTCTCCTGTGCCTCGGGCCTGCTCCTCTGAGCTGCCACCACCACCACCTCCTCCTCCTCCTTCCACACCATGGGCAGTGGCAGTGTCCTGCTTTCCTCCGCCTCCCTCCACACCTTCCTCCTCACCACACCACAGCCAGCACAATGGCCTTTGAAAGCCTGTTCTCCAAAACCCCCAGTTCTTGACCCAAACATGCCTGACTCTGACAGGCAGTGTGCAGGGGACGAAAGAGAAGATGGAGAGCTATAAGATGGTGAAATAGATGATGCAGAATATGAAGATATGAAAGAACATGATACAAAAGGTGATGATAAACAGAAAAAATAAAAAGGACATAGAAAATCATGGAAGAAAAACAAGAAGACAGGATAAGCATAAGCATAACTCTCCTTCCAGTGATGGCAGTTCACACTACAGCCATGACTGATATTGAGCGTACAGAAAAACTACATAAAAAGAGTAGCAGCTCTTCATACAGAAATGATGATTCTTCGTTCAGTCAGCATGGCCATGTATCAGGAAATTACATGAGTTCACAGAAAATGCAACATAAAAAAAAATGTAAAAAGTATGGAGTATGATGACTATAGTCATTACAGTGATGAAAACTTTGGTAATTATAATGAGGAAGAAAAGGATGAAAATTTTGCGGATCAGCTTAAACAATACAGGCAAGCTAAAGAGACTTCCAGTACTGATTTAGGACATCCATTCTTGAAAGAACCAGGTCAACACATTTCATATCCAAACTTCCTATGAGAAAGTCCCTTTTTTATGTAATCATAAACCTAAAAGGGGAACAGTGATCAGAGTAAAGTCACAAGAAACAAAAGCACCATTACAGTGGGAGAAGACAGGGAGAAAGCAAGGGAAGGCAATGGGCAGCACAAGGGCAACTGTAAGGAGTGACTGCTTGGTTTGGAGGAATAATGCAGGAAGGAAGCTGGAGGGGATATTAGATCTTTATGTGTGCCAAAGAGCGGGTCTTCTTTCCCTGTGAGGCTCTGGGATAACGATGCTCATGGCTCTGGGGCTCTGAAACCAAAAAGCATTTTTTCCTCTGTATCAAAAAATTGGTGTCCCTCTGCTTTTTGCTGAGAAGTTCAGAATAAAATTCATGTTTGCAAAATCTAAAATAAACAGTCTTTACCCTCACATCTGTGTCTACTTAGGAGAAAACGACACCAGGAGAAAGGATACTTTCATTTTATTTTCTTTAAATCTTACCCCCTTTCCTCCTACCCCAAATCCCACTGTTGCTGGTTTTGTCCTTACAGAGAGACTTTCTGTAGCCCCGACTGTCACAGAAGCAGGCAGTTACTGTAGAACTACTAGCAAAGTGTGTAACCATGTAAGAGTGTTTATCCTCGTTAGGAACAAGTTTGTGGGTTTCATCTTCATGGTGCCAGCACTCCAAAATATCTCTGAGGCAAGGTCACCTTGTCATATGCCCAGGTAATGTCTGTCTTGAGGGCTTTGCCCATTTACAAGGAAGAAATATGAGCTGGCCACTGATTTAGCATCCAAGAGCATCAAAGTTATGTTCAGAGGCCAGCAGAAATGCAAGAGGGTGGCAGCTAAAACCTTTATCCACCACAAACTGTCCACAAACAAGATTAGAAACCATCAAGTGTCAAAAACTACAGCTGAAGAGTAACTTAATTGTCTCCTGGCAGAACAGGCTATGGTCCTCAGGGTTGACTAACCACAAACAGAAACAGCAATGTAAGGTTTTACAAAAGTGTGAAGCCTTTAAAAAGAGGTGGAGCGGTACCCAGTCACACAGCTTAAACTGCATGGTATGGGTCTATAAATACCAAATAATCCTTAACAGGTGCTGCAGTCTCACTTGGAGCACCCCAAAACCAGTCATTTAACACCGGGGAGATTTTTAAAGAGTTTCTTCCAAGACAATAGCACTAGACTAACTGGTATCAGCTCCAGCAGCAGCACAGGCCTAGTTCTCACAGGCCAAGCATATCCCCCAATTTCACAAGCACATAGATGCAAATATCCACTCTGAAACAAGCTATGGGTAAAATTTTCAAAAAGGAAACTGGAATTGATGTAGCACCAGTGAAAACATCCTTGGAACACTGCACAGATGCGTTCCTGATGAGTCTCCAGTGCTACTACAAAGGCAAGAATCCCCATGGATTCAAAGATTCCCAAAAACCTTGTTTGGCAATAAGAAGAAAAGTAGCATTTTTGCAAAGACAAAACACCTGTAAGGGCTTGTTTTGAAGTGGAAAGTGCCGTACCAGCTGAGAGGGAAAGAGGGGAGACAAGCCTGCTGCGAAACCTTTTCATGCATTTCATTATATTCTGAAATATAGATTTTTGAATAAAACAAAGAAGCTGATCTCCAAGTGTGAGTTTAGAAAATGACTCTCATATCAGTAAAAAGCTTTTCAGTAAGATCACCTGTCACATAAGGAGTCAAATACCTCAAGTCTGAGAAAGACTAGGTTAGCAGACAAAAACACTATCAGTTCTAGAATTTCATTGGCTATATTGAAAAGAAAACAATTCCAGACAGACAGTAGTTTTATTAAGCTGAGTTGTCTCTTAGCATCATGTTACTATCTTCTGGATGATTTATGTTGTCCTAGAAAAACTCTGGTGTGCAAAATGTTTGATCAAAAGATGAGTTCAGTCATTTCTCAGAGCCTGGCATAAACAAAGGTGTTTTATGCCAAGTGGACATAACCAGGCAAGCTCTTTGACATTCCTACTGCAACAAGTAATTGTTATGATTCCAGCTTTAGATATGACAATAGCTTTTTTGTCTCCTTACATAAGAAAGAACCATCATTTGCTTTGTGAGGCCTGGAAGAGAGCACTTCTTACCTCAGAGAAGAACAACTTCATAGAATTGATTTTTGCTCACATGCCTCAGAGTTTGGTTAGCACAACAGTTTGTTCACTTTACCTCATGATGTGAATGCAATAAACTTGTTTCAAAGCAAACTTTCAACCTGGTGAAGCCTCACATTGCTTTTTGTTGAAGTTATTAATAGCTTTTTTGTTAGGGCAAGAGCCAGTTCTTACAAGTGATCCTGGCCCATGTTAGGTATCTAAATGAACAAGGCAGTTGAGAAAAGTGGAAGAGAAGACATTCAGAACCATCAGAAGAGAACAACAGCAGTCTGGAACAATAGCGTCATTCATCCAAAATCATTTGACAGGTTTCATACATGTTGTTGTATCACTACAGTAGAACCTATTAAAGACCCATTTCAGTGCATGGGGAATGAATCCTTGACAGAACAGTGACCATTACACAGAACCTTGTAACATTGCTTCAGAGATACACCAGCAATTACATTGCCTAGAGCATCTCTCTGTAATGTAGCAGTTTACAGTTGTAATTACAGTTGCAATTTGTGGATGACTTTTCACATCCACAAGAGGAAAAGAAATAGAGAGAGAATAGATATTTTTACTCTTTAAAGACACTGGCTGACTGCTGGAACAAGGCTGCAGAATAAGGATTAACAGGCTTGGTGCTGCAGAGGTAGTCTCAGGTCTGCAGTCTATCACACAACCAGATTGAGTCTTGTATAATTTTTTAGAACATGCCTTCCTGGGGAAATAGCATTTACACGTTTCTTCCATGTGAATTTACATTTTCAGGACTGTTCTAGCTGCGAGCATCCGGAATTTCCTGTAGTAGCTAATCTTACTCTCAGGGAAGTAAGGGGGGTTTCACCCTAACATCTTTGTGAGCAGGAAAGCTATATTCCTGTCCAAGAACCTGTCTTCTGTCTTCTGGTGACAGAAAAACTTACCAGAGTCCAATTTTGTCTGATCTCTGAGTTACAAGTATTCATTAAAGTTATCACCAAAAAAAAAAAAAAAAAAAAAAAAGTAAGTTAAAACATAAATGCTTTCAGTCTTAGCTATCCTTGAACTGCTGTGGATGACTAACCTCCACCTGCCCCCCACAAGGTTATTTGTACCTTTCTCTGGAGCTTCTGGTGCTGGTCATGGACTGAAACTATACGTAGGGTCATGTGGTTTTGGGATGTAGTTCAATGCAGCAACTTCCATGCTTCATTTAGAAATATTGGTAGTTCCTTCAGCTATGCAGATATTTGTTAATCAAACAGAGGAGACTGCCCCCAGAAAGAACTACTGCAACCCCTATTTTCTTAGGCCCATTTTTAACACAGTTTTGAAAGCAGAGCATCCCAATAGTGGTGCTTTGCACCTGGATTTCTCCTGCTATTAAAAGAAGAAACATCAGGACACCAAGTTGTCTGACAGAACTGTTCCCCAGACAGGACCTTTTCTGCCAAACTCTGACTACAGGAGTAGCTGGTGCTCTGATCATCAGGGTCCCAGATGCAAAAGGCATCCACTGACAGCAGTAGTTCTTCAACTTGAATCTATCCCATCTTTATGCAGTTTATTTAGTTTATTTAGCCTCTTGTTTTAAGAAAATTCCATGTTTGTGGAAAGCATCTCAACAAGTTGGAAAGATAAAGTTGGCATCAGACCAATGACAATGTAAGAAGGTCTTCAGTTTGCCTAACAAAAGACGCCTCATTAGAAACAAACCATCTTCACCCTTCAAATGCTGGATCTGTCACATATCTTGCAAATTCATACTTCTCTTTCTTTTCTATTTTCATGAAAAAAAAAAAATAGCAAAACCAGAATCCCAGACCCAACAGCAAAAACATGGCTAAAAGCAGCACCAATGTGTTTAATTGAGAAGACCATCATCTTCCAAGCGACGCATGAGCACGTGCTGCTGTGACTGCTTTCACAGCTCACCTGCAAGGCTCATTAGTGTTACTCTTCCTCTCCAGCCACCAGTGCATGTCTTGGGCCCATCTCTCCCAAGAATAGCTGAGGAGATGTGCAGAGGAGGCCGCTCCTTTTTTGACAGGGCGGAGAGGATTTTCTGACAGTGCTGGGGCCCAGCAGATTCAATGGGTCTGCAGGAAGATCTCACAAGTAGCCCCTGGTCTTGTATGCGCAGGGAGGTGAAGGAAAGCCTGTGTCATCCTGCCATGAAGTGGAGCAACCACCTACTATTTTACAGATCCTGCTATTGCTGTGAAGACAGGGTTTGCTTATTAAGTGGTTTATTCATGGCGTGTAAAGTTCCATGACATGATTACAATTTCTATACTAGGTATATTTTTAAATATTTTCCTGATACCATGTTAAAACTATCATTCTGGAGGATCTTCTTCACTTTTCTCCTCCACACAAGTATGATTGCTTGTCACAGGCGATCCTAGGCAAAACTGAAAATGTGTCAGAGGGACTTGTGAGCTCATGAACAGCATGGAGAAGAAAAGCAAAGCCAGAACACTGCATCCATCCTCCTCTTCCTCTAGACCAGCACAAAACCCAGCAAATGCACAGAGGCACTTCCAGCAGCTCCAAGTCCCTCATACTTAGTCCTGCACAGTTGCACACCAAAACCCCACACTTCAGTGGGTGCTTTACAAATGCCAGTTGGTTAGGGAACATCACAAGTCAGCCTGTGGAAGGAGATGAGCTGTTTGCTACTTGTGTCCTTACAGGACGCTGTGCTGTGCATGTTTGCCCGAGGTTTAGACCTATGCAACTCCTCTGAGTTTCCCCAGCAAGGACCAAATTTGATCTCACTTGTGCAGAGATGTGGTGCTTAAACGAAGCACTACACGTTGCCTGGTATTAATTTTTCATGAGATCAGAATCTGATCCAATGAAGCCTTTGTGAGTGTGTGTGTTTATTTCTGTTTGAATCCTTTCAACAGGCGTTTCTAGCTACACCCGCAAGAGATGACTGCAAACATTCTTCTCACATGACTGGTGCGTTGTAATTTCTGCAGCTCTCTGGTGCAGTGTTTTTTTTAGGATTGCAGCCTTTCCCCATCTTTTCACATGCTATTACAAAGGAGAGTAAAGGTTCACTGGCTGGATTTCCAAAAGGGCGGACAAATTTATTACCACTAATAATATTTTCAGCTACAAAATTAAAACAGCTGAGCAGTCAAAGCTTCTGACTGAGGTAGGAGGATCCTACATTTGGGACTATTCTCTTGCTCTGTGTAACACATCAGCAGTCCCCAGTCAGAGCTCATTTTCCTCTGCCCGTCAACTTGAGAGGGGGAACGTGCTGATGGCTCAGCAGGCTGGCTCCTTGCAGGGGTTTAGGGCTTCCCTGACACCTGAGAGCCTAGAAGGACATGGGGACAAGGAGGGCAAGGCAAGGGGGAAGAACAGTGTGGGAGAAACAGATCTCAGTTCCCTGGACACCATAAGAGATTGCTCGGGGAGGATAGAGGGGGCTTGGACCATCTGAAAGGACAAACAGCTGTGTTGTCTTGGGGTGCAAACTGGCTGATATTTGGGGCAGAAATGAGTTCCAGGTCAACACGTGGCTGTGGTGTCACAGCATGCTGTTGCCTTGTTTTGTTTGGCACGTCTTTGTTTGCTTCCTCTGCAACATCGAGTACTGGCAACTGCTGACAGATGAGGAAGGTTTCCTGCAATAGCAAAACCAGCTTAAGTTCACCTTACCCACTCTCTCATCCACCACTGACTGTCCCCAGCCTGCAGCTCACCAACCCTTAAGCCTCCCCCCTCCCTATCTCCTCCCAAAACAGTTTCTTTTTGGTTGGGGGCATGTCAGCAGTCACAGCCAGAAGGACATCTCACAGATAGCTTGAGCAGCACACCTGAAGACCTGGCAAGATGTGGCAGAAGAACAGGAATGAATCTCCTGTGATGGAGCAGAGGAAAATTTAACACCTGAGATGGGAAATTCTAGTCTTCTCTACCACACTGTGAGCATAGGAACCATCCACCAGCTTCAGAAATGTCCTCCTCATGTGCTTCTTCTACCAAAAGCTATTTCTGGCAAAGCATGCCTTGTCTTGCCACGCCACTGGCTCTGGGAGAATTTTAACCTTACAGAAAAACCTTTCATAAATGTCATTCATTGGCTTTTATCTGCCTATTCAGTTTCACTACATTTTATATTACATTTAAATATTTTTTAAAGTTGTGCTCACTGTATGAGTATATAAGTTTTAAAGAAAACTTTTCTGATGTTATGCAGCATCTGACTGGCCCATTAGAATCTATGTGGTATTATTATTATTATCTGATAATTAAATGTACCCAGTAATGGTTCATCACTTGAGTGAAAAATAAGCTTTAAGCCAAAGAACTTTTGCTGTGAGATTCAGGGTTGTTTTCCCTTCCTTCTTCCCAGAGTGTGAAATTATTTAAAACCAGCTATAGATCAAGTTTATAATGGGAACATTATAGTTTTATTGTGCTCATGGAAGGAGATAGGTGTCAGGCTAAATCCAGAGTATCTTAGCAATTTTGGATTAATTCCAACTTGTGCACATCTTGAGAGTCTATCTGTTAGAGATGGGCAATGTTCGTAGCTTAATCATAGACATTTGCTATTAATATTAATCTGTTACTGCTTATGACTCAGAGTGTTTTGCTGCCAGAACACACTGAAAAACCCCAAAAGGCAGTGACAATGAGTGCATTCATTACATTAGCAGAGAAGGTGAGGAAGGCAGGTGGGGAATGGTAAACTCATTTTACAAACTGAAGTTATGGCTATTTATTGTGAGTGATTTTATTGTTTGTCTCACAATATTACCTTGCTGGAATCTCTCCTGAGCTTCATGCTGAGAGACAGCCTGTGCCCTTGGGAGCCTTCCCAGCCAAGTACCTCTGGGGGAGACACACAAACCCTCAGGGGGCTGCTCCCGTGGGGCTCAGACAGGGCAGCAGGGTCCAAGCAGGAGCCCCCGCTCAGCCAAGGAACTCGCAGACAGTGCTCACATGTCCCACAGGCTGCTTCAAAGGGGTGGGTGGCCCCAGGAGAAGAGCAGGAACTGCTCTCACCCAGGCTGGTATCTCTCAGAATCAAAAAAAGGGAAAAAGGATGAACCCGCCTACTCTCCTATAAACCTCATCACCCTCCCTAGAGAACCTCTCCCTCATTTACTTGTTAGAGGCAATTCTAGATCTGTCTCTGCAGTGAGCATGAAAGAAAAATTAAAATAAAACTCTTGCGCATCAGCAAGTAATGTCTCCTTCATTTCTGGCCACACCTCATCTGAAGGCGAGGGACCTCTCAAGCACACTGCAAAATATTACAGATGTCAGGAGAAGCAAAGGAAACTCGTTTCTACCTTTTAGCAGCAGAGTGGATTGCCTGAGACTCCATTTCCCATTCTTCTGAGTCAGGATTTGTTTTATTCAGCCCAAGGGCCAGGGCACAGTGTGGCCACGTGCAGGAAGAGAGCTATCGGATGTCGGGCTCTAACAGGATTTCTATGGTGGGTCTGTTTTCCCTATCCTAAACAGCCATTTCTTCCTGCATGTCCTGAAATAAAAAATTTACCCCCAAGGCTATACAACAAAAGCTGCCCTCTGCTCTTTCTTTCTCATTTACTTTCCACACTGGTGTTTATAGACCTGGCACCTTGATCCCTCCTTCAAGCCTTTTGCAATGCCAGGTAGTGCCTCACAGGAACTTCCTCAGCTCAACTGATTTTCAGAACTTCTGAGATTTAAAATATATATGTAAGAAAGAAAAACAAAGAGGTCTAAACAAATTCCAAATCCAGCACGGAATCATTCAGATATTAACTGAAATATAAGCAAATAAATCAAATAAATTTGTCCAATTGACCAGAGTGGCTGGTTGGTTACACAACCTTCAAAACTAGGACTGGGATGAGGATTTCAATGTGTTTGTTTCTCTGAGTCATAAGTGTATCAGGCTCCCTGGAAAAGGCCAGCCAAAGGAGATTGCTCTCTGTCTTCCCTTCTGCTTCATTCCACTGACCATAAACAATTCCCGTACATGTGCATAAATGGTACAAAATAACAGGAATTGGATCTGGTTCACAGGGAGCACACCAATGTCCCATAATCCTCACTGCTGCCTCTGTCCTGTCAAGTTCATTACCTCAGCATGGCTGTTCTGCAGTGTTCTCTTTCTATTTATATGACTTTTTTTTTCCCCCTAAATCACTTGTTGCATTTTTTTCCCTAAATCCCATTGTTGAATATTTGGTAAATAGAAATGAGACACAGAAATGAACACAAAACAAATTACAGACATTTTATTGTTTCTGCAGATTTAAAAAAAAAAAAAAAAAAGTCCTCTTCAAGATAGCATGAAATATTCAAGTGCCTCCTGTCCCTATCTTTTAGCTGACTGATTAGGGTCCTCAGAAGGTACCAGGAAAGACAAATCTGGGTACTGGAAGTCTGTCATCCTTGGAATTAGGCTTTGCACATGTCACATCCTTATGGCTTCTGGAACACCTAGCTCCCAAACTGTAGCTCATGGATCACCATGCCTTCCTTACCACAAACTTGCTGAAAAAGATCTGATCCCAAAGATCAGATTAACTTCTTTTTATTTCCAGCTTCTAGGTCTCACTGCGAGAAACTAAAAATACCATTATTTATTAAATGCCTAAATAGTATTGATTCTCTATAATAGCTATGCTTGTGTGTTCTAATAACAAAGAGACTAAAAACATTCACATTGCAATCTGCCTGCAGTTCAAAATTTGGGCATGGAAGTGTATGCTGGAAACATGTGAGTGTGGGATATGTGTTTGTGTGCATGTATAGAAAAGCTTAAGGCTGACAGACAAGCAGAGAGATAAGCAGTTGAGAACATACTCTGTGTGTGTTTTTAACTAGATGTGACACCACTTCTTAGGCTGTAAATCACTTTATGCTACAAAATGCACATATACATGATTTATATGCTTAGCGATCAGCCTTTTTTTTTTTTTTTTGAAATGTACAATATGAGATTAGAGTGACTAAAATGATCTCATAGCAATTTTTGTGAAAGATCCTGTCTTTCCTGATTAAAACCTTGCCTATTGAAACTTTCCTCACTGGTCTTAGCCACTGACTCTGCCTGATGTGCCTTAAATGTTGGGAGAAGCTAAAAAGAAGCCCAAAGAGCTGCTTTCTCCATTTCTGCTCTGAAAATATAAGCAGCATGTAATCTCATTATGGTGCTTACACTGTAGGAGGCCAACAAAATGCTTCCCTGGTTCACCCCTCTCCAAAAAGCACAGCCAGCCTCGTTTTGTGCAAATGCTGCCATCAACAGCAGAGTGTGCCTGGCTGTGCCGGCGCCTCCTGCAAGGCTCACAACAAGGCTCTCCTTTCATTTGCGTCCTCTCACATGCTGGAACTCACACCTGGGCAGCGAATTTCCTGCAGAAAATGAAATACCTGTTTCCCAGACACTGTTGCAAAGCCAACCAGGTCAAAACTCAACTCTCAGTCCAGTCTTGGGAATGCAACTCCATTTGTTCGCAGTCCCGGTGCCTGGTTAAGGTAGGAGGTGACATTCTTGACTAAATCCCCCAATGTAAAACAGATGCCACCTCCCACTTTTAAGATCAGTGCTCCTCACGACATGAGGTTGGAACTGTGAGGGCAATTGCATCTGTTTCACACCTCCATTGCAGGCATTTCGTGGCTGAGGTGTTTGTGGCCCTTATGATTCAGTGGAATAATTCCTTAAGCCAGTGTTGAGTGTGGAGGTGGTTCACTTTTATATAGAGTATATACTGTGTATACAGTATATACAGCAAGTAATGCAGCCTGTCAACAAGTAGCATCACTGTTCAGTGTCCTAATAGTTTCTTTACACTCCTTAGTTTTTATCAATTCTCCTTGAGCTGCACCGGCTTACAACATACTCTTTCACCTCCTATTGTGAATCTTAAAGAAAACATTTGCAGGGGCAGAAATCACACCACAAATGCACACATCAGTCTGCACCATATAAATAATTCCCAGATTCAGATACAACTCCTGACTGCAGGGATCTTTGTTCCCCGAGTTCAGCTCTATTTCCACTTCCACAAAGCATTTTCTGGTGTAGGGAATTTATCACCCCAGACCCACTGGATCTATTTTTATTACAGTTTATGCAGAGCCATTGATCTGTCAGGCATCCCTCTTCTGAGGAGAGAGAATAGGGATGGTACATAGTTATATTTCTTAGAGCAACAGACCATAAGCAGCAAAATCTAGACTAGAAATAACTTCTGCTTTCTAGCAAGAGTCTTGGGGACCGACATGCAAGCTGAATGATCAGTTTCCATTTTTCTTGCTGCCTCCACAGCAAAAAGAAAAGTAGAAACTTTCATCACACACATGTATGCAGAGGTCAGCACTGGCACTTGATGTGGTTTCAAAACTGCAGAAGCAGTCCCCCAAAGTCTATTCTACTTGGCAGGCAATATTTTTTTCCTTCATGAAGTAAAAACAGAATCAAACCTGGGACTTCTTGTTGCTGCAAAGGAGAAACAGTGTACCACATGGTTCATTATTTGGGGTTGACAAGATCCACCCACCTGGAGTTCTGACTAACCTTCAGATGGGTTTCCCCCTACACTGACTGGAAAATCGAAACGTAATAAATCTCTCCTGAAATGGTCTTCTCACAAGATTTCTGACCCGTTTGTGCAAACTGTAGTAGTTTGGATGTTTCAAATAAAGGTCAGCTGAGCATTAAACTTTGTATTTCACAAATCATGGAGTCCTTCCTCACCATACCATCATCCAGTGTTGACCATTCTATGATCACATCAAATTACCTACTACAGTGGAGGTATTTGCAGGCAGGGCTGTAAAAATCAGGTTTCAATGGGAAAAAAGAGAAACTTTTCACTCCAAGCAATACACAAATAAAAAATGACCATTTTGTGCAAACTTTCTTGAAGAAATTACAACTGGTTTGAATTCTTTTCAACTTTTTATTTCAGAAAATATTTCTCCTATTTATAAAGAAGAAAATATCTTTAATTCATTTTTCAGTATACTCTAGTTTCAAGTATGCTATTATGATGGAATTAGGCAGTATAAAAGAAATCTGTAGTATGCCTACTTTGGAAATGCAAAACAATAAAGATCAAAAAATTTAAAGGTTTTTAATATGGAGCATTTGGATGACTAGCAAAAACGGACCGCAGTTGACAGAAAACAAACATCTGTGCATCTTCTAGGTCTTCAGATACTTTCTTTATTTACAGAAGTCTCAAAATATGGATTGAAAACATTCATTACAAATTAATTAAGGTGACAAATATGAACAACACAGTTCTTTTCAGACTACCCCTACCTGTTCAGCAACATGTAACACACAAAGAACCCTGTGCAGATCTCAGAATCTTTGGCAGGTTCCCTAGTATCTGTCTGCACCAGGTGCTCTCACATCACCCAAAGTAGAAGAGATTCAAGAGGCAGAAACTTCCAGCTTTGTCATTTTCCTGGAAAACACAAACTTCTATTTGCACTTTTACCAAAGATGAGCAAACAAAAGAAATTGCATCCCAAATTGAACTGAAAACAATCCATGGCTTCTGCCTGAATTTTTTAGCAGCATCTGCTTTGTGTGTTGCTGAACTGATGAAGTCTTTTTGATTTTGATTGTGTGGTGGATATCCAGAATGCCTTTCATCCCAGAACCTGTGGTTGTGTGCTCTGAAGGATCAGCCAACAGCAAGGGCAATCAATATTGCCTCACTCTTCAAGGAACAGCACAAACATGTCCCTCTAGGATGCTCCTTGCAGAAATTGCAGTTGGACATTCCTGGTGCATCTGATTTGTCAGGAAGACAGAAGTATCTAGAAAAATAAGCTAAAGTTTGGATATCTCACAAATATTTAAAAAAAAAAAAAAAAAAAAAAAAAAAAAAAAAAGAAGAAAGTAAGACAATTATATTTTGAATGCAAAGGGAAAGATAGCTCCTTCCTTCCTTAGCCACAGGTCACAGAAAACAAGAAGATTCTCTCTTTTTGATATTGTATTGACAGATTTCACTCTGGTGTGCAAATAGATTTGAGGTCGGGGGGAAGGAAGGTCTGTCCCCCAGGCCTATCAAACTGAAATTGGAATTTGGTTTTTGTTCTTCTTGCTCTTGCAAAATCAAAACCAGATGCAGGAAGGGCTCTGTGACCCAGTGATGGTTGAGATGTAAACATCCACAGGTTCTGAACTATGAAATATATTTGAGCTTGTTCATGGCCTGGAAAATAAATCCTTTTGACCACAGTAGTGTTCAGCAGCTGGTTGTTGGGTTAGAGCTGGACAGCTGGAAGCCTACAGTTTAAAAAGTGTTATCTAGAACATGGTGGTAAACAAGGAGTTTGTTATAAATGTCCGAGTAGTGAAAAGGTCAAGAGGGAAATACAGGAACTATGGGAGAGAGCAAAAATGTTAACTCAGTTATTTACTCTGCTAAGTCAGATAAGAAAGTTTGAACTAGACATTTGGGTTATTTCTTGCTACAGAGCACATCCAAAGTGAATGAAGGAGTGTTCAGCTTTAGCAGCAAAATGTTTATCAGAAAAACATTTTCCTAGATGCTGAGAAAAAGTAATACTCTTCTATAGAGAGTTCCTCCTAGGTAATCCTCCAGAAGTGGTGGCAACATCCAGTACATCTGTCTTCGCTTAGGGTTGGGTTCATCATACCTAGCTTTGGGCCTCAAAACCACAGACATCCAATCTATATACCTCCCACAGACAATGGAGAAAGCTAGACATCTTCCCAGAGTAGTTCATTTCACCGATCTTAGCCATCTATCTCTGTCCAAAAAGCTCACAAGATGAATTTGAGAAACAACAGTATAATCAGGTGCTCTACGTCTATTTGAGGACATGGGAATGTTAAATATTCCCTAGACCATGCCTGGACTCCCAGCACACTCCCTTTGAGCAGGCTGGAGGGAAATAGCAAAAGGCATACTGCAGGGTGAGAATGAAGTCTAAGAAAACAGCTATGACAGATCATCAGAACTGTATATGAATGTTTGCAGTGTTTTTTCTGTAAGCCTAAATAGCATTTCTTGTACAAAGTAATATCGTGGCGTGCAGCACAAACTGATCATGTCACCTGTGTTGTGCCCAAAAGAGAGCTGAAAGCACCAACCACCTCTCTCTTCCAATTCAATACACATATGAGTGATACCAGACTAGAAGAGGCTGGTTGTAAAGTTAACTTCAGAGACCTGCCTTACCAACAACAGAGCAGATATAACAGGAAGGACTGCTGCTCCCATTAAGGCAGGAGGGGCGGGGGGGATAAGAAGAGAGAGAATCCACTAGTTGCTGAATCTTGGGAGCCAGTTATTTCCATATAAATTCTGTGAATTTTTTTTTTTCAATTGTAAACATGGGCAATCAAAGCGAGTTAGCATATGCCGTGATCTCTAAATATGTTCTGATCAAACTGTAAAGAAAAAACACAGGTGAAGAGAGCTAATGAGGCTATGGTCAGAGGCACCAAAGGGCCAAGGTGAAAAACCGAAGACTCTCCCTGCCCAGTGGATTTTGCTAGTATCTCCCAATATCATAAATGGGTGAAATTATTCTGTTTGGTAGTTTGCTAACGGAAAATTACTGGATTGGTGTCAATAAGCAGAGTTGTCTGCCTCATTTCACTGAGAACTTCCAATTTGTTTCCCTGTATACTGGGGAGGAAATGGCTCTCAACATATTGGATAAAAGCTCTCAATAATGGGTAAATTTTCTTACCAGGAGGTATGCTATGCAGATCTTCCCCAAATGTAAAGGGAGACAAAACAGAAAGGCATTGAACAAAGTCTGAGGAAAAAGAAAGGAGAAGACAAACCAAAAGAAGCATAGATTTTTTTTTTTGTCTTTGATTTGCTGATTTGTTTGGGTTTTTTCAAATGAATGAAAATGTCATTAAAATGCACTACAGGAAAATGTACTACAAAAAATACCACATACACATCAATCTCATGGAAATACACAAAAGTGAAGACACACACTGTAGTAACTGCAACCTTTTAAAGACTCTCTCTATTTGAAAAGCTCATTCAGAGTTATTTCAGTAGGTAAACTGCAAAAGCATCCAGTACACTATTCAGCTTTATTCACTTATGGAAAATTCCATTGGAATGCAATAGGAGTGAAGCCCAAGCGGTCCAATAGAAATTACTTTGTCTAACGTTTGTATCCCTCCTATACAATTCTATAAATTGATTTTTAAATTCTGTAGGAAGACTATCACTCTATTAAAATCTATCATATTTTTTCCATAAGGGCTACGTGCAAAAGTGCTTATAGCAAATATTCCTGTGTTCTCCTGCAGCAAAAAATCTCCAGCAAAACCTGTGACCTTCTATATAACCATTCGTTAATATAGAATTGATTGATTGATACTAGAGAAGAGAAAACTTTCCTTTTCTTTGGACTTAATGGTATTTGGAAGAGACCCCCTGCAATCCATCCAACAGGGCTCAGTGATGTGAGAAAGGAGACCACTAACACATCAGTGCTCTGTAATATTGGAAGGGAGACCCCCTTTTGCACTGAATTAGTGCCTGGAAAATCTGCTCCCCTTATGCTTTTTCCATGTGATTTGCTGGAGCTCACTCTTGCTTCATTGCTGGGAAGGCCAGGACATATCCCCTGGCAGTTTTTAAAACTTTTATAAACTGGAAAGTATTTTGCTGGCTTGAACTTTGCTTGCCTAGAATCTATGAAAGTTGCTGCTATTATTGTTGGGGTGTTAGTTGAGTTAAATAATGTTATTCATTCCTGTTCAATGGGGTGGTTTGATTTATTTTTAAAGCTTTGTTATTTACCTCAGGATGTCAATTAATTCAATTTCCAATTGCTTATTCATGCTTCATCCCTTTGGTTCATTCTGGTATGTGCAGGAACTTGGGGGGGCG
>NW_020799097.1:78720237-78722468 GCF_003259725.1 Athene cunicularia
TGTGTGTGTGTGTGTGTGTGTGTGTGTGTGTGTGTGTGTGTGTGTTTGTGTACACAGAGAGGATGGGGGAAGAGAGGGTGTTCTTAAGTATCCTTCCAGTTTACATAAAAATCATGTAAAGATCTGAAAATGGGTATAAAGTTGAGATCTTAAAGTCATTTACTATTCAGTGCACACAGAAATTTTCCAACAATTCATTCACTTACTTACTTGGCTCCTTGCCTACAAAATTCACTGTGGAAGGATTAAAACAAGGAGTTTCATGGAAATGGGAAACCAAGTCAAGACTATATTCCTGTGCTGCTGAGGAAATATGTCTTGAGTAAAGTGAACATAATATTTAGTGTGCCTGGAATGAAGTACTTTTAAGCTGGTGATTTGTGTAGTTTGAACACTATACTGGAAATAATACAAACCACTGGTTTGGGTAAGACTAAGTCCTGGGATCGCTTTTGTCTCAATGATTCATTCTTCTGTTAAAGAGAAAGGTATCATGTCTGAAAGCAGTCACACTGGAAAACCATTTGGGAAGTACAAGTAAGTCTCCTTAAATCAAACCCAAAGTTTCCTGAAAGCCATAAAGTACCAGGAAAACATCACATTGGATGTTTCTATCTATTTACCTACTTAGATTGGTATTATAAATAAATTATAAACACTGCAGATACACAGAACACGTTATGAAATACCATGGCTAGTTCCTACTCTCAGCTTTAATAGAGTCAAGGTAGAAAAAAGCAAACAAACACCAAATATACACATTTCTCTGTGTTGGTAATTAAGCTGTGGATAAGCTAAGGAAGTGTTACTGGGACCTCACCAGATCATTACACAGAAGAGCAAACAGGTGGGTGTAATTCTAATCCCAAGGGCACCCCTGGTACACATCAGATTGGAAGAACTAATCTGCTCCTGAACAGCTCCAATCTCACAATTCATCAACTACCACATGGTATTCTGCTGCTTCTTCAAAGCATCCAGCAAGTTTTTCCTAAGGCTCTACATTGTTAAAGCACTCCCCTACTCTGCTCCTTAGGCTGCTGTTCAACACAAGGGCACAACCTGTGCTTGGTATCAGTGGCAGCAAAATTTCTTGGGAAAGTCACATATAAAATGAACTTTGGAAAGGCCATCTTAATCTGTGTCAAAATAGAGTGCTTGAAAGTTCCATGGCTTGGATGAAAAGAGATTTCAACTATATTCTTCAAATGCAGCATTTCTAAGAGGCCTGGACCTGAGTTATATGATTTAGATCTCATAAAAACATAGAAAAGGTAGGGTGAATCATAGTGAAATATTTTCTGTCCTGCACTGAAATAGCCCAGATGAGTGCCAATGTAGCTGGAATGGATCCTGACAGTTTTGTTTTTCCTCATCAAAATAAGCATATGTGTTCAGCTCTGCATATGTGTTCAGCACATGGATGGCAAACCCACAGGGCAAGGGCAGATGGTCAAGAATACTGGGATGTCTGTGCAGAGAGAAGGGACTCATTGAATGAGCTGAATTTCTGTAGATGTAAACAGACCGTGCTAAGCAACATAACTAATGAGCCATAGTTCAGTAAGAATCATTGGCAAAACAGCATTACCTTTGGCTTCATTTTTTGTTATGAAATTATAGTAAGTAAATGAATTTGCAAACTTTAATTTTAGTACCTTTGCTCTGGATAGAAATTAACTCTTCCTTTTCTGTATGGGCTGTGTTCCCTCCTGACACCACAGTGCTCCCTCATTTTTTATCCTGTCTAACACTAACATTACCTGACATAGTCTCCTGGACAACTTCCTCACCAGGTTCAAAGGAGAGCAGAAATTCAGGTGGACAGCAAAAACAGAGCTCTGTATCGCCCCCAAAATGTGTTGCAGCATGAAGTTGTTACTATTGCTTTTTCACAGTCGGTGAGGAATAGAGGACTAGTCTTGAAGGGTTCCTTTCTTCAGGAATGACCCTCTGAATTGCGGGTACAGCATAGTGCAATACAACAGTGCACACATGCTTATTGACAGTGAAATAATCCATGTTTTAAAATAAGCCTATTTGGTTTTGCATGGAGAGCTGCATTATGGGCAGTATTCCCTGACATTGGTGGATGGGCTCAAGCAGCCTCACGTGCTCCCTGCTATATGTCATCCACAGGACAGAAGTAAAGCCCTGCTGAGATCTGAATTTATTGATCCACTTCTCAGACAGAGATTGTTTTGTGGAGCATGACTAGATTCTTTGGGGGG
>NW_020799097.1:78722518-78730839 GCF_003259725.1 Athene cunicularia
GGGGGGGGGGGGGGGGGGGGGGGGGGGGGGGGGGGAAAGTTCAATCATGTCTTCACTAGTATAATTCTGAGTAACAGAACAAATTCCTCAAGAATAATTTAATTTTTTACAGAAACAACTAAAACCAGCAGCATGTACCTACTATTTAACAATTCCTTAAAATAACCCTATCATTAGGAGGTGGCAAATACAGTCTGGTTCTCAGTGTTTATTCCCAGTTCTGACCAAAAATGTCCCTGTGGGCATGCTGCACAGAGACCAAAGCCCCTGTAAAATGGTTACAACTGCAGAAAAAGTAACAGCTATCACTAAGCAAAGCTTTTAAATTAACACCACTTCATGAAAACATATTGTAAGCTTTAAAAACTCTGATACCCAACATAAGAAAAAAATTGAACAGATAGCATTCATGTCTCACCTGTGCTAGAAAAAAAAGAGCAGACACCATGAGCACAGGTCTGGTATACCACAGTAAACCAATTAAATCCCTGTACAAGGGCTATTAAAAACTTATCATCCTCCTATGAAGGATGGTGCTCAACAGAGAACCCCACAGTAGATATGATATCAGCATATACTGTACCTATGATGATATCGTGGTTTGTAATACCTAGTTTTGAAATTGAGGAATATGTTTCTCAGTAACTCCAAAACACACACTTCAATATTCAGGGATGCTTTTCACTAAGACAAAACTAAGGCAGGCCCAAGACTTCACAGCAAGTCTGCAGCCTCCCAGGCTCTCAGGCCACTCACCTTCAAATATATGTACCACCTCCTCTGAAGGGCTTGAAACACTGGCCTTCCCAAAAATGTTTCTTTCCAAACATCCCCTGAGGTTCTGCATCCCTTTCTTCTGACTTCACCCTTCCACATAACCACAGCTTCAGGGATGAGAATGGACTCCTATTAGTATTGTTTCTTTCAGAATCACTCCCAAATCCAATTAACACTGTTCATCCAGGTAAAAAACCCAGACCTGCAGTTTCCCCATGAGTCTAAATTAGCTGTCGGGCACAACGTTGGCATCTGATTCTCTGTTTAAAAGAAACTGCATAGCATCGATTCAGCATTTCCCAACACTCAATAAATCCTCTACTGCTTGATTTACCTTTAATAAAAAATTGGGGCTAGTCATGACTTATGAGGCAATTGACTGCCAACTGCAAAATACCCATTCCAAGGGCACCTCCTGGTTTGAAACACTAACCAGGCCTCCACTTGATTCAAGCAAAACTTTTGGATGTCTCTGAGCTTCTAACTGACTCCCACAACTCTGTCACTTTAAGAAATGATGACTTCTATACCTAGATTAGCATGTTCAGACCCACCAGACTAGACAGGAATGGTGGATAGGAGCGGGGAAAGACTTCTAGGGGTTTTGCTGGTCTTCTGCAGAGCTGCAGAAGATGCCAGTGGCCTTGTGACTTCTCTTGAATGACAATAAAGATTTAAATGGATGCAGGTGGCTCACAAGTCCATTGTTTTATCTACTGTGCTGGATACTTCCCCAGACATGGAGTTCAGTGTTAAATGTCACCAGCATCCAGATCCTTGTGTTCTCATATATAACTGCATGCTCTTAATGAAAACCAACAACTAGGGAGCCAGGGACACGGAGCAGACATAAAGCTTCTTGCTTAAAACTTTGTTCCTAATCTACCACTTTCACTATATTTACAGCAGAATGAAGAAAAAGTTGGAGATTACTGTTCAAGGTTTTTCCAGAGTTCACTTACTGTCTCCTAGGAAGGATCTGAATGAAGCAATATGGCCAAGCATCATCCCCACAGCCACAGGGCTAGGTTGGATTTAAAGGCAGACTGCGAGGTGGGTAATTCAGGTTCCATGGCTCTGTTGTGTAGGAGGTACTTTTCCCCCACTACTCTCACTTGACTCACCCTCAGTTCTGACAAAGGCACCCCAGCTCGGTGACTTTGTGAGATGAAGAACCCACCACTTTCTTCGTTAGTGTTCCTCATGCACTGTTAAAAACATATGACCACAGATTCTTGTTATCTTTTCTTGTATGGATTAAATAAAAATTTAGTACTTGCTTCACCCCAGACATGAAGGTATTCACATAGAGCAAACAAGCTGCATCTTCTTTTTGATAATTGAAACAGTTGAAACAGTTTGAATACTGCAATATGGATCATCTCTTCAATTGTTTTTGTTATACTTTTTTACATTGTGTTTCTAATTTTTTTATTTTTCTTGAGGTTTACAGCAGCATTGAACCTTTGATGTCTGGCATGTGCAAAGCAAAATCGCTCTGTTACTCTTCTAGGTCTCCTCAGCTGTGTCCCACTTCATGTTGCAAGTTAATAACCAGCTGTAAATCCTCTGTGACCCCTTTGCCAGCTGCTGTGTTCTTATTTTTGTATATGACTGCCAGTTTTGCTCCACTGGCAAATTTTATCTATTTTATTTTTTCTCCTCCATGTTATGGATACATTGAAGATTGTCAGCTCAGCAATGATTCATTGGAGAGCACCCTCTGAAATTATTCATTTGATAATGATTCTCCAGTGATAATTACTTTTTCACTGTATTTTGTGAGATTCATCTCACACACAGTCCTTAATCCATTTAAAATGTGATGCTACTATGCAGTGCTAAGTTCAAGTACCATGCCACAGTAAGCAAATCACTTTACAAAGTCTAAATATACTCAATTACTCAGCTTGTTCTGTCATTAGAAACCTCATCAAAGAATTATATAACTTCTGTTTAACAACAATTTTTCATGCATTATACTGTTATAATTTATAGCCCTGTTTTTTAACTATCATTTGATATTTGTATCAATTTGTCTGTTATCTAAGACATTTCAGAAAACGTATTTTCCATCTGAACACAATGTAGTAATTTGCTTAAATTTTGGCAGAACATTAGCACACTTAAATTTTCTGAAATGTCCTCAGTTTTCTAAGATTAATTTAAAATTAGTATCAGGAGGCCAAAGATATTCTCAGTTTTAGAATTTCTGGAGAGAAGTTATCTGTGTCTGATGGTATAAGAATGTAATAAAAATATAATGACTTCTGTCTGTTTTCTGCTCTTACAATTAGTCTTTATTTTATTCTTTGAATTTGCCACTGTACGGTGGTTTTAGGCCAGAGACATCCTTTATCTCTGATGGCAGAACTAAGCCTTGCAGTATTCTCAAACCTCTTTAGGGTCTACAAAGCATCTCATTCCTAAAACTACCCTCCTGCTCAGCAGCACTCTGTTCACCCCATAAGGGAGCTGCTTATGGGACGAAATGACCTCAGAGAGCATGCTCCATTGTTTTCATGATCTTAAGGGTACATTTGCCCGTTCAAAGTTAAGGGCCTTAGGGGGGAAAAGTTTAATTTTTACTTCTTGCTTTATTAACACTGACGTTTTTTTGTGCATAAGTAAGTCTTCCTCATTGACCAGCTGATATTTATGTATTAGAGTCATGTACCCACTGCAGCTCTGGGATTTGCCTGATTGAACTGTTTTTGTTAAGAACTTTATAGAAAGGAGGATTAGTTCCTTCCAGCTCTGAAATTCTTAAGATAGTTTAATGTTGATATGAAACTATGGCTCTGAGGATTAGTGCCCCAGTCAACCTATTTTATTTATGTTTTCCTTTATTATTTTTAAATATAATATTTGAAATAATATTTGTCTTGCTCTTGAGCCTAATCCTCTATTGTTTTATATAATATGGTTCATCCTAGAGCATCCATTAAATAGATCTTGATTCATAATTCAGAGTTCTAATTCCATAATTTTTATTGGTATTATTTTGACTACTTGAAAGATTCCACTCCATACAGGACTCAGCTTGCGAGATCAGCATATTCCTTCAATCACAAAAGGAAAACAATAAAAAAACCCTCCTTGTGAAGGCAAACATGCACTTTCAATTGCCTGTCAACATGGAGAGAAACACAGCAAAGATGCCTCAAAATGAAAGGATACTTTTCAAAGAGAAGGGAATCATCTCAAATGTGCATTATAGAGAAATCCACTAACCAACACCAGCTGTGTCCCTGTAAGGAAACAGCTAGCTGTTTCTAGGGAATACAACAGCATGTATGCTGAAGGTGCTGATCTTCAAGGTTGTCTGGAAGCACTTAAAAAAATATGGGAAGGAAACCAACAAAGACAACATAATAACCATGATGAAAATGTGATAACTAATGGGGAAAAAATTATTCACACTGTAAACTGCTATATTTTGGAACATCCTTTGCAAAGCAGAGCGGTGAAGGTGTAATTAACACAGTAAAGAGATACATTGTACCAAAGGGGCCCTTGAAGCCCTTTGCTTTGAGAGTCTCCATTTGAACCTGGAATGGTCCCACTCAACCATGAAAAAAACTGGTGACATCTTCTTCTAGCCTGAAAACCAATTGTCTCCAGTGCATGTGCATGTCTTTACAGCTAACATTGACCAATGTCTTGCAATATTAAGTAACCAGTCAGTGTGGGTCTGCTTACTTTAATATATTGGCTGAACGTAAGCCTGGCATGCTTTCAAAATGTGGTATCACAATTTGTATTTAGCTCTCCTGTAAGTCCTGTGACCTCACAGGCCCTTCTCCATGAATGGCTACCTGCTCTATGATTTGCAAAACACCATTTCTATGCCTTCTTGTTCCTCTTTGGGTCCCCTTGGATTCACGCTCTCAAATCCCATTCCTGTTCTTGTGAATCCAAGGGGACCCAGTGTGGATAGCACCTTCACCCCCTCCATCACTTCTGGTACCACTGCATGCCTGTGGCCCATTCCTTTCACTGAGGCTTGCCCTGGATCTGTGTCTGTGCCAGGAACATGGCTCTGGGAAGGACCTGGCAGCCACGTGGACCTGAGCAGCTTGACAGGGCAAAGTATCCTTTAGCTTTTGGCTGTAGATGCCATGCTCTGCATGAACAAAGACAGAGTTTCTTTGTTTCAGGAGCTAAGGACTTGGCAGACAAGATAAAACGTCTGAGATAGAGAACTTATGTCAGTCTCCACTTGGCTGTTTCTGAGATTTCTGAATGTTTTGGCAAACTTCAGCCCTCTCCTCAGGACCTGGAAAGCAACTCCTTTACTTTGTAGTACAACCTGCTTTGTTTCCACAGGTTGCCAGTGACCTAATCAGGGTGCAGGCTAGTATAAATCTCTGACCTGGCCAGCACGTTACTGAAGCCTGCCAATTAGATGTCTGCACTTCATACACGGCTTTATGTCTTAGCAGCTGAACATTGTACACTGAAATAGGGACCTCCAGACTTATCCCAGTGAACTGGAAAAATCTGGGCAAATTGATCTGCTGCCTCACCTGTGGCCTTGATTTTACTGTCAGAGCCAAAACCCAGAGATGAGTTTCTGTCCATCTGATAGCTCTTAATTCAGATCAGACCCCAGAAGACACAGTGCAACACTCCTGAGGGTCAGTGTTGCTGACTGCAACCCAGAGCAAAGCAGACCTTTCAGTACTTTTTAGGTTATCGAATGTTTACAGTTACTCAGTTTAGTTAACAGCTGCAGCCATGCTCAGCCCAGCTCAGCTTAGAAAAATTACACAACATGTCCTGTTTACAGCTTTAGCTGAATGGAGGCAGGAAAGATAAAAGATTTGCTTTATAAATTACGGATATGTTGCCTAAATCTGGCTCAGGAAGCAAAGCATCAACAGCTGTAGAGCATGGGATATTTAATTCCTGGACAAACTATGCAGTTGTTTTCCCAGTGACACGGCCAGTTCACAGTTCTGCAGCTGAGATATGACTGAAATGAGGCAGCTTTTGAATCGGCTGGAGGGAGAATAACGAATCTGATCTTCTCCTCCAGCCTCTGCTATGGATTTGCTGTGTAAATGAAATAGCTCTGTGCCTCCATTTACACCTCTGTGTAGGAAGAAAACTGCTACAGTGGGGGTGAGTAAAGGTCTTTGATTCTCCAGAGTGTTTTGAAGCCAGGTTACTGAAAGCATCAGAGCAGGCAGACTAATAAGAACATGATTTGCAAATGATAATACCGCAATCAGAAACAGCTGAGTATTACAAACAAATTTTTTTAAACTTCAGGATTTTTATTTTGTATTATAACATCCCTGTTTCTTCCTGGTCACTCAGCAAGAGATTTCCACAGAAGCAGGTCTTCATCTAGTACTCATTTATTCCTGCTGAAACCAATATGTGGATCAGACGAGAAGACTTCTGAGTCAGAACAAGTCTTCACTATTTGTACTGGAAGATCTAAAATTCAGAGAAAATTAATTTTTCATCCAATCAAAGGACTGAAATAGCTGCAGGTGACTCGGTTTATCAGCCACGTGCCATCCATATACTCAAACATATTGTATATGTACACACACAAGTAATGCAAAAAAAAAAAAAAAAAAGGCTTTAAAATGCCTACATTTAGATAGAGACACTTCAGAATGTATAATTAACAAAGCAAGGACAAGAGCTTGTATACAAATTATTGTGTAGATCCTGCTAACCCGTTAGACTTTCATTTGAAAACAGACAGTAATGCTTTCACACTGTGTTTCGGGTATTAAATATTCCTGGGGATGTGGCAACTTGCTGTGAAAAGGAGAAAGGTGAGTCTGAGTTGTGGGTGCAGGCACATGCAGAGCAGTGAGGGCTCTGCAGCCAGGGTTCTTTTTTAGCCATCCAGGCAGTTACTCCCACCTTGGAGAAGTTTGACACACTACTCCCTCCTGGTAGGAGGTTTCAGTAGCTTTGTGCACTTACTATTAACATGTTTGTCAGACCCTGGCTGCCACTGCTCCCATCCAGGACAAGTATTCCCTCCTTCCCTAACCCCTGCCTGTCCCCAGGCACCTCAGGGGGACCTGCCTGGACCCCTGTACCCTGTCCCTCCTGCATCTGAGCATCTCCACTCTGGTGGAAAGCATCAGAGGCCACACTCCTCCAGTTCCAGACCTGTAAAGAGCTGCCTAGGCAGAGAAAGCAGGCAAAGAAAACTGTTGGGGACCCCTGCTATCATCCATCCCTAGCTGAGCAAATAAAAGGTTTACTAGTTGCCAATCAGGGCTAACAGGAATTATAAGGAAAAGAGGCATGAGATGAAAGGAAGCTGGCAAGAAATGAACAGGGTCCAAGCAAAGGGAAATAAAGAAACTCCTCAAGAAGCAGCCAAAACGGTAAGAGGATGCAGGCTTGTAAAGTCTGTGGCTAACACCAATAGTATATCTGAGGATTTGTAAAAACCAAAGCAAACTACTCTTGCCTCATCCTTTATTTATTATCTCACAAAGGAATAACAAATCAAAAGAAAACCATCTTGCAAAACAGTGAAAAAAAGAAAACATTTTCAAAGTTGCTTCAATATGTTAAGATCCTGTTCTTCAATTCACCTTCTTAGATCATGGATACAACCTGGATTTCAATGTTACCAATCTATTCATGTGTATTTTTGTTAATAAAGATCCTAAACACTGCTGTCAGTAGTGCATTCAGCTGAAGGGAAAAAAAAAAAAATAAGGTCCTCATATTTGTGTATGTGTCTGTTCTTTAAAAGACATTGCCAGAGAACACATCCGGGGAATCATGAGTCAACAATCTTTTATATTCACATAATGTCCTTTGGGATTGTGTACGTTCTAACACAAAGCCATATGTTATGTGATCATGGAGAATAAACATTTAATCGTTAGTATTATATACGGCCATGATTTTATTTTGATGGATCAAGTGAGCATTGTTTGCACAGCAAGCACCACAGAGTCTACATTTCAGGCCAAGTGGCTAAACAAAGCAATACCATTTCCCATATGTTATGTGAACTTCATTATCACCCTTCACATTTGGAACTGGAGGTGACATTCTTTTTTTGCATGCATTTCTTTTTTGGCATTTGGTATTGTGGTGGTTTAGGTCCTGACGGGACCCGAGACCACATTGCTGTTGTCCCTCCCCAACCCTCGGACTAGACGGGGCAGGGAGTGAGATACAGACCCTGAGGTTGAGATAAGGAAAGATTTAATACAACAGTGTGACAATTAATAAACCGAACAACAATAGCAATAGCAATAACAATAAGCAGTAATAACAGTGAGCAGGACAAGAGCTATACAGAGATAAATCACAAGGATAAGCAGTCCCATCGTGGGTATTGTCAGGGACAAAAGCAATCCCAGAAACTGTTCCTGCTCTTTGGCACCCGGACATGACGTCAGCATGGTATTGAATAAACTGGCTGGAGGTCCCTCCCCACTGCTGGGGAAACTTATGAGTTACCCCTCCCTGTCCTTAACTTGACTCTTGAGCCTTTTGATTCATTTTTTTCCTTTCCAGCACGGGGGGGTTCTGTATACTGCATT